>NC_135539.1:78686291-79345736 GCF_045843805.1 Urocitellus parryii
ATAACAGAGAATAATTTTGATCAATAAATGAGTAGATTGAGAAGCATTTGGCCATAATATTTTGCACAGCCCCAAGAAATCTGGAAGAAATAAAGCCAACAGATTTGAGCTCTGTATTTGTCCTGGCGGGCCCACTGCCAGAAGTCTGTGTAATCAGAGGCAAAGAGATCCATCTATATCTTAGGAGAGGAGGTCTTCCAACTTCTCTTAAAGGAGAGGGCAAACCCTGTACGATAAAGTCTCTCTGGACAGATCAAAATGTGTTTCCATCTCATCCCAGTTTACTGACCAGGAAGAAATCCTCTCCTTCTAAAACAGGCCCTGTAACAGAGGGTCCCCAAGAACCTCAGGTATGTTACAACATTGTCCACCTGAAGAAGTGCAGATGCACCAATGGCTAGGTAGAAGAGGCAAATGACTCATAGAAGGTGGTTCTTCACAGAATCCAGGAGCTGAGAACTCATAAAAGATAGATATGCAATGAAATGCAGAATACCTGAACTTAAAGAAGGGAACTTACATTCTACTCTCTCCAATAATATCTTCCTTTCTAGATGGCAGGGATAAATGATCCTTGAAGGGGTCCCCCAGCCTGAACAAAATCAATGACAACATAATCTTTGGTGGAAAATATAGTCCCAACATGGTCCCACCACTTTGCTGGAGCCACTTGGCCATTTGTCTATTTTTATACCAATTCGGTAATGTACTCCCTGAAGGTCACTCTTTAGGAAAGGCCTTAATTAAGATTTCTGCCTGCAGCAAATTGTAAGAACTATAATACATCACACTCTAGCAACCCAGACACAGGTCATTGGCTGCTCAGACCCAGTCATGTGGTGTGAACAAATATTACCATTTTCATTTTGCTGTGGATCATTTTTGAATGATGAAAAAAAAATCAGTGCCAACTACAGAATTTTTATGTATTTTTTTCACCAAAACTGAGATCATGTGTCTATATCTTTTAAGAGAAAGTACTTGCATCAAAATTCTATATTGGCTTATAAATTATGAAATAGTCATGTGGTTAAGAGAGATTTTAATATACAAAAAAAAAAAAAAAGAATAGAATGGATACTTTCACAAAGCAAACCCAGAAAAAGGCAGATGACCTTCTTTGGCAATTTTTGAAAAATAAGGACCTGATACATTAATATTTAAATTTGTACAGTGGAAAGACCACTCCACTCTAAATTCAATTAATTTCCATCCATCTGTTTTTTTCTTCTGCGTCTCTGGAATCATGCAGGCACTCTTCTGATACCAAGGGCAATTCCTTTTAACTCACAGTAGGTGAAACACTGCCATTAACTACCCTTTTGTTTTTCTGACTACTCTTGATTCTGCAGAGATTTAAAATTTGTATTTAACTCACCTGAGCCTGAAAACATGAACTGTAAAACAGTTTTACACTTTTTTTCACACTTTATACTGCCTAAAACCTTTTCCCAAGTCCCATTGTATGATGTATGTGTTCATTTTTTTTTTTTAAATCCGGCTGTGCTTTCACAATGAGTCAAATGTTCCAAGCAGTGCTCTGTGACCTTTACCCTATCTGACACTTGGCCCCAAATGAATTGTGAGGTTATACTCTTTATTCCAGTGCTTAGAGGCTGGAGTAGGTCAGGACAAAGTTGAGGTCAAGCCCATTCTGTCTCCAGTCACTAATGGGGCACTTTATCCCCTTCCCCTTGGGAGCTACAAAAAAGTCCAGCTCTCAAGCAGACCTCTCCTGTGGTTCCTGTCAATTTTCACTAGCAAGGTCTTACCTTGCCAAATTAAGTTGTTTTTAAGCAGCATGTGTGGAGTGTGTGCAAAGAATGTTTATTTAGTCCTTCAAATTTTTGCTAGCTTTAAATGATTTGTAAACAAAGTGTTCAAGCAATTTCAGTGTTATAAAGGTTTATATTAGGTTACATCAGAATCAGTCAAGAGCCTGTGAACCCCTTTGAGCTCCCCATATTTACCAATCTGACATCTCAGGAACTAAAGACCAGCCTTCCCAATGTCCAGGGCTCCAGTGGCCCTCTGCCTACTCAACTCAGCGAATACCTTGGGTTGGGGTCAAAGGCTCTGGATTTTTTTTTTTTTTTTACGCTTCTTCAGATGATGTTGACAATAAGGACTAAGAGGCTCAGATAGTCCAATCCGAGAAGTCTAAGTCAGAAATGAAGAAAAAGGTTCTACTTATTTTCTTTTTTCCTCTTCAACTTCAAAACCAACAATGCATTTCCTATACCTCCATTCAAACAATGATAGCTATTTTTGTTGGCATTTTGATTCTGGGAATATCTCTCTCACACACACACCCAGATTTCTGGCTTGAAGATATTTCTTGAAATTTCTTAAGGTCTTGTTCTCACATTCCTATGGGATAAACAGGGGCTGCAGGTGATCTCTGTTCAGTCCCCATGAATCTCTGTCACCCCCAAGCTAGCAGCAGAATGCTGATTTCTATTCATCATGACTTTTGTCCTGCCTCATTTCTGTGAGGTACAGAATGTTGTCTATATGCCCATATGGCTATCAAAATTTTTTTTTTTTTTACAAAAACAGAGATGAAGAAAAATACAGAACAAGATTGTGTAATAGCAATCTTAACTGCTTAATACAGAGTCAAAGCAAATTTGTATTATAAATCCAGTTTATTTTCCTTAGTTTTAGGGAGTTATTAAGCAGTCCCAAAAGACATTTGTGTTTTCAATCCCTAAATCTAAAGTTTTCAGAATTTTTATTTGTATTTTTCAATTTTCCAGAAGGTGTATTTAATCACCTATCTAGATATCTGGTCTTACTTATGTAGAATATATTCTCACCTATGTAGAATATATGAATGATGCAGAATTTAAGGAGAATAATGCAACAATTCAGAATTCTCTTTCTCACCTCCCAAAGAGAATAGATCTCTGTCACACTTGCCATGTATAAAGTTTCAATGAGCTGTACATTGGTGCTTAATGAAGGACTACATGTGTACAAACATACATGTGCATATGTCTACACATGTGCATATGCATACACACACTTATATGTGCACACCCCCACACTCTTCTGTTATTGTTTCGCTAACAAGGTTTGTAGATATAGCTTGAGATAATTAACCCAGTGATAAAACTTGGGGATGAATGGGCAAGCCACATGGCATCTCTAGGAATGGTGCCCCTCCTCCCTAAAAAGACATATATATGAACCAGAAATACAACACCTTAGGGCTCTCACTGGCTAAAATAGATTTTAATTTCCTGCAGGGCTTCTCAAACATCCAATTGCTGAAATCAAATGATGCAACCAGAAGAGGGAGGGAAAGTCATATATTTTATTTTTCACTGGATGAAACCTGAGTACTCCAAGCCAAGGCCAACATTTTGTCAATTAGTATCACATCAGAAGTTTGAATTAGAGTAAGTCCTGGTCCCAGTGTATGGAATGCTTCATGCACACAGTGAGGTGAGCGGGGTGACTAACGAAAGAGATTCATTGCCACTTGGATCCGCATATTGAATACTGTTGTAAAAGTCCAGGCCTTCACTGCAAGATGGAGGATTATTATTATACTCCATCAAGGCATGTGTCATGATGCTGTGACAGGACGGCACGGGACAAGTTAGTGCTTCAGCCTTGTGCATCTGATGAGGCAAGGAATCAACTGCAGCTGGCCAGGCCTGGGACAACTGACGGACTCCCTTGGCCCTCCCTGCAAGACAGACAGCAGCTAAAAGCTGGTGGGTGAGTCATTTTTTAACATGTCTGCATACACAGATACACACCAACCTGCATAGCTACATATGCACTCACCTACGTGCATGTTCCATATGTATCTACATACATATCTATATACACACCAACCAACCTGTGTACCTGTGTGGGTAACTATATACCCAGGTTTTCTCCTATATATCTACTTATATGCCTACATATGTACATACCTACACACATGCCTACATATGTACTTACTTGTATATGTCCTTAGAAACCCTCATATGAACACATGTGCGCTTGCCTCTCACATACTGACATGCCTATGTGTGTCTACATGTACACCTACGTATGTACCTACTTTAATACATACTTACCTACAAAGGGACCAACATCCCACCCTATATACCTACATATATACCTACATTCACACCTATGTATGCACCTACCTCCCTGTTTACATTTCTTCCTATATACATATCTACACTTCTATCTCTCTATGTATATACATATCTGCATCTGCGTGAATACCTACATAAACACCTATATTCTCATCTTCATGCATAACTATATATTACCTCTATACATACATACATACTCACCAATATGCACACACACTTACGTACCTACAGAGGCATCTAGTCACTTGCAATCATACATGCTTTTCCACCTACATATAAAAGCAATTTTTTTCAGCTCTGCAGAGGATCTAACATAAGTCCTTGCCCAACGAGGAGTCAGGAGAATAAAATCCATTCGGATGCTTTCTGTTCCTTATGCGCAGTGCTGTTTTCAGGGAGATATAACCAGAGTGGTGGAGTGGGGGAGGCGTGGCATTGATGTGATTCTGACGCCGTAGGCGATGGAGGGAAAGAAGGCACCACCGTGGTGGGGGTATCGACACACAGGGACTCTCAGCTGTGGAGTGACTCTTCTTCGTTCTTAATTTCACTCACATATGAGTGTTTAACATGATGGTGCATCATAAAAATAGGAGCATTTAAGGAAAATTGTGCACACAAGGAATTTTAGCTCTTTTTTTGTGAGTCACTTTTCAAACCAATTTTCAAGGATTTTTCTCCTTTGCAGCCAAATGAGAGAAATAAAGTCTGCACATGAGAGATAGTATTGTCCTGGGAAATATCGAGAGGATTAATGTATTTTGACTGAAGCTAGCAGGAAATTGTGCTTCAGCCGTGCTTATGGGCATATTGTGAACACGTCACATCAAGAACAATTTGTTAAACAAGAAATATCGGTTGTAGAAATGGGAAAGCAAAATAAATGGGGAGAGACAGATTCAATGGTGGCTTTGATGTGCATCTGCATTGTTAATAAATGAGATGCTGACTCTTTCATTCAGTAAAAGAAAAATCCCCTGGCACACAGTGGAATAAGAAAGGAGGTTTTCATTTAAGTTGCTTCCATGTCACATTTGAAACTGAAGAGGTATTTCTAACACTGTTGATTTGTCAATTCTTTGAAAGTTGAAATGGTTTGTAACAAGCTCGATTCTAACTTGATTAAACAACATCGCATTACAGCCACTATGTATTTACTGTCTTTTGAAACTTGTCAGTGCTAAAGTCTCTCAAAGAAAGACAGTTTCAGAGGACACACCCAGGTCCCCATGTAATGACAACAAAAAAAATAATTAAGAGTCACCAGCAAGTCAAACATTGCACCGTGAGTCAGCCCAGTCCATGTCTGTTTGCTGTTTTTATTAGTTGTTGCATTTGGGATGAGGACGAGGCGAGTCATTTTTTTAAATTTCTATTGGAATCACATAATGATCAGTAGACTATCTGCATGTGATCACATAAAAAGCACCATTGAAAGATCAGAAAAATAACATCCTAGGACAGAAAGGACAAAGAGATTTCTGAGTTTTCCACAGGGACCTCTGTTTCTTCTCAAACAAAATGCTGCTGAAAATTAGCCACTCTCTGGAGAGCTCAGTATTATTTTCTGTAAACATTTGTATAGCTGGGACAAAATGACTGTAAAATTTTCTTGGAATTACTCCAAATTGTGAAGCTGTTGTTCAGGATGCTGCGACTTATTACGTATACCATTAGAACCACGTAGTTTTCAGTAATGGGGTTGCCCAGATCCTGGAAGACCCGGCACTAACAGCAGCCAGAAGAATGACAAACAAGATAACTATGCTGTTGAAGCAGAAGAGTGTTAAAATATGCCATTTTGAAATTTAGTATTATTCTCAGCTTTTACATGCAGCATCATTTGTATCTATAATTTAAATTCTGTAGCAGTTGTAGAAAGAAGAAACACAAGAGAGAAGTAAAAAGGTGTACTATAGTTTCAAAGGTAGTAATTAGAACACCACAACTTACAGGAACATCGAACTCAGATATTATTAGCATGCTTCCAAAGTCCCAAAATAGAAAAAGAAATATGTTAGCATCCTCTCTAGAAGCAGGATACAATGTAATTTTATATGCAAGTTAACATTGTATATATGTAATTCATAAGTTGAGGTATAAATTGAGCCCTGGGCTTCCTTGCCATGGAAGTCTACAGGCAAATTCAACCATTTTACAATTTTGTGTCAATGCTATTCATAAAGAATAAAATATACCAGTATCTCTAAAGCAACACAGAACACAGACAGAAGGGTCATGCATGAGCTTGCTTGTAGGCAATATTGATGGAGAATCAGGTTATTCCCTGTTGCGTGTAACAGGAATATCATAAGATAGCTGGATGGTGTTTATTGTAGTAAAATTCACGTAACATAAAACTGACAATTTTTAAGTGTACACTTCTCGGTGGCATTAAGAGTATCTGAATTACTATGCCACCATCACCACCACCCATCCACAGAACTCTTTTTGTCTTCCCAAACTGAAGCTCTGTTCCCATTAAACACTAACTCCCCATTCTTCCCCTCTCTGAGCACCTGTTTTATTTCCTTTCTCCATGAATTTGACTATTCTAGGCATCACCGTGAGAGTGGAATCATGCAGTAATTTTTCTTTAGTGTCTAACTTATTTAACTTACCAGAGTCTTCAGGGCTTATCTAGTTTTAGCCTGTATCAGAATTACATTCCTTTCAAGAGCTGAATAATATTCTATTGTGTGTAAATGCCATATTTTGTTTATCCATTCATCCATCAGTGGGTATTTGGTTTGTTTTTACCTTTTGACTAATATGAAATAACAATACATATTCAGTTATCTGTTTCATCCTCTGTTTTCGGTTAATTTGGATCTGTACCCAGCAGTGGAATGTGTGTGGTTTTTTATTTTTTGGTTCTGGAGATTTAACCCAGGAGCACTTTATCACTGAGCTACTTCTGCAAACCTTTTTATTTCCTATTTTACGACAGGGCCTCACTAAGTTGCCCAGGCTGGCCTTGAACTTGCCATCTTCTTGCCCGAGCCTCCTGAGTTGCCAGCATTACAGGTGGGCATTATTGTTTTTGAGGAGCTGCCATGCTGTTTTCCACAGCTGCTCATCTTGCATTCCAACAGGTGATCCACAAGAGTTTCACTTTCTCTACACCTTCACCTGATGGACGTGAAGGAGCAGCTCATGGTTTTGATTTTTATTCTTCGGTTAATGAGGAATGTTGAGTATCCTTTCAGGAGTTTCTTGGCTATTCATCATCCTCTTGGGAGAAATGTCTATGCAATTTTCTTCCCCTTGTTAGAATTTGGTGGTTTATATGCTGTTGATTTGCATTTTCTTATTCATTATGAATATTAATTTCTTATCGGATATGATTTACAACTATGTTCTTCATTCTCTGGGTTTTCTTTCTCTGGATGGTATCATTTTAATGCACAAAAGCTTTCGATCTTAAGTCCTGTTTACCTATTTTTTCTCTCCTTGCCTGTGCTTTTGGTGAAATATCTAGGAAATTATTGCTAGATCCCATGTCCTGAGCTTCTCCCCTGAGATTTTTATAGTCTTAGGCCCTATGGTTATGTCTTTCGCCCAATTTGAGTTAATTTTTGGACATGCTCTCAGGTGAGTCCAACTTCATTATTTTAGACATGCCAGCCTCCCCAGAACCATGTGTTGGGAAGGTTGTCCTCTATTTGTTGGCTGGGCACAATGCCTTTGCCCAAAATACTTTAACCATCTATGCAAGCATTCATTTCTAGACTGAGTTCTAGTCACTGGTCTTCATGTCTGTCTTTCCACCAGTTCCACACTGATTTGAACTGTTCCTCTGTAGCAAGTTTTTTTTTTTTTAATTTTGTAGAATACAATCCTTGTGTTTTCTACAAAAGATTATGTTATATATGAAAGGAAATGATTTTACTTCTTCCTTTTCAATCTCTCTCTCTCTCTCTCTCTCTCTCTCTCTCTCTCTCTCTCTCTCTCTCTCTCTCTCTCTCTCTCCTTTCCTTCTTTCTTTCTTTCCTTCTAAAAGTTCCAAAACTGTATCTAGTAGAAGCAGCAGAGCAGGCACCCTCATTTTGCTCCTGGATTCTAAAGAAACTCCCAGCCTTTCAACATTGAGTGTGACATTAGCTTCAAGTCCTTCCATACAGCCTTCATCAAGTTGAGGGAGTTTCCTCCTATTCTTAGTTTGTGGAATGTTTTTATGTTTTTTTTTCTTCTTTATTTTGTTTATTTATTTTTTTATTTTTTAATATTTATTCTTTTTTAGTTTTTGACGGACACGACATCTTTGTTGGTATGTGGTGCTGAGGCTCGAACCCGGGCCGCACGCATGCCAGGCGAGCGCGCTACGGTTATGAGGTGCTGAGGATCGTACTCAGTGCCTCACATGTGCGAGGCGAGCACTCTGTCACTGAGCCACAGCCCCAGCCCCTGTGGAAAGTTTTTAAAGACAGCTGATTCTCTTCCTCCAATATGTAAACTCAACAGATAATCCAAACTGTACAGCAGCACAGGCACAGGCTCGAACAGTCAAGACAACCTGGATTAAGCACAGTTTGTCTTAATACTGAGAGAAAAGCTAAACCGTCTCTAGATAAATGAATGCACAGTGTGTCCTTCAAATATTCTTCACTGTAAACTGTTGTTCTCCACTTTGACAAACATAAATCAATTGTAAAATGCATCCCTCAAGCAACTAAGCAATTTGACCTAGTGTCCGGTGTAACTGACTATAAATCAATTACATGTCAGAGCCACTGGAGCCTCTTCCCATGCTCTACCCTCCATGAGCCCAATCTGCCCAAATCCTACACATAGTTCAGGATGCAGGGGTACACCCTGAAGTCAACACTCTCTCCAGCCTTCTTTTTACTATAATACCTCTCAGAAATATAATTTCTATTTAAAAAAAAAAAAACCTAGGCCATGAGATCCCCCCTACCCTTCCTCTCCCTTCTCTCCCCACCTGCCAAACTAAAAATGTGCATCTCCTCGTCTGTGCTGTCAAGGCCCTGGGGCCATGCAAACCAAGCCCGGCTGTATTTGAGGAGGGGGTTCTGAAGGTCTCTGTTGGATGATCTGCTGCTTTCAGGGTTCCTGGGAACCTGTCCAATGTAAGGGCTTCTTCACAGAGCCCCCAGGATCCACACAGCAGATAGCTGTCTTAGGTTGTGGTCTATATCCCAGGTCCTTGACATGAACTCAGTCCCTCTGAACAGGATTCTACTCTGCCCAACTTCTGCTCTAAGGATGGAATATTATACTCCCAGGTTCTACCTGAGATCTTGGTCAATCCAGACTGGTCATTCTGCAGTCGAGAGGCTGAGATGTGACCACACACACAAGAAATTCTGCCCCTTCCTAGACCACTGTGGCTCACAGCACAGGTTTCACAGTCCCATCGTTACTAACCATCCACCTTGGGCACTGTACCTAGGATGCCGGAACATCCTTGGGGGAAATCTTGCTGGCTGTTGATCTGTTTCCACCCCCCTTCTTTATAGGTCCCTATTCTATCTCTCCCTGTCTGCAGTTTATATATAATATTGTTTCCACGCGATTCAATAGTATTGTCTACATGGGTCAGAGGTTTACTGAGAACGTAGGGAAAATAATGTTACAATTAGTGTGCATTTTCTAGTACATTGCTCAGTGTTTTAGGGTTAGAAAGACTCAGGTGTAGACCTGCTCAGGCAGTATTGGCATCTTACTTATTTTTGCATCCCCTAGATCTTTATTCATAGGCTCTGCAAAGACTTTCTAGAAGTTTCTTGGACAAGTTCTTCATTTCACAGAAATTGAGCACAGGTACATACTATGATTGCTCACCTGGGCATGATGAGATCTCACACAGACCATTTTACAATCCTCTAATGGAGGGAATCTTCCCTGAGATGGGCTTCAGAGCATAAGTAAGCAACTCCAAGCATATGATAAATGCCACTGTATTCACCCCAGTGTGCAGTACTCTGGGAGAAGGTCATCCCTGCCATAGAATTCATTTATCTGATAGTTAAATCTAATTTGTGGCTTAAAGAAGTCCCAAATTAGATTTAAATATCAGATAACATATGGATTTAGTCTCTAAGCCTAAGAAAAACAGTAACAAAGAAGTTTAAATATCAAATTTATCTTCTGACAGGAAATACACAGGGGGCACTTTTTGGTCCCCATGTTTATCTATTCATGTATTACTCTTCATTGTTTTCAGATACATCATCAAGGGACCATATAAAAGTCCTATCCAGTAAAGAAGGAGTATTAGCCCCATTGATAAAAGACAAAACCAGAGTTTGTCAAAGTTGTCCTGGCTCAAGTGCACACAGCAATTGAAAAATGAAGGCCCCCGAGTTTGGTGCATTCTCAGGGGGCATCAAAGATGCTTTAGTTGATTGACTTGAATAGTCAGTGAGCTCTGGGGAGAATTGCTATGATTTGTCTCAAGACTACTCTTCTTCAACCCTAGATAGCCCCAAATTTTTATGGCTTTGCTAAGGAAGGAAATGACATGGATTATCAGTTGTTTGGAGCTTATGGATTTAATGTGGCTGCAACACTCTTGGGTCCCTAGTTCAGGGCCAACATTTGAAGTTCTCTTGAGAGCCATAATCATAATGACCTGGAACCTTCTGGCAGTTTCCATCTGGACACCTCTGGATAACTCAGGGGTGTGCAATACTGAAGGCTGCCTAGGCCTCCCCTGAATGCGTAAGGTATCGCCTCACACTTGGTAAATCCACTGTGCAAATCAGAGTTCTGGCTGCTGATGGCCTTTCTGATCTGGTTGCCATGGGAACGGCGGTCAGATGGAAGAGGATAAGGTAAGAGGAAGTTATAAAAAGAAGGCTGTCTTTAAAACCTTACCTTGTCTCCCCGGTCCCTGTGTGTGTTTCCATGGAAGCAGCAGCAATAACCACTCACCAAATGCATTCCAGGGGCCTTTGGCTTCCCGGGCTGTCAATCAGACAGCTTAGGCCTCCTTTCAGGAGACTTGAATTCATCCCGTAAGAACTGGAAGTTTTATGAGCACATTAACAATGCAGGACTTTGAAACCCAACTGCCTGGAGCCCCAAGCATCATGTTTTCCCTAGTGAAGCTCATCTGGGGCAGGGCCTGGCGCTCCCTCTTGAACAGGGGTTTGTCTGAGATCAGCAAAGGGCGCAACTCAAGGCCCAAACCTGAACCTTCACAAACTGGTTTCCTCCCCTCCCTAAGTGGGACTCGCTCTGACTCCCTTCCAAGTTCTCCCCACCCATTTTCTTTAAAACAACAAAAAAAATCCCCTTGTCCTCTTTTGCCCCTTACGAGGAGCTTTCTAAGTTGTGTCCTAAAGACACTCTCTCCTCCCTCCATCCCCTCCAAAGGGTGTTGTACTTTTGTAGGTTTCTCCTTGTGTGGTGACAATCTCTCACCTTCACAATGTATTTCTTTTGTTAGAAATGAAAAGAGTTTTCACTGTTTTCAAAGCAATAGAGAATTCTCTCACAGTAATGTTTAACTGCCTCTAAGACAAATGATTTTCACCTAGATTTGGGGAGAAACAGAAGTGTTGGTGTTTTAGAGTGAATAGAACCCGTTTTCCTGCACCCAGAAAATTCATACAATTATCTCCTTGGCCGCCTGTGCAGGCATTTCTGTGACTAATTCCCAATGGCCTTTGTATCTTGAGATAAAGCACAGGCACAAAAGGGTAATTGATTTACACATTTTCTTTCCATTGGCCAGTTCTATCTCTTCAAACCTCAATTCCAGATTTATGCAAAATATCCATCAAGCATAAAACATTCACAGAATTCCCATAACAAGGTCTGGCTTACATGATTGAACTTTAAAAAATATGAAAGACATACGAGATTTTTAAAAAAACAGGGCATCCCATTATTTTCTTTTTAATGTGTGTCTCCTCATTTATAAATTTTTTAGGCCATGAGGAAAATCCTAAGAAATAGTTAAAAGATTCCCAATTTTCAGAGTTGATCTCAGGGAGAATTAGCTGACTATCCCTTTGATGTCACTGTCCTCTTCACTGATAAGGCAGTTGAGGCTTAGGATAGATAATTTGTTGTTCAGTGACACAAATCAGGAGATGAGAACAAAGGCCACCTGTCTTCCATTACATTACCTTAAGTAAATATGTAACAAAATAAACCCTTGAATCACAGGAAGAAAACTGCCCAGGTAAACTATTAAACACACCTATGAGTATTTTCCTTTTCTCCACATTAGCTATTTAGAGCTGCCATCGGTCTCTAGACAAGCAGAAAAGGAACCACCACTGCCTTGGCTTCAGTCTGGGAGGAAGAGGGTCCCCTGATCACAGTCCATCCTGTGACTCGGTCACACCTTCTCCCAAGGGAGAATCACTTTCCTCTCTATGTTTTTGTTTTTGTTTTTTAATACATGCATTCATTCGTTGTATCTACCAATAATTACTGAGCCTCTAATACGGGTCCTCCTAACATGGACGGAGCAGTAACCACCTGGGCCCTGCTGGCATGGGCAGTTTGCAATGGCGAGGGGAGGGGGGAAAAATCAAATGCATAGAAATTTGCAGAAAGTGCTCACTCCAGGATGACCAATGGCCTCTGTGACACTGAGACCAAAGGGCTCTTTCCATCCCTCACTCTGGCAGACCCTTTATGACCGATGATGCCATTCATCACTCTTGTCTCTCTGAGCCTTCCTCCTTTCCATTTTGCAGCCCATCCCTCTTAGACATGAGTAGCTATTTAGCCTGACTTTGTGCACACACATAACTCATCTTCCCTGAAGGTCTTTACCCTCACCAGCAGGGTCCTGCCCATCCAACCCCACACCTTCTCCTACCAATATCTCTGGTGTGAGTTAAAGATCATCCCAGACCTCTGTCTCTTTAAATAGATGATCTCATCAAAAAATTAGTAACAAAGATCCCACCATGTACTATGCTATTCTATTCTATTCTAGGTCCGTGGGACAGAAAAGTGGCTTATATTCTATTAGCATGTTTTCTCAGGTGCACACAGCCCCACCAGTTTTCTCCCTGGACCTGTCACTCAGGTTCCCAATTATGCTCTATGTGTGCTGTACCAGTCTTCTAGAATGCCATCTCCTCTCCTAGTCCCCTTCCTCCCACATCCACCCCTGAAGAGGTCTCTATTATCCAGTCTCTGTAAAGACTCTCTAACCCCCAGCTCCTTCCCCCATCCCATGCTTTCTTGTGTTTTGTGGCACTTCGATCATAGCAGATTTTACTTAGTGAATGTCTCTAGCTCACCCCCCACAGGGCAAGGTCCTGTGTCTCCCTGGAGTCCACACAAGGATCCTCAGAGCTCACGATGTAAGATCCAGGAGTCAGTGGAGAAGGTAGCCATTCATTCACAGAAGAACACATGAAGTATGCTGTGAGACATGGCACTATGACATGGAAGAATTGAGGTTGAGATCTTAAGATTGCAAGCTCAACGGTGTCAACAGAATAGGAGAGATCAAGCAATGTTCACCATCTGAATTCTCACGTTCCTCAGGCTTCTCCTACTTCCAGAAATTACCCAGTGCCCTTTTAAAGTTCCCAGGACGAGCCACACACACTTCTGAACTCTACCATCACACATACCATCTTCCTCCCTCTAGAGATTTGCTTCCTTTTTTATATTTCTCATCCTGGTAAATACCACCAGTATCTATCCAAAACCTGCTCTCTCTCTTCATCCCAGACTTTGATCTAGGAGAAAGATAGCAAAAACGTCTGGGATAAAGAAGGAAGTCCTATAAAAGTAGATAATGTTAACATATCTCTGTTCCCCTCCCTCTCCCAGCACTACCTTAATTTAAGCCCTACATCATTTCTCACCTAGATAACCAGAACTCTGGTGACAAAGTGGTTTCCTAAAATGCAAATCTAATTATTTCTGACTTAAACCCTTCAGTGATTCTCCTTCCACGTTGGCATAGAGAGCATGGTCTTGAGCTTTCCCATGAGGCTCCCCTGCCCCTATCTTTCATTGTACCCCTCCACCCCTGACCCCTTCCAGAACCCTCTCCATTGTGCAGTCACATTTTTTTTCATAGCCTCTCAAATCTATCTCACTCTTCCTCTCCTTTACCTATTAGAGACATCTCTTCCTGGAAGGGTCCCCTCTTTCTTGGCTGATTCTCACTGGTCTTTCAAGACTACACTTGTTTTGCATTTTTGCATAAATTCTCCTCTGTTCCCCCCCACCAAGAATGTCATAGGCTCAACTCCATCACTTCCCAAAATTTTGCCTTCAGCGGCCACTACTCCCAGCACACAGAGCCGCCTTCTACGGACTGCTCCAGGAACTTAGGAGTTGTCAAGGACTGTGCCTCCCTCAGCCCCCAAATCCAGTATCTTCAAACTTTCATTAAACACTTGTGCTGCTCCAGATATTGTTATGGTGGACTTAACATCATAACAACATTGGGGACCTAATGTCCAGTTTTGCTGATGAGAAAACTGAAGTTCAAAGAGAAAACTGATATCCCTGATGTTATATGGCCAGTAAGTGGGTTGGGGCAGGGGGAATTAGGATACAAATCCCACGATACTGGCTCCAGCTTGCTCTGCATCAGGGTGCAGGTTCCTACGGATACCCTGTCCACCACCACTTGCTGGTGATGCGACCCCTCAGCAGCTCTCCAGTCTGCCCATTCTTCTCTCCTGTTGCTGACAACCTCCAATGCTCTCCTAGACTACAGCTATGACTCTCCAGCTTGAGGTCCTTCATCCTCTATTATACTACCACCCCTGTCCCTGGGCCTAATGAGTTATCCATACCCAGCCAAGCAGGTCTCTTCTCTGCATGACTCCTTGGTGGCGTCCACTAGCCCTTGGAATATGACCAGGAAGCCTTCAAATAGTTGGCATTGCCTCTGTGCTCTGTCTGATTTTTCCATTTCTGGACCTCAACTCTTTTCTTTCTCTACTTCAGCCAAGACTTAAGGTCTTCTCAATCCTTAAAACAATGTGAATTGTTTTAATTCCCAACTTTCTGACAGAACTTTCCATGTGATACTTTCTCCCTCTCCCAGAGTGGACAATTTCACTGAGTATTGGAGTAAAGCAAACATGTTCTGACTTCCAAAAAGAGATGAATATATTATAAAAACTAAACTTAGTAAGTACAATATCAAGCTCAGGGAAAATTCCAGGAAACATCCTCCATTGGATCATTAGCAAATACTTGAAACTGCTTAAAGCAATTGCACAGATTGACTGAGGAGAAGGTATGCTGATGAATTCCTTGGCAGATGTAGATTATTAAATCAAGAGGCTATGGAGGCCACAGACACCATTATTTCTTACTGGTTCTACTCATCTATCTTCCCAATATAATCCAAAATCCCTAGTGAGATCAACATGGCTCTCCCTGGTCGGTACCCATTTGCCCACACCCCGCTACATCCAGCCTATCTCCAACACATGGAACTCCTTGCCCCTCGTTGACGTGCCATATTGCTTGACCCCACAGGCTTTGCTCCCACATTCCCTTATCTGGATTGCACTTATCCCGAGTGGGGATCCTGCTAGTCCTTTGGAAAAGGTTTCCATGAAAGATCATTGCTACCATCCATCTCATTAATCTACCATTACACATGCCACTGTTTCCAAATCATATTTCTGATACATTTTCTCTAAAAAGTATCATCACTTCTTGCATCTTGAGTGTAGATACTATGTCTTATTTGTCCCCATAGTCTCCTCATCTAGCATACTATAGGTGCTCAGAATGCTTATTGAACTCTTAGGCTGATTTTTTTTTCTCTGAAGGAAGATGTAGTATGGATTGAGTTAAAGCATATAAAGAGTTGATTCATAATCATTTAAATAGCCAGTCAAAAGCTTAATTACTGTTTTGTTCAAGTGACCATACCCAGAGATGACAGGTTACAGGGAGAATGATCTGTAATGATGAGGCACAAGATGCTGTCCTTGGCCCTGACTTCCTTGATATTTTAGATGCATAAAAACCTTTAACATAAATTCATGAAGGCCCACAAACCTGAGATGCATGAATAATATAGTGGATATTAAAACGTAAATGCAAAAATATCTTGCCATTATGTAAATAATTAACAACATAAAGTCTAATAAGAAATCACACAAATTCTACACTTAATTTTACCCCCCCCAAAAAAAAAAATAAAAGGAAAATTAAAGAGTTCTGCTAGCTCTGGAAGGTTCCAAAAGGAAGGCAATGGGTAGATTTTTGCAAGAAAGCATATACTAATGTAAGAAAACTCTCTGGAAATCTCTACAGAATAAAATCCTTTGTGAAATAGTGAGTTCACATCCTTTTAAGGCTGGAAAACCACGTCTTTGGTACCGCCCCCACTAAGGTGCTGCTCTGCCAGGAAATGTCACTTTGTCCCTCTGGATTCTTCTCTTTGGTTCTCACAAGAAATTGATTCCATAGGTTTTTGTCTGTGTTTATGTCTAATGATCATTCACATAAACCAAGGCATGAGTAATAAAACTTACTAAAAACTGGTGTTCTTGAGTTAATAAAGACTGAAATTATATGTTTACAATAAACTCTGGCTGTTAAAAAGCTCCTGTTAACATATGCACACACAGATAAGTGGAATTCCTGCAGTTTGGGAGAGGAACGTTTGTTAGGAATACATCTTTAATGTTATTTTGAATTACTTAGGGTATTAAATTGCTGCCTTTCATTCTGTTAAATATAAATTCCTTTTTATTTCTCCTCAACATTTTCAATTATCTTGTTATGTCCCATTTGTTGCCTGGCAGGTCCTATAGTAAGCAGAAATACATGCTTGTCCCAGAAACAGCTGGCTTATAATTTGCTGTCCCTGGATTTGGAAAGATATTTGCAGGGCAGTTGAAACATGAGTACCCAAAACACCTTTTGGTAATGTGCATAAGCATATAACACCACTCTACTCTGCTCACATTGCAAGCAATTGTTGTTTAATCTGAGTGATTTTACTACAGACAAGCAGAAATGGGTCTGTAAGGTTGCACAGGATTCCTTTGGGCCTGGACTGTGACTGGGAAAGTTTGAGGCATGACTCATGCCTCAGGGAGCAGATTAGGCTGGAGAGCTAGCGAAAGACATTCCAGTGCTGCCAATCTGCGGTTCTCTGTTGTCCCCTTGACAAAGACCAAGGGACTCAGGCTTATGTTCAAGTTTCTGCATCACGTCCACCTGTAGTATCCAAACTAAACTGCTCATGGCTCCCCATGAGGCCTCTTAAACTGGGTTGTTCTCTTTCCTTTTGTTGGATCTGTCCTATGAGTTCAAAAGTGACCCCTGCCTTCTGTGCTGATGCACCTTCCAATTGAATCCCTTTGAAAATATATCTTGTCATCATTTCTGGAACTTCCTGAGCACTGAATCTGTTTTTCTCTTATATCCCTTTCTGTATGTTATGATGACTTTGATGTCTTCTCTAGATTAAACATCCCTTTCTATATGTTAATAAGACTATGATGTCTTCTCTAGATTACACATGCCTTTGAGAAACTGGCAGTATTCTATTTATTTTTTAAATATTTTAAACTATTTGATAAATGTAAGAATGATTAAATTGTCAGTTGAGAAAGGTACCATCTAACCAATCAATTCAATAAGGTGATTTCATGATTTTTGAGTCAATTATTCCCCCAGTTGTCATTGTTTAGAACTTCTCCACAAGCCCCCAAATTTAAGTGGCATAAAGATGTACACTCATGATATTCAAGGTTTGGCTATTACCGTCAGACAGCCAAGTGAAATTCACAACAACTAATGGTTTTTTATATGTTTTTGCACTTTTTAAAGATTAGTTCTAAGATAGGACTTCAAATAATCCAAACAGAAAAGGGAATAAAGATGACGTAAGTCAAGATGTGACTACTAGATGTTATCTGAAAACTTTGCATTTTGCCAATCAAGAGAGGGTCATCAACTTCAACAGCTTCAAGCAGTTAACAACATGCTTTATGGTGCTGGAGGAGGAGAGAGGCCCTGCTCCATGTATACAGTGGGGAAAGCACCCCAAATTAAACTCTGCCTGAAGATTCTATCTCCAACAAAATTGACTCCTTTAATGTCTGCAATCAACATTTTATGTAGGAAGGAGAAGAAATGGATGCAGCTGGAGGCCACTACCAATTCCTAGAGGGCAATCTGAACAGATCGCATAGCAAGACTTGGCTGCCGTGAAAAAAACCTGGGCGGGTGATCGGGTGATCAGACCAGCTGTGCCAAGCGGCAAGTCACTCCAACTTTCTGAAATAGTGTTCTCATCCACAGAATAACAAAATTGTTGGCACAGAGCTCACAGTCTTCTTCCAGATATCCTATTCAATAATTCAGAAAGAATAAAAGGTGTCTTGCTTGGACTTGGAGGCTTACAACCTACCATGAGATCTTTTCAGCATTGGTTTTACCATACACACAGCAGCCTCTTCTGTGGGTGAAAAGGAAAAGCAACTGAAGTTCTGAGTTAGAATAAGGAAAATGTCCTTTAATCTGTGGCAAGAACAGATTGTATGATGATGGAGTTAGGAAGAGAAGTCTCCAGACCTCAATTACCCAAACCACCCTACACACAGATGGACAGAGCTCTCTCATCTCCACCATTGGTTTCTTGCCACTTTCTGTTTTGTGGAGTATTTGAATAGGGTGTGCACAGTATCTGGGTGCTAGAACCGTCTCGTGCTCTATAAGCTAAGCATATGACTGTGACCATATCATAGTTAGTGGCTATAGACAAGTTAGACAGTGAGTCAGATCAAGCTACACCAGGGAACATCCAAATGAATCCACAGTAGGGAGTGACAGTGTTTCCAAAGGAAGAGAGCTGCTTGTATCAGAGGCCTGGGGTGAGGGGTGCAGAATGTGTACCTGAGCTTCCCCAAGGCAGTCCTTAACAATTCCACCCTGGTCTCTGACTCAAAACATTCTTCTGTAACAGACTAAATAAGCAACTGGTTTTGACTTTGTTTTAAATGTATGGGTGCCTTTCCTTTCTCGCAAATATTTAATTTTTAAGTTTTTTTTTTTGGTTAAAAAGAGAAAATAAAGGTAAAAAAGGAGAGGATTGATCCCAACAACCTTGTATGTATGACATATTAAAAACATATTGGCCGAGAAGCTACTATTAAAAATAGCTGGCATAGTAGCTCAATACATTAGTGTGCTAGTCTTTTGATTCCACTATAATTATAGGAAGAAAGCTTCAATCCCTGCAGTGGGGGAGCATTTAAAATTACAGCTGAGGTAGTAAATTACTGGTCCTCAATGTCCTAGTCAGACAGATTGCTTTCATTTCATGAAGAGGGACACAGTGCTGTGTCAGAGCCAGCTTCCCCCCGGTGAGCTTAATGTGTTCTATTTAAAAGCACAAGATGGAATAAAGGAAGTAGTAGGAGATTTTACAATCTGCCAGCATAAACATTTATTTTTATTTTCCCAAAGCATGGAGTGCCAAAATTGCATCAGGAATGCTTACATTATTCATTTTGATTTTTGCTTTCTGTGCCCCCGGGGAACAGAGCTGACCAGTTAATAGTCAGTGTGTGTTGTTTTTGCTGGGCACAGTTTCAGTAGTGGGTTTAATTCTCAGATGGAGGTGGCACTGTGCCTTTTGTGTTTGTCACTTCACCCTGTCCCTAAGCCTCCATCTTGCTCCTTGTGCCAGCAATTGAAGCGATGGGGCTTTAATATGTCAACACAGCCCAAAACAAAAACACAGTTGGAACCGCTCTCTGACTGGCTTTCCAACCTCAGTCTCAATTCCAAGGAACTGGGGAGGAGGCAGGGCAGGAGAAGGTGTTTCTCATGAAGCTGTCCAATGCCTTAATTAGTTCTTCAAAACCCAACTGGGCATTTTTCTCCTTTGGTCCTGTCAGAGTGATGCTTGCTTTGAAGACCTGAGAGGAGCAGGAAGGAACAGGAAGGCTTTTTACACACATGTTCTGTCTAAAGCTTGGGCATCTCTTAGTTGGTAGCCAAGAGCTAAATTGATAAGCATTTGCAGCATTAGAGACACGGACAAAGTGCCTGCTTTTTCAAACCAAAAGTACTGTAACTTTTATATAGTAGATATAAACCAAATCTCTCTGCTGGTTTATGAGAATTGATCATAGTGCAGCAGAAAGGAGGGAGAAATGCAGTCGATACATTTGAAACCAAAATTTGGAGTTGCCCAGTCAAGCCTCATTCTTCAAAAAAATGATAAACCAAATGCCCCTCTACTCTCCCATCCTGTAGAATCCCCCACAGTCCTGAGCTCAGCACTCAGGGCTATGCCTAAATTTATCCTTCCCTGGCCATAATTTACATTGCTGTAAAACCTGTACCAAAGACCCAGGCCACCTCTGGCTAGTCTGATAACTGTGTCAAGGGACTGCACCATGATTTTAGGTCCTAGTCCTTCATAGTCAGACTGGAATTTTATTTTGGATCCTCCATGAAGACAATACTGGGAAACTAATGAATTCTGAGAGTGGGAATTTTAGTCACGGTGGCAGAGCTTTGAGGAAAATATTCTAGAGCCTATTAACCTCCAACCTCCACCCTCATGTTCACTGGGAGTTTCTACTCTATTGAGAACGGGGCTAGCCTGAACCCAGAACCATCCTGTGCTGTGTGTGACTTTGGATAAGTTGACATAAGCTCTGATAGGTAGTTCCCACACCTGCCATTCCAAGAGTTCCTTACCCACATGTATGACAGTTTCAAAAGATTTCAACATAATTTAAACAGGGCTAACACTTGGAGGAAAATGAAATGGAAACTTTCAGGATAACTGTCTCTCTGTGGGCCACCCCAAATTCCCCTGAACAGCATGAGACCCAAAGGGAGAAAATCCATCTTAAGTTTCTTTTTTCATTCATCAGAAGCTCTTTTAGTCAGCTTTTTCACTGCTGCGACTAAAAGACTCCAACCAGAAAAATTGTAGAGGAGGAAGAGTTTATTTTGGGGCTCACAGTTTCAGAGGTCTCAATCCACAGACAGACAGCAGGCTCTATTCCTTAGGGCCCTTGGTGAGACTGAACATCATGGTGGAAGAGTGTGGGAGAGAGAAGCAGCTCACATGATAATCAGAAAGCAGAGAAAGACTCCAATCATCAGGTACAAAAAAAATACCCCCAAAGCCATGCCCCCAATGCCCACCTCCTCCAGCCACACCCAACTAGCCTTCAGTTACCACTCAATTAATCCCATCAGATGATTAATTCACTGATTGAGTAAAGGCTTTCATAACCCAATCATTTTTTCTCTGAACCTTCTTGCGTTATCTCACACATGAGCTTTTGGGGGACACCTCACATCCAAATCATAACAGAAGGCATAAGCCACATGTTGTTACAGAGGCATTTGAACTCAGCTCTCCCCCGAGACCTATGAGACCACCTGGGGATAAAGGCATGGGAATCCAGAGAGGATGCAGCAAAAAATCCAGGGCCAGGTAAAGATGGTCTTATGTACCCTGGCTCAGCTCATGGTGGGCTTCATGGGGAGGCTGCAGGTGGCCCCTGTGCTCCCTTGAAGTGAGTGCAGAGAGGGATGTGGGGTCTTATCAGTATCCCTTTCCACGTTGGCAATGCATCTGCTACCCCTCAGCTCACAAAGCCAGCGTGGATTTAAGTTCTGATTGAATCTACCAGGCTTCCTAGATGTGTAGTTGGATCCCAAGCATGAGAAGGAGCCCAAAGATGCCAGAACTATGAATCTACACCTTTCATCAGCACAAAGACTGCTGAATATTCATAGAAAAAAAAATCAGTCATGCTTCAATCACACCCCTGGCCACAACCTGGGAAGTAAGAACCAGATGCCAGCTGGTGGCCAGGCTGATTGAGCAGCCACCAAACAAAAGCCAGAAGAGGAGAGTGGGCTTCCCCCCCTCAGGCTCTGAGGTTCCCCCAGGAAACAACACTCACAGCAGACCAGACTGGAAGGGATCCTGGGGGGCATCCAGCACACCTGCCTCATGCATGCATACAGGACAAAGCTGGCATGTGCGAGTGGCAGGGCAGAGCAGAGCTGAGCCGCCTGGGCCGCTACATTATTGGGGGCTCTGGGCACAGTAAGCACATAGCACACGTGGAAAGAGAGAGAGCAGTTGCTTTCGGCACAAGCTGCTTTGGACCAGGCCCTCAGCAAGGTGTTTTATGTGGACTGCTTCAATCCATCCCAATCACATCCCTGGAAGATGATTACTTATACTTGAGAAATGAGGAAAGTGAAGCTCAGCAACAGAAAAACCATAAGGCCACAGCCTGCCAGGCCCTCCCTGGTCGTGACCTCCAGAGCCAGGCTTCTTTCTGAGCCAGGAAGCAGGGAGCTGGTATCAGGTCTCTGAAATGAGCTGCTGCCCACAGTTGCTGTGCCATGGCTCTGGGTTCAAGCCCCATCTTCCTGGCACCTCACCCGCCCTCTGGAGCTAGCAACTCCAGGGAGACAGAATTGATGGCAGAGGCAGCCTCTTCTTCCTCCAGCTAAGACACCTTCCTAGGGAAATTGAGCACCAGGCTCAGGGCTCACACTGGCTGCCTGCTAGAAGGGTCTAGAAGCTCACCTTTAGGGTAAGATGGCTTTAAATTGGAAAAGAATGCTTCAACATCATTTCCTACTTTATGTTCTTCAGTTTTTACAAAGTGAAGTAAATACAGACATAAAGTGAGTTTCTTAAATACCACTAGTGAACAAAAGGCCCGTATTTGGCCATTAAGAGAAGATGAGCACAGCCCATCTCACAGATGAGGTCTGCAAACACCCCTGGGAGAGGCCTCACCAGGAAGTCATGCACAACCAAGAGTCATGACTTGCACCGGAGGTGATCAAATATCCTTTTCTTCTTTTTTTGTTTGTTTATTTATTTTAAAATATGCATAGAACTTAAAATTGACCACTGTAACCACTTGTAAAATTCTGCTCAGCGGCATTAAGGGCATTCACATTGTTACACCACCATCACCACCAGCCATCTCCAAACTGTCACATCCCCTGCAGTGGACCTGCCCGTTGAACATGAACTCCCCAGCCCCACCCAGCTCCCCTCTGCCTCCAAGAATTTGACAGTCTTAGGAGCCTTGCATGCCTGGAAGGCTATAGTGTCTCTCTTTTTGTGTCTGGCTCACTGCACTTAGCATAATGTCTTCAAGGTTTATCCTAGTTAGTCCTTTCTTATCATTACAAATTAAGGGAAAAAATTTAAGATGTGACTTTCCCTTTTTCCTCTTCTTCCATGTCTATAAATTTATTTTGGGGGGTATTTCCCCCCTGGGTCTTCCTACCAATCCAGTGGACATTTCTGTCTCAAGAGAGCTTCTGTGTGGGAGTGAGGGGGGGGTTAGTCAGCCAGCACTGAACCAAACGTTTAACACAATTGCGGGAGATCTCCAGTTGACTCTAGGGCTGCTTCTCCCGCTGGGAGCTCAGGTACAGCTAGGAGGACATGGGAGGCTCAAGGCTTCTCTGATGTTTTCAAACTTTATCTTAGTGGAATTTTCCTGAGATATAATTAACATATGGTACAATCCACTCTGCTGAGTACACAGTGCTGTGAGTTTTGACAAGCATATAGTCATAAACAGCATCATCAAAACATGAAATAGTTCCATTGCCCCAAAACATTCCCTCATGCCCTCTTTGTATTCTGTCCCAGTCCCAGCCCCTGGAGACCACAGCTTTGTCTCCTATCCCTATAATGCTCCATTCCGAGAATTTCATGTCAATGCAAACATCCCACAAGAATCATTGAATTTGGCTTCTTTCACGCGTAACGCACCTGAGAGACCCTCTCCGTACTTCCCTCATTTGTACTGCTGAGTTATATTCCATGATGTGAATGTACACCAATAGGAAAATGTTTTTGATTGTTGCCAATTTGGGGCAATTATGAATAAAGCCACGGGGAATGGTCATGCACAGGGCTTCATGTAAACGAAAGTTTCTCTCTTTGGGAAATGACTGAGATGTAGTGTTATTGGGCCATAAAATAAGTGCATTTTTACTTTTGTAAAAAATACACCTCTTTTCCAAGGTGTTGCACTTGTGTGGGTTCATGCCCTAAGGAAGCTCTCGGTGCTCTTGGTCATCACATGCATTTGGTGTTCTCTCTCTCTCTCTCTCTCTCTCTCTCTCTCTCTCTCTCTCGTTTTAATAGCATGTGCAGGTGTGTCATAAGGGTTTTTATCTGCACTCCCCTAAAGACTGATAGTTGATCATCTTCTGGATTTATTTGCCAACCATATCTTTTCCTTGACAAAGTGTCTACTCAAATTCTTCTCTCCTTTTTATATTGGGTTATTTGTCTTCTTACTGTTGAGTTTTGAGGGCTCTTTACTTAGTTCAGATACTGGTACTGCACTGGATGGGTGATTGGCAAATATTTTCTCTGTGTCCTAGGCTGAGACTCTTCTTTTCATGCTCTTAAGAGCACATTTCAGGGGGCAGGCATTATTACCACCACTGAAATCTAATCTAAATTGTATTTTAAAACAAATTTGTGCCAAAATACCTCTCAGCAGCACAAGTTCAAACAGACTCATGTTTTGGTCTACTGTGAGAAATAAAACTGAACACTTGTTTGTTCTGTATACTAAAAAAGAAAAAAAAACTTTCATTAACCAATTGTAAGATGATTCTCATACTAACATGAGTACACACATTTATTTTATGAAAGCCTTGATCAGCCACCTTCAATGGGAAAACCAATGACATTGAACCCACTTTGCTTTTCATCCATGACACTAACCAGGACAACCATCTCACATGCCTCCATTTGTGACACACACTGAATATTTTTGAGCACCACCTATCAGCCAAGCCCAGAGGTCCACAGACTGGTTACAGGTAGACTCTGTCCTTTGTGGAGGTGCGGACAGGTGGGGACTGTGTGTGGCAACTGCTGTCAATGTCCCACACTGGAACACTTCTAAGGACACAGCAGTGCCCCTTCCCATGCACCCTCTTGTTCAAGTCAGGAGCTCGATTTGCCCCAGCACCCCTCCGCCACCCTGGCTTCACTTAGCTACCATGGGGCAGAGATCACATCAATGACCTACAAAGCCACCAAGATGGTCACTCTTCTCCCTCAGGCCCTCCCAGTCTTCACGCAGCCCCCATCTCACTGCCCCTCCAGCCCACTTGTCACTCTGCATCCCAAGTCATTGTTCTAAAGCAATTTCAAACCCAGCTCCTGTGGGACCTGAGAGGGGAAGCGGTACGGACATCAGGAACCTGTCGGCCCTACATGGTTGTAAATTGAGTGTTACAGAAAGTTCTGGCGTCTTCAGGAATACATGGAGATTTTATTTTGTATATATTGTTCATGTTTATAAGGTAATTTTTTTCCATGATTGCGTGTCAGCTAGCACACTCACAAGGACACACACATGCAAATTAGGTCGTTTTCAGGCCCCCAAATCCTGTCCCATTCTGTAAATTGCCACAGGCACCACGACTCTTCTTGGTCAAAAAGTGGCCCCGGTAGGCAGCAGAGGCTCAGGCAGACCTGTGTTCCATTGTAACTGTTATTACTCATTGTGTCACTGACACTATTTTACACATCTCTGTAGACTTCCATTCACCAAGAGGTTGCTGAGGAACCTGTGTAAAACACTACCAGGAGGCCTGGGTGCTTTAACAGCTGAGCCAGCAGAGAACGGGCACTGTGGCCCTGGGTGCAGGGGTGCTGGGGCTGGGCAAGGGCTGGCAGTACAGAGGCAGAGCTGTGGCTATGCTGTGGGAAGAGGGACAGGCTGAGTACAGCCCTTAATCATCTCACTTTGGAAAATAGAAGCCTGGTGGCAAAATAATCATTAAGCCAACTTAGAAATCATCTGTGATGCTTTAAAGGGGGAAAAAAAATAAGATTTAGAAACTCACCTTGTAGCTTAATTAGAACAATTATTTAAGGTCTACCAGAGGCCAGGGGATGCACAAGAGATCCATATCTTTCAACAATCTTTCTTGAAAGAGTGCTTTTTCTGATCAGGGCAAATTTCTTTTAAAAAAAAAATGATAAGCAGAGAAAGAATTAGATAAATTGCCCTTGAAATTTCTCTATTCTCATTTGGTGAGAAATAAATCATCCTCCTCAATGATAAAAGGATTATGAGTTGGATTCTCATTTCCTCACCCCGGGAAGAGCTATAATTACAATGACCATATTTCCTGAACCAAACATCAGGACCACAGGCCTGACAAGTACACGTGTACCTGTAAAGAC
This sequence comes from Urocitellus parryii, assembly GCF_045843805.1. Lineage (NCBI taxonomy): Eukaryota > Metazoa > Chordata > Mammalia > Rodentia > Sciuridae > Urocitellus > Urocitellus parryii. Next base: position 78,712,563 of record NC_135539.1, read on the forward strand.
AATAGAATGAGTTATCCAGAATGGAAAATGACCTGCAGGAGCTACAGCAGCAATAAGCAGCTCTGACACAGAAATAATTTGGTTTCAAGGCATTTCTCATGATGTCATTGGGGTAAGATTTCTTTGTCGAAGTCTGAAGTGTAAATTGTTGCAGACGTTATTTCCTCACATCCCCGTCTATGACACTTGGCAGACGCTGATTTTAAAGAAGTTAATTCAGTTGAGTCAAACTAACAACTTCTCTCATCTTAGTAAAGATGAACAAAAACAACAGAATATATAATGTCCAAATTAGCATTTAAATTTGGCCATAAAACCTGCCAGTGTATTGTGCGCAAAATTGCTTTTCTCATATTTGGTCCATTGAGTATTTGGTCTATCCCACTTTAAGCAAATCTAATACTAAATTTTTTAAAATATACATTAGGGAGCAATAATGTGTACTGCTAGATGGTTCTTCATTTTACAAATTTTTCCACCATTAGATTCTTTTAGGTGAGTACTGCCCCACTTATTTAAGAATTAATAGATTATTAGCTATTAGAGTGAAGGGCAAGCAGGAAACTGTAATGATGTCTTTGCCAGTTGAATCTCCATAAGCACAGAGACATTGATGTGTGAGGTTCAGATGTCAATCAATGGGAGAGCGATTTGAATTTTGAACAAGGTCTAAGTAGAGCATGCTGCAGCTGTGGTTTCAATAAGCTAAAGAAACTGAGCACCAAGTTTCTGCATGGGTACTACACAGGAGAAAAAGTCTTTCAAAAACACACTCGTGGAAGATTCTGCTGGCAAAGGCCTTGGCATCTCTGGAGGTAAACATAAGGCACAGAAAAGGCAGACCATGTGCTTTTAAAGATAACCATCATCGTGAGGCTGGCATACATCACTGCTTATGTAAAAGAGAAAGGAACTGACAAAAACCAGAAAGAGACTCCTTACATCAGTGTTCCTAGAGTCTAAGTCCAGGAACTATTAGTCACCTGGGGCTCCCATCTAAATACCAGACCCAGCAAATCAAATAACTGACATTTGCATTCTCACAGTTCTGGAGGCTGGAAGTCTGAAATCAAAAGTGTCAGCAGGGCTGGTTTCTCCCAAGTCCTGTCTCCTTGGCTTGTAGATGACAGTCTCCTCCCTGTGTCCTCACATCATTGCCCTTCTGTGCACACCGCTGTGTCTGTGTGTGCAGATTCCCCCTTTTTATAGGGACTCTGACATATTGGATTAGGGCCCACCATAATGGATAAATGCTAAATTAATAGCCTCCATGAAAGCCCCAACTTCCAAAAGCAGACATGTTCTGAGACACTGGACGTTGGGGCTTCACCATATAAACCTTCAGGGACACAATTCAGCTCATGATATGGAATGAAATCAGGCCTGGGAAAGGAATGACTGAGCCCAGGGAGCAGTGCAAAACCTAGAAACATTGGTGTGGAAATTGGCATCTCAGGATGGGAGGACATCATTTTGGGAATTATGGAGGGCATCCATGCAGAGAAGGAAGAAGGCTCATTATGGAGCACCTTCAACTCCACATATTTGAGCCTTTCTTGGGGACAGTGGAGGACAAGGAACCACTGTCAGTCCTTGAGAAGGGAGTCGACATTGTGGCTTCCTTCTCTTCATTATTTTTGGCAATCAATAGAAACTACAAATAATAACAAAGCAAAGAAACTTAAATTTCATACAAGATAATTGATCATTAAATCAGGGAAGACATGAGTTTGTCTGAGACCCAAAGGGCTTCCATTCCAGTGGAACTTTGGCTTAATTACTTAGCAATTCACTGGTGCCAGAAGATTAATGGCAACTGTGAGTTTGAAATGAAGTGCTTGTTTTGCAAATGGGGAAGCATTTGCAAGAAATTTGAATGTACACATATACTGTCTTCCCATGGAGTTTGCAGAGATTCATATATATACACATACATAGATATTAGAGGCATAACAGAGACTCCCAAGAGGCTGTGAGATGCTTTTATGTTGGGGGTTAATGAAGTGTGTCTTCCATGCCACAGTTGGAAAGAGTCTCTCAGAGGCAGAATCAGAAAAGAGAATGTGACCCGAGAAGTCAGCTCAAAGCTGTGATTGCTCATCCTGAATAACTCAAAATCTTTCCAGAATTGGTTTATGAGTGCAATGCTGTTTCCATCACGATTGTTGATCTCCGTAACTTTTATGAGCCCTCATGGTTAGTTCTCGTCTACAGCAAGCTGAGTCTTGGGACTTTAAATTTATTTTTTATTTCAGTTACCCAGAAAAGTATTCTCTTAAGATGTTTTTTAATTATAATTTGTTCTATTTTATTCAAAAAAGAATGTGGTTTTGAGTACAAAAATCTGTTCCAAGAGATCATGAGATGGGGTTGATCTTTCCCAGGCAGTTGGAAGATCTAATTTTTCTAAAGAAGTTGGGGTCTGCAGAGGGGGCAGAACAGGGCTACTAGTGACCTTTTCACCACCCTCCATAGCCTGGTGTTCACCTTCTGATTCATAGTGCTGTCGCCTCCCCCAAAAAGACCACCAGATGACCAGTGCATGAAGCAGAGCAGAGTTCCCTGGGCTCACTGTAAGGGGACCTCCTTGGTAAAGCTAGAGCAAGTCTCTAAGTGGGAAACCAGGTCAGGGGATTTGTAAGGTCTGGGACCTGGGATGGGAAGAATTAAGGCAGGTCCTGAAGCATAGGACTTCTGCTTCAGAAGAAGCAGAGGACTGGTCAGGGTGCAGAGTTCATGATACAAGTTTAGATTATGAGGCACAGCCACCAGCAGTCTACAAATGAGTCCTCAAGCTGCAGTTGATAAGCAAGCTTTTAGCCTATTCACAGGCTTATCTCCCAGGGGCAGGTATTTCCTGGAGAAAGTAGTGAAGTTAGTTTGCTTGGTCCCAGTATTATTTAACACAGGGACAAGCAATTATATTGTTTTCTGTTCTCAGTGGTAGATAAGGTCTAAAAAGGATTTTTAAGCTTTTTTCCTTAGCTAGGACTCCAGGGGAAATTAAAGAGTAAAATTTTCATTGACTTGAAATATTTAGTTATGCATAGAGTTATATATTTAATTCAGCTCAAATAATTTGCCAGAAAAGGCATACAAGTAATTATAAACACATTTTTCTGAATATCTTATTACTAATAAAACTATTTACCCACTCTTATGAATGATCTGATCAATGTATGAAGTACTACAATCCTGTAAGTGACATGTAATTAGAAAAAATTTTTTTTTGCTTAAAATCATGTGTGTTTGTTTATATTCATGTAAGACATATTTGTGTGGTGCCAGGTGAGGAGTGTGTTGGGAAGAGAGAGTAGTTTACTAAAATCATTTTCTTCTGGAAAATTCAACCTTAAAAATAGTGTCTTCAGTTGGATGATTTAGAAATAGATTTATGTCCTTTTAAGGAAGTTAGAAATTAACAATAATAAATGACAATTCCCTCAAAAATAGTTGTACCGAAAACATTATCTTTTAAAAATGAAGCAATCCTAATAAGAAAGATGTTCTGACATTATAAAAAAATGGACCCAATACATTGAACTTATTTTAGAGAATAAAATGACAATATCCCAAACTTACTGCTAGCTTTGTCCAGAGTTTAACTTTCTATAAAGAAAAATCAAATTATTTTTATTTATGTATTACCATTAAACTGTTTCTTCTGTTTTTTTTAAGTTTTTTTTTCATTTTTGTTTACTTCAATCTAGCTGCTTAATCCACAGATACACCAGTAATTCAATATTATCATAGTCTGAATTACCTGGCACCCTAAGTTAGTAAATCTATATTTCCTAATTATTTTGCTCATCATAATCATTATAAATTAACATTTTAAATTCAGAGAGTGACTATTTTTAAATACATATCAAATGATTAAATTTCTTCCAGGTGGTGCTTGATTTGCATCTGGCTAAAGAACTGTGAAGCATCTGCTTCTTAGCAAATCGCCCTTCTCCCACCTGCAGTCCTCACTAACAGCCATCTGTTGATTGCTTGGATATGGAAGCAGGACCTAGAGCTCCTTGTAAATAAATTGTACCTTTGAAAACTATGTTCTTCAGTACAATGCTGCACTCCTTCCTTGGGTGGGGGAGTCCGAAAGCAATTAAATTCCAGTTCTGTGTTTTGTAAGCAAAATTCTATAGTGTGATTAAACAGAACTTCCTCTGTAGCTTACTGGGTTTAAAACAGCCACATGGTCCAGTCTGAACTTGTGCAGAGTATCAGAAGACATGAAGGAACTGCTCCTGAGGCTTGGCCAGGGTCTTCTCTTTTCCTTTCTTTTTTAAAAATGTGAAATACATATAACATAAATTCGATCATCTTAACCATTTTTAAGTGTACATTTCAGTAGCATTACATACATGGTATACAACCATCTCCACCATCCAGCTGCAGAATTTTTTCATATTTCCAAACTGAAACTCCAGACCCAGTACACACTAACTGCCCATTCCCCCTTCCCCTGGCATTATGCTTTCTGTTGCTATGAATTCAACTACTCAAAGCACCTTGTATAAGGGAATTATGCAGAATTTTTCCTTTTGTGACAGGCTTGTGTTACCTAACATAATGTCCTCTAGGTCCTTCCACATTGTAGCTTGTGCCAAAATTAGTGTCTTCCTTTTTAAACCAACTAATAGTTCTACTGTGTGTATATGCCACATTTTGTTTATCCATTTATCCATCAGTCGTGTTGTTTTCAACTTGGGGCTATTGCAAATGACGCTGCTGTGAACATGGTGTACAGACATGTCTTTGCTTTCAATTCTATTAAGTTTATAACTAGAAGGGGACTTGCTGGTCCATATGGCCATACAGTTTTTAATTGTATGAGAACAACCATGCAGTCTTTCATAGCATCTGAACCATTTTAACATTACTTCCCACACTATACACAGTTTCATTTTCCACCATATTCTCACTGACAATGATTATTATATTTTGTGTGGGGGGGTCAGCCATTATAATATGATTTCTCACAGCCAGGCACTGTAGCACATGCCTGGAATCCCAGCTACTCAGAAGATAAAGGCTTATCTTTATCTTGCAAGCCAAGGTCAGCCTGGGTGACTTAAAAAGGGGGGGGGGTGGCAGGGCAGGGGCTTTAGATGAGCTAGGCATGTAGTTTTGTGGTAAAGCACCCTGAGTTTAATCCCCAGTGCCAAGAAAGAAAGTGGAAGGTATATGATATCTCATTTTTGTTTTGATTGTGTTTCCCTAATAATTACTGGTGTTGAGAATCTTTACATTTGGGCCTTTTGTATACCTTTGGAGAAATTTCTATTCTTTTAGCCACGTTTTTAATCAGGTTCTTTGTGGTCTGGTTTTGTTATGGTTATTGTGTTCACTTGTAGGAATTTTTAATATTCAGACTGTATAAAATATTTGCAAATCATGTATCAGATATATGATTTGCAAATATTTTCTACCATTCTATGGATTACCTGTTAACTTTATTGATTGAGTCCTTTGGTGCACAAAAGATTTTAATATTGATGAGTCTCAACTTATTTTTTCTTTCCTTCTGTTTTTGGTGTCATGTCTAACAAATCATTGCCAAGTGCAATGCCATGAAGTATTTCTTCTATGTTTTCTTCTAATATAACTTTAGCACTTAGGTTTTGGATCCATTTTAAATTAATTTTAGTACAGTATTATTCATTTTTGCATGTAAAAATCCAGTATTTCAAATGTTATCTTTTGAAAAACAATCCTGTCTCTATTGAATGGTCTTGGAACACTTCAAAAATTTTGCTACATATGTGAGAGTCTATTTCTGGGCTCTATATATGGATTATCTGTCTATACTGAAGTCTTTATTGCATTGTTTGATTCCTGTATCTTCTGGTACATGTGAAAGCTTGAATTTTGTCCTTTTCCTGGATTATTTCGACTCTAACAAGGCCACTTGAAATTTCACATGAATTTTAGGAGAAATTTTTTCTCTGAAAAACATAGAATTGGAATTTTGATAGAGATTTAATTGATTCTTACTTGTATTATCATCCAAATAATATTATTTTCCTATTCATAAACATGAGATATATTTCCATTTATTTCTGTCTTCTTTCATTTTTCAAAAACATTTTATGGCTTTCAGGTTACAAGCTTGTGCCTAGTTGGTTAAGTTTATTCCTATGTATTTTATTAAGTTTTCCGCTGTTATATATTGAATTGTTTTTTTTAACTTTTATTTTCAGAATATTAATTACTAGTGTACAGAAATATAGCTTATTTATGTATTGATTTTTGAATTCTGTAGTGTTTCTGAATTCATCATTCGTTTTAATAGTTGCCCACTCCCTGTGGAATCATTTGGGCTTTCTACAAAGGTCATCTGCATATGTAGATTATCTGAATATTGGATCTTCCGCATATGTAGATTGTTTATGTATAAGATGTTACCCACAGAGATAACTTTGGTTTTTCCTTTACAGTTTAAATTTTCATTATTTCCCTTGCCTAATTGCTTTATCTAGAACTTCTAGTACAATTTTGAATAGAAGTGGAGAAAGCTGACATCATTGTCTGCATTCTAGTATCATGGGGATAGCTTACAATCTTTTCATCACTGAGTATTCTGTTACCTTTGGGATTTTCATATATGGATTTGTTATGTTGAGGTAGTTTCCTTCGACTCTTAATGTATCCATGTTTTCAACCTTCTTCTGCATCCATTGAGCTGAATGTGTGTGTTTCCCTCACTCATTTGTTGGAATGATGTATTCTCTCTCAGTTGGATTTTAATACTGAGCCAGTCTTGTCTTTGGGTAATAAATTCCACTTGGTCCTGTTACATAATTCTTCAAAGGTACTGATTAATTATGTTCACTGTTATTTTGGTAAAGATTTTTACATCACTATTTATCAGATAGGTCTATAGATTTATTTTTCTTTAGGGTCTTTGTTTTGCTTTGGTAGCAGAGAAATGTTGGCCTCATACAGTGAGTTGGGAAATTTTCTATCTTTCTAATTTTCTTTCCATTTCAAGTTGTTTGTAGAGGTTTGGAAGAGTTGGTGTTAATTCTTCTTTAAACATATCGTAGGATTTACCAATGAAGCCGTCTGATTCTGGGCTTTGCTTTGTTGAGATATTTTTAATTATTGACTTAATCTTTTTACTAGTTATACATCTGCTCGGGTTTTCAATTTTTTAATAATTTAGCCATACTGGGTATTTCCAGAATTTTTTAAATTTCACATTCGGTATTAAATATGTCTGTGTACACTTGTCTATAAGACTTTTTTGTAATCCCTTTTATTTTTGTAAAATAAATAACAATGTCCTCTGTTTTATTTCAACGTCCTCTGTTTTATTTGATTATTATTATTAATCTTTTTTCTTAGTCACCTTAGCCAGAGATTTGTCAATTTTGTTCATCTTTTTGAAGAATTAACTCTCGGTTTCATTGATATTTGTATTAATTTTTAATTCTCTATTATAGATCTAATTTTTATTATGGCTTCCTCTGGGTACTTTTAGAATTAGTTTGTTCTTCTTTTCCTAATTGATTAAGGTATAATATCTGATTTGTAGTTTGACATCTTTTTTAAATTTATATATTTACAGTATTAAATTTCCCTTTTAGCTCTGCTTTCACCACATCCCCTAAGTTTGGGAATGTTATTTTTTAAGTAGTCTCAAAATAATGTCTAATTCCCATTGTGAATTTTTCTTGGAATCATTGTTGCTTGATCCATTCATTTAATAATACATTGTTACCTCCACATACTTGGGTATCTTCTCATTTTCCACCTGCTATTGATTTCCACCTTAATTCTATTGTGATTGGAGAAAATAATTTGTATTCTATCTATCCTTTTAAATATACTGAGACTTGTTTTATGCCCTAACCTATTGTCTATCCTGGAGAATATTCCATGTGCACTTGAGATACATGTGCCTTTTGTTTGTTGGATAGAATGTTCTGCATATACATGTTAGATAAAATTGGTCTATTGGATTTCTCAGGTTTTCTGTTTCCTGACTGGTCTTCTGTCTGGTTTTTCTATCTATTTTAGAAGTGTATATTAAAGTCTTCTACTAATACTATGAAGCTTTCTCGTTTTCTATTTTATTTTATCACTATTTTCATATATATTAGGAGGTGTGATATTTGGTGCATATGTATTTATAATGTTCCTGGTGGATTGACCCTTTTATTATTATTAAAGTTCCTTTTTGTAGCTTTTTAGCAATTTTTTAAAAATTTACTTTATCTGATATTAGTATAGCTACCCTGGCTCTCTTTGTTACAATAGATATGAATATTTTCCCAACCATTTGTTTTCTACTTATACTCTTTTATCTAAAGTGAATCTCTTGTAGACAGCATATAGTTGGAGACTGTTTTTTATTTTAATTTATTTTGCCAATCTATGTCTTTTGATTGGAGATTTTGATTCATTTACATTTAAAGTAACTGTTCATAGGGAAGATATATGTTGTCATTTTGCCTTTTTCATCTCTTATTACTTTTTTTATCATTTCCTTCTTTTCTGTATTCCTTTGTATTTAGTTGATTTTGGTAGTAACAAGGCTTTTTTTCTTTCTCATTTATATATATATATATATATATATATATATATAAAGATTGGGAAGATTTTAGCCATTATATCTTCACACAACCTTGCCAATCCTCTCTTTATCTCTTCTTCTAAGATTCTCATCTTGCTAGAAAGAAAGGTTCTTGGAACCATCCCAGACCTACTGAATCAGAGGCTCTGGAAGACACTCAGCAAAATATGTTTTAATAAGCACCCCAGGTGATTGTGATGCATGCTGACATTTGAGAACTGCTGTCATCGACTTAATTTCTAAGAAACTATTTGGGACAAAAAGAGAAATAAAAAGGAAGGAAGGAAGGAAGGAAGGAAGGAAGGAAGGAAGGAAGGAAGGAAGGAAGGAGAAATATGTAGAGAAAGAAATCCAAAAGAGTCCTTTTTTTCCAAAAAAAAAATATTATTCAACATTGGACACAGAGGTTATGTCCATGGACCTGGGGACCTAGATTTACATGCCTTATGATTGACCAGTGCTTTACAACTGCTATCTCTCTAGATTTGCTATGGCATCATGCCACCAGATTTAAGCAGCTGGAAAATTATTGTCATAGATTAAACCAAACAGTGGCAGAGACTCTGACTTTGAAGAAGGCTTATCTGCCTTCAGGCCAGGCACCTGCCTCTACCCATCTAGGGGATGTTGTTGCTCAACAGCAGGGACCTTGACCTCTGCTCTCACATTGTCTGTGACTCTAGTTCTATTATTTCATGCTATTTTCATACATTTGTCCTTGAACAAATAGCTGAGATAGTCAGTGACCTCTCTGAAAAAAGAAAAAAAAAGTTGGAAGTTATTTTTCTCAGAAAAGTAAAAATCAGATTTCTCTACATCTGTAGGCCAAATGCCAAACGTTCCAACCCTCTCAGGTAAGGAACAGAAGAAAGCCCTGATTCTGCACTGTGTTCTGCTCTAATGATCACCTGTCCCACTGGGTTCTTTGCTGCTCACCACAGCTCCTTTCCTCGTGCACAGTTGTCTCTGTAGGTACGTCCCTTTCCCTTGTGACTATGTTTCCTCCCTAGTAGACATGTCCCTATCTCATATTTCCATGACTTCTCCACATAAAAACATGTCTCCTCTTCATACATGTGTGTTCCCTCTTCTATAGGTATGCCCCCCACTTCTACAGCTGCATATTTTCTTTTCACATATGTGGCTTCCAGCCTTTTTAGGCACATAATCCTAGCCTGTGTGTCAGCACCAAGTTAGCTCAGACTTAGAACTTTACACGATCCTGTGTGTATTTATTAGTCTATTCTCTGCTACTATGGTAAAATACCTTAGGCTGGATATTTCACAAAGAAAAGAAGTTTATTTAACTCACAGTTCTGGAAGTTCAAAGTCATGGTACCAATATCAACTTGTCTCTAGAGAGTACCTTTCAGAAGATGGCAACACAATGGTGGGAGGAAGTGTGTGTGAGAGAGAGAGAGAGAGAACAGGGCAAGAAGCCAGAACAAGACTTGGGTCCCATGAGAACAATATTAACCTTCTCTGAAGACATGCAAACAATGACCCCACAACCTTCTAGTGCCCACCTCTCACAGGTCCCATACATGTTGATATCACAAAACTGAGAACCAAGTTCCCAGGGCTTGAGCGTTGGGGGACAAGCACACACGGTAGCAGAGAACTCAAGTATCAAGACAAACTGTGTCACTGGTGGTGTTCCTGACTGAGTCCACTCTTGGTCATGTTCTCCATCCTGAGGATAAAGGCTGCTCGTGCTCCCCCATTTACACACACTGCTGCCTTTCACAGAGGGTGCACTCTTAGCTGTATCACCAGTTTATCACTCTGTAAAGTGTTGGGGGCATGTTACTGGGTATACCTTCCCCCCAAACAAACAAACAAAGTTGTCCATTGTAAACTATTTTCAGAAAATGCTAGGTAGACAAAGAGGTTAAGATTCTATTTCTTTAAGCCAACTAAAAAACTTTAATAAGATGTTGAGAGTCCCCAAAATGTGAGAATATTATCACGAGAGCTTGTGGCAGATGCCCCCAGCTCCTCTGCTCCTCCTCCACACTGTGCCCTGCACTCAGGAGCTCCCTCTGCAAGCACTTTGGATTGCATCAGCTTTGGCTGGCCATGGTAAGGGGCAAGTGACAGGTGCCAGGATTTGACATCTTGCTACACCCTGGCAGCTGTGTTCAACCAGTGAGGAGCAAGAGGCAGGTAGCCACCCAACTCCAGGTCTCTGGGGTGGAAGCTCCAGGGCCCACCTTCCTGTGAAGGCATCCCAGTCTCCCCCACCTCCCCACACCCACCCACGAAGGCCACCTGGTACTAACTCCAGAATAACCTCCTGCACTCAGATTCCCATCTTTGAAATTGATTCCAGGGAAAATAATGTAAAACTGATCAATGACCTTTGTGATCAGTTCACCTGGGGAAGAAACAGAAAACCAGGCAAATGGAACCATCAAAAAGCTAATGCTGAATAATTATTAATTAATAATAATGAATTGTGGGTCAAAGGAATCAGAGAGGCCATAGCAGGTGCATGAGGATGGTCTGAGGAGCACAGTGAGACCCCTGGTGCTGAACAATCACCGGGGGTGTGAGGGGCAGGGCAGGGCCTGGCTGAGCTCATATCCTTTAGTATTTTGGGGGGAGTCCCTGCCTTCACTAGCACACACAATAGCTGCTGAAGGAAACAAGATCGTGGAGGCCACAGAAAGCCACGTAGGCAGATAACTTAATAATGCTTTTCAAAGTCTGTGAAAGTCTTTTAAATAAAGAACAGTCATTGGATAAAATGATTTGCCTGATTCTGAAAGGGCAGGAGAAGGGCTTCTAAATGGGATGGAGGCGGTGGGTAAAGAATTCCTTCCTCACTCAAGAAAGGGGCTCCCTTTCCTATACCATCAGCACAGGGATGCTGGTGGGGCTCTCCACGCGAGGCAGAGCCCTGCACTTTGGGGACTCCATGATGACAGGAGCCCTCCTGCATGGCTGAAATCGCATCAAGGTCAGTAAGACACGATTAGAATGCACAGGCGCCTGATGGCCCCCACATCCTGCCCTCTGCTAACTGAACTCACCCAGATGTTTTCTTTTCTACTCAGTAAAACGATGACATTATTGAAGGTTAATAGTTAGGGTTTATCTAAATTAGGTATCCATAAAGTTCTTAATTTAGCCATTGAGTGCCTAATAGAGATTAAATTGGACCTGGAGATACTACATTTCAATCTTGCAGGAGATACATGGCCCAAACCTCCGAGGGCAAGTCTCACTGAGAAGCCCCTCCTTTTAGGAAACACCTTTAGCTTCTGCTAATAAGAACCTCAGCCCCTGGGATTCACATAAAGTCTTATGCCTGCTTTCTTCGTCAGCTTTGTCCTTGGAGAATTCTCTTTGGATGAGAATCTGCTTTCAACAAGAATGATTTCCAGGAATCCTTTATAAGGCTCTCTGATCTGCTAGAGCAGAGGATCATGGAAGGAGTTAGTTTGGGACAAGGGAACAAAGTAGGTAGGGTTGACAGATATGAAACTTTTTAAGGACTGTTACCTTTAAGGATTAATTGAACCTGCTTAAACACAGTGCAGGAGGATGGCTGAACAACAGATTGATAAAGGGCAGGTAATTAAAGGGGCATCAGCAATTAGGAAAGTGAGGATTATGGACAATGGAGTGTGGATCTAATTGTCCCTGGAGGCAAGAAAAGAGAGACCATTTCAGATGAGATAGGCTTTGTCTTATGCAGACTAACAAAAAGATCAAAGGAGCCAGGGCTATCAACAGCCCAAACCATCTACTCTTGAGCCCCAGCATAAGGAGTCCATGCACCCAAACACTATCCAAAGCCTGTTTTTTTTGTGTGTTTTTGTTTGTTGGTTGGTTGGTTGGTTGGTTTTATTTTGTTTTTGCAAAATACATGGGAGGTTAGGCTGCATGCGTGTCATGTGGCATGTGCATGAGGAAAGTCGCAATTATGAGGGAAACCTGGAGACCACCTGAGATAGCAAAGGAGGGACAGGCGGGGCTGCCATGGGGTGGGGGCTCTGGGTGGTAGGAAGCTGGGGAGCTGAGGGAGCCCTATCCCATTCCCTTGGAATCTATTTCCATGAATTATGACTCCACCTTTCTCTTAATAAGAACCTGAAAATATTCTTTTAGAGAGAGGCTTGCCTGTTCTTTCCAAGGCCCAAGTAGGTGAAGTCATGCAAGTTTCATGCCTTTCTGGGATGCAACTGTTTGTTTATATATCGGTTTTCTTTCTGTTGTTCTTTTGCTTTTTAAATGAAGCATGTAGCTTCCCCATGAGGCTAATAATTGCCCACGCTGGGTCCAGTGTGGCATGAAGTTCACCTGGAAGGGAGTCTGTAGGAATAAACAGAGCCCATGTGGTATCTCCTGATAGTTTAAGTGATTTGACAGGTTATTCTATTATATTGCTCCTAATTTTCAGAGCTCCAAGGATAGTGCCTACATTCTTAAAATACAAAAGTAGAGTAAAAAACCCTATGCTAAACTGAGGAGCATGGGTCTTCCTCACAAAAAAAAAAAAGAAAGAACTATTTATGACATCAACTGGCATTGAGTTGGGGCCTCTAGATGTCCTAAGACATAACATGAATGTATCATCTGATCTGAAAGAGAGTTAAAACCTCAAGATTGTTGGCAACCATTCAGGGCCATACAGGGCCCCACATCTCAAGAAAATATTGTTGTCATCCACTGGTCACTTCATCAGCATGGATACCCAGATGGTGATCGCTCGTCACTCCATCAGACAGATGCTCTCAAGAGCTAAGATGCCCGGGTACCATGAACCTGTACCTCTGGCAGTCCCCAGTCCACTGACATCGTCACAAGGGACACAACAGAGAATCATGGACACAAACTCTTACTTGTCTAGGGACAGAATCCAAACCAACCATCTGAAAATGCAAAGTTTCTTTGCTATCTCAGGCTACCTTCTAAAAATACATGTGAATTTTTAATTCTATTTCATGTTACATCCAAATTAATTTTATTATTAAAATATGATAGTTAAATGACTTAAAATATTTTTCCAAATGTTTGGGTGGAATTTATTCTGCAGGAAGATGAGAGAGCTTCATCCCATGGTGTCATTTGCCGGGAACAAGCCCTGACATCTGATCCCCAGCCCCTGGGGCAGAAGGGCAGCCTTACCAAGAGCTTCCATTCCTCCCACAAGGCCCTTTCCACCCTACACCCATATCTGCATAAACAGGTACTTATAGGCCATACATATTCAAACTTGCATGTTTTATTCAAAACTAATAACACTTTATAAAATTTGAACTAATTTCCTGATATACTCAGTCCTTTGAATTATTTTTCTTTCACCAGCTTAAACTTTCCTTTGTTATTCCATATTGCACCCTTCCTGACAAGCTCTCTAACTCATCACACACTTTCCCAGGGTTGTGGGCCATTCTACAGTCTTCCCTTGAGGATGGTTCTCCATGCGACACGTCCCCTGTCCCTGGCTATGCTTTTAATAAGACTTTCCCTGTTCTCTTGAGATTGTTGCTTTTCTATCTTCTGAAGTGGGATAATCTATAGAATCTTCCTGGGTTCCAATTCTGGGCATTTTAAACTGGTTCTGCTACCATCTCTTTTCAGGGTGTGCCTAAAGAACAGGACCTCTATAACAAAAAATGTTATTATTACTAGTATTAATAATGTTATTATTATTATTATTATTATCCTTAAAACTGTTAATGTTTCCATGAAAGTTGCATATACCAGGTGCTATGCTAGGTGTTTTATGTTCCAATCAGCATGTAATTAATCTTCGGCATTATCCTTGAGTTATTATTACTTCCATATGGAGGAGAAAACTGAGTCTCAGACACCTAACACAGTTCAGGGAGACTGCATCTCATGTGACAGGCTGTATCAATGTTGGGTGGATAAATTAATAAAGTAAATATTGTAATGATAATATACATAATACATAATATAGATAATATAATAATAATAGCAAGGGGCTTTGTTAAGAGAATAACAAACTACTAATACATCTGAATTATGACCCTGAGGTTGTAGAAAAGAAATAACTAGTAGTTTCAATCCTATCTACCAAATTAGAATAGTGAATCTAGACTCTACACAGATGGACATTGCTAAATCTAGACTCAATACAAGTGGGCATTGGCATCCTAAGCATTTCAACCTAAATGAAAATAAGAATGACTTGGGAAGGTTTTTAAAATTTAAAATACAAAAATTGGGTCCCACTCCAAACCAGATCAATTAAATCAGAAGTTTGGGAGTTGAGGGATACCTAGACTCAGGTGCAAGTCAAGCTTCTCTGGAGATTCTAGTTCAGCCAGGATTGTGATGCACTGTGCTAGAGATCTCTGAGAAGCTAAGGTGAAATGGAACCTGCTAGAAAAAGAATCAGGCTAAGTCCTCAAAGAGATGGAGCTCATAAGAACTGACCAAGCAGTCAGTAATGGCCAGCACTAGCTGCCAGCTAGAGAATGAAAACAGAGCCCAGGCATGCCGCCCATGCATTCACGGGGATTTGGTGTGGGTACCCCAGGTTCCAGAATCCTTGGAGTGGTAGAAGTGGGAGTCCAGCCTTAATGAAAATGCAGCTGGAAGCAACCCAACTCTGACAAATCATTAGGTTCGGGTAAGTTTAGGAATGTAAATGTCCTCAACACAGGGCTGGATCTTCTGTTGCCTGTAAACAAATATTCAATTTCTTTTTTTTTCTTTATAGTTTTTACTAATTGACTCAACAGGTCATTCAGTGGGGCAGTTTATTGATAGGCTCCATCCAGCTCCAAACACTAAGAAAATGCACCACCTCGGCACATCAGAAGTGATGCGTAGCTTGGATTGGTTCAGTGGCTAGTTTAGAGGTGTCAAGGATCCAGGCTAGGTGCACCTCCTCATCTCTATACAAACTTCATCTTCAGGGTAAGATCCTTTGGGTGCAAGATAACCCCAGCAATCCTCTATTTGCATCCAGACATATAAATACCCAGCGGCAGACATAATTTTTTCCTGTGCATTGCCCTGAAGAAGTGAGAAGACGTTTCGTGGTGACTCCAAAGAGAAAACTCTGATACTATTTTTACCATGATTAAATTACAAACCAACCAATGGCGCTGGGAATAGGCCACTGTGAGTATCTCAAATCCATCAAGATTAGTCCCTGGAGTTAACGCCAGGTGCTGTCAACAGGAGGTGGACATGTGCAGAAGTCAACACATTGTGGAAGCTCAGGCAGAACTGGTAAAGGATGTAAAGGATTCTTTTTTATGGTTTTAAAGCTGAGGCTAACTTTGCTTTCCACATTATACTGTTGCCCTCCCCGCAACTACATGCCCCCCACCCCCCACCCCTGGTCAATCTCTCTCCGTCCCCTGCCCTCTGTGCTGGGGATCAAACCTATGGCCAAGGTCTCACATATACTTGCATGCTAGTCAAGGGCTCTATCACTGAGCCACACCCTAAGATCCCCTAATTATTTTAAAATATCCTCATTCATCAGTCTCTTCCCTATAAGATCTTTTCTGGATAGCTTTTGTTAAAGCATATTGCTGTTTTTCATTTCAGGTCCTTACCCTATATTTTTAGCTTTTCCAAATTCTATAACCCTTCTCTGTTATAAAAATATTTTATTTAAACAAAATAACCATTTTCCACCAGATTTTCAAAATAGCCAAAGTAACTGTGATGCTTATCATACAAATACTGTATTTTCTCTTCCTTAAATAAAAAACTAACATTAGGGCTGGGCACAGTGGCACGTGCCTGTAATCCCAGTGGCTGGGGAGGCTGAGACAGGAGAATCACAAGTTCAAAGCCAATCTTAGCAAAAGTGAGTTACTAAACAACTCAGTGAGACCTTGTCTCTAAATAAAATACAAAATGGGGCTGGGGATGTCGCTCAGTGGTTGAGTGCCCCTGAGTTCAATTCCCAGTACCAAAAAGAAAAAAAAAAATCTAACATTAGCTAATAAATTGTTTCACCTGAATGTCATCAGCCCTCTTTTATTCCTTCAAAGGGAGGTACTTGAGTCTCCTTCTGTATAGGTTTTACTGATTGCTCTAGGATGAGAGCAATAAAAATAATAATTTATAAAATTATAAATTTTTTAAATTGTATAATATTCCTATCTGTGAATGTACACATTCTACAAGAAAAAAATCACTGATAAAATAAAATGAAGAATTATTGTCTTGGGGCTGGGGTTGTGGCTCAGCAGTAGAGTGCTCGCCTTGCACATGCAAGGCGATGGGTTCCATCCTCACACCACATGACAATAAATAAAATAAAGGCATTGTGTCCAACTACAACTAAAAAAACTTAAAAAAAAGAATTACTGTCTTTAGATGCTACTTGACCAGCTTAACTTATTTTATAGTAATATCCAATATTTAATTTATTTATCATGTTTCTGTTTTTCTCATATTCCTGTTTCATTTTGCATATTCTACCTCTTCATGGGTACATCATAAATATTTTTTTGCCCTACTTCCTTCTTTCTGTCTTCTAGACTATTAATTTCCACTGTTGGAATGTCTGCTTCACTTTTTAAATTATTTTATTATGAAGAATAGCATTAATGAGAAAATTTTACTGAAGTATATTTTTCTTTTAAAATTTAATAAAATTAAAGCCTGTCACTCAGGTTTAAAAATGAAATACCCATAGCATTTCCTCCCCCATCTCTTTGATACATTTTATTTTTATACATCATAAACCCCAATCTATATCATTGTTATTTAGATAATCAATCTATTTTATAAGATGTAAATACAGAGAAAAAATTATATGGTCCATGTAGTGACCATTCCTGGTGGTATTTAATAATTCCGTTATTTATTTATTTTGTAGATCAGTATTTTCATTCACTATCATTTCTTCAACCTAAAAGATTTCAACGTTAATTGTTATGAGAGTTAGTTGGTAATATTTCCAGGTT
Source organism: Urocitellus parryii (assembly GCF_045843805.1). Classification (NCBI taxonomy): domain Eukaryota; kingdom Metazoa; phylum Chordata; class Mammalia; order Rodentia; family Sciuridae; genus Urocitellus; species Urocitellus parryii. The sequence goes on from NC_135539.1 coordinate 78,730,062, forward strand.
TTAAAAAAAAAACTTTTTTTTTGAAGGGAGGGAGGATACAATATCTTTATTTATTTGTTTTTATGTGGTGCTGAGAATCGAACCCAGTGTCTCACGTGTGCAAGGCAAGCACTCTACCACTGAGCTACCACCTTACGACCTATTTTAGGTTTTTTATAAATGAAAATGTTTATTTTGTCACCTGTGAAAGTTTCTTACTGGGTGTAGAATTTTAGGTTACAGTTGTTATCTTTCAAGTCCTTTCTCTCAGAAGTTGTTCTACAATCTTCTCATTTGTATTTTTTCTGACAAGAAATTTGCTATCATCCTTGTATTTATTCCTTTGTACATTACATTTCTTATTTCTCTGGCTCTGCTTTTGATTTTTTTCTTTATAATGTTTTTTAATAAATTGGTTATGGAGGGCTTAGTGTAATCATCTCCTCTTCCTCCTCCCACTCCTCCTCCCCATTCCCTCCTCCTCTTCCTTCTTGTCCTCCTGCCTTCTCCTTCTCATGCTTGGGGTTTAATAGTCTTAATAGTCTTGAAGGTTTTAGAAACTTCACTCACATCTGAGCTAAAATTTCATGAAATCAAAAAAGGGCCTATGTGACAATTTGTTTTATGGAGTTATAAAGATGTTGTCAGTCCCAAATTTGATCTCCTTTTCCTAACTTCTTCATAGAGCTTGTTGTACATGCATGTTTTACAACACAGGTCACACGTGTGTTTCAAACCTCTACATTATGCAGATTAAACACCACAGAGACTATGAGTACTTTTCCCCCTCAACAATTAAAGAGCATCAATTTTAGGCTATATATTTGTACTACTCTTATTTATATCAAAATTATATATAGTCTCTCTTCACTCAAAACTTTAATACCTGTATAGCTGGACTTTCATATTCTCTCCTTATTTTGTTCTTCCTATAAGAATTACATTGAAATTCTCTACCATATCTCTCCCTCCTCTAATCTGAGGGCCACATTGCCCACCATGAACAACTTTTTCTGATCTCCACAACATTTGGAAAAAAAGGTAAATATCCCATTTTACAGATGAGAAAGCAATTCCAAGAACTTAAGTGATATTTCCAGGATAATCTTAAATATTTGTAGAGCTGCAACATGTATGCTGTCTTTTAACTTCTATTAGAAAGCATTTTCTCCTATACTGTTCTAATTCATTTCACGCAGTGCTCTAAGTAGTATCCTACTGACCTGTTCATCCAAAGGTACCCAATTTAATCCCGTCATTAAAATGCTTTAGGTAAATCTGGCATATAAAATTATAATTAAAGCCCTTAGCCACTGGCTTTAATTAGCTAAGAAGTTCCATTCATGTTTTACAATTAAGTGATTAAACAATTAATTTTCAAATATTTCCTTAATGAAGTCATGATCTTCAAGAAACCAAATGCTTTAATTAAATTAAAAAGAATAAAAAAGAACATTTGCATAGATTGAAACCTTCTGAGACAGCCAACACTCCCCGAGTATAAGTCAAGTACTTTCAAAAAGTATTGAGTGAAACAATTTATTTAATAAACAAGAAAATAATGCTTATCAAAATCTACCATAAACCAAGTATTGTAATGGATACTAATAGAATAAAATTCACATATACTATTTTAATCCTCACAAGAATACTGTAAAAGATAGATAAAAATTACAAATTTTTTTAAACAAAGGTATGAATTCTGGCTCAGGGAGTTCAAGTAACTCTCCCTAAATAGCACAGCTATGAACTGGCAGAGCAGGAACATTAATCCATGTCTTCTGATTCCATGCCTAGTATCATTATCCTACAGAGAAACTCTATAGTCCCATTAAACTCTGTGCTCCCATTTAGTATCTCTTTAGCCATGCTGTGTCATTTAATACCTCTGCCTCAGTTAGCTCCCTTATAAAGTGGGAAATATAATAACAGTCATGATATAGAGTTGTTGTAAGAATTAAATAAACCAATATGTATAAAGTCCCTATTGGATACATTATAAGTGCCCAATATAGATTGGCTGTTGTTGTTCTTACTTCTATTATTGGTACATTTGTGTATTATTTGGTTAGTTCACAACGCCTTTTCTTAGCTTCAAAAATTATCATCTGAGGTTGTAAAAATAACATTTCCATTCCGGAAATGGAGATGCAAAGGCTCCAAGGGACTAAATGACTTTTCCAAAGAATTATATCCAGAAGAAAGAACAGTAAGGACCCAACCTTGTGATTTTTAAACTTCCTATTGTTTTCCATAACAATAAAGCGTTAATTCAATGATTTTCTATTACTCATTCCTCTTGTCCATTTGCTAACCTATTATACTAAATGCCAATTAGCAACATATGGTCACAATTAACTCCGTCTTCAGAAGCACAGTGAAGAATGCCTCTTCTAAGATAGAACCTTTCTATAGGAGTAGGGGCTTGACGTGATAAAAGTGATTCCAGGCAATCTTGTTTTGGACTATAGTGTCCAAAAGTACAGAAAAAGGCTAGTGGGATTTTCACCTATTTTATCTCTCCCTCAAAGGATTGAATGATCCACTATAGAATTTGTTGTTTTCCTAACTGTACTATCAAAATAGCCAACCTTATTTCTCACTACCAAGATTCTTCCTTTCATCAGACTTATTGGTCCATAAGCTCTTTCCCAGAACTCTGTAGTCACCCTTGAACCTCCCTTTCTCTGATTACCATTGTCTTCATTAATACCACTGAAAGTATATTCACTTACATTATTGTTAACTTTGAATTTCCTCAACTTTAGAATAAGCACTTTAAGGGCCTGAATCTATTTTTGGCTTCTGATATCCTCATATCATATGATTTGCTAGTGAGCATATATAACTTGTAAATGACAGATGGAGGGATGGATGAAAGGATGATGGGTATTTTTTTTTATGTTTCCAGGAAAATATAATTCACTGCTGATGAGTGCTATTATGGACTGAGTTTTTACCACCATTGATATTCTTCAGTAATGCTCATTTAATGGAGTTTTACTCATTTTGATTCCCAGTGAAGTACAAGCTATGAGAAATGAGTTGTGATATTAGTGAAACTCATACTGATATTTGAAATAAAAAGTAAGAATTGTGTTGCTATAAACATTAATGTGGCTGTGTCCCCTATAGTCTGCTGTTTTTAAGTCCTTTTGGTATAGACCAAGGAGAGGGATAGCTGGGTCAGATGGTGGTTCCATTCCCAGTTTTCCAAGAAATCTCCATACTGCTTTCCATATTGGCTGCACCAATTTGCAGTCCCATCAGCAGTGTATAAGTGTACCTTTTTCCCCCACATCCTCTCCAACCCTTATTGTTGTTTCTCTTCATAGTAGCTGTCATTCTGGCTGGAGTGAGATGAAATCTTAGAGTAGTTTTGATTTGCATTTCTCTAATTGCTAGTGATGATGAACATTTTTTCATATATTTGTTGATGGATTGTTTATGATGTTTTGAGAAGTGTCTGTTCAGGTCCTTGGCCCAATTATTGATTGGGTTATTTGTTTGTTTTTGTTTGTTTGTTTGGTGTTTAACTTTTTGAGTTCTTTATATACCCTAGAGATTAGTATTCTATCTGATGTGTGAGGGGTAAAAATTTGTTCCCAAGATGTAGGCTCTTTATTCACCTCATAGATTGCTTCACAGATTGTTTCCTAGATGCCCTTCAGTAGATGAATGGATAAAAAAAATGTGGCATATATACACAATGGAATATTAATAAGCAATAAAAGAGAATAAAATTATGGCATTTGAAGGTAAATGGCTGGAGTTAAGAGAAGATAATGCTAAATGAAGTTGGCAATCCCAAAATAACAAATGCCAAATGTTTTCTCTGATATAAGGAGACTGATTCATAGTCAGGTAGGGAGAGGGAGCATGGGAGGAATAGACGAACTCTAGATAGAGCAGAGGGGTTGAAGGGAAAGGGAGGAGGCAGGGAGTTAGAAATGATGGTGGAATGTGATGGACATCATTATTCAATGTACATGTATTAGTCATGAAAAAAAAAAGAAGTAACAAGTAGCTGTTTGTAACAAGTTTCAAGACACATTCTTGCATCTTGAAAAGTGTTGAAATTTCCTGTCCCTTTCTGGTCCCATACACAAAGTGTGTTCCTTCAAGAGAAAAACTAAGAACTTGAAAATTATAGGACATGGTTAAATGCAAATATTGGCTTAGTTTTTTCAGAGAATACAAGAAGTCATTATATATAACAGACTAAAATTTGCAAAATATTTAACAAATGGGATATATTTTAACATATATGAATTAATCCCTTGCATACTAGGAAAAGAAATCAAGAACAGTAAGTTTTGAGGAAAAAAAGATGGCAAAAAAAAAGTCTGTGGAAGGGACGAGTTGTGAGCTCTGGGTTTCTAGCATGTCTCCCACATTAAATGAAGGCAAGGGCTTTTGTGAGGACAAATGAGCCCTAAGCAGAGGGATAAATACAATCTTTAGTTTGGATTTATCCTTGATCTGTGACTAATTAAAGGAAAACTTGAATTAGTTTGCACTTGATCTCATCTTGGAAAGATCAGTGGTTTTTCCCTTCCATTCTCTTCCTCCCAGGCCTTCCCATCCCACCATCAGAGTCACTTCAACTCAACTTTCCACACTGATGTTGTTTTCTTTCCTCTTTTCTATCTTCCATCTTCATCTAAGCATGGTCAGCTTGCTTTTCAGATGATTTTGTTCGTTTTGCCTTTGCTGTTGTCTGTTTTGTCCATATGGCTATATGCCCTGGGCTTTCCTTGGTCCATTTCTATTTTATCCATGGTCATAACGCTCTCCATTGTCTTTCCAAGTTTTGTAAGGATATAATAGAAGAGGCAAAGTACTAAAATAAATTTTCTATTTTCTCTGTTTTTTATCATAGACAATATAATATTTGACTGAGTTCTTATTTGTCTTTCATTTAATTTCATAAGTAGTGAGTGCCTTATTCTCAAAAGCGTAGCTATTGATCCATTCGTTTTATGAAATGTTTGTTGTCGATAGTTTAGCAAAGGGGTGAGCTTGGAATAACACTACCATTATTTGAACAGACAGAGGAGTTATTAAATGAAAATGGTTGATTTTATGTTTTCTACTTTTTTTTATCAGTTAAATGTCAAATATTGCATGGCCCTCTGTACTAGGCCTATAGTATGAGCTTAGTATATGAAAAAGAAAATATTAATATTCACTAACACAGAACACTTAAATCTTAGATTAAATATAAAATAATTACACAAGACTATATTTATTGTTGGGGACACAAAAGCCCTAACTCTGTTTTGATCTCCCCAAGAAAGCTTAAGAAGTTAAGTACTTGTGTCAGGGTGATAAGGCGAATATCTGTTGCAGAAAATCTAAATAATTCAAATCTTTGACAATTCAGTAATTTAAATTCATTCCCTTAATAAATCCATATGGAACATTTAACTTTATAATTATTAGAAAGATGCTATTTTATGAATTTTTTAGAATGCATTGATTGAAAAATCAACCTGAAATTACTTGACTTTTGATTTTTTTCAATGTTAATTAAAACCAGTGTATCAAATAGCCACCCTGTTTACTTGTGAGTTGACATGCAACATAAAATTAAATGAATATTTATTTCCAGAGTAAAAGGAAAGAGTTCAGAATAACAGAATTAGCACAAGTTACTTAATTTCTGAGTTCAATTCCCACATCTGTGTGAAATAGAGAATAATGTCTTGTTTATCAATGTCAATTTTGAAAGTTAAAGTAGGCCCTCTGTATAAATTATTTAGCATTAGCATCATCAACACTCCCATAAATGCTAAAATCTTTTTGATTATTACAAGATTGATAGGTTGTCATGGAAAAAAAGACATAACAATAGGTCATGGGAATAAATAAAAGTGATTGACTTTACTTCCTGGGAAATCTTTATGAATGAATAGTGATGCTTACTTAGTAGGAAAGATTGAATGGGAGAGTTCAAAGAGATGGCATGTGTAAAAAGCTTAGGAAAATGATTTTAGTTACTATTGTTTTTCATTAAAAGTTTCCTCCAAGAATAAGAATTATATAAAAACAATGAATTTCTGCATCAACTTTTATCCTTGAAGTTGCCTTTTTATTCTAGAAGATTAACCATGTAAATGCTTCTTTCTTTTAGAAGCTGAAAGTACATGTCGAAAGCGGTTCATATAAAGGGGAAAATGAAAATACTAAGAAAGAATATTGCTTTCCCAGAAACATTTTTTGATAGCTTATTTAAGGAAAAACATTGCTAGAAATATTAGTTTTTCTATTGTCCCCCTCCCAATATTGTAGGATAGTCTGACTCACTGGATAATAAAAGGCAATTCAGGGGACAGAAGTTATTAACCACCTAACAACAAATAAAATTACAAATCTCTTGCACAGTTGCAAAAGCTGACATCTGGTCTACCTGACTACAATATTCAGGGAACTTGCCTGCCACTGAACCTAACAAGAAAGGGTCAGCACAGATATCTCTGGAGTCTGAAAACTCTTCATTCGTCTAGGTCTGGAAAAATGTGGGGTGAATTGTGTGCATGTGTTTTTTTGCTGAATGCTTTCAGTGTCTTGGCTGAAACACAAGAAACACTGAAAAACACCTGAATCCTTGTAGTTCATGTCCTTCTGAGGACCTCATTTTTCCACTTATACCAGTCTGATTTCCAAGTATCCCATTTGTTTCTTCTATCAGACCCTAGAAAACACATCATGGAGTATTTGCAAATAATAACTAGTTCATGGTTTACAGTGGACCAGAATATTGCATGATCCCTGTGGATTTACACTAGACATTAAATATTTTTTAGGAAACCAGTATAGAGCTACTTCTAGGACAGGATACAAATAATTACTCTTTGGAAAAACTAAGAATTCAAATTGGAAATAAAATGCATAGCTGGTGTGATTCTCCATCCTGACACACAAACTGCAAAGTTGGGAAAGTTAGTGAAGTATGGGTCCAACAAGCCATCTATGAAGCCAAGTGCAACATATTTTAAAGATGGTACCAATAAAGAGAGAATGTGTATGTGAAGAAAGAGAGTAATAGAAATAAATCAAGTACTGGAAAAATATTACAGATATGAGAGAGAATATTAGATATTATTAACACCATGAGAATCAGAATGATTTATCCAAAGTCATTTATTTAATTAGTCGCCAAGTTCAGTTTGAAATTCAGTTTGTGTCTCTCAAAAGCCAGGTTCTGCTCAGTTCATCAGTAGTACTATTCATAGTGTAAACATGCAATTGGACTAGAGGAACCTGCTTCAATTCACTGAAAAAAAATATGCAAACAGTTTTTGTGCAAAGTCCAGAGCTGATATTCCACTGAGACTCTACTTGCAACCATTCTGCCTGATCCAGAAAGAAGAGAATGAGGTAGAGACTAGAAAGAAGATACAGCATGATCTGTGGAAATCTCCATTCATGAGTCAAATGAAACCTTGCAGGCAACTGAGATCTCAGTGCATAAAAAATTAAATCTCAGGTCAAGATTCTCACATTAAAAAGAAACAAAGATGGAAAGTTTGTTTAGGGTAACTAAATAGAATTAGTTCGTCTCTTATTTACCATTTCTACCATTTCCTGCACATTCCATGTCATTTTTCTTCCAAGTCTTTGTTCCCATTACTGCTCCAGCCTCAAATGCTAGCTTGCCTCTGGGACCTGTAATAATTGTCCAAATTCTAGTTCTGTTCAAAGCCCACCAAAACTCAAAAATCAGATCACTAGGATACCCTTCCCTTCTCCACATCCCTCTTGTCATTTTCCAGTTAGCTTGGAGGAGTCCTCTCTCACAGTAAAACTTTCTTAAAGGCAAGAGATATTTCATATACATCTTTTAGATCAGCATAGTGCTGGGGACACAATTGCTTTACAAAGAAAAGTTCTTGACTTATGTTGCTTATCAACCATTGACTATATGTCTGTGAACACCTGACTGGAGTGACTTCCAAAGTGTAGCTTATATTTTACAAACATATATCAACTGTAACTCTATAGATACTGTGTACTCTATGAATGTATGTGAACTCTAACTCTGTAGGTGTGTAGTACTATAAATACAAACAAAGCTTTATGTAGATGAAAACTATATTCGTAAAAACTATAATTAATTTACCTACGTTTGTATGCATGCACATATATACATGTATATGTATTATACATACAAATATACATTCACATATGTAAAGCTATTTGTACATCTATGTATATATGCATTTGTATATATGTGTGTGTATACATAAATTTACCAAATTATTCTGTAAGACAAGTTTACAGAAAATGTTCTTTCCTATTTACATCTTTTACAAAAACTATTTCTAAAGTTTACAAAAAATGTTCTTTCCTATTTACATCTTTTACAAAACCTATTTCAAAAACTATTTCTAAATTGTCACATATTATTTAAACAAACTGTGTGTGTGCGCGCGCACGCGCGTGTGTGTGTGTGATTGTAAAATAATTTTCCAAGGCTGGAGATGTGGCTCAGCGGTGGCGCGCTCGCCTGGCATGCGTGCGGCCCGGGTTCGATCCTCAGCGCCACATACCAACGGGGATGTTGTGTCCGCCGAGAACTAAAAAATAAATATTAAAAAAAAATAATAATAATTTTCCAATATCCCTCCTTTCCCCATTGAATATGCTTCTTAAATTTCCAGGTCTCTGAACATAGCTAATGGTATATAATAGACAGGCTCATTCAGGTGAGCAGAATATATTGATTCTTATAATTGTATTTATCCAAATATGTAACGACTACACAATTTTCTAATTTTTTATCCAACTGGCATGAACACAGATATGCTGAGATTAATAGAAAATGCCAACCAGTAAGAAATACAAGGATTCTGCATAATGTCTTTGAGAAGAATATCCTCCTTGAAAGAGGATACAGTCAATAATAAATCAAGATGCTTCAGGGTTACATGAAGCGGCTGAATTTTCATCACCAGAAATAAGTCCTTTTTATTTAAATGAAATCACTCGTTTAGAGCAAAAATGTAGAATTTGAAATGGCAGTTAAGGTAGCTTTTCCCCAAGGGAAATATAGATGTATATGTGCACATTAATATATTTTAATGTTCTACTTCTAAAAGCTTTAGAAACTGGGAAATTTTAGAAAACAAAAATTAAGTGTTCATGATGCAAATGCTTTTTTGTTTTGTTTTGTTTTTATAAAGGTGTTTTAATACTACCAAGTGTTGTAGGAAGAATAACCCAATTCGACCCTAACATTATCACATATTATTATTTTGGAGTATCAGAGTAGCTTTTGAATAAAAAGCCAGGCATAATTGCCTTTTAAGCTGCAGGCTTCTCCAGGTTTAGTGCAGGAGAAATAAATGTGACTGCTAAAATTCAGTAGTTTTTTTTTTTTTAAAGAAAAAAAAGATCTGAATTAATTACAAAAGAAATGGAAAAAAAAGACAGTGCTTAGGAGATGATAGGTTTTCCTCATGATGCTTCTCTACATTGTAACCATCAAGAAAATTAATAGACACTGACACATGTGAGTGGCACTGGGATTGCCATGTTTAAATAAAGGTGTCCTCCAGTGCATGTGCACACCCCACACACCAGAGTCTCGCAGGAGTGGCTTCTATTATAAAATGAAGTTACAGAAGGTGGTGACTGGGGTTTGACCCTAAAATGCCCTCCTGACTTGTGTGGTTTGTGGATAATGCATTGACCTCAGCTAACATTTGTTTAGTTCATGGGACCAACATACTACAGGGAAAGGGGGCGTGAGTCGCTGAGCAGGGTGCCCTAGCTCAGGGGGGTTTATGGTAACAACATTCTTTCCAAGGCAACATTACAGATCTTACTGAATGTCTTATGAATGCTGTGTGGACTAGAATCCCCTATGAGGCCAAGTTTTTCAGGTTTCTCCCTTCCCATGTTTGTGATGGGAGTGGCCAGGAGAGGCAGAATCAACCCAGTGACAAGAGCCTGTGCTGCACAGGAGCAGATGAGATTCTCAGCCAGGAGCTTTGCATAAGTTTTGTGAACTCTGCAGTCTCCCTGGGAGAGTGCAAGGGAGGTGCTTGGCAGGGCAGCAGCTCAGATGGCAAAGGGCGCCCAAGGTACTGGTGCTGAGGAGCTGTGGCAGGAGCCAAGAGAAGAACAAACTCGCCCTAAGTTAATGATTAAAACTACAAAAACCTCCTGGACCTGATTTTACACAAAGGCATCTCTTCAGACATTGCCTGAACCCAGCTCTACCTTCTCACCTGCAGAGGCTCCCACCGTCCCTCTGCCTTGGGGTCCCAGGCCAGCACTCCTATCTTTCCACTCACTAACCGGGAATCCTTCAGGCCAGGGACACCTCATTTTGGAGGCACGGTGGCCCCTAGCTGGGGTGGGTGAAGTACCCTCCTTCATACTCTCAGGGCCTTCCCCCTGGACTTAGGCATGGCATCTGTATTTCAAATTTCTAAAGTTGTGGGTTTGCCTCACTCAAGAATCACCAGTGCGTGCGGAAACCTGGCATGAAGCAGCCCCACAGTGAAGGTTTGTCAGATAGATTAATTTACAAAGAGAAAAACAGTGATGAGCAAAACCTCAAGTTATATTTAATGTGAAGCCTCTAACACCTGTCCCTGCTCCCATCGCCTCTTCATGTCATCTTAGATCGTCTGTCGGCTTACCCTAGATCTAGTGGCTTAATCCAATTCCTTCTTTAACATCTTGTGTAGAATATTACTGCTTTCTTTATGATTACAAGAAAGTCAGTGCATGCATAGTAAAAGATCCATGTTGTTCTAAGATATAACCAATAAGAGGAGGGGAGAGGAGAGGAGAGGAGAGGAGAGGAGAGGAGAGGAGAGGAGAGGAGAGGAGAGGAGAGGAGAGGAGAGGAGAGGAGAGGAATAACAACAGCGATGATAGAGAAGGGAAGTAAGATAAGAAAGAAAAAGATTTTATCTACTCTTTAGCAAGATTCCCCAAATCAGGCATCTGAAGTGACTCCCTAGATAAGTATGGTGCAGACCAGCCCAGCAGGCTTCCTGTCAAATGCATTTTCATTTGAACAAATGTATTAGAATCCAAGAAGCCTAATCATACTTGTTGCCAACCTATAGACAAAAGACTGTCTCAGCTGGGTCTAGTGGTACATGCCTGTAATCCCAGCATCTTGGGAGGCTGAGGCAGGAGGATGGAGAATGAAGCCTTAAGTAACTCAGTGAGACCCTGTCTCTAAATGAAATATATAAAAGGTCCGGTGAGTTGACTCAGTGGTACCAAAAAAAAAAAAAAAGACAATCTTTACAGTGTGGATGAGGGAAGTGGCAGTGACTTCTGACCTGCATCCATGCACTTAGGTCCATGTGGGGTTCCTATACCTATTCAATAATATCCAACTACATCCTCCTTTCAGGGTCATTTCTTTGAGAGCCAGGATTTCTGGCTGCATACCAAAGGCTTAAACACGAAGTTTCAGAATCTGTTGTCTGCAGGCCATTGGATATGCTTTTGGGTAATGAGTGTTTTGTCCTACAGCAGGTTAATGAGATTTCATCAACTAAAACAACACCAGAAGCACCACCACAGTTTATGATCATGATTTAGTACATCATTTTGATTATGAAATTTATGCAAACATAAATCTACATATCGCCGTAAACATTTAACTAAATTTTTAATTAAACTTTTAAGATAATTATAGGTTTACATGTCATTGTAAGAAGTATTACAGAGATATCAACATGTACCCCTTACTCAATTTTCCTACAATGAAAACATCTTCAAAACTACAGTACAACATTATAACCAGGATATAGACATGAATACAAGCCACCTATCTTATTCAGATTCTTCCAGGTTTACTTGTTTAGTTTATTGTCAGTCATGTGTGTGCGTGTGTTGTGTGTGTATGTGTGTGTGTGTTGTGTGGGGTGGAGGGTATACAGGTGTTTAGCTCCATGGAATTGTATCCTGGATGAGGGCTTGTGTATCCACCATTACCATCAAGGCACAGAACGTTCTGTCACCACAGGATCCCTCATGCTGTCCTCTTACAAGCACTCTCACCTCTCTCCCATCTTGAACCCCATCTATAACATCTATAACAGGCAACCATTTACCTGTTCCCCTTTCTATAATTTAGTCACTTAAAAATTGATATGAAAGGAATGATAGAGCAAGCAACCTTTGGAGCTCTTTGTTTTTTTTTTTTTTCACCCAGCCTAACCCCTGGAGATGTATCTGTGTCATTATGTCTATGAATGCTTTGTCCTTTTTACTGCTGAGTGGTGTTTCCTGGTGTGTATAAATGGGTCCTTCATGGAAAAGCATCTGAGCTGATCCTAGCTTGGGGCTCTTATGAATTAAGCTGCTATGAACATCCACATAGCAGGTTCTATGCATTCATAAATTTCATTTCCTCTGGGATTAATGCCCAAGAAGGCAACTGCTGGGTCATATATTAGTTATATGCTTAGTTTTATAAGAAACTGACAAACTATTTTCCAGAACAGTTGTAACATTTTATATTCCCACCAGCAACATACAAGTAGCCTAGTTTCTCTATCCTGACCAGTATCTGGTATGATCACTACTTTTTTTTTTAGCCATTGGGCTAGCTGTGTGGTAATAGCTCATTGTGGTTTTAATTTGCATTTCCTTAATAGCTAAGGATGTTGGACATCATTTCATGTACTTATTTTCCAACTGTATATTCTCCTTAATAAAATATCTCCTTCACCTATTTCTAGTTGATTTGTCCTTTTGATTACATTCAAGTTTTGAGAATTCTTTATATAATTTAGATACTAATTCTTTGCTCAATATGTTGGTTTACAGATGTTTTCTTCTAGTCATTAGTCTGGCTTACCCTCTTTGGGTCTTTTGTAAAACAAGAGTTTTCAATTTTGTTAAGGTCCAATAGATTGAGTTTTTCTTGAAAGGATTGTGCCCCTGGGTCTCATCTAAGGATTCTAGCACAATTTATTGAAAAGCTTTCTTTCCTCCATTGGATCCTTTGTTCACCTTTATCAAAAATCAGTCGGGCTTATTTGTGTGAGTCGATTTTTGAGTCATCTGAATTTTCAAATTCAAACTTGGATGTAAATTTTAAAAATCATTTCAGATAACAGACACTGTCATGGTCCCCATGTCTGCTCTTCTCCACTTTCCTGACTGTGAACACATCCTTCTAAGGTGGAGCTAGGAAGCAGTGCTTAGCTCCTGGATGCCAGGGCCAGGTCTTGTTCACGGCTGCACCCTAGGGCCCAGGAAACTCAAACATTAGGAAAACGCTAAAGTTTGTTGAGTAGATGAGTGAAAACAAACAAAATCATAAGCATGATGATTATGGATGAATGCATAATTTAATTTAAAGAATAGTGAACCAAGATGCAAGGGTTTTTTGTTTTGTTGTTTTGTTTTTATGGTGGACCTGGGCTGTACCATAAAGAAAGAAACAGCAATGTAAGATATTAGTATGATGAAAGAGTTCCTGAGCAAATCCTCTGATGACACAGAGATGCTCGCCATACCTTGAGTGGAGCTCTGCCTCACATGGTTGTAACAGTTCACATTCCCACCAACAACACATGAATAGCCCTGTTTCTCCACCCTCATCAGAATCTGTGTGGCCACTATTTTTTTTTTTTTCTGTAGCCATTGGACTAGCTGTGTGGTAATAGCTCATTGTGGTTTTAATTTGCAATGCCAAACATCAGGGACCATGCAGAAGACACAGTCTCTGCATGTAAGAAACTTCTTTTCCGGAAGGAAATCCAACTAAGAATATGGAGTACATTTGAGTTAAAGTGAGTTAGAGATGATGAGGAAGAATCAAAAAAAATTGGAAAACATCAAAAACCAAGGGACCTGTGTGTCTCCAACACTAGACTCATTAGCTAGATGCCATCAGACATGTGACCTTCTGATTCTCAGTTTCCCTGTTGGTGAAATGGGAACAAGCATCCCTCTCATTCAGTGTTGCTGGGGGAGTTAATAAAAGGGCATGTGGCCTAAGGCAGCCATCTGATTCCTAAAGACTCCTGTGGTTGTTTTATGCATAGAGGTCCCAGCACAAATGAGCAGCTGGAAAAGTCATGCTCAGGAGCCTCCAACCTTGGGAAGTCCAAGCCTGACCACAGGACCAGGGGGCAGGGATCTGAATCCACAGTAAAGTCCAAACACGCCACTCCTGGCTTCTCTTGGCAGGCATGGTTTGGGACAGGGGTCTCTTGAGGACAGTGATCTGGGATCTTGCTTTGCTGCCTCAGTTACTTTGTTTCAACACAAAACTGCTTGTTGAGGAGCCAGTCCCTAGTCTGATGAGAGAACCAGGGTGAAAGGGACACAGAATGGTCACAGCATAGACCCTCAGCACTGGCCAGAAGTGGTCTTCCCCACGCCAGCCCTGGGTTTCTTCCAGATCAGCCCCACAGGCCTCCACCATCCCAACACCTGTTCCCTTTGCGCAGCTTCTAGGCCAGTGCAGCTCAGTGGCTGTCCCTGTCTCAGACCCTCGGCTCCGTCTACTTCACATTCTCAGCTTTATTACAGGTAATAAGCTCCACCCCTCCTCTGCAGATTCAGATGTGTTCCTTCTCCCCCACATTCTTCCTTTGTTTTCTTTTTAGACTGTGAAAGAGGACAGAATTGTATGTTTCACAGAATCCTGTGGCCCAGTTTAATGTCACCAGCACGTGGGAGATTGATTATCCTGTGTTGGTGATCTGCCCTCCGCGTGGTTTAGCTTCATGCCACTGACCAGGGAGCTGGGGACACCAGCTTAAGCCACCAGCCCTTTCACCTGTCAGATCTTGACTCCTATTCTCTATATTGAGTTAGTTTTGTTGTTTTAGATCAAATGTTGAGCATAAATAAAACTTTCTGACAAACAGCACTCACTATTCGGCCTTTTTGAGGAACACTACCCCGTGAAATCCGCACCCGATTCAGCTCCACAGGGAGTCATTCTCTGTCCTCCATGTTTGCACATCTTTCTCTGACAACCGAGTTATGGTTGGAAGTTGGTGGCTTTAGGCAGGAGTTGGTATTTGCTAATCTATTTCACCATGTGTGCTTGAACACATGTGATATCTTCGTGGCGATTAAAAAGAATCTGCTCAATCATGAAATGCAAGTTACAAACCAAGTGCAAGAAAGGCAGGAAGTAAGGGGTTGTTAAGTCAGGAACAAAGAGTGCTTTCATGGAAGGTAACTTCTAAGACTTTACAAAAGCTCCAGCAGAGGAGGGCTGTTCTTCGTAGAGACCCTGATCCTCCTCTGAGATCTGAGGCCTGTGAGCGCATGCTCCACGGAGACCTGCTGAGTGATAAACAAACAGGACATCCAAAGGAATCCTCAGGTCATTGGAGGGTCTCACATCTAGTCTCAGACATTGGACACTTCACATATTGCTCAAAAGATGTATAAATTTAAATTTCCTCAACCCAAATAACATTTGTTGAGCATCTATTGTGTTCTAGGACAAAGCATATTATCCATTCTGTAGGAAGATTAAAATTTATTCTGGGAGACAAACACCTAAATGAATGAATGTCATTTAGCATAATGTGTTCTGAGAAACAGGTGGTGTATGAGGTAGTGGAGCCATGACCAGATCAGGCCATCAGGAAATCAAATGAAGCAGACAATGAAATCTCAATTCTTCTTTCTGCAACTCAAGACAAATTGCAGAATAACGGGACATTTCCTTTGACCAGAAAACCTTGAAAGATCAAGAAGCAAGACAGGTTCTGTGCTCTTTGAATTCTGACCACCTCACCCTATTGTTTTTCCAGACAATAATGAGGGTTGCACAGGTGTGCACACACATACTCAGACACACATCAGAGCACGAGGAGGGATAGACTCATTCCCCTGTTACTGTGATTAGCTTTTTCCACGCAGCTGCTAAATGCTTTTGGAGAGCTTACGTTAAAATTTCAGCTAAAAAAAAAAAAAGTCACAGTTGATGTTACTTTGAACAGCTGGTGGTTTCCTCCACTCACTCCCAGGTGGCCACAGTTCCAATTTGTGGCTAGCCTTGTCTTCAAACATCTCGGGGCAACCAAAATACGACAGGATGACAGATCGTCCTCTCAATGGATACTGACAAACAAATTAGTGCAAAGATGCTTTTCGTAGCAGACCAGATGTGTTGAGTTCTATCATATGGAACAAGCAATGAGAAACTGTCCGTGCCCCATCTGTGCCTTTTATTTTTTATTTATCTCTCTCTGTCTTTTTTTTTTTTCAGTCTCCTAATGCACTATCATGACAAAGTGCCAAATTTGCATGCGCATTTAATGAGCATGTTGAGAGACTCGGCCTCATTGCCATGTCTAAAACTTTCCTAGGCTATAACCCAAGAAATTACACCACCCAGCCACAGAACTCTCGGGGAGAATACAAAAGTAATTTGTAAATACTCCACTAGAACCTGAAACTTTACTACAAGTCAGTACCCACCAGGTAGCGGCCATGGAGCATGGCACTGCTTGTGTGATCTGTACCCTGGCTCTGAGATAGACTCCCAATGGCACGGTTGAGATACAGCCTTCCTGCTTCTCCTCATCAGACTAGGAGGTAGCTAGGTAAATAGCTCTGGGCTCCTCTTACCCCCAAAGCCACACTCAAAAATTCTAATATTCTCCGGGTTCCTTAGCTAAGATCAATCAGCAAAGTCTGAGCGGCTGGTATATCTAGAATCTCATTAAGAAGCAGGAGAAAAGGGAAGATGGGTCAGGAATGGTCTCCCCACCTGTCGAGAAGCCCAGCATCCGCTACAGTGCCATGAACCCCCATGGAGATGCCCAGCAGTGCACCTCAGCCATGGTGAGCCTGACTCAGGGCTCAGGGAAGCCAAGGGAAGATGGAGAGGTTTCTGGAAGTCTCATGGAATTGTGCAGAGTACCCAGGAGCCAAACACCATTTTAAGGAATGAATGGTAATCAGGTTAGTGAAGAAATAAGGGCAGCAATTCCAGGAGAGCAGGGAACCAATGGTCTGAGCCAGGCCTGTAACCTGTCGGCTTCTCATCTTCATGAGGCTGAAGGTTGGTACAGGGGTATAGTTGGAGAGGTGAGCCAGAAACCAGATGAATCCCCGCCACAATGAGAGACTGTGAGGTTTCTGAGCAGGTAGAGAGCTTGTCCCCACATGCCCTTCCTTGGGGTGGGCTCTAGGAAAAAGTATGCAAGTTGGGGCACCTCTCTGAATCTATAAAATAGGAAAAGCACACATTCTACCTATCTCACTAGGTTGTTTTGTAGCTCCCAAGAGCTCACTTAGCTGCAGGAGTTACCATTAGAAATACCCAAAAGGTGGATGCTCCTGTCGCCACACTCCGAGTGGTCATCTTTATGAAGACTCAGTGTAGACGGAGGGAGAGGGAGCAAACAACAGGCAGAGGGTGTACTGATGTCCTTCATACCTGGCTGCTGCCCAAATCTGAGTGCTTTAGAAAAGCTCAGTGATTCCTTCCCATGTGAGTAATGGGCAGACTGCGTTCTCTGATGCACATTAACAGATTAGTGGCCACTGTGGCCATAGTCGTCAGAGTTCAATGCTCAGCTGTTTCATTCCATTTTCTGCTGCTATAACAGAATGTCACAGATCGGTAAATTGTAAGTAATATAATTTTATTTGGCTCATGGTTCTAGAGGCTGGGAACTCCAAGATTGAGTGGCCACCATTGATTGGCAAGAGCCCTCTTGACTTGATTGATTCCACATAATTTTAATCATCCTTTTGACATAACTTGACATCCCTGTTCTATTCCTCCTGCTGACCTTGGATCACAAATTTATGGGGGTCAAGAACTGAGTCTTTGTTTACATGCACAGCCTTGGGCTTTGGTGGAGGACTCTGGCCTTTTTTGAGCATCCTTAGCTAGGAGCAGCTTTCAGATTCAGTGTCTCAAGCCCATTAGTCTCCCCTAGAATATGAAGCCTCAAGATGCTTTTCCATACAACGCCAGAGAAAAACAGCCCATCTGATGGGTACATTTCTCAACCCCTCCTCATAAGGCCAGTATGTCAAGGGAAAGTGCAATTAGGCAAAATGTTTTCTTCCTCCTATTTTAGTCTAGAAGTCCTTCAAGCACTCTAGCTGGATTTAGGATTAGAAGATGACTTGTGTCCCCACCATTCAACCACTTTCCTATCAACATGTCCCCTGCCCTGGGGCTCCCCTTAGGTGGTGACAGGGTGGGTCTTATGCTGTAAAGGACAAAGACCACAGTCACCACCAAACTACAGTCATGAGCTCTCTTAACTCCACATTCCCTTGTGATGCATCTCATGGTGTTATCGAGCACCTTGACTATTGGCACATTTCATACCCTGTCATCCAAGTTCATAAAGGCAAGATTTTTGTGTATCTTCACTAGTGCTGTCACCCCAGGGCCTAGACTAGTGCTAATTCTTGGTACATGTCAATAATACTTATTTAATAAGTTAATACAATTCTACAATGACCCAGATTGTAGACAATAAGAAGTTCAAATCCCTCTATGACCTGCAAACTCCTATAGCTTTTAGAAAAGGGCCAATTATTTTCCAAAAAAAAGGAAAAGTAGATTTTGTGAAACCACAAAGCAGCGACACTGAAATGTTTGATATCCCTTGTTTTAGAATTATTGAGTGTGGCCAGTTAATTCCCAGATCCTGAACAGCCCTCTTGCCTGGAAACCTACAAATCTGAATAGGAGATAGGAACTACAGGATACATGGGTGGGTAAATGTGCACCGGTTTCTTACTCTAAGGCTTTGCCTCCCACTCCCTTTTGTCTAGATTAAATTAAGCCAGGTCCGATGTCCCTGTCCAGGTCCCATCCCTACTCTACCCAGCATCTTGCCCATTCTGGTCACCTGGGCTACCATCCTTGACTTTGACCAGAGCTGGAGAGAAGAGGAGCTTGAGCGCCCCTAGTGGTGAGCGATTTTCATTAAAGCATTAGATGGACAAGAGCAAAGGCAGAATCCCAGGTTGCGTGAGAGCAGGCAAAGGAGATCTGAACAATGCTGGACTGATGAGAATTCCCCATTGTCACCTGGAATGGTCGGTCCATCTTTTCTTTACTTGCAGACTTGCTAAGGGTGAATGCATAACACCAGCTCCTTTGGAAATGTCCCTTACAACCCAACACAGATTTTAGTACCGTGTTTTTCAAGACATTCTAATTTGCTGCTGGCCCTGGAAACTTGTTAATTGACAGGGTCCTCAGGAATTATATTTTCTTGCCCTTAGCTTTCCAGATTCTGTACCCTGAGTGCAGAGTGAATGGTTCCGGCTACAGGCTGTTGCTCACTCTCTGAGAACACCATGCTTTCTCCCCATATTTTTCAGTCAGGCTATTTCATTTCCTCTGCCTTTTATTTTGATTCCTCTTTCTGGAAGATGAGGACCTGCCATCATCCATCAGGGATTTTATTCTTCATCGTGAAAAGCCGTAGCCCAGAGGCCAGCTTCTATTTGCTATGTAGAGACGGAAGATCAACCTCAACTCCAAATTTTATAAACCTCTTATAATAAAATCCCCTCAGATGTAAATGCACTGTCTCGATAATTAGATAAATACACCCGACTACTGGTTACCAGTCCAGTGAAGGATCTAATTATATTATTTTCAGTGACTGCGCTGATCTGACAATCTCCCATCAAATATCTGTCTCTGCTTTTTGCTGGCCTTACACATAGCTATCGATGTAGAAATACTTATAAAAGTAACTGCTCAAACATGAAGACCACAAGGCGGGAGCTCATTAAACAAAGAAATGGTGTGAGCTGTGCTATGTACTAGATTAGAACTTGAAATGATATTTCCTGCTAGCAGGTAAGGTATGGGCCTTTTAAATATTATTATTCATATTTAATCATTCACTGAATGCTCCTGCCTAATTGCTAAATGTTTTCTCTTGTGCTTAAATTTTATGCCACAGATTATTAAAAATTGACTTTACAATATTTATTTTACTTATCTTCTCAAGCCAGACTGGGCTTAGCCCATAGATTTGGTGAATTATTAATTTTTAAAGGCAATTTGTGCGACATTTTACACTTGGATGATGTCCAGAGAGACCCTGGTTTCTAGTCCAGAACTTACAGGACTGAATCACTTTGATTCATCTTTAATCTAAAGACTCTTAAAGTGCATAGCCAGAGATCTAAGAGCTAATGAATCCCTCCGATGTAAGTGAAAAGCTAACAAGCACTCAGTTAACATTTAGATTCATGGGATGAAAGAGGAAACTACCATTTCCAGCAGGTTATCTGAGCAATAACCTTGGACAACATAATTCATTCAGTTATATAACAAGAGCTGCTTAACCACATAATGAGACATTAATAACAACCACCAAGCCCAGAAACACTGCAGCATCACCCTGAATTTTCTGCAGATCCCCAGTGCCAAACTTCTGGACTTACCACCACAGAGTTCACCCAGTTCAACTGGTGACACTGTGTCCTCCAAAACTCACCCCCAGCTTTCCTTCAATTCAGGCTACTTGGATGAAAGCCAAAATAAACTTCTCTTATGCCAATACCCATTTGATGTTTTTAAAAAATAGTACATGATCGTGAGTTTCCAATGTCTATTCACTAAATCTTAAATTTAAATTATTGATTAAATTTGGAGTAGGCCTCTAGGCACCAAAAAGGTAAAATGATTAATAACCAAATGACTTGTCACCTTACATTCCTGTGTCTATATAAACCCCTGCTTTTGGTTTTCTTGTCTGAAAACCAACTTTGTCTAAATGTTTGTTTCCTTAGCACTGCTGTTTTACCAAGATCCAGCCTTCAAAGTAGATGCCTTTCTTCTCTCTGCTATTCAGGAAGATAACATACAAAAGGGGTAGAGGAAGCAGGAAATTTTTCCTAGAAAATTAACAAGAATTGAGAGAAAGATTTATCTTTTTAGAGTGTCCCTGCAGGAACTTTGCATGCCTTGATCTATTTGCAGAAATTTGAATGCTCATTGAGCTTGAAAATCAATGTTTTGTCAGCGTTGTTCACCCTAAAACTAGCCAGGGTTCTGGGTGGAAGACAATGAAGACTGATCCCATTGTTTTTCACTCACTCTGGCCAGAGACAGCTTTTCAGTGTAGACTTCTACATGAGCATAATGAAAATAATTTGCTCAGGACCCTGGAGAGGGGCTTCCCCCCCTCCAATGCAATTACAGTTGTTCTGCTGATACCTTGAAGAAAACTTTAATTGTGTGACAATCAGTATTTAGAGTTTCTCCTTAGCACCTAGTGCCCTGTCTCTAGCCAGAGGACTCCCTTGGAATGAGGCAACAGAGGAAGGAAGATATGGCTGACTAAACAAAGGAATAGGTCTTTGATAAATATTAAAACTGGAGCCCTAGACCTGAATCCAGAGTGCTTTCCTGGAGCTTCAGGGGATGCTCACAACTGACTCAAAATTCAAACGAGATGTTTCTCTGCTCCAGGACTGATTTTCACAGACACTTTAACAAAATCCCACCAGGCTTTCTGCTCCAAAATCCAAGTCTCTACAAACATCTGAGCCTTCTGCTCAGGAAAGCCCATGGAATTACCTTCATATGGTTTTTTAAATGCACTTCAAGTAGTTTATTCATTAAACATTCTAAGCATTTGATTTACAAAGAAATGAGCAGGGTGCTTTCCACTAATAACCTGTGCATGCTGGTGCCTGCTCTTCAAGGATAATTTTCTATCGCACCGCGCAGGGCCACAGCACTCGGTGCTAATATGTGGGGTCGGTTTTACTCATCGTGCAAATACCTGTTGAGCACCAGACACTTTGGTGACATGGTAAGTGGAGAGCTGCTAAGTGGCAGCTCAGCACATCCTGATGAATACAAAGTCAAGGTCAGGAATGGTGTGCTGAGCCCTGAGAAATGGTACCCGCCCTAGGCCTCAGTGCTCAGGGCTTCCGTCCAGGAGGAGACAGTTCCAACCCATGCCACAGACATGGAAAGAAGGGAGAGAAAAAACAGTAAGACAAAAATACCAAAGCCAATGAGATCTCAGACTTTGGTCCATGTGTCAGGCAAATGTTGTAAACTCTATTCTTATCAACTTTGATATGATTTTAGAAATATCATTTATTCCTCTTTTTCATTGCTCACCTGCAAAATGATAATAAGAACAATAATAATATCCATCCTTCAGCAAATCTTCATTGGTATTATGAGAGAATAAAATAATCTACACAGGAAATTAGCAGAGTACCTCTGAAATCCTTTAACAAATCACTTGGTCAGGTCTACACTGTCCACATACTTTGTAACCATATGGTCTATATTTCTTGACCATCTGGTCTACAGTTCTGGGACATCTGGTCTACACTGCATGCCACCATCCACACATTTTCTGTGTGTGCATATCTAGTGGATATGTCCTGACTATCTGTATTTCCTAACCATCTGGTCTACACTTCTTGACCATGAGGCCTACATGGCATACCACCATCTATACACTTCCTCACCATATGGTCCATACTTCCTGGACATCTGGTCTACACTGCATGCCGCCATTCACACACTTACTAATCTTGTAGTTTATATACTTCCTGACTGTCTGATCTATGCTGCCTGACCACCTGGTTTATACTTTCTAACAGTTGTCTACTTTTTTTGGGGGGGCAGGGGGGACAGATGGTAGAGGGGTACTTAACCACTGAGCCAACCACTGAGCCACATCCCCAACCCTTTTAAATTTTTTGTTTGTTTTGTTTTGAGGTGGAGGAGATGTTTAGGTCCTCACTAAATCTCAGAGTCTGGTTTTGAATTTTCAATCCTCCCACCTCAGCCTTCCAAGTCACTGTAATTGTAGGCATACACCACCTTACCCAGCAGCTGTCTACTTCTTGACCATCTGGTCTGCGTTTCCATTTACCATTTCTGGTCATCTCTCACGCGGGACTTGCTCTGTGGCTCCCACGTCAGCAAAACAGGACATTCTGACAGCGCAGATCTGGCTGGGGCAGGGCTCCTCTAATGGAGCTCTCACCACTTGACTTACGGGATGGGACCTGCTTCTCATGGAGAGTAAGAGACTACATAGTCCTTTTCTAGGCGAAGCACTGGGCAGAATGCCGTCCTCATAGGCTTGCAAGGGTTGCTTATAGAGTTTGACTCCTATCCCATGTCCATCTGTCCATCAGCTGAGTGCTCTATATTGCCCCATGCTGAGCAAACAAAGTTGGTGGGGGATGGGGACAGGAGCAATTACCAGGAAAGTGGGTATGGGTGAGCAGGGGTGGACACCTGACCCAAGTTGGGTGGGAAAGGGAATCAGGTAGGGGCTGCCAGGAAGGGGGACATAACAAGGTCTTGCAGACACTTGGCCTGGCAGAGAAGAGGGTTAAGGATGGTGTCACCATGCTCAAAGGCTCTGGAGGCATTTGCTGAGGCCCAGTAGCACATGAGGAGACGTATAGCTGGGGCAAAGGGGACGGTCGGGTCTCATCTTCACACCCCAGCAGTGAGCATACGCAAGGGGATTTTGAAGAGGGAAGAAACCCACCAGATTTCATCCTAAATCA
The DNA here is from genome assembly GCF_045843805.1 of Urocitellus parryii. Classification (NCBI taxonomy): domain Eukaryota; kingdom Metazoa; phylum Chordata; class Mammalia; order Rodentia; family Sciuridae; genus Urocitellus; species Urocitellus parryii. The sequence continues at coordinate 78,753,552 of NC_135539.1, forward strand.
TACATGTGCTAGCAAGTCCCCCCAGGAGACCAGATAGGACTGACAGAAGGACAAGCTTGCCCAGGGCCAGAGACGAGGCCAGAGTGAGGTTGAAACAAGTTACTGGTGTCAAGACCTGCCCTTCATGTCCAGAGATGCATGGAGGCTGTGGAGCTGAGGTAGGTGTGGACAATGACAGGTGACAGGAGGACTCCTACCAGCAAGTCTTTAGTCCACTGGGGCAGGTAGAAGCAGTCCCAGCGCTCAGACCAGGAGAGCTGAGGTCTTTGCACTCCCAGGGTCTCTCCTGCTATCACCTGGGGGCCAGGTAATACTGCATGTTAGGGTCTCCCTGAGTACTGTGGGGTGTGGTGCAGCATTGTTGCCTCCAGCCATTGAATGCCAGAAGTACCCCCACCCCTCATCACAGTGTCCCCAGATATTGCGAAATGTGTCCGAGAGTAAGATTCTGCCTCCCAATTGCATTGGCTTAGCACATAATGAATATCTGATGTTGTTTGTTTGGCTTAACTGAATAGAAATCCCAGTGTGAATCACAGATACTGGATAAGAAATTCTTTATCCTACTTAACTGAACTCATTTCCAACATTTATTGAATATTGCTAAATATTTCTATCCATCTTGGCAAAATTGACTATATAACTTGCAAATCAGCTTTTATTGAAGACTATTTGGGTTTTGACAAAAAAAAAATTTCAAAAGGATGGATTTGTCATTGTGCCTGTGAGCACCCTTGGCAATCAGCCTGCAAGCTTCTCAAGGACAAGGCTGAAGTGCCACTCAGCAAAGCAGTGAAAGCCCAGAGGTGTGGCTGGATGGAAATCTGGGCTGCACTACTTAGCAGCCTGCCACCAAATTTTCTATGCACCAGGCTATTCTGCAAAATGGGGCTGTGTTCAGGCCCCTTCTCATGAGAGAGCAAGAACTGAAAAAGGCATGTGATCATATGATAAGCAATCACTACATTTATTATTTTGTTTGCTAGAGGAGTAGGTAACACTGAATAGGCAATTATTAAGTCCTAGCATGGCCCACATGTGAATTTAGTGCCACAAATGTGCATGAAGAAATAGAAATAGAGCTTTACTACTTAGAACTCAGCCTAACCAGTACAGGGAGCCCTCGTTCCGCAGGACGGAGCACATCTTCTGTCCATCAAACACCCACTTCCCACAGCACAGCATTACATCTGTGTTTGGAATCACCCAAGGCCCTGCTTCATCTCCAGGCTGTTAACCACCCAGGTTGACTCTAACCTATCCTGCCTGTGGCCCTTATGTACCTAAGCTCAAGTTTAATTTAAATATGCACTTACAGATTTGTTAAAATGTCATTTGAGAAAGAAAGAAAGAAAGAAAGAAGAAAGAAAGAAAGAAAGAAAGAAAGAAAGAAAGAAAGAAAGAAAGAAAGAAAGAAAGAAAGAAAGAAAGAAAGAAAGAAAGAAAGAAAGAAAGAAAGAAAGAAAGAAAGAAAGAAAGAAAGAAAGAAAGAAAGGAAGAAAGGAAGGAAGGAAGGAAGGAAGGAAGGAAGGAAGGAAGGAAGGAAGGAAGGAAGGAAGGAAGGAAGGAAGACCATTTCTTTCAGCAAACTTTCAGGTTCCTTCTCTAACCAGTTCTTCAAGATGATAAACAGGCAAAAGGAATCCAACTCTTTAAATGTTTGAACTTTCTCTTAAAGCCCTGAGAGCTGCCTCAAAACCAAACTTTCCTCCCCATCAGCCTCTGAGGTTCCTGAGGATGCCCTGAGGCCCTTCCAGGATGCCCTGAGCCAGCTCAGGACAGTTTGGGAGCTGAGGTTATTACTAAGAGAAAGCCCTTGACAAGGTACAGACATCTCAATTGCTTCCCATATGCACGACATGTGCTTGGGAGGATTTGAAGATTTCTCAGAAAATGTGTGTCCTCCTCAAAATTCCTGGTTACTTGACTGGAGTGAAAAGTAGAAATCAATGCATTTGGTCCATTGGATTCCTTAAAGTTGATGCGCCATTGCTAGGCAGTCTTCTAAGTCAATTCTGGGTAAAAGTTATTTTAAACTACAGTTTGGAGTCTTTAGTAAAAGGCAGCTGTAAGATGATGGTTTCAAAGTTTCAGTTGAAAATACAGAATAATAAAGGATGGCTTTTGCCACAGGATCATGTATCTGTCAAGCCCTTAGGTTGCGCTTGCTTTATACCTGGCACTCTAAGCTCTTTGTGTTGCCTGACTAAATACTCTTGAAATCTTGTAATATGATTCCATCTACACCTTATAGCTAGAGTTTGTCCCTAACACCCTGTGCTGCCTCCTGAGGTAAAGGTTGCAGTGTGGCTATGTGGCATTGGTCATCAGTCCCCAGTTCTATCTGGGACCACCCCCAGCCAGGGCCTGCATGGGAGGTGCCACCCCTTTAGGGAATCATCCCCACCTAGGGACACTATCAGGAAGTTACCTGAAGAGGAAATGGGTCAAACTGTTGGTTTTGGGTTCAAAGAATCTTGGGTCCAGCTGTTAGTGGGTTATGAGTTAGGAAAATGCTGTCTTAGAAAGTTCTGATATTTCCTGATCTCTTCTGACCTGGAGAGGGACAAGAGAGAGTGGGGTTATGCTGTGAGGCCGGTCCCCCAGGCTAATGGAGTCCCAGGTACACTGGAGAGGCTCTCTGTCCCCTCTGGAGTCAGGAAAGTAGCAGCACAGCCTCACTGTCATGCCCGTGCCTCAGCCACCCAGGCAGCCTGGAGAGAGAGGTCACAGGAGGAGGGGACTGCCAGGACCAGAAATGTCCTCAGCCAGGAAACCTGAGTCTCTGTGGGCCCAGAGAACCCTGGAGACAAAGCCCAACCTTCCACGAGGTTCAGCAGAGACAAGGAAGCTGAGGCTTCAATGGTGAACAACCACGCTGTGGTCCCAAAGAGCTGCAGAAAGCAGAGCAGGGAGCAGCCTCCATCCGGGCTCCAGGGAGGGCTGGGTGCCATGAAGAAAAGAGGCCTCTCTATCCTGCAGGCACAGCATAGCAGAGGAAGACCAAGGACAGGCCTTCCTCACCCACAGCACCCCAGGGGCTGATCTCAACTGGGATCTGGGGAGGAGCAGGAGCAGCTAGAGCTGAGAGAGACACTCGGAATTGCCTTGGTTTGTGGGGGCAAGGGCTGTGCCCAATCAGCAACGAGCAAGGTTCACAGACACCGGCAGAAACTCAGATGAAGAAGGTGCCGTGCTGCAAACCTGAGTGTGTGTGGCTAACGTGGTGCACATGGTTTATGCCTGACTTCGTGGTGAATCAAGGCACTCGCTGGGGGCCCCATGGAAGCAAAGGAAGATGGAAAAGACTCTAGATAGGAGAACCAGCCCTGGTGGTCACTCAGCCCTGGTGGTCACTCAGCCCTGGTGGTCACTCAGCCCTGGCACTGAGGAGAGGCACCCTGAGCTGGTCTTCAGCATTTCTCAGTGAGCAATTAAATCACAACCATGTTCCTAAGTTAGGGACATCTGAATCTGAGTGAGAAAACCACTCTGTTTAGCTTCAGGTCACATCAAGGTCACAAAACACACAAAGATGGGAAGACATAGTTGGATAGTTTCATCATGATAGGAGGCAACTCTTGCATGCCAGGGACCTGGGCAGGCAATGTGAAGGTGACTTCCCAGCCTGCAGGAGGGGAGTGTGCCACTAGTGAGGTAATGGTGTGAAGGAATAGGAGTGTGTCTGAGAGTGGAGGGTGGCTGGGAAGAGGCACCTGAGCCTGCACAATGAGGAGGGACTCATCACATCTCCCCAGAGTGCAGTCCAGCTGGCCCAGCTTCCTCTGGGCAGTCTCCGGCCCACTTCGAAGGGCCCAGTGCTTCTGCAGGTGGGATGCATTTCCTGGCTCAAGCAGCTGAAGCCATATGGGGCATTGAGGCCACCACCCTCAACCTCCAAGCCTGCAGAGGTATTCAGTCATAGGAATATCCAGCCACCATTCTGAGTGGTCATGAGAGGTAGCTGCCAGTCACAGATGTTTATCCTGGTGTCTCTCAATCTTTGGAAGTGACGGGCTGACCCTGTAGAGGCCAGGTTCAAAGTTCAATGTGTAGACAATTCACACTCACATACCAAGAAATACCAACAGCCAAGCCACCTACAAAGATGAGCATTAGAAACTACAGGCAAATTAAAGTAACAAGATGTACATTTTTCATTTTGAGTGGACAACAGTATTTTAAAATAGCAATGCTTATGGCTGGTGAGAGTTAAATGAGATGGACACATTCAATGCTCAACCATTGGTCTTGGAACTCAGTACAAACTTTGTGAAAATAATTCAACTCTGGATATCAAGAGCATTGAAGTTTATTTATTCTCTTTGACTCAGCTCTTCTATCTAAGAATATTAACTAAAAGGTAGCCAGTGGTGTGGCAAAAGATTCCTGTGTAAAGCTGCTCACTACAACATTAGTAATAATATATGGATTTCATATACAGATATACATATGTATATCTGTATATGGAATATGGAACTTTATAAACATATTTTGTTATATGTTTTGTTTTATGTTATATAGACATTGAAACTCATGTTGGAAAACCATTTTAGATAATGAAAAATTCTCACAATATGAAGTGGGGAAAAATTCAGGATTACAAAACCATGTAACACATGATCACAATTTCATTAAAAATGATACAAACACTCAGGTTTTTACAAATTAAATAAATCTCTGTTTGTCTACTATCTTTAGCTCTCAAAACAAGATAGTATAAAATATTCTGCAAGTTGATGAATGGTGTGTGCCCTTGGAAGGTGGGGTTGTAGGCAATTCAATTTCCTTTTTAAAAATGTTGTATATTTTCATATTCTCTGTAATATAAGACATCCATTTCTCATTACTCACTTAACAGGGAAAGTCTGTGTCTCTTTCCACCAATACCACCCAGAGCAGATACCATCCAGAAGAGAGGGAACCTCTGAGCCGACAAGTGGGTGGAGAATAGGCAGCAGAATGAGTAGGCTTGGGAGGTGGGCAGAGGGCCCCACAGTCAGAACCAGGGTGAGCTCACTCACAAACCTCATCCCTCATCAGACACTAGGATTCTGAATTCTCAGATGCCCCATCAATCCTCTCTGAGACTGCTAGTCTAAAACAATGGCAGGAATGACCAGAGCCATGGATTCTTGCTCTAAGAAATGACCAAGCAGACTCTAATTCAGTGGCTTCTCTGTCCTTGGCAACCTGTCTCATCAAACTTCTGTTCTCTCCTCAAAGGCGATTGCTCTCTAAGTAAAGCCCAACCTGCTGAGCAAAGGCTAGTGGGTAAATGAAGGACTCTGTGGGAGCTGGGGGGTCCTCTAGAGACAGCCCTCCTCTCAACTGGCACAAGTTCTCAGGAATAACTGTTGCTCAGTGAAGGACTCTTCCCCTGTGAGGTTCCAGGGGACATCACATCTAGGATCCCCTTTAGTGGTGCTTGTAAAAGATAGAGGTGAGCCTGTAGGTACCACAGGCTGTCACCCTGGACTTCCTCTGAAGAGATGGACAAGAGGGGCAGTTAAAATTCAGTGACACTTAGCAGCTAAGCCAACCAGCCCTGCCACAGAAATAATCAATCAACATGGAGATCTGTTGTGTTCTGGCTAGACTTGTCACCGTGTCAGGGAATAAGGGAGCTGTCAGCAGATATTTAGTAGACTTTGTAAGTGCTTGTATAAAATAACACATTTAATTTAATGCAAGGTTATAAAAATAAGTGGACTTTATTGCTGCTGGCCCTATGCAGCAGCATGGCAGAAATCCAGGAGACATCTCCCCACAGGGCCCCGGGCCACTCAGTCCTATCAACTGGGCTTATGGAGGGCACTGGCTTCTGCAAGACATCTCCACTTCCTTCTTTCTCTTTCACCTGCTCATCACATATTAACTGAGGAAGTTCACATACCATCTCTCCATCTAGGAAGGAGGCAGGAGACAGGGCCCTGGGCCAAAGAAATGGAGGGTGTTAGCAGGAAAGGAGGAAAGGGTCAGTAGGGCTCCATCTTGCAAATATTTGGTATTCCTAGATTGCCACCCTGATGCCAGCTGTAGAAGTGACAAAGAGATCTGCCTTCCGCGTGGCCTGAAGACTATGTTACGTCTACTTTCTACATTTTCTTCTCAGTTCCCAACACCATGCTTTGTTTGCCTGATGCCAAGTTGATCCAGAAATTAGATTGAATTTCTCCAAAGTTTGAAAGGTCTATAAATCCGTGGAATGAAAAGCCAAGGCCAAGTTCATTTCTAGGAACCAGTGACATCTTCATAAGGAAGTTGCAGAGATTAAGAAGAAAGGAAACCCTGGAGGAAGACGGCCATCTGTGAACTGCAGCTACTGGTTCCATCTGCCACGAGGACAGCCTCCGTGCCCACTCTTTCTCCTTCCCAAGCATCATGTGTGGACAGCTTTAGGACTGAATGGGGACAGGTGCAATGTAAAGTGTCCTCTTACAACAGATGGATTTATGGACACTGGGTGTCTTGAGAGCAGGGTGTGTCCTGATCCAAGTACCTGGAGAAGATCTCACGTGCAGAAGGCAGGAGGCATGTGAGCTAATGAATCCATCAGCCAGAGCAGCTGGGTCCCACAATCCAGAGTGGCATTGTGATCTGCTGATCATTCAGCAAGCTCATGAAGATGAAAATGTCCACTTCTATCATGGTAGTCTATTTTCAAAAGAATAACTTGTGGCCCAATTCCAAAGGCAAAGGACTCGATAACAGGTTGATTTTGATGCCGGGTTTCTGGAGGCTTCCATATGCATTGTGAATATGTGGGTATGTTATGGTACCTTATCTAGATGGAGTTGTGGGACAATTATTTATGGTGATCTCCTATTTTGTGGAGGCTCTGGGTTCCAATGGCCTAAATTTGAGCAAACTACTTAGTCCCTTCATGCCGGTGCTTCCTGGTTGATATAAAGGAGATTCTCCTTTGGCTCAGACAGCAGGACTTGTTTTATGTGGGAAGCTTCTGCCTGAGACTTAATTTGAGCAAAAGAGGACATGGGAACCTGCTGCTTAAACAAGCTGCACTTTCTTGAATTATTTAAACAAAGAGAACCAACAGAAAATATGAGTTCCAGGAAGTTGATGTGCTGCTTCCTTAGGGATGAGAAAGATGGTCCTTACAGATTTAATTCCAGCTCCCGCCTCAGGATTTCGAAACACTTGCTCATCACTTGGCCTTTGGGGATCTGGGCAGAATCCTCTGGGGCCACAAGTTTCACTGCTGACCAAACAGAACAAAGGAGCCGAAGCAGCCTGGCTCTCACACTCCAGGGAGCTTTAAGAAACTCACTATGAGCAGAAGAGCCAAAGGTTTGCTGGGATGGGACGCAGCTCCAGAGCAGTGGCGTACACACCGGCTCACTTGGCCATGGCACGGCCCCACCCTAAGGTCACTTCAAAAGCAATGACCTATTTGTACAATGACTGTTTTCACTAAAGGCACAGGAAAAGGAGTGGAGCCAGAACCGTTCAAAGTGCAACCCACCCCAGATCACCCACCCACAGGATGTCCTCAAAGGCCTAAGGACACCAGCAGAATGAGGACCATCTAGCACCAAGCCACACTGCCTTGACACTCAAGGATGTGCACTGTGGGCACCTGCACCTGTGGGGGGTGTATGCCCCACCCCCGTGTGGGTCCTGATGGCACAGCCTGCCAGCATGTTTGGGAACGTGTCCCCTGAAGCTTGACAGGCCATGAAGGAAGCCTCCCGCTCAGCTCCCTCCACAGGAACCCTCCACACTGCCCTGGGCTCCTGCTTTCCCCATGGCCACGGCACAAAGGCAGTTCCTGGCAACAGTCGATTCCATTCAAAGAAAGGAGTTTCCACCTGTTCCTCCTCGGTAAGGGGCCAAAACAATTACACTTCAATTAAATATGTGGTGGGGCTTCTGGAACTCACTGTCGATGCATGAGTCCTAGAAGTCAGCCTAGAGCTTCTGGGATGTGAAGGCAGCAGAGACAAAGCCTCACAAAGAGACTCCAGCCCTGGTTCACTGTGAGACTCGAGAGCAGCCGGACCCTGATACGTGAGCCATTAGGACTGTGAGACTGCTGCTCATGGCCATCACATCTGGTCAATGTCAGTGGGACAGCAGCCCTGTGACCATGCCCAAATGACACACCTGTGAGCCAGCCAACCTCTCAGCAGTGAGTTGGCCAGGACAACAGAGGACAGTGGAATAGCTGCAGTGATAAATGTTACACAGGAGGAAGGACATGGGGAGCAGAGAGGAAATACGCCTGAGTGCATATGAATGGGTCGCAGTCGGCAGCTGTGAGAACCGCAACTCGTCCACCTCCAAGTGGGCTCCTGGGTGGTCAGTCATCTGTCCTCATAGAAGGGTAGGCTGCACAGTTCTCCTGTGCTTGTGAAATTGACTTCTCGTTTCAGCTTGCCCAAGTTAACGGTCTAAGTCTATTCATTCTGGCACGATTCAAGTGGGAATGTATGATAATGGCCCCTTACCGACTATAGTAACAGAAAGTTCTTTAAAAACTGCATCACAACTTCAAGGATAGTAACCTATACCTTGCCAACCCCAGGCTTAGCAGTTATTCCTGCATCTCCATATGGGGCTTCAGCTCTCGTCCCACATAAGACACCTGTTCTAGTCCACCAGGCAGAAGAGGTGGGAGTGATGGCTGAGACAGGGTCCTTCTACTGACCCAAAGAGGTATTATAATTCTCTTTACACCAATGAAGAACTTGAAACCAGTGGAGAACATTCCAACGATTTTGTAAGGAGAGTTTTCTAGGTTAGCATGTATTCAGTCACAAGTGTTAGAAAATCAGTCTTGGCTCATGGAACTGAAGAGCTGAGTATCAGGGCTGACTCAGGCCCGGCTGGAATCAGAGTGTAATGGTGGGTTGTGGCTGGCCATTCTCTGCCTCCAACTCTCTTTTTTTCCATGTTGGTGACACACGGTGTCTAGAGGGTCTAGTCTCTTGCAACTGTAGGACAAATACAGCAGCTCCAGACACATTTCGTCACTTCATCAAGCAGGTAGAGAATTGCTGGAGTCCTGAGTCTGACTCTGGTTGGCCTGGCTTGAGTCCTGTACCCACCCATAAAAGAATCAGCCATGTGGCTTCTGGGCATGGGACAGGTGCAGCTACACAGGACCCCACTTAGAAAAATCCTGCTCTTGGCTTAGTGCTCTGATGTCACTACCTTGAAATGCTCAGTGATTTTTTTTTTTTTTTTTTTTTTTTTACTAAAGTGCTACATTTTCATTATGCTTTGGACCTTGCAAATTCTGGAGTCCATTCTGGCCAGGTGGGTAGGTTTATGCTGATTTAAGTTTTCAAAGTCCATCTTAGAGCTGAGAAGGGGGTTGGTCTTACTCAACCAGCAGGCTGAGAGTGACAAATGGGTGCTCCCCAGGGAAGAGGAGGATCTGTTTACTAGAAGGGAAAGGGGTTCTAAACACTCAAGACAATGAACCCCTACTAATGAGAGGGACTCACATCAGATACTTGCATATAAGACCTTTATGCCATTTTAGCCCTTTCATCAAATATCTTCAAATGATTGATATTATTAAAATTTGTGTTTGATGTAGAAGACATAAGCACAAATTTTCAAGTAGGTCTAGATTACATAGATGTTTCTACACAACCTTGGGACTAAAATTCTCATGGCATTGTTTCTGGGTTAAACACTTCCTATAAGGGTCTGACACATAGTAGCCTCTCAACAAATACTCAGAGACTGAATTTTGATGAATAAATGGCTCATAAATAACCTTTAGAACCTACCCACCCCTGAATAAACCTCCCTCAACATATAAAAGTGACATTTGTACCAAAACAAAATTAGATAGTTTCCCATTTCTTAGCCCTCACCCTGGAGCTCAGCAACTCAAAGCTAAACAAAATCTTTCCATTGCATTACTTAGTAAATGTCTGCAGGGCACCTCCAAAGACATTAGCTGGGCCTTCTGATAGTCCATATGTCAGCATTTCTCAAGTTTGTCTCTTGGAACAGAAGATTCACAAGATGCTCAGGAAAGACCTTTGCAAGGTCATGGAAGAGCTATGCACTTACTCCATCTCGGATATTTCCAAATTATAACAGCCTAGTGTGCTTTACCAGCCCTGAGAAGCCCTTCAGTAAAGAAGTGTATTTAATTTTATAGAACTCAGCTTTCCACCAGCGTATTTGCGCATGGAAACTTTTTGGCAATGATATCTACTTTTGTTTGGCAGCACACACTTTGGAAACTGCTCCTTCAGACCTTACTTCGACTTCCTATAGACAAACACGAAGCCTCAACTTGCTCGGGTGGCTTGTTCATGTCTAGGAAATGGTGGAATACATAGAAAACTCTAAATTACACAGAACAGAGTTGCACACCCATCAGCCCAGATCAGTCTACCAAATCTTTATGTGGCTTCTATTCTGCATTATAAATTGGGGACATAAAATATAAACAGTATGCAGTTTATTTTCTGAAGTGTTTTAAAATTTAGTATGGTCTTGATACTATGTCAGCTCCTATTGATTGGCATTGGTTGTGTGTGTCCTTGTGTTGAGAAGGACTCTGAGGTTTTATAGAGTCTTTGTGGAATGGGAGCTGTGACAATTAGCAGGGGGCCACAGGGCACCACCTGCCCATCATCGGTACTCCTTGACCCGATGGTACTCTGAGTAATAACTTTGCACCCCAAGAACCCATGAGTTAGAGGGGACTTTTTGTCCCCTGTGGTATATCTGAAAATCAGGGATGATGCCACAAAGCACCCGCCATGGTGCTTGACCTATTGTGTCTGCTGGGTAAAGTTGAACTTCTGTGTTGTTATCTGGCGGCTATCATCTCATCCGGCCATCACAGACCTCTGAGAACCTACAGTACCCACAGTTCATGCTTCTTTCTTCTTCATTGTTGGAAGGCTAAAATCTGGACTGAAATCCCCCAGGCCAGCCTCACCCCTGCTAACCCCACTATAGGGCCCTTTGCCCCTGGAGTTTCTTTCTGTAAAGGGGGACCCTGAGGTTGGCCCTTGCTGTGCTCAGGGCTGCAGGGACACCCTGGTGGTAAAGACATAAAGGCCTGCTGGCTGATGTGCCACGGTGCTGGGGATCAGTGGGCTCTCTGGGCAGCGAAAGGCCTGGCAAGCCTCTCTTGCAAGACTCTCTGGCTTCCTTCTTGCTCTCTCCGATTTTTCAGTTCTTGCCAGAGCCCCACATGGAGTAGATTCCAGGTGAAGAAGTGACAATTCTTAATACCTTTTCACACTGCTTTTGCATCATTTCCGGGTTCTGTCCGATTCAGCCTGGCAGGGCAGCCTGGATCACACCCTGAGTGTGGCCTTGCCCCCAAAATAACTTCCCACAGCCTTGACTGTCTGATTCAAGACACATAAGGAGCCAGACACAGGCAAGTGGAAAATGTCCATTTGCCACACTTTATTACCAAGCCTTGGTAATAATTCTACACAGAATGCAAAGTAAAAGCATAAAAAATGAGCCTCTTAATACCAGGAAGGTGGCAGAGTCGCCCTCAGTGTGGGCAGCCTTTTATCCCAGGCCCCAGATCCTCGGGAAACATGCCATGGCGTATGAGTCTGGCCCAGACAGAGGCTCATGGGAGCCCCTAATAACTCAGGGTTTTTTATCGCCGCATGTCCTCAAGCCAGGCATTGGACGGGAAAAACACTCTGGAAACAAAATTAAATAGTTTTAGATCTAATTTTACCAGGCTGAACGAGGCTACAGATTGATTTTCGTAGAATCTAATAGAACGGAGCACCACGCGGCCTATCTCACAGCAAATCCATCTCCACATTGTGCTTTTTACTTACTTGGCTGTTCACTAGAAGTAATAAGAAGCTAATATTTTACAAGGCGATGTGTTTCCCTCTGTAAATGGCCTCTCTCGCTCCAAAGCTGTCGTGAATGCTCAGCTCCAGTCCCCGTTGGTCTCCTCAAATGCCTGCTTAGATTTTGTTGTGAAACTACCACGGGAACACTTTGTCCCTCTTGCCAGAAGGAGAAGGCCCCAGGGAGACCTGTGCTGCTCCAGTGACCCCACGCTGGAGCGTCATGGACAGAGGCCATCCCCGCTCCAGGTGACAGAGCCGACCCGCCCCATCGGGTCTGGCATTCTCTGTCCTTCTGGTGGGACCTCCAATCATTCAGTCAAGGTCCACGTGTCTCCCTTCATCCAAACCCATGAAGCTCTTGTCCCTCTGATGCTTCCTCATCCTCAAAGCCAGCTTCCAAAATGACAAGAATCAAAATGGGCACAAGCTACAGAGCTGGCTCCTCTCTGAACAACAGGCACACTTAAGGTGGGAAAAGAAGTATCGCCATGTCTGGAGAAATACCCTACCTGTGCGTCGGCCTGGCCCCACGTGCCTTCCTTAATGGAATGAATGCCTCCAGGACAGCCACCTACCTGGGTTTTGTCACTTCTCTTTTATTTATTTATTTATTATTGTCACCCACAGTCTGTCACCCACCTCCACACACACACACCCTTATTCAATGACAAGAGAATGCACTTTCCAGATGACACTACAATACCCCTAATATGTGAAAGTTCAGCCTAAAGCCAGGATCACCCACACAGCAGGAAAATTCCCTGCAAGGTATTTTAACACTTCTAACATATCTGAGAATTTGTGAACAACTTCACAGGAAGCCAAGAGCAGAGAGACCATATGAAACAGGGCAGGATGACCCTGTTAATTAAATGCTCACCATCTCTAGCAGTCAGAGAAATGCAAATCAAAACCACCCTAAGATACCATCTCACTCCAGTAAGATTGGCAGCCATTATGAAGTCAAACAGCAACAAGTGCTGGCGAGGATGTGGGGAAAAGGGTACACTTATACATTGCTGGTGGGACTGCAAATTGGTGCAGCCAATTTGGGAAGCAGTATGGAGATTCCTGGGAAAGCTGGGAATGGAACCACCATTTGACCCAGCTATTGCCCTTCTAGGACTATTCCCTGAAAACCTTAAAAGAGCGCACTACAGGGATACTGCCACATCGATGTTCATAGCAGCACAATTCACAACAGCTAGACTGTGGAACTAACCCAGATGCCCTTCAATAGATGAATGGATAAAAAAAAATGTGGCATTTATACACCATGGAGTATTACGCAGCACTAAAAAATGACAAAATCATGGAATTTGCAGGGAAATGGATGGCACTAGAGCAGATTATGCTTAGTGAAGCTAGCCAATTCCTAAAAAACAAATACCAAATGTCTTCTTTGATATAATGAGAGCAACTAAGAACAGAGCAGGGAGGAAGAGCAGGAAGAAAAGATTAACATTAAACAGAGGCATGAGGTGGGAGGGAAAGGGAGAGAAAAGGGAAATTGCATGGAAATGGAGGGAGACCCTCATTGTTATACAAAATTACATATAAGAGGTTGTGAGGGGAATGGGAAAATAAACAAGGAGAGAAATGAATTACAGTAGATGGGGTAGAGAGAGAAGATGGGAGGGGAGGGGAGGGGGATAGTAGGGGATAGGAAAGGTAGCAGAATACAACAGTTACTAATAGGGCATTATGTAAAAATGTGGATGTGTAACCGATGTGATTCTGCAATCTGTATTTGGGGTAAAATGGGAGTTCATAACCCACTTGAATCTAATGTATGAAATATGATGTGTCAAGAGCTTTGTAATGTTTTGAACAACCAATAAAAAAAATTGACTGGAATTTCATCACAAAGAGGCAAATGTTGAACTGCCCTGAAAATCAGTAGGAAATAAAGATGTTAAATCCCATTTCTCTAGTGTCCACCCATTACATAAAGTGGTCTCATTTACAAATCTTTGGTGGCGTAATGTTATTACAGATTGAAAATATCATCCTACGTTTACCTAATTGCAAATGAGATTTCTGAGATGGGAAAGTATGAGACAGTTTTCTCTTTTCCCAAACTATAGACACCATCCTATTGGAATCTTAGGAAATGGGGGGTGGGGACACTTCCAATAAAGTAACATGGATCCTGTTGGCCTTGGCAGGCCAGGTGCGGGAAGTCAGGCTATTTCATTAGTGCTTGGAGACTGGCACCTACCTCAGGCAAAATAAAATAACCTGAAGCCAATGACTAAGAATCCCCTTCATTTATTTTAATCCATGTTTCCTGTGTCTGACATTATCCATTTTTGCATTCAATGAACATTTACTGTGACCTGCTAAATGCCAAACCTGTGCTGGAGTCTAAGAGAAGATTTTCCAGGGGAAAATGGTGCTCAGTGCCATTCTTGCTTGGATGTTCTCTGTGGTTCTCCAGCAAGTTACTGTCCCCATCAAGTCCCAGGAGAACCCATTCCTGCAGGATGTACTGCTGATGCAAGAATAAGAAAACTGTCTTCTCCAAAAGTGAGCATCGCCTTTCGGGAGCTGAGGTGTTCAAAACAATGCAGAGCCAAGTCTGAGCAGTATTGGGGGGTGGTGACAGGAGGGTATAAAAACCTTGCCCACATTTATTTCCACATCTGAAATTCTTCCCTTAAAACTGAATGCTATTACTCAATTGTTCTTTATTCTTTTTCAAATATCTCAAGGACAGAAATTGGCAAATTAATGCTTTGTACTTGTTTTACCTATGACCCCCGAACTGGGGTCTGGAGATTTCCAGGAAAGCCTAGAAAGTTTCTCCGGATCATGGGGTCAGGAGCTCATAGAAGGGAATTGTCATTGCAACTCTGCCAGGAGAGAAGGATGAGAACTTTGTCTTAGAGAAAGGAGTTGGCAACAAAACAGGAGAGAGCAGGAAGGACCTAGAAACGAAGGTGCTTTGTTGATGATCTTTTGATTGAAAATGTTATATGTCTTGAGAAACATTCATTTGGCCTTCAAAAATTATTTTGGAGCATCTGCTCTGCACCAGCATCTCGGATTTGGGGAATGCAGCAGCAAGTTCAAGGTGGACAGACCCCCAGCCCCAGGAAGCTGTGCTCCAGCTGGGAGAGATAGGCACTTAACAACAAGTGTGATATCTAGTACCAGTGGTGTGGAGGAAAGAGGGAAAGAATGGGGAGTTCTAGGCTGTGTTCTTAGGTCTTGAGCTTGGTACGTGTCCTATAAATCTGGGCTGAATAAATGGATGGTGGAATGAGTGAATGGCAGGCTGTTTCCATTGTTGGTTCCAATAATCCACACTTAACAGAGGGAGACCTGAAAAATGACAGGTGTAACAGGTGAGATGGGGGAGGATCCAGGCAAGAAACAAGGGGCCCTCTCACACTCCGTAGGGTTGTGTCTGTCAATGTGTGTGCCCCCATCACATGAGACTCTCATGGATCACTGGAAGAGCCCACAGCCGCCTTCTTCCTGGAGTTATGCTCTGGTCAGCCTCTAAAAGGTTGATTTAGCTGCACTCATTCTGCCTGAGACAGACTGATGAATAAACCAATCTATTAGGGAGGTTAAAAATAATAAATATCATTTTCATACATTAGCCAGAAGCTTGATTCTAAAGGAAAATAATTAAATTTAGACTTGCAAATTCAGGTACTAAAACTTTGACCTGCTCTCTAAACAATTACTTATGTGTGATCTTTGTTCAATTTTCAGTTATTAGAGCATCTAATGGAGTAAACTAATCCATATCAGAAATGAGAAATCAGCCAAATTTCTAAATGTGTTGGGGAACGTGGACTCAGTGTGGACAATATGGCTAACTGATGTCAAAGGAGGATAGGGTGACCTCAGAGAGGTTTTGTATCCTACTTCTAATTTTCAAATAAGCTCAATTCAACACCTTAATAAAGCTAATATTAGAAAATTAAATAGAAACAAACACTAGATCCAATTGCCTTCAGGAATACAAGTGTCAAAGGAAAGCCTAATACGTAGAAGAGAGTTATTGCACCATGAGATGTACCGAGACAAGGCAGACTTACTGATCACATAAAGCTAACTACGGGCAACATGTTTTGAGTGTGCATCACACCAGGGACCAGGCTACGTTCATCTTCATGAAAACCCCATGATCTAGATGATGGTGGTGACCTGCCCATTAGACATCAGGAAACTGGGATTTAGGGAGATCAGACGCGTGGGACAGAATGTTGCAGGTTACATGTGCCTGGAACCCAAAACTGCCTGTGTAGACAGCCTGCCAGCCAAGCCCGGGACTCCACCTTCAGGGAGGGACAATCCAGTTGGGGCAATGACACATGGAGGGAATTACTGGGTTTTCTGAGGGCACATGCTATGGGCATTGTGTTGGAGGAAATCAGAGGATGAGGTGAAGAGCAGGAAAGCTCTCAGGTGCATCATGACCTAGCCATTCTCTTACCAAACAACTACCAGGACCTTTATAAAGGGCAGACTTTCGATGATTTACATTAAGGACCATCAAAGAGTCTCAGGTATGAGATGAGGGGAGATGTGTCTTTATCCACATGCACCCCTCCCCATCAGCAGAGGGGTTCCTTCATCCACATATGCTCCTTCCCTTAGAGGTTCATGCGATGGTCTTTGTAGCACCGAATCTCATCACCACAAGCCGGTGCTTCCCCCTCTAAAGTTCTCTCAAGGTCAGTCTCAACAACATTGTGCAACACACGGAGCCCTCCAGGGCCCGGCTCTGACTGCCTCCTTAGACTGTAGGAACTGATCTGTAATTCCAAGAACTCTGTACCATCTCTTATTTTGTGGACCTCTGCTTGGCCTCCTGCAGAGAACAGTCACTTGGGCAACAAGTTAAAGGATAGATTGGCAAACATAACAACAGATTATTGCAAAAACCCATGGGAGAGCTCGGGTGGTGAGAGCCAAGTGTGGAACCAAGAAATGACTAGAGGCTGCGCTCTAGAGAGCTGGGTAACCCATTTAATATGTGGAGTGAGGAAAACGGATAAAGAGAAGCAGCTCCAGGGTTTCTAATTTGGATCATAGGTAGATGGTACTAAATGGGTCAGAGAAACGGTGGACATGATAGAGACGCTCCTTCTGTGTTGAGCAGATCAACTCAGAAACGTCTGTAGAAACAATCGGGTAAAACATCTAGTGGGAAGAGAGGAGTTTGACTTTAGAATCAGAAGGGGGTCAGGGATTAAAGAGCACAATTGCCTTCAGGCTACCCACCTTCAAATGAGAGCTGGGTTCGTAAGTAGGGTGACCTTATACTTTATCTTCCAAACTGGGACACTTATGAGTTGAGTGATGCTATTAAAGATCACACCAAAATGACAGGACAAACTGGGACAAGCCAAGGCACACAGGGACAGACTGTGCCCTATCCCCAGAGCACTTGCTAAGTAAATCAGGGCAAATGCCTCTCATGATATCCTCAATGTCACTATGAGAGCACAGTCTAAAGCCCACACCCACATGAAGAAATGTGCCCTCTATACAATAGAACCCACCTCAAAGAAACTTAACACCCACACTAGACACCATCCACAACAGTAAATAGCATGTTCCTGCAAGGTCAGGGACTTGACTTGGGCTGTATTCTTATGGTGCAAGGGATACATATTGGGAAGGGATATAAGGAAGCACGCAACACACATGGTCCATAATTAAAGTTCCACTGAGTTATGGAAACTTGTGTGCAAAACAACCCTATCTCAGGGGTATTCTTGGACAATGCACTACTTGAAAACCCTGGAGAGCCTCCAACTCAGTGACTGATTGGAGTGACCAGTCATTCGCTGGTGGGAGTGATGGTTGAGGGTTGACTCCCAGCATAGGAAAGAAAGGAGGTGCCTGTCTAGAGAGACCTACTTAGAAAAACAGTTTTATTTAAAAAAAAAAAAAGAAATAATATGTAAAACTGCAAAGTAAAGCAGTATGGGTATAATGTTTCTCCAAAGAGGGAAGGAAGGGAGAGGAAGATGCAGAACCCATAAAGAACCAACAACAAAGACTTTGGGCTAAACACATCTATAGAAGCAGGAAATTCAAAACCACCCTGGAATTAACCCTTACCGTGTCAGGTGTTGTTACCTTCCCACCACGGCTGTGACCCACTCACTATAGTCCTCTGAGGACCAAGCAGGTCTATAAGGGTCAATGCATATTTTATGAGCCCTTCCAGCTTCCTGCTGGCTAACTAACAGAGTCACTGATCAGAATCACAGTCTAGTCACGTCTTGTAGACGTTCTCGTACATTTGCTCATCCTCCGAACCAAGTAAGTAGTAAAGGCACCTGATCTCAGCCCCAAATCTACCACAGTTTAATCTATCACGAGAGTCCTTGGCCTCCTGCTCTCTCTGAACAACAGCTCCTTCATCTCCCGCAGGTGGTCCCCCAACAGAAATTAATACTTAAGGTGGAAGAGATGGACACAATGAAACGATTAGATTTAAAGGTGTTCTAAAAGGCACAGGCCTTTTGGAAATGATAGTAACTTTGCCCCTTGTCTAGATAAGAGCCAACACATACAGAGCACAAAAGAAGAAAACAGCTGGGGAATTTCCTACAGCAACATGAAACTAGGATAAGGGACATCATCTATGGTTGTGTGTGCCAAAGGGTGGCTGAGTGCTTATTTCAAGGGGGGAAGATTGGTATGTGGAGAAATACAGTGCAAGCTATATCAAAACTTCCCTGACTGCCTAGATAATTGCAGAGTGCAGTTGCTGTCACAAACAGGTGAGTTTCTCAGCCAGGTGCACAGCGGGCTGCAGATTCAGGAGGCACTTGCTGAAGAAGTAACTCTGAGGAGCTCAGTTCCTTGGTTTAGTGGAAGGACATTCTGCCAAAGGAGCTGCTAGCTCCCTGGTCTGATGTCAGGGTCTGAAGCAACAGAGCAGCTGAGCCCCAATCTCTCCACTTGTCTCACTGTCACTCGCTGCTGTGGACCATTCAGACGCCCCATATAGAGAAGGTAGTCACAGAGAGGCTGGATGGCCTCTAGTCCAAGCTCTGTGACCCCAGTTGTGCAACATGACACTTGGGCCAGCAGCAAAGGGAGAGATCCTGCAGTAGTGCTCACATCTTAAGTCCACTGTAGAGAATTATGTCATCCAATTTCTAAAAGCATCCACTCCCAAATGGAGCGTAGAAAGATGTTTAGAACTTTGCAAAGCCACAGAAGGCCTTGGCAGATCATTTGGAAAGCTATGAGTCTCTCCAAGAGAAGTGTGAACACACACCTTTAGAATCTTATTCCTAATTTAAATATACTTTCTTGCAAAGATTCACCTTCCCCTGTCAATCACTTGTCAGACCATCTGTGCCTGTGCCCACCATTCACATCTGGAAGAGCACATGGAACAATCTGGTCTATGCTTGTTTGTGTTTAGGCTTTTTCTCTATTTCCAAAAATAAACCAAAGTTAGCTGGAATGCAATATATATATATGTATGTATGTATATATATATCTCAAGCCACGGATGTCTGCATGGTCTTGGAAACTGTAATCACTGTCTGCTCAAAAACATACCTGAGATATGGCCCAATATTAACATAATCATCTGCTCTAGGAGGAGAACAAAATGACTTAGAAATGAGAAAGTAACAGATTCCATATAAAAGAGCTCTAAATTTTGTCAAGCAACTAATTGGCAACCATGCTGCTAATGCCTGCGAATTAGAACCCACATCTGTGCGCACATGGTTACTAATAGCCTTCATCCCTGCCAGGAGCTTGCCGCAGCTTCCAGGTAGAGATTGCTTCCAAGGTGTTTGGGAATTTGAGACGAATTGAGGAGTTGTGTATTTCCTGCACTCCCCTGAGGCTTCAAAGGGTAAAAGGAACTCTCCCTCTTGCTTTCAGCCCCCACACAGAGGGAAGCATCCACT
The DNA here is from genome assembly GCF_045843805.1 of Urocitellus parryii. Lineage (NCBI taxonomy): Eukaryota > Metazoa > Chordata > Mammalia > Rodentia > Sciuridae > Urocitellus > Urocitellus parryii. Next base: position 78,773,293 of record NC_135539.1, read on the forward strand.
ACTGCCAGGCTGGCAGACTGGGAAGCCTGGGACTCTGAGGTCAGCACGTGGAAAGGCAAGAGTTCCAGAGGGCAAGATAGTACCCGGAGTCTGGGGAGGTTCACTCACAAAGCAGGAATCACTGCCTCATTCAGAGTTTCAACTCCTTGGAGTAAAAACATGGAACAGTTATTGGGCGCTTTTTTTTTTTTTCCATTTCTCCTTTTAACCCTATTCTGTTTCATCCCCCTTTCTCTATCCCTCAATGGATCTCAGGCAGAATTCACAACTTTCTCTTCATTTTTCAATTCATAGAACAATCCAGTCCAGATAAAAATTTGCAGTCTCATAACCAAGTGGAAGCCCATCTCAGAGAAAGACAAGAGTCTCTTTGTTTAATTGACCAAGGTTGCCATATGTCTGCCTGGAGATATGGAGATAGCTATCTATTGGAGATAGCCAACAGATCATTCAGGTCCCTTTCTTTACAAGTGTCCAAATGTTGATTACCTCATGGAGCAAACATGGAGGTGATTCTGAGGCCCCTGGATCTGAGGTTCTCCCTGACACACAAACTTCTGCCTACTTTCTCCCTATTCCCACTGCTCATCTTTCACAATCCATAAGTTCTATGCCTTTTCCTCTCTGGTCCCTTGGGACTCCCAACTCCCATGTGTGGCTCCTCCCTTTCCAGATTGGTAGTCCACTGTCACTCTATGAGACCCTGCCTGGGTTCAGAGATGGAGTGCCTCATCAATGGTAGACATTATTATGAGCCATTGAGTCTTAGCTAATCAGTCGCTCCCTAAAAAGCCTCTCCAAGGAGGTGAGGTCTTTTCTGCAATATTTCATCATAGCATCAGAGTCTGAAATTATGAAATTAACTATGTGATAAGTTGAATGGATATACTAGTGTGCTAGAGTTGCCATAATGGACTACCACAGTCCAGGAAGCTTCAATAATGGATTTGTTTTCTCTTAGTTCTGGAGGCTGAAATTCAGGGCATCACCAGGGTTGGTTCATCCTCTCTCCTTGGCTTGTAGATGGCCACCTTCTCCCTGTATCTTCACAAGGTCATCCTCTGTGTCTGTGTCCTAATCTCCTATTCTTAAAGGACCAGTCATTTTGCATTAGGGCCAACCCTGATGACCTCATTTTACCTAAATCACCTCTTTAAAGGCCCTTCTCCAAAGACAGTCACATTGGAGAGACTGGGGGTTGGGGCTTCAACACCCGAACTCCAGGTAGATGCAATGGAGCCTACAAAGCCAGATGAGTGACCTATACTGAAGACTGGACTCCTGTTTACTTGGGTATTTTCAGGACCAAACTCATGAGTTTTATCCATCTCTGAAATTGCAGGAAGAGAGTCACACCTTACAGTCACCCAAAAGAATCAAACCTTCTTATGTTTTACAAAACTTAGCAACAACCCAGAGCCTTTTTTAAAAGTTACCTAAACCCCATTATGTGGTCATAGGATGCAAGTTTGAAAGCAGTGTTTTTAAATCCATGTTCCTGAAAATTTGTGAGATAAATTCTTTGCCTTTGCTCCAAAATGTTGCTCCTTTTCTGGGCCTGCTTGGAGGTTAATTATTTCCTCACTTCCCAGGGTAGCCCACCTGTTCACACTGATTTGCGTTTGTGTTTAGATAGAAGCAGCACCCACCTACGGACATACCTGTATTACATTAGAATATACAGTTATGAAAGAAAGTGGGTCAGGCTTGAGGGAGGCCATCTGTCAGAGTGTGTTTTGGCAAAAGAAAAACATAAGAAGGGAACTTATAAAAGAGGCTGAAGAATTGTAGCCCAAGGGTACCGACAGAGTTCTGTGGAATCCAACTGTCAACCTCCTTTCCCAGCTATGTAATTGCTCAAGATAGCTGCACTAGATGTGGAAATGTACGTGGCCTACAAAGGGGAAGACAAAAGTAGAAAACCTCACTTTCAATTTTTGAAAAACAGGATAGAACCAAAGTGTTCAATTTATGGATATTTTTTAAATAACCCATCCCATAAAATATTCAGTCCTCTTTAAGAGGCAGAGGGTAAAATCAAATTCTTAGGTGGTTTAGCAATTATCATTTTTTATTAAAATTTCTAGCACATGTGTTATTTCACATGAGTTCTCCAGATAATTGACATGAACCAAAAGTTGTGGGTTTTTTTTCAATTTTTATTACACTGGTAACAGTTGGTTTATAAGTTGTTTATGAACAAAACAGTGTTTGCATCCATATGTAAGCTCCAAAAACATGTAAGCTTTCCCCAGTCCCTCAAATCGCTGAGCCAACTTGTCCGCGAGTGGTGGGTGGAGGTGCATCAAGCTGATCTCCGAGCTGTCCCTGCAGCTCTCGGGGGTGACTTCTCCCTTTGTTGTACTTCCACACAGTTGTCTTGGTGTGACTCTCAGGATGGCTCCAAAGGACTTGAAGTGATTTTTCTTGTTGCAATATCTAATCCTTTCTAATATATCTGAAACTTTCACATCTATAAAATAAGCAAAAAAAATAAAACCTGAGTCCTGATAAGTGAAGCATAAGTGATCGTATAGTTTATCCTTTCCTCGTACCCACCTATATTTGATCTCTTTCATGGTTCATTTTATTCTTTGTATATAGATTCAATAATACCTTGTTCTGTCCCCCATTTCCCCTTTTTCAGATTATATAAAACTTTCAGGTTTGATTCCTCTGATTTATTTTTTTTTTTTGTCCAATCATGATTTTTGGTTTTTTAATTTTTTTTAATAATAGAAGTATAGTTTACATGATTTGAAATGTACAAATTGGATGTGCTACAGCTCCATGACAAATGCATATACGAGACACATACCCCTATCTAAATATGGAGCCTTTTCATGGTGCCAGAAAGACCTTCTTGTCTCTTCCCAGCCCATCTCCAACCCACCTGAAAGGTTCTGGTTTCTTTCCCATGAATCAGTTTGGCCAGTTCTGGAACCTCTCAAAGAAGATCCCATAGCACATTCTCATATGTGCCTAGACTTTTTTTAAAATAATTTTTAAATTAATTTTTTATGTGCCTAGACTTTTTGCTTGAAATAATGCTTTTGAGATTCATTCACAGCATACTGTACCTTAATAGTTCAATCCTTTTGCTTTCTTTTGCCTGTCTTGCTCTGTGCTATTCCATTATACAAATGCACCATGATTTGTTTATCCTTTCTTCTCTTGACAACCATTTGAGATCCTTCCAATTTGGAGCTAGGATGGAATTTCTAGAAATATCCCTGTACAAGTCTTTTTTCTGAACATACTTATTTCATTTACTTTAGGTAAATATCTAGAAGTTGAGTTGGTAGGTCATAGATAGGTATGTATTTAATAGGTGAAATATTTTTTAAAGTTTTCTAAAGATATTATGATTTTTTTCTATATCTTTGCCCGTATTTAGCATTCTCAGTCTTTTTTTTTTTAATTTTAGCCATTCTAAGGGGCATTTACTGGTATCTCTTTGCTTTAATTTGCATTTCTCCAGATGTATACTACTGTTGAATACTTAGCTACTTATATATCTTTCATTGTGAAGTTTCTATTCAATTATTTTGAACATGTTTTATAATTGGACTTTTTAACAAAGGGCATTATTAAGGACAAAAAAACTTAGGTTGCAAGAGTTTTTCTTGTATTGTGGATACAAAATATGTTTTGAGTTGTAAACATATTATCTCAATCTGTGTCTTTCTTTTAGTTTTATTAACAGCATTATGTCAGTGAGTTGAAATTTTTTATTTTGATGGAAATTGATTTACAATATTTTTACTTTTACTGTGAGTGTTTTCTGTGTCCTAAGAAGTATCTTCCTACATGAAAACCTTGAAACAAATCTCTAATGTTTTCTTCTAGAAGATTTCTTGTTTGGGCTCAGAATTTATTTTTCTAATATGTTGTCCAATTTTATTAGCACTGAGAAAATGCTCTCTTTTCTCATGAATTTATTTGAGATCTTGTTGAAAATTAATTGATCATGTATGGATAATTCTATATCTGAATTTTTTATTTTGTTCCATTGGTTTATGTATCCAAGGCCATAACTATATTACATTTGTTCTTCATTGTCAATATTTTTTTGACTATTCTGGGACTTTTGCATTTCCATAAAAACTTAAAATTATTTTTCAATTTCAACAAAAAAGCCTATTGGATTATTGATTCAGATTCTATTGAATCTGTGGATAAATTTGGAGAATATAGATATTGTTACAATCTTGCCTCTTGTGAAAATACTGTAACATTCCAATTAATTTTTTTCAGTAATATTTTTTAAAATGTGAGTGGAAAATGTGTCATGTCTTCTTTTTCTTTCAAATTCTAAATACTTCACACCTTTTTATGCTAACACCATAGTATCTTTAATTCTATTTTTATTTCTTATTATGTACATAGAATCATGTAGAGTTTTATATGTTAGAGTTGTATCTAAATTCATTTGTTAGTTCTATTGATTGTTTTAACCTTGTGTTAAGAATTTCTATATCTATAATCACACCATAAGAAAAACAGAGTCTTACAGTTTTCTTTCTAATCTCTGTGACTCTCATTTTTCTTGTTTTATCACACTAACTAGTACCTCTAATGCAATGTTGAATAGAAGTGGTGAAAAGACACATTCTTACCTTGTTCCCAATCTTAGGAAATCATTAATCTTTCATCATTATATATAATATTAGCTGTAGATTTTTGGATAGTCCCTTTATCAACCCATGGAACTATTCACCTAATCTTGTTTTTAGAGAATTTTCATGAATAATGGGTGTTCAATTTTGTCAAATATTTTTTCTGAGTCTACTGACATAATGGTTTTTCTACTTTATTTTGGTAACAGTGAATTATGCGGATTGATTTTCAAATATGAATCCATATTTGCATTTCTGGAATAAACTGCCCATGTTCATGTTAGGTCATCCTTTTTTACATAAGGCAAAACTTGGTTTGCTCCTATTTTGTTAAAGACTTTCATCTGCTGATGAGGACTATTTGTCTGTAGTTCTTGGGTTTTGTTTGCTTTGTTTTGTTTTTCCTTATAACATCATGACGTGGTTTGGGTTTTAGATTAACATTGACTTCATTAAACAAGTTTTGTATTCTTCCCTCCTTTTCTGTTTTCTGAAAGATTTTGCATAAAATTCATATAATTTATTTCTAAAATACTTCTTACAATTCACCAGAGAAACTATCTAGGCCTAGGGGTTGGTTTTATGTGAGTTGATTTTGGGCTCTTGGGTTTTCTATTTCTCCATCATGAACTGTGATAGTATTTGTCTTTCAAAGAACTTACCCATTCATTCTGTCTATTCTTTTCATTTAGTTTTCTCTTTCAAGAGTAAAAATTTCTTTAGTGAAATTCAAATATATGTCCTATCATTCTCATATTAGCTGTTCTGTATTGAAGGTGTCTTGTTTTTCTGACTGCTTTGAAAACATTTTCTTTACCTTTTGTTCTCAGCAATTTAACTATGATATGCTATGCTTTGGTACAGCTTTCTTTGTGTTTATTCTAATGAATATTGATTGATCTACTTAGAGCTGTGATTTGACGTTTCTAAAAATATTTAAAAATTTTTAACTATCATTTAAAATGTTTATCTTACCATATATTTTTCTATTCTTTCTTGAATTCCAATTATATATATATATTCTTTCCCATCTGTCATTTTGTTTTTCCTCATGCTTCAGCTTTGATAGTTTATATTGACCTGTCTTCAAATTTACTTATAAATTCTTCCAAAATGACCAAACTAATGATAGATCCATCCAGGAATTTCATTCTTTCAAATACTATATTTTTTTAAAGAGAGGAGAGAGAGAGAGAGAGAGAGAGAGAGAGAGAGAGAGAGAGAGAGAGAGAGAGAATTTTAATATTTATTTTTTAGTTATTGGCGGACACATCATCTTTGTTGGTATGTGGTGCTGAGGATCAAACCCGGGCCGCACGCATGTCAGGCGAGCGCGCTACCGCTTGAGCCACATCCCCAGCCCCTCAAATACTATATTTTTTAGCTTGAGAATTTTCATTTGTTTCATCTTTAGAATTTCTATTTCTTTATCAACATTCCTATTTACTCACATGTCCAAATTTTTCTTCCAGTTTTTAAAGGTATTTGTAACACCTATTTGAAGTCCTTATGTGCTGATTTCAATATCACTGCATCTTTTTCTCCAACTGTATTTTTCCTGAATCCAGGTTATTTTTTTAGAAATGCGCTTCTTCCCAAATTGAGCAATGCTTTCTTCCAACTATTAACTGCTGGAAATTGAGGGTCCTGTATTGCTAAGAGTCTGGATTTTACTGTTTCTCAACTTTTCTTCCAGCAAGCAATTTATTACTAGCCAACTAGCTTGACCATTTCAAAGACTGTTTTATTAAGTCTTTGTTAGGACATGTTTAGAGTAGTCCTTTCTCTGGGCAAGGGGATCCCCAGTCCTTAATCATGACCTTTCTAAGAGTCCAACTGAACACCAACTCTAAGTGAGGCCTCTCTACCTGCCTGATTCCAATGCCTGTCCTGGACTATGCAGTCTCCTGAAGCTTCCTTCAGTTTTCAGGTCCCCAGAAGCTGCTCTCTGCCAGATTCGTTGAGTCTCCCTTTGCTTATCTGCAGCCCAGCCTTTACCCAAGACATCAGAGAATTCCACAAAGGCCTCTGGATCCATGTCTCTCTGTGTGCAGCTTCTTGCTGCCCTCAGTTCTAGTTGCCTTAGTGGCACAAACCTTGATCTTTGCCTTTTCAACCTGTCAACATTGCTGTGTTACTAAAGTCTATCTTTGTACTATGACAAGATGCTTCTAGGCAAGAAGTTTGGGAAATTGTGAGACTCATGTCATATCCTTCTCTTTCCTCAGAGATTGGTCACTCATTGCCTGTTATCCAAACTCTGAAAACAGGTGCTTCATATATTTTGTCCAGTTTTATTATTGTTTACAGTAAGACAGCTGGTCAACTTCCAGAAAATTTATCACAATCAGAAATGTGCTCATTCATTGTTATTGACCCTTCCTTTCTGCTCACTCTGGGACTGAGGATGTAGACTTGGGATCATGTAACATTTGTGTGTTCTCTGCTCATGATGGAGAATATGGTACATTTACCATGTCCCTTCCTTACCTAAATAGATCAGAAAGAAATTGGTAAGATAAATCAAAAAGTCGTTGGACCCTCTTTTGGTCCATGGCCTGCTTTTGGGAGAGGCAGGGTAGAGAACAGGTCCTCCTGACTCACATGCAGGGAATGCTCTTCAGCAAGCTGTATATCTGGGTTTCAGAAATCCTGATAACTTTTGTTTTTTAATGCAATTAGTGATTACTTTTGCAGAAAACCCATGTAATTGTTCTATTAAAATCAACCCAACCCTCAATTTAAGTTTTTTATTTCTTGAATCAAAAGTTATTTATTACATTACTCTTCTTGCTTTATTTTGTGGCATTAGAAACAGAAAAAAAATACTGTTCTTCTGGTTTTAAATGTATGCAGATAAAACACAGGGAAGTTAAAGTTCTACAAAGGCAAGGCAAGGTGCGAAAATCCAGAAAATTTTACAGCTACTTCCAGGAGAAATTTTCATTCTAGAAGAAAATATAGAAAGATAAAGAGTTCCTTAAATAGGCTTTGCTCCAAGAGAAGAAAGCCACACTTGGAAACATGTACACATCCCACAGCCCTATGGACAAGTCTAGGTGTATCATTTAGCTTTGGGGTTAAAGTCTTAGTTTCTTTATATGGAATAAAGAGAACAAAATCGCGTCCTAGTAATCATGCAAGTTAATTCATAACCAAGTAACCCAGTGTCTTCAGTACACGTAGTTATTTTGATTTGGCCAAGAACTACATTTACCACTTTAACAATAATTCTTTTTTGGGGTGGAGAGAGTACTGGGGTTGAACTCAGGGGCACTCAATAACTAAGCCACATCCCCAGCCCTATTTTGTATTTTATTTAGAGACAAAGTCTCACTGAGTTGCTCAGTGCTTCACTTTTATTTATTTATTTATTTACTTACTTACTTACTTACTTACTTACTTTAGTGCTTTGCTTTTGCTGGTTTGAACTAGTGATCCACCTGCCTTAGCCTCCTGAACTGCTGGGATTATAGGCATGTGCCACTATTCCTTGCTTCAACAATAATTCTTAACATTTAAGATTTTGTATCAAAGTTTCTTTCTGGGAGAGACTCATGAATCCCTGATATTGAATACAACATTGTTACCTATATTCGTTTTCTCAAGGAAGATAATCATAGTTTACATCATATGTGAAGCTAAACCTCATCCCAAAATCTTAACAAAAAACAGTAAATAAACAAATTGGGATATTTTAATTGCTAAACAAGATGAGGAGGAAATCTTTAAAAACCTAAAATACACTTATTGCAATAAGTATATCTCTCCTCCCTATTACACTGTAGTTTTTCCCAAACTGTCATGACTTCAACTCAATAATAACTTTAGAATCTATGCTTTGCAGATCCCAACTATCCTACATGATCTCATATGGTTCCAGGAAAGAGCTTCTACATCTGAAAATGCTCCCTTATGTGCTTCAAAAATATATAAAATCATTTCAATAAGGGCAAAGACATTATTCTTCAACAAGTAATAAGGTTTATAATGCAAATGTCCTGGAACATTTTAAGTAATGCATTAAAACCCCCACACTGTGGTATGCCTAATGTGATCAGACCTTTCCTGAAAACAGTTCTTGGCTCCCACACCAGAGCCAATCCAAGCCTGCTGTATCTCTCTTAGGTCAGTTTCCAGCGGAATGGATTCACTTCAGATAAACTGGACCATGAGATGAGAATGCCCAGGGAGCTCACCAACCTCCTCCTTCTAGGCTTTACATTCAGAGAGGGATGATGCTGGAAGAATGGAGAATTCTGTGAATCAATTACTCCAAAAATATCCACAAATGGTTCAAAGTATGGCCTCTAGTTTTTAGCAGCAACCTGAATGAAAACAGGTGTCTAAAAGATTTTGTTGTACTTTTTCTATATAAAAGATTTAATTACTCACTCTCTTTATAAGGATATTTTGAAGACACAGTCTGTCTTCCTTAGAAACCATTGTTTCTCTGCTTTGTATGTACTGTCCACAGTATGATATTTCTCTATTATACAGTGATGGTGGTAGTAAATAATGGTTGGAATTTCAAGTGTATTTACATGGTAAACAAGTGTTAGCAACTCTGTTAGTTTGGTTTGTTTAAACTGGCCTGTGAAATGTACAATCCACTACACTAGAGAAAAGAAAAATTGATAGGGCTTAATTAGGGCTGCTAGATAAAAAATGGAAGGAACAGATAATCCAATTCTTTTCTTTCTTGCCATAGTGACTATTTATTTTCAAAATATTTAATTGACACAAAGCGTATATTCAGAATGTGTAGTATGATAATTTAATATGTGTATACATAGCCAAAATCAAATTAATTAAGCTCTCCATCAGCACTTATAGTTACCTTTGTGTGTGTGTGTGTGTGTGTGTGTATACTCCTGAAGACAGAAAATCTGCTCTTATCAATTTTTAAGTATACATTAGTATTAAATATAATCACATGCTGTGTGTTAGGTCTCCAGAATTCATTATTCATCTCATAAATGAAAGTGTATATCCTTTTGCCAATATCTCCCCATCCAGCCCACTTCTCCAGCCCCCGATGACAACTGTTCTAATCTCTGCTTCTAGGAGTTGGAACTTTTTAGATTCCACATATTAATGAGATCATGCAGTATTTATTTTCACTTAGCATAAGTTTCCCCAGTTTCAACCACATAGTCACAAATGGTAGGATTTCCTTCTTTCTAAGGCATACTTTCCACGGTATGAGAATGTTTATCCATTCATCTGTTGATGGACATTCGAAGTGCTTCTGACTCTAGGCTACTGTGAATAATACCACTACTAACATAAATGTGCAAATATCTCCCTGGGCTTCAATTCTTTGGGGTATAGATCTACAAGTGGAACTGCTAGTTCCATGGTGGCTGCATCCTTTCACTTTCCCACCAATAGTGTACAATGATTCTACTTTCTCCATTAGCCATTGTAGTGAGTAAGAAGTGGAATTTCCCTGAGATTTTCATAACATTTCCCTAATGGCTAGTAATGCTGAGCATCATTTTTGTGTGCTAATTGGCCATAGAGTATCTTCCTTAGAGAAATGGGTTTTCAAGTTCTTCGCCTGAAATATGAATATAAATAATGAGTAATTGTCTCAGTTTAGCTAGCCCTCACACAATTTTGACAATATAAGTATACTTGAAAAAAAATGTGGTATTTATCTGAAATTCAATTTTCACTGGGTGTCCTGTGTTTTTATTTGATAAATCTAACAACAGTAGAAAGTAAGAACTTCGGCAGATCTTAAATAAAATCTTTAAATAATTTCACAATTTTGTCAAGGTGAGCTCTGAAATAGTTCAAGGTATTTTTGTGGGTGTTTGGCCAGTAGTCCTGCTTTATTAAAAAAAAAAATTTAATTTCATTTTGAGATCCTCCAGACTAAATCATTTGAGCTTCACAGTCTTTGTGTAACATTATTGGACTCCCTTAATGAAATTATAACTCAAGCAAGATATTTCATTCTCTTGTAGTAAATTAGCTTAGGCCGTGAGAGTTCAGAGAGAGCAAATCCTTCCCTGGGTTTATTCTTCTTGTTTGATAGAATGCAGAAGGAGCAGGCGTTTTATATTCGGGTTATTTATTGTTCTCTTTGTGTGAACATTATATTGTTGCCTGTCCCTGTTGGAAACAACAGCTGTTAACAGGCTTCTGAATGAATTTCAATGTGAACTCCCCTGGCCTCTGGATAGCTTGGCTAAGGAGAAAACAGGCTCAACCTCAGGAAAAAAAATAAAAATAATAATAAAAAAAAGGAGCAGGTTTCAGGCTGCGTCCAGATGCCTGAAGGCTAAGGACATATAAAACCACCAGTGAGTGTTTTCATGAGAAAAAAAATCACACTTTGATCAAGGTATACAGTGCCTGTGGGAGCCCCCTGGAGACAGTGCTCCTCTGTAGTGCCAGAGGCAGACAAGGCGCAGAGTGCAATGTGAACACTGAAGCCCCACTAAAACACCCTGCCCTTAGGGGTGGATGCCCTCAGAGGAGGGAGAAAGACATCAGCTAGCAAAGCAACTAAGCCCTTGGTAGAGAGTTCACCCAGCAACTTGGTAAGAAAAGAATAAGTCACTCTAACACAAGTCTGCACCACACTGAATAAGTAGTGATGGCATTTCCATCCGTAGCCTTTTAATAAATGTGGTCAATATCCATCCTGCAACAAGGAGTTCTGCAGATGCAGGGGCATCAGTGGGCAGCTGAGAATCCCTGGGCTGAGGGGCTCATGTGCTGTGTCTCTAGCGGGTTGTGTTCCGGTGCTGCAGGTTCTATGCACACAAATACTCCCAACTCCTAGCCTTTAACTTAGTCAATGGAAATCACTAAGATGAGGATACCCTCCTTGAGCTCCCTTCCTTGGTCATTTTTTCTCCCCAAATACCTCTAACCTATAATTCCTTCACCTATCTGTTTAAGAGGAGTTTCTGAAACTGTGGAGGAGATATTTTATTGGTCTTGAGTGGCATTTTCTGGATTGGTCCATTTTGTCAACTGTACTGTGCCTGGTACCCAGGATGCCTGGCCACCTCACTTTTGACTTCCTGGCTACCAGGCCATTGGCAAAGCACAGTTCTGGAATTGCATCGTCAGCATCCATCATACTTGGCCATTTCCAGGAAGGACTGTCCAGACCACCCGCCCTCATTGTCTTTATGCCCATCTGACCCCTCTTAGACATCTGCTCAAATGCCCACTAGGTGACATGGCTATGGTTTTAATAAGCCCATTATATTCATGCATTTCAAGCCCCTAAAAGAAATTCTCCTTAACAAGGAATGACAATTGAATATAATATAATAATTACAATGAGGAATAATAATGGTCTGGTTCTCTATAAATTATAAATTGTTTTACTCATCCTAGTTCCTCTCTGGGATGTGACCTTGCTATGATGGGCTCTGGCTCACCCACCTGGTAAGTAGATGCAAGGTTGCTACCTGAAGACAATTACTGCAAGTTTTAAGGGACATGAAATGAGAGCAAGGAAGATGCCAAATATAATCGAAGAAAGATGAAAATCATAAAGTTTCAAATTGAATGGAGAGAGGAATTTGATAAAATGCTGTCAGAAATTCAATAAAAGACAGAGCCAGAATGAAGTGTCTAAAACCAGAACGACCTTTCCACCTCCCTTGTCCAACCCCTCGGTAATAAGAACATATGAAAACATTGAGTTCTTCTGAAACTCGATGTCAAAAGTGCATTTCCTGTTCTTCTCTTTCCAGACAAAGTAAGCATATTGTCCACCTTCCTCGCTCCCTTCAAGTACCTGAGCCCCGGCACCACCAACACGGAGGACGAAGACAATCTAAGTAAGCAGCTCCCTCCCCTCTGCCTCAAAATGTGGAGAGGTCCTTGCTTGATATGGGGGGTTTCCTGCACTGTTCCTAAACAATGAGATCCTGGGGACCATATGAGAGGGGCTGTGGTCTTCCCCAAAGCAGGAGCTCTGCTCCCATCCTGCCAGGGAGCCCACCCTCCTCTGCAGCGCCATCCTTACCTGCAAGCACCTCCTCCCACATAGTTCCATCCTCACCTGGAATCTCATGCTCACCTGGAGGCCACGATCACCTGAAACCCCATCCTTACCCAGAATCGTGTCCCCACTGCAGTTCCATGTCTTATCTGGACTTCTACCTCCATTCTTTTGTGGAGTCCCATATTTATCTGGAATCCTGTCCTCTCCTGGATTCTCACCTTCAGGTGCATGCTAATCCAGAGTCTTGTCTTCACCCACCATCTCAACCTCACCACGTCTCACCTGGAATTGCACCCTCCACCTCACCAGGGACCATCCTTACTTTGGGGTCAGGAATATATCAGTAATTTCTAAGTGACAGAGGACCCCAGGGATTGTAGGAAATAATCCAGTTTTCTTAAACCATCTCCTTCTCCCTTTCCTTTGTTTTCCTCTTCAAACCAAAAAAGGAAAAATGATTATAGTTTCTTAAAACATGGTTTGTACCGCTGTTGAATGAGGAAAGAGTTGGACTTGAGGCTCTGTGTTGAAACAGTTCTGGCTCATAAAACTGGAGAATCGCCAAAGCAGCAGTGTCAGGGTCCTATTTTAAACAAAGCCAGTTTAGAAAAGGGATCCAAGCAGTCTCTTCTGCTCAGCTTAATAAGGACAGTCAGAGTAGACATTGCTGGTGATGTGTGTGTGTGTGTGTGTGTGTGTGTGTGTGTGTGTGTGTGTGTGTATAAGAGAGAAAGCTAATCCTGGGAGCACTTAGCTTGCTCTATACTCTCCTCTCACTTGTAGCATATTGTAATGCATTTAAAAGAGGCGGACAAAACATTCCCAACCACATGAACACCTTTTTTGAATTTTAATATCACCTAACAGATGGGCTACTTTTTCTCAACTAAAATGATCTAAATTGTGCTTGTTGTGGGTTGGAGAAGAAGCAAGGTGGCTGCTAAGGTTGTTGCTTGGACCACAAAGAAGCCATGGCAGGGATTTCCATGGGAATGTTGTCCATCTTGCCATCAGTTTTTAGGAATTGCAGCACACCTGTGTGATGGACAACCCCTCTCCAGTACTAGTGATGGAACACAGAGCCTTGTACCTGAGAGGCAAGTGTTCTGCCAACAAGCTATAACCCAGTCATTTTTATTTTGAGACAGAGTTTTGCTTTGTTGCCCAGGCTGGCCTTGAATTTGCAATCCCCCTGCCTCAGACTCCCAAGGAGCTTGGATTATAGGTATGCACCACCACACCCAGCTCAAACAACATAATTATTAATGCTAGTGGAAACTGAGTTTATTTCCCTGTCTTACTCAACAAAAGCAAAATCATAGAATCACCCAAGGTTAGAAGCAGAGCAAACATTCATGATTATAGACTTGGATTTCTACATTTTCTGGAGGATCAAGTGAAGGGATAGGGAACAGGGGAAGACTCCACCGGAACCAGACAGGGACTCTTAATCCTGTCTTCAGGGTCCTCTCCCCAGCAAGGCATGCAGTGAACATGTGGCTATTTATATTCTCTCATAATCTAAACTGGAAAATTTCCAGATCAGCCGAGTTATTGGGTTATTTCAGAAACCTTTAATATATGGAGAGAGAAATCTGAATGCATATGCAGGTGGGGTGGTGTTCTGACGCGTGGGCAGCGCTGTGTGGGACACTCCTGGCAGGAACTCCCACTCTGCCTACTGCTGTCTGCTGCTGGAGCTGCTGGAAGCCGGGGGAGTCCAGTCTCCTAAGGAGAAAAAGAAAGGAAGTATCGAGGCTAGAGAATGCTGGGGAAGTGAAGAAAGTGGTTTTCAATGTACAGAAACAGAAAGCCACCCTTCAATAGCAACCAGAGGCCCAAGACCTTGAGAAAGTAACTGTCTGGAGCTTTCGCAAAGTTCCTGTTCTGCTCCTGAGGTGTTGAAAGAGTGACCCGCCATGAAAAGTCCCCCTACACCACCATCCCATAGCAGCAGACAGACTCCCTCCTGCTGCCCACACAGTCGGGAAAGCAGAGCCTCCTGTGAGCTCCAGGACTTGCCAGCCTGGCAAACTCAGACCATGAATTTCACCTCTCGGAGCCTCAATGCCTTGTTTGTAAGATGAGAGTCGTCAGCCCCCTGAATCATGGAGTTGAGGAGAGGCAAGGACTCAGAACCTTTCAGTCAAGATTGGCTAATGCTTATTTCCCCCTAATTCTGTTTATTGGCCAGTGGGTAAAGACTTAGAGATACAAATAACTTCTAATTGTTTATCATATGTTAAAACGTTTTAGAAATGCTTGGGAATCTCATTTTCATTCAATGGATTGATTACCCCCTTTTATATAGATGCTGTTAATTAAGTAGAAAATGTTACTATCATATTGTTTAAGATAGACCTCCAAATGAATGGGGCCTACCTTAATAGTCCCCTCTAAGTATTGTCAATGAAATCTTGCTGATTTGCTGTCTGAATGATACTGGAAAATGGAGAAAGATGTTGTGGATGTGGTATGATGTGTGTGTGTGTGTGTGTGTGTGTGTGTGTATGTGTGTGTGTGTGTGTGGTATTGTGGTGAGTATGTGGATGTTTGTGTGATGTGCATGTGAACATGTAGTATGTGATTATGTGTGTATGTACGTGTGCAGGGGGACACAGGTACATGGAGAACACACACGTGATCCTGCTCTGCAGCCTCACGTCTTGTGCTCTTTCGTCCTGGTGACCTGGTGTGTCCAGGCTGCTCTGATGTGAAGATAGTTCATATCTAACCATGGCATGGATTCAATCATTCAGTAATCTGCTGTGCTTCCCTGCCTCTGCCGGGATCCCTGGCAACCTGGCACATATCACAACTCTTGTCTGAAGGTGTGAGTCACTCGCCTTAAAGGCACTGAGGGGGGTGACAGGGAACAGGGAACCAGGACACACACAGGACATACACACTTTACCTGAGGGAGGTGATGTCAAGGAGGGTCCTGGAAACCAATCAGCAGCAGGCTGAGTGTGGGCTGAGAGATGCCCATTCAACACCATGCTTTCAAGATCCATCTGCCTTTCCTCATGAGCTCTGGAAACTTTCTCTTTCCAACACTGGCTCCCTCACCTCTGCTGACCACTGCCCAGAGCTTGAGATTCAACCCAAATAACCCACGAGGAATGTCCAAGATCAAGACTTCACACTGGTCTCAAATCCCACACCTGCACCCTTGGGGATCTGGTGGGGGGGAGGGGGCTCCTAGCCTGCCATACCCCTGCACTTACCGCTTACCCCTGCACACTTGCAGTATGGCTTCATGGGGTCATGGGTCATCTGCCAACTGACCATCCTGATGCATCGTCATACCAATGTCACTAGCAAATGCCAAGACCAGGCTGCTGTCTGCCAACCCAGCCCACAGCCTCTGGGCATGCACCCTAACATGTCAGCTTTCTTGTGTGCCAAGTCTTCCTTCCTGTGCGAATGAGAACCCAAGCCACCTGCCACTCTCCTACCAGTAAGCCCTGCCACATGGAGGAAGGGTTGTTCCTTTTTGTTAACTGGGGCTGCTTGGCAGCAGAATAACCTTCACCAGAAACAATATTATCTCTTCAAATGTAGCGTGGCGCCTCAGATGGCTGGTTCTCTGGAGCCCTCCTGACCTGGCAGACACACCAGTGTCATTATTAGTGATGCATGTGATCCCAGTGATGCCAACCCATGAGGGGAGCCGAGTGTGCATAATGACCAGGCGGTGGACGCTGGTTCACAAGGGAGCCAGCAGAGGAGGAAGAGGCCCATAAATAAATTCACAAGCAAGTCCAGGCTCCTGCACATGCAGCAGATGAATGATAGTAGTGAGATGCCATCAAAAGACCCCAGCCTCCTCCTGGCATCCCCACTTTTGAATGATGGCAACCCAGGTCACCAGACATAACCAATCCCAAAGAATATAATTTCACACAGACAGTAAAATTTAGCCACAGGTATACCAATATCAAATTTCGCTCTTCTTCCCCAAAATGAAATTCTTTTAGTACATTAAACCTTTAAAGTTAGCACTGTGATTGCTGACACTTATTGTCAAATGAGATAATGTGCTTATGAGGCTCAGGAGACAAGTCCATGTGTGAGAGAAGGGGAATGGAAATAATTTCATTTTACATTTTCCCATACGGATGCCTCCCTGACTTACACATTTTCTTTTAGTGCCTGGCAGGCTTCAAATTGCTCATGATTGTCCTATTACTGCTTGTGGTATTTATCTAATGTAGTTTGAAGTTATTTACCTGCCTTTTTTCTAATTTCCACAATGAAAGGACATATGTAACTCTCTGAAAAGACCTTATAGAAGTCACATTTCACAGACATCTCCTTTTAATACCATCTTGTAGAATGAGACCATTTGCCAGTGTGTCTAGGCTGAAGGGACATGTGGGCACTCAGGGATGCCACCCACCTAGTATCAGTGGGGGGTGGATTTCATTACAGAATCTAGTCAGGAATTTTCCAAAGGGGAAGAGATGTGATATGAGCCCCAGTGGGGCAGGTGAGGTTGGTGGAGGGGCCCTGCCCTCCCCACAGAGCCTCCCGTCTCTGCCTCCCCACCAGAGTGGGTGCCCACGCACATACACAGGCTCTGGCTATGTTACATCCCAGGTACTGTTTACCTCCTGGAAGCCTCTGTGGGCTGGTAAGAAGCAATGGCTTCTGGCCCAAGTTAGTGACCCTGAGAAGCATTCCAGTAGCTATGGGGTGTGTGTGTGTGTGTGTGTGTGTGTGTGTGTGTGTGTGTGTGTGGCGGGGAGAGGGGGTGTGGAGGGGAGACGAAGCCAGAAGGAAGCAGGGGATAGAAACCTTTACATGAATCCTGATGTCTGCTGATGTGACAAGTGACCCCAGTCTGCTGGCCCCAATAGCACCACCAACAGTAAAGAGGCCAGTTCCTTACAGAGCTACTTCCAACTCTAACATCCTACAAGTCTATGGGTGTCAATTGGCAAGAATAAGAATTATTTGGTAGAATTAATTTCAGAGATGAATTAAAGGACGCAGGAATCCCTCTATCCTCTATGAGCCATCCATCTAAATTGTTCTAAGTGTGCACATGTGCACTTTCAGAGTCACTTTCACTGCAGAAGTCCCTCAAACCCCACCATCCCAGAACCTCTGGGAGAATCCCAGGCCACTGTGCTTCACGCCCTCAAAGGCTGTGGAGAGTGACTGACAGAGTTTTGGGTGCTCACGATCACCCAGCATCCCAACAGCAGAATGCGCATCCGAAGCTCCTGCAGCTCCCAACAAGCCCCAGGTGGAAGCTTCTGTTTCCAAATCACACAATGGGCTCCTGAGGTCCTGAAGCCAAAATGGCCAAGGTCTCACGCCAACATGCGGGTAGGGCAGAACCACACTGCTGGGCTCCAGGCACAAGCAAGCCAGCTCACCAATCTGTACCATGAGGTCTGGAGGCTGCTTCCTGAGAAAAGGTCAAGCCTCTGCCAGCGATGGGTCAAAATATAAAGAACGACAGCTAGGGAAAGCACAGGCCTGCATGAGACAGCTCCAGGGATCAGAATGGAGGGAACAACTCAGAAACAGTATGTCCCTGGCCCAGCCCTAGCAGGAGGAAGAACAGAACCATCCATCTGTCAGGCAGACTAGGCATGCATGAGGCAAAGTCAAATTTCCTTTTTCTTATCTTTTTTATCATATTTATTTCACATATGTATGTGTGATATGATATTTGGGCACACACACAAAAATATATATATATACATGGTGAAATGATTACTGCAGTTAATCAATTGACATATTCATTTCCCATATCACCACATGTGTGTGTGTGTGTGCATGTGTATGTGTTAACCAGACCTTGAATCTACTCTCAGCCAATGGGCAAACACCAAATCCACCAGAGGCACCCTTAGAAATACTCAGAAAAAGCAGAAAAGATGCAAATATTTATGACATACCTCCAGGGAGCAGTTCCCAGGCAGCAGGAAAGACAGGAGCAAGCAAAAAGTCCCCAATGTCTCCTCACAGCCCAAGTGTAGCTTGGTATGCGCACAGACCCCCAAGGACAGGAAGTACAGGACTGGGCTGGGAGTCCCCGGTGCAGACACAGCCCTCTGCGTTCAGGTTCTGAAGCACAGGGATGGTGGGCCTCAAGCATATGCGGCGATAAGTAGCTTCCCTCTCCCACATTGACAAGTGAGAGATTTCCTGGTCTCCTGACCTTTTATCTGTGGGTTATTATATATGACCATTGGGTATGTGAAGCCTATTAGCTAAATGGAGAAAAAAATGAGCATAATTTCCTGGGTCAGAGGAGGGGAGTGTGAGGTATTTAATGCCTTCTGTACGGAAGAGGAGAATATTAGCCTGTAAAATCCGAGTAGGAGGCCTGAGAAGACCCTGGGGAGGATTGCTGCAGCAAGAGCCTGGACTGGCCACCAGGTACTGGGCTCCAGTACCTTCCAGCAGCTTCGTAGCAGGGGAGGGTAATCCTATGAGGTGGAGCTCGGCTCGCACCTTCTCCCAGGGCCTGAGGTGGTACTGCAGGAGGATTATAGGTGTCTATGCTTCTCCCACTGCACCCAAGTGGCCCAAAAAGAAAAGACTAGGTTTTTGCTTCCTATGCACTGGTGCTCAGCAGATTCTGGCTAGTGTTTATGAGAACAAATGTCTGCCTCACCGGTCAAGACAGAGACAGGGGCTTTGCTGTGTGAGAAGCCAGTGCTGCTCCCCCCTTGGCCATGTAGGAGGGAGTGGGAGGCTTTCCAGGTGGTAGACCATGATCTCCAACCCAGCACACCAGAGACAAGGGGACGGCTCACCCGTCTTTCTGGGGTATACTGGAATTTCTGGAAAAAAATGATGGAGAATTCCAGCAAACAAATAAACAGGGAGAGAACAAAAGGAAACAAATGAGAAGTATCTACCTCGCCACTCCCCTGCTCCTATCAAAAAAGACTGTCTCCTGTGGCAGTCATGCTTGTTCACCTTACAGGAAAACACTATTAAAATCCTCATTCATGACCACCCACAGCCTCATAGGCATAAATGACTAAGGAATCATTTGCTCTCTCACCTGCTGGACCCAGACCCTGTGGAGCAGTCACTGAGCCTCCTCACATCCCGAGTCTCCCAGGACAGAGACCAGAGCCCAGGCCCCAGCTGGCTTTGCTGTGCTCACTGGGATCCAGAGTCCAGTTAGAACATATGGGCTAAGGTGTGCGGGCATGTAGGAAAGTGCATGTGGGCCCATGGAAAGGATGCAAATCTCTCTAAACAGGGGTGCTACCACCTTGGAGACTCTAGCTAGTGTCTAGGTGGAGACCAGAGTCTGCACCCTCCATGGGTTGTTATTAATTACTAAGACAGGGCTCCCACCCCACAGTGATTTGTGCCATGGAAATCCTCAATTATAGCTATCATAGAATGTCGAAAGCTTAGGGGAAAAGCATTGTGCTGTGAGCTCCCTTTCTCTAAGATACAACAGAGGTCATCTGATATGCTGGCCACTTTAATCACACTAACAGTCTTACTCAATCCCCACATTGTAAGAAATCAATAAGAAATTAGAGCACTCCAAGCAAGTTCCAGGCAATCTAGTGTGGGGGTTTGGGAATTGTATTGTTTGTTCCTTTTTCCATTTGTAAGTTCAGTTTGGAAAATCACAACAGCTAATCTGATCTGCTCCCCTTTGGCTTGAAATACCCTTAATGGTAGACTCCTTGCTGAGTACATGTATACCCAAAGTGCATAATGACGAACAAAAATGGTCAAGGTTCAGTGCTTGCTATTTATTCCTACTGAAATGGATTGTAAATGAATGTTATACACCTACAACTATAAAGTTCTCAGATGCACACTTTTGAGTAAAATAACCTCCCCAAATTTACTGGTTTTTAGAAGCAAATTGAGAGTAACAGAAGCATTCACAATTCAGAAAATTAAACCAACAAGTTGAAATCACTTTCAAAGCAGAGCCTAGCGCCTCCTACTGGCACAACCTCCTTATAGAGACCTGTGAGACTTATGGCTGTGTGATAAATAGCTTAACCTGACTAAGAGGAGGCAGCACACTCCGAAAAGAACACGCTCACCTGTCAGCATAGCTCTCAAAGTCACCTGATTTTCAAAGGCATCTTTTGTACCTGGGAAATTGTACTTCTTTCTTTATTATCCTCCAACAACAATGTCACAAACCAAGAGGTGGGGAGCACCTGTGCGTCAGCAGGTCTCAGCCTGACAGCTTTCAGGCCGCTTGAGGGAAATCTGTCCACATGTAAACATCCAGGTCCCCAGCGCCTGTGGTTAAGCTATGGGTTAGCTATAAAAATTACCCTCAGTTTCCACTTGCTTAATGAGAAAAATCTCATTCACAACCTGCCGCAGAGACAAGACCTCCCAGTCCCTGAGAACACATCTAAAGGGCATAAATGAAAATGTGTCTGTGGTCCTGCCTGACCAGGTCAGCTCACCTGGTCACAAGGGATGCAGACTGTGACCTCAACTTTCTCGTGATCTTCCAAAGAGCCCCAAAAGGGGTGTCACTATTCAATGGCCAAGATAACGAGGGAAACTACTTGGTCCATAAAAATCAACTTTGTAGCCACAGCACAGATGAGGGCAACCTGTGACTCCTAGGATTGAATCATATCAGCCAATTACTAAGCTGAGTTTTCCCACCTGTAAGGTGGTGATTCTACTACCCAACCCCAAAGCTGATGTGAGGAAGAAGAAACATAGCAAAGTCTGGAATAAAAGAAAACAGGATGACTCACTACCAGAATTCCCAGGGTATTTTACAGCAAACTTGAGTTTAGCATTTCAGAGGCATACTCCCTAATGAAGGGCACCAGGCCCTCAGGAGGTGATCTGGTAATTCACAAGTGAGATTTTTCTAAACAAAACAGCTTTATCAGGAAACAGTGGCCCAAGATGGCTAGTCCAGAAAAATTAAATGATCTCTAAATTCATCCATAACCTGCAGTTAACAAGTAATTATTTTGCTAAATTTACTTCAGATAATGTTTTGCAGAAAGAATGAAATATTACAGATACAAATAAGGGCACCCCCTAGCCTCTAATCCCATCTCCCTCCCTTCTTTCCCAGGGGGAAGTTTGACTGTACCTTTATTATACAGGTGTCTGCAGCTTTACCACACAGATGTGATTACATGAGCAATAGATAAAGTTGGTGTTCTTCTCATTCATATTTATGATATCCTACTCTGGATTGTTTTGCAAGCTGATTTTGTCACCTAACATTTATTTCTGAGATTTATCTGTATTGAGGCATATAGATATAGTCTATCAGATATAATTGCTATACATTTTTCTGTAATATAATTATACTACAATTTATTGCTATTCCTTTAACTGTGGGAACTTAAGGCATTTTCTAAGTTTTCAATTTCGCAACAATACACTGCAATGAACATCTCTGGAAAGGATGCTAATCTCTCTAAGCAGGGTGCTTCCATGCATGAAAGCTTCTGTCAGGTGCATCCCAGCAGCAGAATCACTGAGTAGGGTATGGACCCCATGCTCTTCATTGACTGCTCCCACAATGCCCTCCAAAGAAGTTGTGCTTGTGCTCTCTGCCACTGACCCATAGGTGCATACTCCAGCATTGTTAGTCTATTTTCAATATTTGCCTAGCTGGATAATATGGCAAGAATATCAGGGGCACAAGTCCAGGCAGCAATCAGGGTCCCTGCTGTCACCACCAACCTGGCTGCCTAGAGCATCCCCAACTGTCCATTCAGACCCATGGTTCCCACCCCATCACATGGACACATTGACTTTTTGTCTAATGCCAGTGCAGTTCCCAGGGGATGACAGACTTGGTGTGTGTGCTGAGTTTTCAGAAACCCCAGGCAATTCCAGTAGTAACAAGCCATGTACCTGTGGCCCTAGATAAAGCCCGTGGGTTGTTCCTCCAGGATGAAGCTGGGAAACACTTTTTTGGAAGACCAAGTAGTAAATAGCTCATACTCAGAGTCATGTGATCCCTGTCACAACTCAGCTCTGTTGTTTTTACTTGTAAATAGACGGTGTGCCTTTTGCCCACAAAATGATCTACCAAAACAGGTGGTTTGCTGTGTGCCTCCACTTGGTTGGCTCCTAGCCATCCCCTCCACCTGAGGCCTCAGGAGACCCCAGCCTTTCTCACCTCCCATGTGAATTAGGGACTGAATATTGCAGAGCATGTCACCAGCAGAGCCCTCTTCCTGGGGTGCTGGGGGTATCATAGGCATCAGGCACTGATCCTGGAGACCCTGAGAGCAAGTGGGAAGGGAAGGGTCTCCTTGTTGTAGGAAAGGCTTTTGATGTTGCCAGGAAGGGCCCTGTGTCTTTTTCATTCTGGGGAGGCACTGGCAGACAGGAGGGAGGGTACAGGGGCAATGACATCACAAACCGCCTTTGGAGCAACTGGTGGGGAGCCATGAGCACGACATGCTCCTACTCACTTCCCTTTCTCTGCTTCTTCTCAAACTCAGCTCTGAAGTCCCCCAAGGATGTGGGTCCTTCCTTCCATGGGCACCTGGTTCCCACAGGTGAACTCATTCCTCACACTCAGCATAGGCCATTCCTTAGAGCACACTTCATAGGCCCTGCTTAGGGTACTGATGGCAAGAACTTCATAGGAATGGACTTCAAGTTTCACAACATAGTCATTAGTAATAGTATCTATCACAAGTGGCCACCTGCCAGAGCCCTGGGTCATGACTAATTTGTTCTCACCTCCAGGTACCAGCAGCACTGAAGTGAAGGAAAACCGCAATGTGAGCAACCTGGGAACCAGGCCCCTGCCACCAGGGGACCGGGCCAGAGGAAGCACACCCAGCATAAAAAGGAAAAGACCCCTGGAAGAAGGGAACGGGGGCCACTTCTGCAAACTCCAGCTGATCTGGAAGAAGCTCTCATGGTCCATGACACCCAAGAACGCCCTGGTCCAGCTGCACGAGCTGAAGCCAGGCCTGCAGTACCGGATGGTGTCCCAGACAGGCCCGGTGCATGCCCCGGTCTTTGCAGTGGCTGTGGAAGTAAATGGACTCACGTTTGAGGGCACAGGGCCCACCAAGAAGAAGGCCAAGATGCGGGCAGCAGAGCTGGCACTGAAGTCCTTCGTGCAGTTCCCCAATGCTTGCCAGGCCCACCTGGCCATGGGCAGCGGCACAAGCCCATGCACAGACTTCACCTCTGACCAGGCCGACTTCCCAGACACGCTGTTCAAGGAGTTTGAGCCATCAGCACCCAGCGAGGACTTCCCAAACTGCCGCCCTGTGGACACCGAGCTGCTCTCCACAGCCTACCGGCAAGGGCGGCTACTCTGCCACACTCTGGACCTCATGGGCCAGGCCCGGCCGGACAGGGCCAGACCAGCCCCCGCAGCCCTGGGTGAGAGGAACCCAGTGGTAGTGCTGAACGAGCTGCGCTCTGGCCTGCGGTACGTGTGCCTCTCAGAGGTGGCGGAGAAGCCTCGCACCAAGAGCTTTGTCATGGCCGTGTGCGTGGACGGGAGGACGTTCGAAGGCTCAGGACGCAGCAAGAAGCTGGCCAAGGGCCAGGCCGCACAGGCCGCCCTGCAGGCCCTCTTCGACATCCGGCTTCCTGGCCACACCCCCAGCAGGAGTAAAAGTAACCTCTTGCCACAGGTGAGATTTCTCAGGTAGCTGCCTGCAGGTGGAAGGATGCTGGGATGGATGTAGCTGGGGCTCCTTGCCATGATGGGGGAGTGGGCAGGCCCCTCTCCTCCTGTGGCTGTGAGCAGAGTGCATCCCTGAGTTCTGGCTGTCCTAAAAAGTCTCCCCTTCCTAACCTTATTGAGAGCAATTTCCAGGCTTTTTGGAGAGAGAGAGAATCATGAGAATAAAGGAAATAAACAAAGGAATAAATAGAGGAACAAGAATGTCAACGCTCCAACTTAGCAGAGGTGATGACGGAATTCATGAAGCCAGGTGATTTTTACCATGATGACACCACATGCCAGGGAGAAAGGGCAGCCAGTGTGGAGGGATTGATTGTCGGGACCCTTCTCTCCCCACTGAGAGGGTCACACCACAGGAAGGGCAGGCTTTGTTTGCCAGGCCTCTCAGTAACTCAGGAGGCAGCTGAAAAGAGCAGGTGTAACATAGGTGAGTTGTGTGGGCATCTGGTTGAGTTCCTAGCCAGGGAGGCTGGAGAGACTAAGCAGGTGGGGATTGTCCGGTTGGAGGCCAGTGCCTCTGGGGCCCTAGATGCATGCCAGGTGGGGGCTCCTCCCTAGGACACTGGTGGAGTCTCAGGGTCAGAGGGCAAATATGTGCTGGAAGGCAGAGGTCGGTGGAAATGAAAATTAACAACTGGAGTCTTGCTTTACTCCGCCAACACCATCATTTCCCTGGCCTCTGCATGCACGATCATGGGTCTGCTTTCCTACATGAGCTTACTGTCACCCATTAAAGAACCATTTTTAGCATGGCCTGTGTGGCAGGAACTATTCTCATACCATTTTAAAACAGCCTTATTCTGCCAAGTCTTGTAATTGCTTATTTATGCAAATTATCTTGTTTCTTATCATTGTGAGAATTATTTGTGGGCATCACTAATGTAGTAGATACAGAAAAATTATCTTTATTCATTTTGGGCATCAATCAAGGAAAGAAACACTTTACATAGTTAAAAGGCACTTAGCCTGGTGCGGGATTCATCATAAGTACTTGATAATTGTAAGTTATTTCTGTGATCGCCACCATCACTGCATCACAACACCTAGAAAGGAATCCATTATTTTGTGGTGGGAGATCACGAATCTGTTAAATAAAGCTGGGTACCACCAAAACCTCAGCTACTTGTTCAAACTGCATGCAGACACAAAGTGCATAAAGGACTCCCACACACGGAGTCCAAGCTGAGTAGAGCACTGACTTATTTATTCACTCCATATTTATTTGATTCTGAGCAGACAGGGGATAGACAATGGGCAAAGCAAGTGTTCTGCTTCTCACAAAGCCCGGACAAGAGAAGAGAGAGATTAAATAAATGAGGTACTCAGATGGAGAGAGGACTCCTTCTCCTCCCACCTCTACCTCCTGTTCATTCACTTAAGTTCGAATATTTATTAAAACCTGATGATTATGCGAGGCTGCAGGTGGGAGGGGTTTAGACCATAATCTCCATAATCTAGCCTTTAGACCTCACCATCAAATAAATACACAATCCAAGTGAAAACAGGGAACTACAAAAGCAAGAACAGCTTCCAGACAGGTCCCGACACATCTCCCAGTGGGCTTTTCTGGGACTTGACCTTCTCCTTTCTTTTGCCTACATCTTAGTTATTTTCTCTCTTTTTCCTTTCTGTTCTGTTTCTCTATTATCCATCCTCTGAACTTGCCAAAACAGCCATGAACGTGCTTTACCCCTGCTGCCTGGGGAAGGGCTGAGCAGGGCAACTTGTCCCTCCCTGAGGCTGCACATGACCTTTGGCATGACCTTGGTCAGGGAGTGTCTCTTGCCACCTTCTCGGAGAGGTCTCCACCAGTGTTCTGTGCCCCCCCTTTCACTGCTATTTTACTCTCATCCAACCTGATACTGCTATAGCAAGACCCTGGCACCCTGCCGGGGGCTCTCAGCCAGGCTGAGATTCCTCCATCTAGTAGGAAATGTCCTCTGCCTCCCCCACCCCTCTCTGCAGCTTCCCACCCTGAGAAATTGAAGGATGTCAGTGAATTCTGGGTATGATGCCTCCTTCTTTTATGTTGTCAGCCCTGAGCTCTCACGATGGAGAAACCAGGCAGCGCTACCACTTTGTAATAGTCATTTGACCCCAGAATGCAGCACATCAGTTAAAGCCACGGCTGCTAAATTATTTTTCTCTGACAGTCTGCTAACCACTCCGACTGGATGATGAAGGGCGCAGAGCGGCGTGAGGGTTGCAGGCCATTCATCACACCATAGCATGCCGCCATGCAGGGGGGCTTGTTATCCTCCCTCTCAGCCCCCTTGAGATGTGCACCCCTCAACTGGGTGGGAGCCAGTTTTGACCAAGAGTCTCAGGACAGCGAATCCCAAGCAGTTTGAATTAAAACCTTGTCCAATGGAGTCTGGGTTCAGGGGCGGGGGGGAAATCAAAAGAAAAGATTTCAAGAATCACTGTAAATGCTGCCTAAACCCCACCACCCCAGGAACTCTGCCTGTGCATCTGCCTGTCTATAAATCATGAACTGCTTGTCAATAGTACATGGAACCTCCATCTATAGGTCATAGAACCATCTATTCACCATGGACCCCCATCTATAGAGCATGGACCATCCACATTCATCTTGCTTCCTGCTCAGCCAGATCCCTGTTCCCAGGGGCAGCATGACTATGGAAGCATGACTCTTACCTTTAAGTCCCTAGAGATATGGCCCTTCATGATCTGTATGCAACTTCTCTCCTAATAACAGCTGTGGGTGGAGCTAACCAAACATCTTCTCAAATCTGTACCCATGCTCTCAGAAAAAGGCAGGCTTGGCCTCCATTGAGCAACGACTCCTCCACTAAAGTCAGCTTTAGGAGCAAGGTTGGAAGAATGCAATTTCTGCAACTTGGGTACTGAAAAACATCAGTATTTAATATTCTTTGCCCAAATATCCACGCTTTGCTACACACAGGCAGTCAGACTGCCAGGACAACAAACCAAAGTGTGTTTCAATGATCCACATGTCACTTCTACAGCTGCCAATAGATGCTGGGTCTGTTTAACGCTTTAACCAATGGCTGGGACTTACCAACAAAGCTTCAAAGCTATCTTAGTAAGAATTCTCCTGTGTAAGTGATAGTCTGTGAAGAGTGTTTCATGTGTGACAGCTCATTAGGAATAGCTAGAGTAGCATGTTTAAGATGCTGCTGGAAGAAATGTAGTGGGTTCTCCAGTGGCATCAGCAGTATGCATTCCAGAAAGTGGAACCTCCTGGTTGTTGGAGAGTCCTCCTGATTCCTAGTTGGAGAACTGCTCTGCCTGGGACTTGTGCACCTTGAGAGTATTATGGGCTGTTCTCAGCCTCCACCTGGGGTGGTTACACCAAAGAGCAGGTCAGGGTCTTGCTTCCCAGCAAGAACAATTGTAAGACAGCAACACCTGTGCCAACTTACCTCCAAAGCCTGTATGGTGCATCTGTGGGCATGTTCTTAGTCATTGTGTTCATAATCCAGACCTGTTTGCAGTCGGGATTCTGAAACAGTAAGTTCCAAAGCATGATATTCTCAATGAAGTTTTAAATCACAAGTGTGATTTTTCTATAATTGCATCCTCACCCTTTTCTGTACCTGGAGGGTGTGTTGTAGAACCTGGCTGGCCTCACACTCTCAATTTCTTGAGATCTGACTCTTGGCCAGAGTGGATAAGCCAAGTGTCCATTAAATTCTTTAAAGCATGGGGCAGACTTCAATGCTCAAGGTTTACTATGCTGACAGAGTATGCAGGCCAGGGACTCCATAAATATCTGTTGATAACTGCAGTGCCCACCAGGAGATGGCTGGGAGGCTCAGTCCAAATCCTTCATGTTTTCTTTATCTGCAACTAGTACAATATTCCTCTGGGCTAACCAGACACTTGGAAGTAAGAACAAGACCACATGAGAATATAAATACGCATTACCTTGGAAGCATAGTCATGAAAAATGATAAAATCACAAAACCTATTCTCTCTTTGGTCCTCACTTCCCACACCTAGCATGAAAGAGTTGAATTCATAAAAGCATAAATTCAGCAATAAAAGCATATTTTTTAGTATTTCCTTTCCATGAAAACTTGTTAGAAAAGAGAACAAAGTATACTATAGTAATGCTATTTTTTTAAAAATAAAAATCATCCTGGCACATAGTAACTCTAAAAAAAATAGTTTATTGGGTTAGTTGTAGACTTCTCATTCATCATCAATTAATTATTTCTTTCTTTTTCTTTTTTTAAAATTTCTATGGCAAGATCATTGGTGTTGATATGCCTGCAAAGAAAAGAGTTAGTCAAAGAAACTAAAATACACCTTTCCCTTGGAGTAAGAGAGGGAACACCTTTGAAACTAACTCATACAGATTGGCTGCTTGAATGGAGTCCTTTAAGGTCATTTTAGGGAAAACTATCCTTGTGGCTTTAGTCCTAGCTAAGTCTTCCATTGCACCACATGCTTCCTCAGTACCTTATTCTATGTCCTGCTCTTGGCAGCTATTAATATTAAATGGGGAGAAACAAAACATGGGAATATACAAAATAATTGAAAAGAACCACTTTTTAAGTTTTGAGCATTTTAAAGCACATTTTGATCAGATTGTTGTACATGGTCCCATTTCATGAAGTGTGTTCCTAGAATTATCAGTGGACCTGGGGACAAAGTCTGCGGCCACTCTAGCAACATTTGCACTGCAGGACACAGATAAGCTGTCTGCACCAGGTCTCTGTCCTGCTCCTGAATGCCCGGGTGACCCCCAGCTGCTTTTGACCACTTCGCAGATTATTTTTCTAGTCTCATTCCCTCCATTCTAATTCATCTTCTTTGAAAAAAGCAGCATTTTTACTTTTGGAAAGCAGAACTATTCATTAATATCACCATAACAAATTAGCAATGGAAAGGTCCCCAAAGTTTAAATAGGCTTAAATTAAAAGTGAATAGGTGTGGAAATTACATTTGCTTAGCTTTGAAATAGCTTATTGCCCCCTATGCCTGAACTGGTTTACCTGAAAACAGATACGTTTCTCTAGAGACAGGACATCCACCCACATGGGGTCCTCCTCACTAGACTAGTTATGAGGATCCCCTCACACTTCCTCAAAGCTCCAAGTAGAGACAGAAAGTGCTGACTCAGCCATTGGCCAAGTGTCAGTCTGTGTGTGACCCATTCCAGAATGCCATCTGAGCTGATACGCAATGTGGCTCTACAAGCAGAAAGGAATGATCCTGGATTCCCAATGATCTTCTCAAAAAGGTCAGATTTCTTTACACCGTGGCAAAAGCATACATTCTAGTTTATAGGCAGCTGTGGTTTGA
The DNA here is from genome assembly GCF_045843805.1 of Urocitellus parryii. Classification (NCBI taxonomy): domain Eukaryota; kingdom Metazoa; phylum Chordata; class Mammalia; order Rodentia; family Sciuridae; genus Urocitellus; species Urocitellus parryii. Next base: position 78,802,853 of record NC_135539.1, read on the forward strand.
CATTGTTACAGCTTTTCTTAGCTCTGACTTCCTAACATCTCCCTGAGGAGCTGGGAGCAGGGTCAGAACTCAAGGCACCCCGGGACCCACAAGAGCAACAGACCATGATATGAACTCCACCTCAGGAGAGCATCTGTCCACAGAGAAATCCAAGCAAAACAGGCCTCTACCTCCTGCTGAATCTCTAAACTTACCAGCCAATCTGGGGTCTCAGGAGATGTTTCTCTGAGCTCTACGGTGGTTACCCGATGATGAGGGGCACCAAGCAGCAGGTAGCAATGCCTCTTCTCCTTTGCCTTTCTCACTACTTAGAGACTTGACCCCTGACCACTCTCTTCAAAAAGTTGGAAGCATCAGGAATCAAAAGTACCTCCTCCAGTGGAACTGCCCTAGGCATAGCCTCAAAGCTGGAGCTGATTCCAGTAGAGTTAGAGTTTAAAAGATACCTGAGCCACTGACTTGAGAGGACCTGATCATCAGCCCTAGAGTGGGGGGCTGCCCCTCACCCATGAAGGATTTCCATCTAATTTTGTGGAGAAAGAAATAAAGAAAAAGGCACTCATAGTTTACTCTCATTATATGTTTTATTGAAATTGAGCAATTTGTGTGGACCTTGTGCAAATATATCTGCGAATCACTCACCTTAAGACAGCAGCACATACAAGTGCTTATATGCCACCATTCAAGTCAGAGAAAATCAGCTTATTACGCCGACTGCCAACTCTATGCTTCAGTCAACCCCACATTAAGCATCTCTCAATGTCCCATCCCTTCACTAACCCATCTTTTAATATCCCCCTTCCCAAAGCAACCAAAATGATGAGATCTTTGCTGTCTGAACTTCATCCCTTCCTTTCATACCATCTAGTGTCAGGAAGTAAGTGTTTTAATCAGCTTTTCATTGCTGTGATCAAAAGACCTGACAAGAAAAACATAGAGGAGAAAAAGTTTGTTTGGGCTCATAGTGGCCAAGATTCAGACCATGATCGGCCAACTCCATAGGTCTGGTCCCAAGATGAGGCAGAACATCAAGGCAGAAGGGGTGGTGGTGGAGAAGAGTGTCTCAGAACATGATGGCCAGGAAGCAGAGAGAGTTCTGTTCATCCGGGACAAAATATAAACCCCAAAGCCATGCCTCCAGTGACCCACCTCCTGCAGCCACTCCCTACCTACCTTCAGTTGTTGTCTAGTTAATCTATATCAGTGGATTAATCCACTGGTTAGGCTACACCTCATCCCTCTTATCATCTCATTATTTCACCTCTGAAAATTCTTGCACTCTCTCACGAATGACTTTTGGAGGGATACCTCATAACTAAACCATAACTGTAAGAAAGTGGATAATGCCGCAGATTGTTAAATAATTATTTGCATAATTCATGAATAAGAGTCCTAAGGATGAACGAACGTATGAGCCACTGGCTTGGACCCTGCCCACATAAACACCGGGCAGATTCTTGGTCAGAAAGTGTGCATTTCAGTGATGCATCATGGAAGAAAGGACACTACCTGCATTGGTGCCATGACAGCTCATCCATTCAGCATTTCCTAAAAGAAAGGAAAGCCGATTTCTCTAACCCACAGAACGGAGCGTCCTGGGCGAGGGGGTGTGAGGCTCGCAGGGCTATACCCGTGGGTAAATGTGCCACCCTCTATGCTGCACTCCTCTCCCAGAAGCTCAGGCTGTCTGGTCAGCCTTGAGTACCCACAATCAGTTCACTCTCTGAACCACTCACTAACCAAGGAAGAACAGCTCCTTGGCTGCCTTTTTATAGATTAAAAAATAGTCTTTGTTTAGCTGTGAAAATGCCTTTCACGGCCACTCAGCCTTGGAAAGGGAGGGAATCGTTCCACCCCACAGAGAGGAGTCACTGGCGTGTGCAACGGCAGAAAAACCCACGCAGCCAGGTGAATCCAGGGAGGGCGGATGGGTGGCACCTTGGCCTTGGCACTGGCTTTGTGCCCACCCCTGCCTCTCTCTGAGCTGTGGGGGTGTGGCCCTGGGAACAAGTGTTTGAACTGAGTACTGTGAATTTGGATCTGTGAAGGGAAATATTAGCGACGTAAACTGTGTTCATAAAAACCCTGGGAGAAGGAACCAGAGCCTTGGCTTTCACCACGTGGGACGAACGTGAATTCCACCTTCTTTCTGAGCATTCCTCATGTGCTGGGGCAATGAGAATGTGCCTTTCCTATTAGATAACATGATGGATTTTCCATCTACAACCCTGTATACCTTGGAAAGAGGGGAGCCTGTGGCCAGTTCCTGCCAGGGCTTGTCTTAACTCCTTGCCCAGCTTTTACCATCCCCTTTGGGTAGAAACTAGTTGTTACAAATTTGTTTTCATAAATAAAACAGCCTCTCATGGAGGCTGAACACGAGAGTTTCTAATATCAAAGCAGGTTGAGGGTTGAGAAATTAATTTGTTTAGAAGCTGCCTGTTTGCCGTTATGAACTCTTATTTATCTTGACATTTACTGTTATTTCACATGTATCCACGATCATCATCAAGGGCTTGAAGCAGGGCGGGCCCTGGAAGGGACTTCCTGACAATAAAGCCAGAAATCCATTATTAGAGATGATGTCAAATTTCTCTTGCTGAAATGATCTTAGTGTATAACTTGGGTAAAAGATTGAATAGAAAAAAGTTATGTAGGAACTCGGCCCTTCTGTCCCAGAAAATGTTCAATAACTCTACAACTCCCTTAGGAGGAGAAAGAGGAAATTCTTTCTGAATTTTAAAATTGACTTGTCTGAGGTGAATTCCCATTTCTTGAAGCCGTGATGGGTTGCTCTGTAGATACTTGGTGTGAAAAAGGTGTAGGGAGGGGAGACAGAAGAGACTCGGGGGTGATATCTGGAATCAAGATATCATCCTGAGAAGGGGCTTCTCCTCCAGGTTGGGGCCACCTTAATTCCTCCAAAAACAAACATCAAAACCCCAAGTCCTCTCACGGTCCTTCTGGGTCAGATAAGTACCCTGGCATGCTCAGCAAGCTGGGACAAGCTGGACCTCCCACAGACGAGCCCTCCTGGTTCCAGTAACCAGGCATCCTTAGGGTTTCTGTGGAATTCTGTCGTTTCCACCTATACACCCTGGACTGGTTCTTCTCTGAGCTCAGCTCTAAGATGGAGCTGTGGGCCCACCCTCTAGCAGCCGGGTTCCCAAGATGTCCTTGCAGCCTTGGAAAGCTCTCTGCTTCTCTGAAGTTGTGCTCTCCCCTCCTCTGCAAACGCTTGACACCATTTAAAGCAGGCATTGTTGGGTTTTCCTTCTTTCAGCACCTGCACATTCTGCCTCTTGTGGCCACAAACACCCTCTTGTGGCCCACAGAGGAGGTCAGGGTGGCCTGTTACAGAAAGAAAATACCCTCCTGCAGATCCAGCCATACCTGAACTTTGCCAGCGTTTCTTCTTGTCCTGTTTTCTCAGAAGAGGAACTGACATCCAGAACAATAGTGCAGACACTGCTACTACACATGAAAAAAAATCTTAGAAAACCCCTCTTCAATTAGGCATTGAAGGCTTTTTAGACACTTTAAGACATATATATATATATATAATGTATTTATACAACATTTAATATGCTTTATATGTGTGCAAAAGATGCATTATACAATGTGCATACAGTGCATACTATGTTTATATGACATACATTTATACAACCTATATACAATGTACCCTGAACGTTTACACAACAGCTTCTACCATTTTTCTTTCTACTGAAATATGATTGGTGAAATTCAAGAAAAAATATTATACGAATATGTATCTCAATCCATGTATTCTCAACACTATGTTTGGAATTTTCAAATGTAACTAATAGAACTATTCATTAGTTAAGTAGAGTCTAAAGCCAAACTTCATCAATCATCTCATCATTTTATAGCTACTATCAAATATAGTGGTGATGGCAACATTAGTAGCTAATATTTGTTGGGCACTTCCTCTGTGTTGCCTTTTATTCTAAGGACTTTACATGTAACAGCACTTTCAATCCTCAAATAAAACCTGTGAGGTAGACACAAATGATGTTCCCATTTTTTCAGATGAGGGCATTGGGGGCACAGAGAAGCTATGCTTCTTGCTCACAGTCTAGTCGCCATGCATTAGCACCGGGAAAATAATTATAGATAGGTCAGATTCAGGCTGTCCTCTGGATGCCAACCCGCCATATTCTCCCAGCCTCCAATGGCTTCCTAGGCTTATGAAGGGATGAAACACTTAGTTTAAAAAGCAGTTTGTGACTTGGTATGAACGACCCAAAAAGTGTTTGTTATTACTTCCAAACTTGGAGATGTCATTGTGGACTAACAAAAAAGGAGTTGATTAACTGCAGAGGTGTACTATGTGAAGGGAACGGTGGGAAGCTGGGGTGCAGACACACAACTCAGTCTCATATAGGCAGAAGACTCTTGACTATATGGAAGCCTTGTATAAGTGCTTGGGAGGGAAGCCTGCAGGCCACCCCTGGATTCAGATCCTATCATACACCCTCTGTGCAGCTCTCTGATTCTGGCAGATGCCTCCATGGGGAAGGAAGTTGGAGGAAGCCCACTTACAGCTCCCCCCAGGGAAGATCGCTCTTGTCAGCAGGGAGCCTGCAGCCTCACTGGCATAAACAGGCTTTGTTGGGGTGGCCTGTCCCTCCTTCCTTTGGGATTCATTGTTACATTTGAAAAGGAGAGAGACAGCAGAAAGGAGATGGCAGTGGGAGAATGCCAGCATTTAAATGAGCCAGAGAAAGAAAAGAAGAACACCTCAGAGACAGAGGAAAGAGTCCCCAGGCACGGGGAGCCAAGGGGACACAAGGACGAGGACAAAAGCACACATAGGGGACTGCCAAGGTTGCCTTTGCCTCCCCAACCCCAGAGGACACCCAGGGAAGAGCCCCCCCCCCCCCTGGAGGCTTCTCTCATTCACCAGTTGCAGCCAAGCCTCCTGCTGTGCTTTGTCTCTGCAGCCACAGCCCAGTGAGTTGCTGGGCTGTTTTCATTTGCACCCTGTCTCTGTGCTGTCACACTTGCCCCTAGCTCAGTTTATGCTTTTTATAGAGAAAGCCCTCAGGACCAAGCAGGAGCTCTGGACACACCAGGGGCCTGAAGTCTCGTGGTGATTGCAGAGGCCACATTAAGTCCAAAAGTCAGCATCTGGAATCAGGACCCCACCCTTGGGCTTCGTATCCTGAACTTCTGCTCATCCTTGTGTGGGCTCAGGCTCCCTGGGAGAGCAATGACAGAGTGGGGCATGTAGGAGGTTCACTAAGGTTGGAGGAGGAGAAGGAAGGGGAGCAGAATTCTGCAGGGAAGTCCCTCAGACCCAGGGAGAGAATAGGGGAAGGAGCACAATTGGGCTGAGACACCACGTGCACCAGACAGGTTCTGGGCCAACCCCACAGGGAACTCCAGCACAAGCACTGACCTGACCACATGAGCAAGAATGGCAGGTGCCCCTGGACTTGGCCATTGCCTTCAACGTCCCAGGAAGGGCAGCAGCTTGAGCACCTGCAGATGAAAAGGTGATACCCAGGACATGGACCCCTGACCACTCACCTGCAGATTGCAGCCTCCAGGCCAGCAGCCCCTACTGGCTGTCTAGAAAAACCCAGACTCCTGGGACCCCATCCTGAATCAGCATTTGATAAAAGCAGGCAATAAAGTTTTCTTTATAAATGTCAAAGATTATTTCCAGGAAGCTTAAAGTGATGGATGAATGTTCTTCCCCATGAAAAACAATTTGGTAGCCACTCCCATCCCATCTCCTGACAACACAATGTACCCCCACACTTGCAAGGGCAGGATAGGCACCACCATGCCAGTGCCCTTGGCTCATTTCTTCTCTCTGTCTTTTCTTCTCATTTCTTCTCTCTGCCACTCCTGCTTTTGGCCACTGCTGTGGTACCTACGTCTCTTCCACCCTTGGATCCTTGATTCCTTGCCTATCCATGGGGTGATCATAAAAGCTCTCCATTGACAGAAGGCTCAAGTGGGTTAACACGAGGGCTTAGAATAGCATTTAGCACACTGCAGACCCTATGGAGGCATCTCTCATTCTCATTCCAGGGACACCAGTTCTGGAAACATGACATCTATGGGCAGATGTGCCTTTTTGGAGAAAGGATAGGGAGATATAGTCCAAGAAAAACTTGCGTGAGCTCTCCTAATGCCCTTTCACATTCACTTTCCAACTACCCTGAATTCTCTTGGCTAGCAATCCTGGTATATCCTAAGGATATACGTAATGTCTTACATACCTCTGACCCCAGGGGAGTAATTTTTATATGTGCATTCTGTTGGCAAATTCTTATGTAATGTTTATTATGTGCCAATTTTGGTAAACACTTAGATAATGCCCTATTATATGCCAGAACTGACTGAAGTGTCCACAGACTTGCCAAGGGTCACACAGCTAATGAGCACCGAGAGTTGAGCTTAGAAACTCAGCCCCTGAACCCCTGCCATCTATGCCTTCCAGCTCTCTTCTAGGACAGTGATACATTACACAGCTGTTCGTCCTCAGGAGAAGCTTAGCATGGCCTCCGGAGCCAAATACCTGCATCCACACACCTGCTGTGGTACCTACATCCCTTCTACCCTTGGATCCTTGATTCCTTGCCTATCCATGGGGTGATCATAAAAGCTCTCCATTGACAGAAGAGCCAGGAGGCTCAAGTGGGTTAACACGAGGGCTTAGAATAGCATTTAGCACACTGCAGACCCTATGGAGGCATCTCTCATTCTCATTCCAGGGACACCAGCTCTGGAAACATGACATCTATGGGCAGATGTGCCTTTTTGGAGAAAGGAAAGGGAGACATAGTCCAAGAAAAACTTGCATGAGCTCTCCTAATGCCCTTTGTATGGTAGGGAGAGAGCAGCTTCTAAAATGCTGAGGGGCAGCAGGGGGCTGGCTGGGGAGGTGAAGATCTGGGGTCTTGACAGCTTTTGGCACTCCTGAGAGGGCCCCTGGCTCCCTGGGCCTCAGTTGCCTTGTCTTGGAAGTAAAGGACAGTGACTGAATGCTTACTTTCAGCTCTCACGTTCTGAGAACATAAAACCTCATATGAGATGCCATCTGTCAGTGTGATGTATACAGTATGGGAGAAATACGCTGGCGGCCACTTATCTGATAGCATTTAAAGAGCAACAAACAAACACATCACCATGTTGACGTACAATCTGCAGCATCTTGCCCAAAACCAAAACTTGTATTTTCTCCCTCCTGTGGTGCTTTCTATTAAAATCTAGTTTTCTAAATCAGAGGAAAGTCTGAGGACCCAGAGCAGGTGGGAGAAGGCAGAGATAATGCTCTTGCTCTCACCTGATAATTGTGTGGGCTCTGGCTGGCTTAAGGAGAACCTGCTGCCCCCTGTATAGCATGCAGAAATGGGGATAAAGGTGGAAACTTCTAAGGATCTTTCACCTCTAACAGTCTCATTCTCCTGCCTCTAGCACCTTGGCACTGGAAAACTCTTTGTAAGGGTTGGCGGCCAGCTTGCTATCCATTCTGTTGAAATGTGTGGCATCTAGAAGTGTTTCCTGTCTCACCCAGGCACTCTTCAACACCACCCCCGCCCCACCACCGACACCACAAATGATCCCAGAACATTCTGAAGTGCAAGGACTCAACCACATTCATATCCAGTCTATGCTTCTCATAATCAACTCTTGTTTTGTATGTTGATTTTGTGAGTAAAATGCAGTGGCCACCTGGGTTCAATCCCTCAGATTTGGAGGGATGCCTAACTGCACAGCAACATGTGAGCCTTTGATGACACAAACTCATTGTTCCCAGATCTCAGTCTGTCCCCCTTCACCTTACATACTTGTCACTCCCTCATCTGAACATCTCAAGAGTCTAATGGTGCATGGAGGGTAATAAAGTGGAACGATAGTTTGTAACAATAGCACCACAATTAAATGTTTTTAAAAATGTGTTTTTCTAAATTAATGCACACAGTGGAATTGTGAATGCATTCAAGTATTCAAAATTAAAGGCATACAGACACTAAGCATAAGAGAAGCTTTTTAAAAAATACAAGAATGTTTCTTCTGATCATGATCATAATATATACAATGATAAAAGCTGTCCTCTGCCTTCCTTGTAGGTTTCTCCATTTTGTTTTAACCATGTTTTATTTGTGACAATTTTAGTAAAATTAAATGGATGGAGTTGGAGAATATCATGCTAAGTAAAATAAACCAATCCTACAAAACCAAAGGCCGAATATTTTCTCTAATATGCAGATGCTAATTCACAATAAGGCAAGGGGAGGGGGTACTAGAGAAAAATAGTGTGACCTTAGATTAGGTAGAGGGAAGTGATGGGAGGGCAGAGGAGAGGATGTGGGGATAGAAAAGATAGTAGAATGAAATAGACATTATTACTTTATGTACACATGACCGATATTATTTTGCAACATGTACACTCAGAAAAATGGGAGATTCTATCCCATTTATGTATGATATATCAAAGTGCATAAATGCATTCTATGGTCATGTATAACTAATTAAAACAATTTAAAAATTAATTTTTAAAAAAATGTTTAGTAAAATGTCTCTCTCTGGATATAGCATTTGGGGTTGAGGTTCTGTTTGTTTATCTAAATTGAGAAATCAAAGTGAATGTTTCTATAAAATACATGGATTAGCTTATAGCATGCATGCAATGTTGTTCTGGATCTCAATGCCTAAAAACAGGAATTTGGAGTACTAAAGAACAGATCAAAAAAGGGAAAGATATTCAGGAATGAGGCCTTTGTAACTAGCACAGAATTCTCCTCCTACCTCACAGCAAAGAGGGGGATGCAGCCCTGAGCTGTCCTAACAATCAGAATTATACAAGACCTCCTGAACCACCCCAGCAGCTCTGGCTGTATAGCCCACTCTCAGGACAGGAAGGCAGATCCTTGAAGGGCCCTGTGCATGAAGTTGGGAGGGCTCAGCCACCATCAGTTCCCAAGGGCTGCAGCAGAATGTGGCAATCAACAGCTAGAGGGTGGTTGAGCTGTGATAGCTGTGGTCATGAGAGTGTACTCAGGCTGTCGGGAAAGTCAAAGATGATCAACTCTGATGGAGCTGGGAGAGTCTTGTGGGCAATTTACAGACTTGAATTTAAGTTCAGCTCTACCCCAGACCAGCTGAGTGTCCTGGGAAAGCTTGCTTATACTCTCTGCGTGTCCTGTATAAAATGACCACTTTCCTCAATGAGCACCTTGGAGGTCCAAAGCCATGAGGTATATGAGAATTTCCCCAAACTGAACAGTCCTCTTCAGGCAAATGTTATTCTGGGCCTGATGGCAGGTAGGGTCAGGGATCATAACAGAATGGGTTTCCTAACTCAGTACCCAGAATGAAGCCCAAGTGGCCACCAGTCACAGGCAGAGCTGCAAAATGCAGGTGTCTTTACACTCAGTGCAGCCCTTGTCCCAGAGCATCCAAGAACAGTCATCTTCTGCAGGTCTGGTTTCACTGAGAGGAAGTGCAAAGAGAAAAATCAACTTTCCCAAACTCTCTTCCCCTGGAAGGAGTTAGAGTGGGCAGAAGCCAAAGGGCTCCCCTAGTAGCAGCCTCACCTTGAGAGGAACTCAAGGAGGTAGGAAGCACCACTCCCTGATCCTCTGTTGATGCCGTGGCCATTAGTGTGAGCTACACAGGATGTAAGACGCATATGTTGTAGTTCTGAACAGGAACTTTAAGGTAACATTGATTCAAATTTCAGGCCTGGGTCTGGAGTGACCATCTGTGGAACTCTGAGAAAGTCACCTCACCTCTTTCCATGACATAGGAATGTTGATTAAAGAGGCCACATGGTAGGGTTGTGTTAATGTTTACACGAGATGCACCCTGGCAAAGGGCCAAAATTTATAAAAGGGTAAATTTGACTATCACTATTTTCACTTTACTAATCTTTGAAAGTGATTGGGATAAATGGAGAGTGAAGGGGCTCCTGGCAAAATGGTGCCAAGACTCAGAGGTTATTGGCTAGTCACACTTTCCCACTGTCTGCTGAAGTTTAGATCTGACTAAATTCAGACCAAATCTGGCTGAATGAGACATGCAATGATGCTGTAACAACAGAGTCCAGGAATGGACACATGAAGTGGAGCATGTAGAAAAAATAGAAGTATCCCAAAATATTTTTAAAAATCATAAAAGGAAATATTGTGGGGCAGGTGATTTTCTGGCTAATGCTAATCGAGTCTCAGACCAACGTGACTCTCAACCCATTTGGGGCCACAGCACACATACAGGGGGACAATCACACACACAATATGTTCCCTGTCCACTTGAGCATCAACCTATAATCCCACCCCCTTATCCTCTCAAGAAGCAAAGTCAGAACATAAAATAATGCTGGGAGAATAATTGTAAAGCTATCAAATTTTATATCAAAAGGCTATCATTCCAAGCCTTCTGTATTTTATTGTTAGGAACCAATTCTTTTTCAAAAATCTACATTTGGTCACAGGTGAACAGTTGTCAGAGACGGGCACCTCTCTATTCTTTTGAGTTCCCAGGGGAGCTTTAAGGAGCAGAGTCAAAAGCAACTACATTCTTATTTCCTCTGCCAATAGCAATTGTTCAACTTTTGAATACTAGAAAAGCTCTCTCTATCTTAGTTAGTGGAAGTATTTATTTTAACATGGAAAAAATTCAAGGTTTGGCTCTGTAACCTAGATTGGTTGAATTTCTGTTGTGTTTGGTTTTGTTTGAAGTTGCTATGTCCATTTTTAGCCCCTTTTGTAATGTGGGAGGCAAGAAGGAAAAATGAAAACAACAAAAATGCAGCCAGAGGTCCACATTAACATCTTTGTAAACTACTGCGTAAACTAATAGAAGACGCTTACAGATCCTTCATATGAAAGGGCCAGCCCAGAATGCAGCCCCACCACCACCCTCACCAAAAAAAGACTTCTATTTATTCCTCTAAAAACTGGAGTGAGTAGAGGATTCAGAGACACACTTTACTAGTAGTGAATGCTATTTTACCAATTCTGTAAGATGCTGACTGATCCAGTTTTCCCACAAGAACTGAGTTAGCTTTAGGGATAGGCCCCTGTAGAGTGTGATGGATCAATGTCCACCCATAGGATGGATAGAAAGATACCTTGGTACAACCCCAGCTTGTGATTATGCAACTGGGGGAGGGTTGGAACAGCCAAGGAAGAGAGACAAGAAGATACAACAGAAACTTGAAAGCTAGATCCTGTCCGACCAAGAACAGGAAAGAGTCTCCATTGAATTAGATCCTTTGTATTCAGGGCACAGGACTCTGGGCAGACTGCTGGTGGCTGGAATGTGGAGATGAGTTAGAAAGATCCGCTCCTAAGGTCCAGAACCTCTAGGAATGAGACGAATGCTGGACTAAGCCAGGTGGCGGTGACCCAGCCTCCAGCCCACTCAGAGGAGAGACTCATCCATTACTCTGTTTTCAGAAGCTGGAAGCTGGTTGGCTGGAGGAGAGGGAGGAGGCACCTATGTTTGCTTCCAGCCTCCCCCACTCCACCTGTGTGTCCAACCTGCTACAAGACAGGAGGCAATGGAGAAGCTGGCTCTCTTGGAGCTATCCCATTTTCACTTTAGATTTATTCATAACACAGACAAAATTGTCAAATTAAAAACTAACTGATCCATGTTTGGGGATCTGTATCCTAAATAGAGAATCAGCCACTTAAAACCTACACCATTCCAGACAATTCTTAACATAATTTTCCTGTTTTAGTATTTGCCTGTATAGTGTATGTGTGGGTGTGGGTTTTTGTGTGTGTATGTGTGTGGGAGGGGCATTCACATGTGCAAGTGTGTGTGTTGGGAGGGAAAAACCAAACATTTTATATAACTGGGATCCAAAGAACAGAAATTGGAAATGGGGAAGAAGGATAAATTGTGAAGTTTATCTATAACGTTGTGGTCAGGGACCAGAAGCAGTGAACTGAGAACAGTCAGTTGAAAGTGTGTGGCTCAAGATAGCTAAACTCTTGGTTGAATGAATTTAAATATATTGGACTGAACTTCTGAATAATGTTCGATTAAGTACTTATCAGTTATGAATGAAAAAAGAAATGTGTGCTCCGTTCTTTAACACACCCTGTTCTAAATGAGATGTCCATAGAGTTTGGGGTTGGTTCTCCAGCAGAGTTCTCCCTCCTAAGCCTTGTCCATGTGTGCTTGTTTCAATGAATACTTCTCATTGAAAATAGTTGTTTTTATTTCAGAACATCATCAATTCCAATTCACTTTGCTAAGTGCCACTGAGGTATTAAATCATGATGCCAAAGCAAAGTGAATGTTTGTCCCAGCTAATGGCACAACATCAGCACAGCATTAAAAGTATGCAGTTCACACAATTTGAAGAGCCCCAGGCTGGATTACCACCAAGGAAGCAAATTCTATAGTTATCCATTGCCGTAAATAAAGGGAACGCCCCCTTTAGAGTCTGACCAGTTACCTGGAAAGACTTTATGGCTCACTCCTTAACTTCTCCTGGTATTTAAAAAAGAGAATTAAATAAAATGAAATCAATACAGTAAAACAGTATGGATAATTAGAAGGGCCTAAATTAAAGAAGGGGTGCCAGAGATTTCATTGTAATCTCTCCAGCTCCACCCAGGATAATGCTGAGAAGATGATGAAGGACCAGGAGGTAGAAGGGGCTAGCAAGGGTCTCCTCCATTGTGCCAAATATCACTTATACTGCAAAAAAGCCAGAGCTCTCATCTCGGCACTCACCACTTCAAACCAGCCATCACGTTTGGCCTGTCATATAAACCAAGTGTGCTGGCAAGATGATAGAGCTGTGCCATTAGCATCTGTAATTAGAGTCTAAATCCTCCGTGAAACCCAGTCTAGGTATTTTTTCTTTCCTGATACTTTGGTTATTTGACCCAGAAATTTAATTTGGAGATAGGCATGTGCACACACATGCCCCACCACCCCCCCGCCCGTGCGCGCGCGCGCGCACACACACACACACATGCATGCACCCCTATACCATATTTTTTGGAACATGTACTATATGAATCTACTTCATATTTTTCCTGGTAATTCACTTGGTTTGTAAAAGTCAATTCTTAGTTACATCTGAAGCATACACACAAAAACCTCTAAATAAAAAAGAGAGGAAAGTGTCTGAATCAGCTCTAAAATAGCTTCATTCGATATCTGTCTGCTGATTTGGGGGTATCTTGAGTCATTATCTACTGTGGATTGTGGAAGAGAGGAACAGAGGGGAATCCTAGGGTAGGTGGCCGCACACACGCTGGAAAGGTTACTGCCGCTGAGAATCGCTGATGAAGACCAGGAGTAATGAGCTGAAAAGTTCTCTCCAGCACTAAGGACAAGAATAAAACTTCTCCTGACATGGGGAGTCCTCAGTGGGATGAGGAAGTATAATTTTTTCTACAGAGAGGTCTCATGGTCTTCTGAGGGTAAGTGGGCTATAGGAAATGTCTCTTCCATGAGGAACCCTTCATAATTCACAAGCAGCCAAACCTAAGGAGTTGCAAAGGTCATTCTTATTTTATCACAAGAAGAACTATCCAAGGAACCTTTAAACCTTTCATTTTCCTTATACAGAGGCGCAGTACTCATACATCATAATAGAGAATTATCAGCCTTTCTGCAGTATGGATATTCATTTAATAAATATGGGAGAAGAGGGGTTCCCTGATGTATTAGGAATTTTGAGAGAGACAGAGATGTTCATGAGATCCAATTATATCTTTCGATGCTTGGAGCATAAATTAGGTACTAGGTATTTAAGACATTGAGGAAACAAAGATAAACATGATAAAGTCTGTAAAAAAAAAAAAAAAAAAAAAAAGCTCACAGTGAACAAGAGAGACCACCATGAAAATAACCACAGAATAATGAGATAATTGCTGGAACCGAGGTGCTACTTCATTCCTTAAAGTGTTTAGCCTGATTATCCAAAGTAACATTTTAAATGCATTAGGAGATCTCATTGTTTCAAAGTTTCCTGCAATGAGGTGCATGGAAAATCAAGGAATAACTTTGAAATGAATTGGTGCTGAATTTATGCATTCCATAAATTTGAATGTTTGCATATTGTGGTTTCTTAAAATGGGAGATGTATTTAGAAATCATTGGATTTTACAACCAAATTATTTTTGAATAAGAGCTAATTATGTTTATATTTGTTATGAAGATATATAGAAACATCCTTTGAATGGTCATATTAACCACCACGACCAAATGCAGAGACCCATTTAGCACTATTCAAACCCAAATTCAACATTAAGGCACTTGAAAGGCAGTTTATTTGTAATGCAAACATATTTCTGACTTGTGTATGCTAAATAGAGTAAACCAAGCAATGAGCTCTCTGCAGAAACAATGAGATAATCAGGATGTGCAAATTTTGTTTTGATAACTTTTGAAATCAGAGAAAAGCGAGAGTATTTCCCATCTAGTCAGGGACTTCTTTATTCTTATTTAAGACGTACCAAAATATTCCTCAGGATTAGAAAGTTATAAATGACTAAGTTTGATCCTGAGTCAATCAGTGACTTGCAGTCAGGCCTACCTACAGTGATCCTGGTTTCTACACATCCACCCATCCATCCCTCCTGTCACCTGTCCTTCCCTTCATCCGTCCATTCATTTCATAAGTATTTATAATAAGCATTACTCCACCCTGGGCAGTGAGGGAGGTGTTGGGGACACACTGAGAGGTGAGTACGACAAAGTCCTTGCCCTTCAGAAAATCTCAGAATCTGGTCAGGAGGTTGCTCAAACTGTGGCCCAGTAACTCACAGCATAAAATTTACCTGGACAGAAAAATGTTTAAAAATGAAGATACTGGGCATTTATTCCAAACTTAGCAAATCAGAGTACGCCGGGTTGTGTTTTTTTTAACAAATACTCCAAATAATTCTTAGTCATGCGAAAATTTTAGAATTCAACTCAGGGAAGGATTTGAAATGAGAACAAGTCATTATAACATGTCATATAGTGTCATGGTAGAGACGTGTTAATAAAAGGCCAACTCATCTCACAAAAAGAAGACTCTCTGAGCCATGGCCCATCTGGGTCCTCCACACAAGCTCCACAAAGAAATCATACACCCTTTAAAAATCAAATATTAAAATAAGAAGTGTAACTCTGTTCAAATACATTTGGTTTCTGAAGGAAATTTCCTTATAAAAGGAAAACTTCAAATTATACAGAAGACTATCCACTATGAGATCTTAAAGGACTCATCTATTTAGGTTATAAATCTATTTTTTAAGGTTACATATCTTAATAAAGGATCCCATGTAAGTAGCCAGTTTTGCAAATGTGAATGATAACAATAAAAGCATTTACTTATATAGGTACATACATATATATATACACACAAATCTCTAGATAGCACATATATAAATGGATGTGCACATACACATTTGTACACATTAAAAGGAAATAGTCCTACTCTCTTGAAGCTTGTTTCCCTTTAAGAAGCAGAGTGATGATTCTGCGAGGCTCAAACATGACAGCTGCAATATTACTGTGATATTACCAATCGCAATTATCAGAGAATTTGATAAAATATTTTCAAATGCATTTGACCAAAAGCAGTGGGCCTGATCGCTTTCAGATGACATGTCATTAATTGATCCATTTGCAGATATCACTAAGCACCTCCATAAAACACCTGCTCCCTCTAAATGTTCCCCACTCTACCGCTAGTATGGGTAAGACCGGTGAAGCAGTTGACCCACCCCCACCCAAAAAGCTAAAGGCAGAAATAGCTCTCGCTGTGTCTTTAGCCTAATTGTCCCAGCGTAGTTGAATAAGATGTGTGAACATTTGTATTGTGAGATTTATTTATGTGCATTTGTAAAAAGATATTTTGAGGGCTCCATGTACATTTCCTTCGAGAGACTTCTATTTCACCAATCTGGGCAGTGAAGGGGGCAGGGATTGCATTTCAGATTTGGGCCGCCTCTTTGCTTCGATGAATTAGCAATCACTGTGGCGTTTCAGGTGAGTCTGATGGAACAGAAGCAAGGCAGACAGCAAGGAGACGAGCTGACAGCTCTCTCCTTCTAATCAGGCTCTCGTAAAGCAGGTGCTTGTGGGAAGGCAGCAGCTTCCATTGCAGCACACGTAACATCTCCTCTCCTTCCATTTGGCTTTGAGATGTGTGACTGATAAATCCTCGTCATCTCGTTCCCCCAATCATCACACCTGTCTAGCCCCAAACCCCAGTTCCCTTCCCACATATACCGTTTTCTGTAAGAAATTTTGTTACACACACACACACACACACACACACACACACTTTACTCATTACAGGTATATTATTAAAATGAGAAATGACATGCAGAATTATAAGGAAAATTACCTTTTCAGGCCAACAATCACCCTCAAGATAAATTTGGGCTCATCAACAAAGCCCAGTGATGCAGTTTAGCAAGGTGGTTAGACAAGAGACTGGGAAGGCTGCCTGAGCCTGCTCCTAGACTGTGCCCTGCTGTACTCTCTGCCCAAGTTCTGTTGAATTGGGACAGCAGAGCATTTACCCCTTGGGGTCTTTGTGAGCATGAACGAGCAGTGCCTGGTACGCTTTGAGATACCAATTCCTTCCCTGAACGACTTCACTAGTTGCCTAAAGATTGCAAAACCCACGATGACTCCAAACCATGCAATTATGGCATCAAAGTGAATTGAAACTGAGAGAGAAACTAGTAAAAAATTTAGTAGACTCAGCTAAGTCTGGGGCACTTCTAATGAGCTTGGCAATTGAATGAGAAACGGATCAAGCACTTTTCTTTAATGAGCTTAGGGACTTGTGTCCTGAGATGGCCACTTGTGATTGGAGTCACAAATCAGTAGTAGGAAGGCAGAGTGGAAACCAAGAACCCACTAAATTCAGACCAAGGCTCCGCACACACCAGTTCTGCTACCGTTGACAAAAGTGTCTGTTTCGATTCATGGAGTGGATAATTTTTTTCCTCGTTTTGTTTCCCTAAAGACAAAGAAAGAGATAGGGACAACTGGACAACCTAAAATCTAGAACAGGGAGAAGAGTGACTGTGCTTTCAATGTAATCAGATAAATTATTTTGATAAGCAATTGAGTCAAAAAATCACACAGAGCTTTGGGGATTATTCCTCGAATCAATGGATGCATCTTGTCTGAATTAACCAAATCAAACCACTAGTTGTTTTTGTATTGAATAGTCACTATAACAGAACCAAAATTACAAAACGTATGAACGAGGGGGAGGGGAGGCAGAAGGTGCCCAGATTAGAGAGTTCTCTTGATCCTCCTCATCCCCTGTCTTCGCTCCATGAGTGAAAGAACATCTTATGCTGCCTTGAAGTCCTTTGGATTCCTGTGTCAAAACATCAAAATTATGCCATTTTTTTTTGTTTGTTGGAATAGTTTTCAATAATTGACAAAAGGTATTTAATATCTGTTAAGTGTCCCCAAAACAATTCTGGGGAGCAAAACCCTCCACTCTAGCTGTCTTGCAGATCCAAGGTTTTAACTTACTCAAACCAATGAGAACACAGAAAACCATGGATGATTTTTGTGATTCAAATCAAAATAAATCAAGTCCAAGTCTTGTGCCTATTGACAGTTGCAAAAATATATTTTCCAAAAACCTTTTTAACTACCCAAATAACAACTAACACATGACAGGGGAAGGAGGTTTCAGAAGAACCCCTAAAATCTCTCCAAATAACTCCACATGCATGGCCCATAATTGATCAATATAGTTCACTAAAGTCTCCCAAGCATGGAGTGTGCAGATGTGTCCTTGGAGTAAAAGAGGAAACTGGAGCTTGTATTGGTACTTTAATTTCATTATTTCCACAATAAATTTATTGAGATATAAATCAGTTGCTGTAACAATCACCCTTTTAAAATGTACACATTTAGTTTTTAGGATAGTCATAGCGCTGTACAACTATCACCACCATCAAATTCTAGAACATTTTCATCACTCCAGCAAGAACCCATTGGCATTTTTCTCGTCCCTGGGCTCTGTATAACAGCCATCATCTTTCTGTCCCTGTGATTTGTCAATTCATGTAAATAGAGCCACATGGAATGTGACCTCCTGAACCTGCCTTTGCTCATTTAGTGTACTATTCCCAAGGCTGAGCATGTTGAAGTACACAGCTTCAATTCTTTTTATTGCTGAGTAGTATTCTATTTATGAATGCACTAAATTTTATTTTTCCTTTTGTCTGTTGAGCTATTCAGCACATGGGTTGTTTCCATATGGGACTAGTATAAATAAAGCTACTATGTACATTTCAGTAGCTGTTCTTATGTGGATGTATGCTTTCATTGCCTAGCAATGAATGGAATTGCTGGGTCAAAATGTGTCTGCCATTCTGAGAAACTTCCAAACTGGTTGTATTACTTTCAACCCCATAAAGAACCAACAAGGGCTCCAAGTTCTTTGTCCTCTTCAGCATATCCCCTTTGTCTTGGATTTTACCCTTCCTATTGGTGTGATACGTTATCTTGATGTAGTTGTAATTTTCATTTCTAAAGACATCAAGCATCTTTGAATGTGCCATTTGCCATTTGTGTATTTTCTTTGGGGAAATATAAATATCTGTTTAAATATTTGCCTTCTTTTATTTGAGTCTGTTTATTGCTGAGTTATAAGATCTCAGTTTATACTCTGGAATATAAACACATTATCACACACGTGATTTTCACAGATTTTCCTCCCACTCTGTAGGTTGCCCTTTCCCTTTCTCTCATGGTGCTCTTTGAAGTATCAAAACTTGTAATTCTGTACTTTATTTCTCAATTGGAGTAACCTATTCTGGAGTCTTCCTAATAAGCCACAAGGAATCAGAATAACCAAGATTTGATGGAACCCCACTGCATCACACTAGGAAACACTCGATGGAATCCTGTCTTGAAAGACAAATGAAGTATCTGGGATGGTGCCTGACAGCAGAATCTGAGTCCAGGATTGTCCTGGAAAGGACTGTCCCCAAGCCACCAAATACGGACTTTTGTTGTGTGTGTGTGCTGAGGATTAAACCCAGAGGTGCTTTATCGCCAAGATACATTCTCAGCTATTTTTATTTTTATTTATTTATTTGTTTTTGTTTGCTTATTTTTGAGACAGTCTTGCTAAGTTGCTTAGGGCCTTGCTAATTTGCTGAGGTTGGACCCAAACTTGTGACCCTCCTGTCTCAGCTTCCCTAGTCACTGGGATTACAGGTATGCACCACTGCACCAGGTTCCAAATATGGCTCTTAAAATTAAGTGGTCATAGAGGGTAGCATTTGGAGAGCAATTAATAAAATATCTATACAGGCTATAGAAAAATATCTATACAGGCTATTGTTACCAGTTCCAAAGCAACTGGTCAGAGAAGTGAAATTCAGACACAGCTATTGGGCAGAAACCACAACCAGGGAAGTATTAAGGTTTGAATTAGAAAGCAGGGTAAGGATCCTGGAAGAGACAGAATTAGAAACCTACATGTAAAACCCCCAAAGCCATAGAGCTGGTCATGGTGCCAGCCAGACCCAGCCAACTGCCCCACCACACACGCGGTTGTTATAAATTTTAAAAATGTCAGGACATTCTGTTTCCAATCTGAGCAATTTTTGAACAAGTAATACATGTTAATAGGTTTAATTATTTAAACTCTGAAGAATCACTGGAACAAGTGTATTAGCAGAAGTTTTGCTTATTATTTTATTCACACTTTCATTATTGTTAATGCCTAGATTTCCATTCAGAAAGAAGCAGTCTGACAATTTTTACATCTCAACTGGCAGCAGTCACAAAATATGAGACAGCTGCCAACCAGCTCCCTGTCATGCTGCAAAGTGCTATTACAGCATTTTGTTAAGCCCTTTATCTACATAGCTGCCACAAGCAGCATGCACTCGGGTGTGAACTTTGCACTGAATCAGAGGCAACATGTCTGAACTAGATGTACCATAAATTAGCCCAGTGACAAACTTCTAGAGCCCCCTTTCTCTTGCACTGTTTCTTCATAAGCAAAGTGAAATAAGAGTTTTACATGGCAAAGCTCTGGAGGGTGATTTTGACACAGGCATAATGTAGCAGAAAGCAACAAGACCTCTCCTTCTTCTACTTTATCAACCAACCTGAGGAGGTGCGTCCTGCTCCAATACCTGTGAAATATGTTAAGGGTTAGAAAGTTTTTTGTTCATCTGCAAGCTGGGGAGCCAGAGAAGAGGGTAGTAAGGACTCAGTTCCAGAAGCCAGATGCCTGAGAACCAGGAACACTCAGGACACAGCCTTCATCTCAGGACCAAAAGTTGGAGAATCTGCCATGGTCCCTGGAGTCCCTGAAAGTCCCAGAGTACAAAGGACAAAGAGCTTGCAGTCTGAGGTTCAATGGCAGCAGTCTGAGAAACGCATTCTGCTTGGGAGAGAGAGAGAGAGAGAGAGAGAGAGAGAGAGAGAGAGAGAGAGAGAGAGAGACCTCATTCTCCCACTTTTCTGCCTAGCCAGTCCTCCAGTTTATTGGACGTGCTACGCACCTTTGGGATGAGTCTTCCCCTCTGTTTGCCGACCCACACACCAGTCTACTCTGAAACACCCTCAGTGACAGGCATACCTAAAATTGTCTTCACCTGGCTCTGAGCAGCCCTCTGTGCAGTCCATTCGACACCCAAAATTCATCGATGCAGGGTTGACTTGAACAACAGAACCTTCCTGGATTGATTCAAGGCAGTGTCCACAGCACAGCTGTTCATTCTGTCGCACTGACCTGGCGTCCCCTACTTCCCTAGCCCGACTTGTAAACTCTGCTTTTCCACTCTCACTTACAAGCCTGCCTCTGAGGTACTGCTGTTTCTCATGCAAGGTTGGTATTAACTATTCATTTCCTAACTACCACCCCATTAACTATAGCCAGGGGTTTCCTGGGATTCCTCTCCCCCGCCCCATGTGGCGGTAGCCATGTCACCATGGTGACTTGACATCCATGTGTATAATCTCCCCAACACTCCAACACATGTTTAAAAGAATACAATGCCTTTCTGTGCCTGTGGATACCACCTTAGTGCAGGTCTCCCAACTTTCCTGACAAGATCATTACAAGACTTCCTCCCCTCAAATCTATTCTCCATGATGCTGCCAGAGTAATCCTCCTAAATCTCACGTCTCACCTGCTCAAATTTCCTCTGGTGGCTCCCCATTACCTTTATCATAAAAATCAAAGGCTTTCCTATGAATGCAAGGCCCTTCATGATCTGGACAAAGTGTATGAACTACCTGCATCGTGTCTTTGCACAATAATTATTAAATAGCTTTCTGCCACTGTAACAAAATACCTGAGGCAATTAACTCATTTTGGCTCCGAGTTTTGGAGGTTCTAGTCCAAGACTAAGTGGCCCCATTGCTGTGGGCCTCTGATGAGGCAGCACATCATGGTGGGACTTTGTGGTGGAGCAAAACTGCTCACCTCATAAGCCAGAAAGCAAAGAGGAAAAAGAACCTGGGGTCCCAGGAGCGTCTTCAAGGGCATGCCTTCCACTGACCTAAGGAAGTCCCATAAGACTCCACGTCCTAAAGGTTCATGACCTCTCTATAGAATGACCTCAGGGAACCAGACTTTAACACATGGACCTTTGAGGGACACTTATCCAAACCACATAAATAATGCATTTCTACCACCTGATATTCTGATGACCCAGGTACCACGGCAAATACCATGTCTCCTGCCTGAAGAATCCCTAACTTTGACTCAGGTCTTTTATCTGCACTTCAATCCTCAAGTACTTTCTTCTCCACCATGATTCCCTGGCCACACTTTCTGGTCCATCTCCAGCCTGGGCAGTTCCTCTTCCTTTGCACATCCTTTTATCTATTGAAGGTGCATTACTGTTATATGATATTCTACTTCACCATTAGCATCTGCTTTCTGCCTGCCTCTTCCCATTAGTTTAAAGGCTGTGGCTTATTTCTCTCCATTCCCACTTCAGTTGAGGATTGTAGCATAAACAATGCTCTAACAAATATTTTTTGGAGATGGGTGATATAATATTCTTGTTTTCTTGGATTATGTTTTTTTTCCTGCTTATGATCCTCTTCTCCTTTTGTAAGAATAGGTGAGGTGCTTGTATGGAATCCAAAGTAAAATTACTACCTCAAGTTCACAGAAAAATAGTAATTGAGATGAAATTAGTATGTGTATCATCTCAATCATGGGCCATGTCCTTTCTGCTGCATCATGTTTATCATTTTGCCAATGCCATGACATAATTTAAAATAAGTGTATAATTCTATTTTTTGTTCCTCAAAAGTTTCTCACTTTGTGTTGTTGGAGAGCTCTGGGTGTTTTTGAATGAGGGAACTGAATTAATTTCCAAGAACATTCCTTCAGTCTTAACAACTAGTGATTTATGGATTGATATTTGTTTAGCCTTTTATG
The DNA here is from genome assembly GCF_045843805.1 of Urocitellus parryii. NCBI lineage: Eukaryota > Metazoa > Chordata > Mammalia > Rodentia > Sciuridae > Urocitellus > Urocitellus parryii. Next base: position 78,825,255 of record NC_135539.1, read on the forward strand.
TTACAAAACTCCTAAAAGTACACACTTAAACCCACGTAAGTGATTTACTTTTCTACATTTAACTTTGTAGTTAAACACCAATTTGCTAAGTTTACCCAAAAGAAAAGGTCAAATTCGCTTGCATTCAATTTTCCAAGATCAGATTTTCTTAATCTTTGTGTATTTATTTAACATTTTATTGCCTTCCATTTCTCAATGATTTCCTAAGACAGAATTGATTAGGAAACATGTCTTCAAAGCAAACTATAAATTAAACTTACAGAAAACACAATTAGCTGAAGAGATAGTGGACTTTATATGGGGTCACTATGGCCTGGAGCTTTGAGAAGATTAATTCACTTCTAGAATAAGCTGTTAGTTTGAGTACGCTTATCTCCATAGGCCCATTTGTAGGAATCTGTTGTAAGAAAAGCAGATGCCCACCACTTGGCCATACCATGGATGTTCTTCTATTCTCAGGAGTTAGAAGGAAGTTTGTGTCTCCAGCCCGGAGCTGTGTGGTGGGTGAGAATGTACCACGGTGGAGAATGAAAACAATAACTAGTAACAAAAAGGGATCCTGAGGTCTTGAACTGTTACTTGAATGTCCTATTCTTATTCACTTTTCTGAATGAGACAAATGTTTCAATATGGAGTAAAGTCAACTTCCAGTTATTACCTCAAATTTTATCCTGAGGTAACACTCCAGTGGGAGAACATTAGCCCCTGTCTCAACCAACTTAAAATAGAGTTAAGAACCTATGAAAAGAAAATGATGGGCTCATAAATAGTGGGGTGCCCTTGTCAAGCGGTGAAGAGAGATGAGGTATAAATCTGGCACCCTGGATATACTCAGAAAGGAAGCCCAAGGTCAATGTTGGTTCGTACATACCATCTATGTACCAGTGTTGGATTGGTCCTTCTGCAGAATCACCCAGAGAGCTTCTTCAGCAAACACCTTGACTTCCCTACTCAAACATTCTAATTTGTAGCTTTGGGATGAGGCCCAGGACTTCATGTGTTTTTTTTTTGGGGGGGGGGGGCTTATTTTTATTTTAGTTATCATAAATAAGCATACCATTTTAAGAAATCATACAAAAAGATTCCATGTGCCCTTTACCTAGTGTCCCTTAATAATTACATCTTGCTGGGGCTGGGATTGTGGCTCAGCAGTAGAGCAATCCCCTAGCATATGCGAGGCCTTGGGTTCAATCCTTAGCACCACATAAAAACAAATAAATAAAAATAAAGTATTTTTTAAAAATAAAATAATTACATCTTGTAAAACTATAGTACAATTTATCACAGCCAGGATTGGGGCTTTAATAAAAATCCACTCACCTTGTTCATACTTCCCAGTTGCAATTGCACCTGTGTGTGTTTGTGTGGTCCACCACCATAGTCCAGACACAGAACATCTCCATCCACAGTGGCCCCACAAGTAGCCCTTATATAACCACAACCGCTTTCCTCCTACCATTTATGCATCTTTAACCTGTGGCAACCATATTTATCTGTTCTCCGTTTCTATAATTTTTCATGCTTCATGAATCTTATATGATATTGTATATAATATCATCTTCTTTCACTCAGCATAATTCTCCTGAGATGGATCCACTTGGTGTGTGTATCCAACGTTCACCCTTTCTAATGATGAGGAGTACTTCATGCTGTGACTGTATCACCATTTAACCACTTATTCACTGAAGACCATGTGGGTTGATGCATGCAGCTGTTATAAACACTGGCATACAGTGTATGTGTGTGTCTGTGTATGTGTGTGTGTGTGAGTGTGTGGGTTCATAAACTTCCATTCCCCTGGGGTAAATGCTCAAGAGTTCAGTTACTGGTTTACATGGTTATCACATGATTAGTTTAATAGGAAACTGCTGAGATATTCTCCAGGGTAACTGTACACTCCTACCAGCAAAATACCCGTGGTCAGGTGTCATCTCTGCCTATGGGCATTCGATGTTGGCATTACTGTTTAACTGTGGCCCCTCTGCCTAGTGTGCCCAGACATCTCACATGGTTTGCATTTGTATTTTCTGAATGACCAACAAAGCTGCACGTCTTACGTGCCCCTCTTCCATCTGTAAGTCCTTTTCACTGAAATGCCTTCATGTTTTTTGCCCAATTTCTAACTCGGTTATTTATACTGATGAGTTTTGAGAGTCTTTTGTATCTTCTAGATACTACTTCTCCATCAGATATGCAATTTGTAAACATTTTCTCACAGGTTGGAGCGCATTTTTCACCCTTTCAAGGGGGTCTTTCACAAAGCCAAAACTTTCCATTTGAATGAAATGAAATAGTTTGATTTTGTTTTCCTTTTATGGCTCTTGTTTTTGGTGTCAAGTCTAAGAACTCTTTCCCTTGCTCTAGATTCCAAAGATTTTCTCCTGTTTTTTCCAAAAAAAAAAAAAAAAAGCTTATCCATTAAGTCTCTGCTCTGCTTTTAGTTAATTTTGTAGAAGGTGTGGGCTTTACGATTTACATTGATCTTTTCTGGTTTTTGCCTGATGGCTCCAGTGTCCTTTTTTGAAAAGGCTGCATCTCCTCCACTGAGTTGCCTTGGTACCTTTGTAAAACCAGCTGGACACATTTATGAGTCCACTCCTGGACCGTCTGTTCTGCTCCATGGTTCTGAGTCTACCCATCTACCAACTCCATGCAATTGGTTGCCATAGCTCTTGAGTGAACATGAGCATCAAGTACAGCAATTCCTCCCACTTCATTCTTCTTTCTCATAAGGTGGATGCTTTAGTTATTCTAGGATTTGACTTTCAAATTTGAGAATAAGCTTATTAGTATACACAAAATATTTGCTGATATTCTATGTAAGAATTGTGTGAGACTATAGGTCAATTTGAGAAAAATTGCTATATTTACTATGCCAGTCCTCCCATCCATGGACAGAGTACATAGCTCCATTCACTTAGATCTCCCTTGATGTCTTTTATCAGTATTGTGTGATTTTCAACATATACATCCTAACAGTGTATTTTACAATTTCACAATATCCTAAAAAAAAAAAAATCTGAGGAGGTGGGAGTGTGGGTCAGTGGTACAGCACTGTCCTAGCACACACAGGCACAGGATTTACCCCCAGCACCATAAAATGAATAAATAAATAAAAATGAAGAATCTGTGAGGTCTGATGAATTTGGTGATAACTATACTACAATTACCATAGCAGTACTGGTTACTAGACCCTGAACTAACTCTATTAGTTCATTTATCAAGAGAAGTAGCTTCTATAATAGGGCTCTCCTCCTTTTATGAGTTTCAATTCTTTCTGAAGCTCTGATTGACTTTTTTTAAAAAACTGTCCACTAAAAACCAAAGAGTTGTCTTACTTTCTTGATTCTAACACTGTCAAAATAAATTCAACACAGCTGAGTCCTCTTTTCCTCCTGAGCCAAATGTGATGGAGTTCAAACAAGCCTTTTCCAGTTATGTGTTTCTGACGCCATCTTACTCATGTACATTGTTAAAAATGACAAGTTATACATCATTGAATTTTTAAGGTCCGTTTGAGTGCATTATAATTATTTATGATATTGGGGTTCATTGTGTTATATTCATACATGCACATATTTGAATTTTGAAATAATTGAAAATTATGTCTGTAAGTTCTGGTTATTTTTCCTTAGTAATTTGTACAAAAATTGTTATAAATGCAACACCTTTTCTTAAATACAGTGCACCAAGTATGTTATTTTTTCTGAATCTCTCATCATCCTGGACTTATGCTCTCTGACTTACGCTCTCTGACAGTAGAATGAAGCTGTCAATGGCTGCCATGATCTCTTGGATATTTTCTATTTTCCTTCCTTAAATGCCTTCAGATAGTTATATGTTCTATATTTACTTGCCCTTTTTTAATATTTCATTATTTTTCCCTCAACATTGGACTTGTAGACATATCTTTGTTCTTTTCTCATTATTTCTAAATTGGTGAAATTCCCTAGATTAATTATTATATGGCCTAAATCAAAAGCCCATGCAGTGTCGGGCATGGCGGCACACACCTGTAACTCTGGCAGCTTGGAGGCTACAGCAGGAGGATCACAAGTTCAAAGTCAGCGTCAGCAAAAGTGAGGCACTAAGCCACTCAGCGAGACCCTGTCTCTAAATAAAAAACAAAAGAAGGCTGGGTATGGGGATCGGTGGTGGCATACCCCTGAATTCAATCCCTGATACAAAAAAACATTTGGTTAGTAATAAGGAAATTCAGCTTAAATAGCTTATAGAATTAGGGACAGTATGGGGGGCAGGGAGTGTGCAGAATTTGCATTCCAACTAAAGTCCATCTGGCTTTGCGTCTCCGGTTTTTTTTTTTTTTTTCTTCTATGCTATGAGGAGTTGTTGTTTGTTTGGGTTTGGGTTTGGATACAGACAAAATCGTTTCCAAGACAGACAGTGTCCACCAAGGTTTTCAGCAAATGGCTTTGAGTCCTTTCTGCCTACAAAAAGCAGGATTTAGAACCAGACACAGGAAATCAAGTTTATGACCCATCCTTAATGATTTCCATCTCTCCCATCACCTCTCACCAAGCTTCAAAGACTTTCATTAAAAAGACAGCGAGGAATGTTGAGACCTGCACTTTTCTCTGGTACTGAGTTATTTGGAAATATCACCAGGGACTAATTTATGTCTCCTGAGTCCAGTGCTTGGGTTGCTCTGAGGAGGTAGAAGCCAGCGAGGAAAAGAAACCCCAGGAGTCTCTCCATTTCTGCTACAGGCTTCCACCTCGGGTCTAGGGGTTCCCAGTATTCTGCACAACCTCGCTCCTTCCACCAGCCTTGCCATCCCTTTTCCTCTCCTGCCTTCCCAACTAGAAGTCGGGCACCGAGGCCCACAGGCAGAACTGGGCCCATGAAACCTACCCAACTACTTCCCTGTGAAAGCACAGGGGTAACCAGTCCTGAGCCATTTCAACCTGAAGAAAAGTGCTTGTTGCTGGGAATTTTTCCCTGAAACAAAGTCTGTTGCTTTATTTAAGGCAAAAGTGATATTAAAATCGTGGCATTACCCCGAATCTGAGACTGTTAGTGCAAAGGTCTTTTCTTACAAGGGGACTCTTTTAAACAGTGCAGGATGGCACTGCATCTTTGAATAAGGAAGACACTGCTGAGCTCTTCCAAGGCAGCTGACTCCCAGCTGCAAGGAAGGGAGGAGATTGGGTGAGGCCAGGCTTGGAAGCTGCCTCTGAGAGTGGGCAGAAGCACAGGTCTATATGGATGCCATCATATGGGAAGAACAATAAAGAGCAACAGGATGGATTTCTGCTCCAAATTACTTATATGGGTTTTTAACTACACAGTCATATGGTACACCAGTCTGACAGATGGAAGTGGAAATGAAACCTGTTGTCTAGGGGATGGGAACTTTACATTTTTTAGTGTAATCAGAACGTTTCACAGTAAAATATGCTCCTATTGAAGAATGAATCCCAAGGATTCTACACTGCCATAGGGTACTAATGCAGTTAGGTTTATAGTTGCAATACCACAATGTACATGCCCAGGACCTACCCTCTAAAATGCTTTATTACAGTGCTTAAAAAACAGCCCCGGCATGTTATCTTCAGCCTTCCAGCCCTTCTAAGTTCTACTATTTTCTTCTTAAGGAATTGTTTTATCATCAGTCTCTTATTTTGTTGTTCACCATATTATTCCCTCCCATTATAGAAAATAGGACCTAACAGGCTGATAACAAATCTCATTAATGGCTGCTATCTGGCAGAATGACAATTAAAAGCCACCACCACCAAAGTGACCAAATAATTCATTGTGAAAAACCCCCTCTCCTCAGATAACACTTAAATGGGACACATCACAACTACAAACTGTCACACCATGGTCTGGTGGTTTTTCTTAGCTTGAGAGAGCACACTTGGACTTTACCAAGGAAATACCTGGAGACATGAAATTGTGTCCTTGCCTGAGATCAGAGACTGGCAAGAGAGACAAGGTTGCCAAAAATCAAAACAGCATCCCCATGATGTGACAAGAGATGCCAGTTACCAGAACCTAATCTGGGAGGCTTACTTATCTGAATGAATCACTGGTTTCTTTTTTACAATTCAAATACTTTTGCAAGCCCCACTCTGCTGAATGAAAGACAAAAATGTTTATTGAGACTTAACTTCTTCTCAATAACTTCTTCTCAGAAGCACATTGCTAGATTCCAGAGCTGCAACCAACATCCAGAGACCCCACGAAGAAGGACTCAGTCTAGTCATGTGGCTTCACTTTGATGGAGGTGAATGTGCAATTTAAAAGATTCTTTGAGTCTGAGGATCCTGAGACAGGACACGAGGGTGCTAGAAGAAGGGAAGGAAAGGGGGACCTGGAAGAGGGGAGAAGAGGTTTTGCAGGAGCATAACCACCATGCTGCAAGGGTGTGTGGTATCACTATCAGACACCACGGGTGGCCAGTGCCTTGTACATTTGGCAATAGATGCCAGTAATTTTTAAAATGTTCACACATACAACCCTGTAACTCCACTTCTGGAAACCCATCCAAAGTGAAAACTGGACACTGATAAGGAAAAGTCAAAGAAAAGGCAGTTACCACCAAAGGAGCCAGGAATCAACTACAGCGTGCAATTGTGTGTATAACATCTAATTCCTGGAGGGACAATAATGTCCCAGGAAGTAAGCGCCACAAGCTACAGAGGCACTATGATGGAGCACAGAATACCCTAGTGTTCAAGACAAAGAAGAAAATACGAGTTGCATAGTCCCCAGAGCTCTTAAAGGAAAAAATAGCAGCTACACATTAATCAAGAAGTAGACACTTTATTTCAAGTTCTTATATGAGAGGAATTGATGTAGTGAGTCTTATCAATGGAGATACTGTGATTATAATCATTTTGTTTGAGATCTTGCTAATCCATCATCATTGCCTGAATATATCTTTGATTTTGCTTTTTGATTATGATAGAGGGCTTTTGATACAGAGAAATTTTAATATATATCTCATCTACCTTTCAAATGCTTCATTGATTTTTCTGTTTTTAATGCCTTGAAAGATTCTTTTCCACCCTACCCCAGGAACCTTGGAAAACATTCATTTATGCTTTCTTCTACTACTTTTATATTTCATTCTATATATTCTTTTATATTTTATTATAGGTTTATAGTCATACTGTAGTTGGGTTTATCCCAACAAACTCATATATGCATGGAATTGGATTTCAGTTCATGATCCCCCCTTTTTTTCCCCCATTTCTCTCCCATTTTTTCTCCCCTCCCCATTCTCCTTCCTCTACTGCACTAGACTCCCTTTAGCCCATCTATTTATTTGCATTTGATTAGTTCTTTTATTTATTTTTTTTATTGTTGGTAGTTCAAAACATTACATCTATTTTGATATATTTCACAGTTTGATTCAAAAGGGTTATCAACTCCCATTTTTACCCCGTATACAGATTGCTGAATCACATCAGTTACATCAATTACATTTCCATTGATTTACATATTGCCATTCTAGTGTCTGATGAATTCTGCTCTCTATCCTATTCTCTACTATACCCCTCCCCTCCCCTCCCCTCCCCTCTTCTCTCTCAACCCCCTCTACTGTAAAACACTTCTTCCACTTGTATTATTCTTTCCTTACCCCTCACTTCCTCTTGTATGTAATTTTGTATAACCCTGAGGATCACCATCCCTTTCCATGCAATTTCCCTTCTCTCTCCCTTTCCCTCCCCCCTCTCATCTCTATTAATGTTGATCTTCTTCTCCTGTTCTTCGTCCCTACTCTGTCCTTAGTTACTTCCCTTATATCAAAGAAGTCATTTGGCATTTGTTTTTTAAGGATAGGCTAGCTTCACTTAGCATAATCTGCTCTAATGCCATCCATTTCCCACAAAATTCTATGATCTTGTCGTTTCTTAATGCAGAGTAATACTCCATTGTGTATAAATGCCACATTTTTTTTATCCATTCATCTATTGAAGGGCATCTAGGTTGGTTCCACAATCTTGCTATCGTGAATTGTGCTGCTATGAACATCGATGTAGCAGTGTCCCTGTAGCATGCTCTTATTAGGTCTTTAGGGAATAGAACGAGAAGGGGAATAGCTGGATCAAATGGTGGTTCCATTCCCAGCTTTCCAAGAAATCTCCATACTGCTTTCCAAATTGGCTGCACCAATTTGCAGTCCCACCAACAATGAACCAGTGTACCCTTTTCCCCACATCTTCGCCAACACTTGTTGTTATTTGACTTCCTAATGGCTGCCAATCTTACTGGAGTGAGATGGTATCTTAGGGTGGTTTTGATTTGCATTTCTCTGACTGCTAGCGATGTTGAGCATTTTTTCATGTACTTATTGATTGATTGTATGTCCTCCTCTGAGAAGTGTCTGTTCAGGTCCTTGGCCCATTTGTTGATTGGGTTATTTGTTGTCTTTTTGTCTAATTTTTTGAGTTCCTTGTATACTCTGGATATTAGGGCTCTATCTGAAGTGTGAGGAGTAAAGATTTGTTCCCAGGATGTAGACTCCCTATTTACCTCTCTTATTGTTTCTTTTGCTGAGAAAAAACTTTTTAGTTTGAGTAAGTCCCATTTGTTAATTCTAGTTGTTAACTCTTGCGCTATGGGTGTCCTATTGAGGAATTTGGAGCCCGACCCCAAGGTATGTAGATTGTAGCCAACTTTTTCTTCTATCAGACGCTGTGTCTCTGTTTTGATATCAAGCTCCTTGATCCATTTTGAGTTAACTTTTGTGCATGGCGAGAGAAAGAGATTCAGTTTCATTTTGATGCAAATGGATTTCCAGTTTTCCCAGCACCATTTGTTGAAGATGATATCTTTCCTCCATTGCATGCTTTTAGCCCCTTTATCAAATATAAGATAGTTGTAGTTTTGTGGATTAGTTTCTGTGTCCTCTATTCTGTACCATTGGTCCACCCGCCTGTTTTGGTACCAGTACCATGCTGTTTTTGTTACTATTGCTCTGTAGTATAGTTTGAAGTCTGGTATCGCTATACCGCCTGATTCACACTTCCTGCTTAGAGTTGTTTTTGCTATTCTGGGTCTTTTGTTATTCCATATGAACTTCATGATTGTTTTATCTATTTCTACAAGAAATGCTGTTGGGATTTTGATTGGCATTGCATTGAACTTATAGAGAACTTTTGGTAATATCGCCATTTTGATGATGTTAGTTCTGCCTATCCATGAACAGGGTATATTATTCCATCTTCTAAGATCTTCTTCTATATCTTTCTTTAGGGTTCTGTAATTTTCATTGTATAAGTCTTTCACCTCTTTTATTAGGTTGATTCCCAAGTATTTTATTTTTTTGGGGGATATTGTGAATGGAGTAGTTGTCCTCATTTCCATTTCAGAGGATTTGTCGCTGATATACAGGAATGCATTTGATTTATGCGTGTTGATCTTATATCCTGCCACTTTGCTGAATTCATTTATTAGCTCTAATAGTTTCTTTGTAGACCCTTTTGGGTCTGCTAGGTAAAGGATCATGTCATCTGCAAATAGTGATAATTTAAGTTCTTCTTTTCCTATTTTTATGCCTTTAATTTCTTTCATCTGTCTAATTGCTCTAGCCAGTGTTTCGAGGACTATGTTGAACAGAAGTGGTGAGAGAGGGCATCCCTGTCTTGTACCAGATCTTAGAGGGAATGCCTTCAATTTTTCTCCATTCAGAATGATGCTGGCCTGTGGCTTATCATAGATTGCTTTTACAATGTTGAGGTATGATCCTGTTATCCCTAATTTTTCTAGAGTTTTGAACATAAAGGGATGCTGTACTTTGTCGAATGCTTTTTCTGCATCTATCGAGATGATCATATGGTTCTTATTTTTAAGTCTATTGATGTGGTGAATAACATTTATTGATTTCCGTATATTGAACCAGCCTTGCATCCCAGGGATGAATCCTACTTGATCATGGTGCACAATTTTTTTGATATGTTTTTGAATCCGATTCGCCAGAATTCTATTAAGGATTTTTGCGTCTAGATTCATTAGAGATATTGGTCTGTAGTTTTCTTTCTTTGAAGTGTCTTTGTCTGGTTTCGGAATCAGGGTGATGTTGGCCTTGTAGAATGAATTTGGAAGTTCTCCCTCTTTTTCTATTTCCTGAAATAGTTTGAAAAGTATTGGTGTTAGTTCCTCTTTAAAGGTTTTGTAAAACTCTGCTGTATACCCATCCGGTCCTGGGCTTTTCTTAGTTGGTAGTCTTTTGATGGTTTCTTCTATTTCCTCTATTGTCATTGGTCTGTTTAGGTTGTCTATATCCTCCTGACTCAATCTGGGCAGATCATATGACTTAAGAAATTTATCTATGCCTTCACTATCTTCTATTTTATTGGAGTATAAGGATTCAAAATAATTTCTGATTATGTTCTGTATTTCTGAAGTGTCTGTTGTGATATTACCTTTTTCATCCTGTATGCTAGTAATTTGGGTTCTCTCTCTTCTTCTCTTCGTTAGCATGGCTAAGGGTCTGTCAATTTTATTTATTTTTTCAAAGAACCAACTTTTAGTTTTGTCAATTTTTTCAATTGTTTCTTTTGTTTCGATTTCATTAATTTCAGCTCTGATTTTAATTATTTCTTGCCTTCTACTTCTTTTGCTGTTGTTTTGCTCTTCTTTTTCTAGGATTTTGAGATGAAGTATGAGATCATTTATTTGTTGGTTTTTTCTTTTTTTGAGGAATGAACTCCAAGCAATGAATTTTCCTCTTAGAACTGCTTTCAATGTGTCCCATAGATTCCGATATGTTGTGTCTGTGTTTTCATTTAACTCTAAGAAGTTTTTAATTTCCTCCTTGATGTCTTCTAAAACCCATTGATCATTTAATAACCTATTGTTCATTCTCCAAGTGATACTTGATTTTTCCTTCCTTCTTTTATCATTGATTTTCAGTTTCATTCCATTATGATCAGATAAGATGCATGGTATTATCTCTACTCCTTTATATTGTCTAAGAGTTGCCCTGTGACATAGTATATGGTCTATTTTTGAGAAGGTTCCATGTGCTGCTGAGAAAAAAGTGTAGCTACTTGATGTTGGGTGGTATACTCTATGTATGTCAATTAAGTCTAGGTTATTAATTGTGTTATTGAGTTCTATAGTTTCCTTATTTAACTTTTGTTTGGAAGATTTGTCCAGTGGTGAGAGAGGTGTGTTAAAATCTCCCATGATTATTGTATGGTGGTCTATTAGACTCTTGAACTTGAGAAGAGTTTGCTTGATTAACATAGCTGCACCATTATTTGGGGCATATATATTTATGATTGTTATGTCTTGTTGGTGTATGGTTCCCTTGAGCAGTATGTAGTGTCCCTCTTTATCCCTTTTGATTAACTTTGGCTTGAAATCTATTTTATTAGATATGAGTATGGATACTCCTGCTTGTTTTCGCAGTCCGTATGAATGGTATGATTTTTCCCAACCTTTCACTTTCAGTCTATGTATATCTTTTTCTATCATATGTGTCTCCTGTAGGCAGCATATTGTTGGGTCTTGTTTTGTGATTCATTCTACTAGCCTGTGTCTCTTAATTGGTGAGTTTAAGCCATTAACATTTAGAGTTATTATTGAGATATGGTTTGATCTTCCAGCCATATTTGTTTATTAATGTTACTAAACCTGTTTTGTTTTCCTCTTTGATTACTTTCCCCCTTTTACTGTCCTACCTCCCGCTGTTGGTTTTCAATGTTATTTTCCATTTCCTCTTCCTGTAATGTTTTGCCAAGGATTTTTTTTTTACTTTTTTTTTTATTTTATTATTGGTCGTTCAAAACATTACATAGTTCTTAATACATCATATTACACGGTTTGATTCAAGTGGGTTATGAACTCCCACTTTTACCCCGTATACAGATTGCTGTATCACATCAGATACCCTTCCATTGATTGACATATTGCCTTTCCAGTGTCTGATGTATTCTGCTGTCTGTCCTATTCTCTACTATTTCCCCTCCCCTCCCCTCCCCTCCCCTCCCCTTTTCTCTCTCTACCCCTTCTACTGTAAATCATTTCTTCCATTTGTATTATCTTGTCTTACCCCTCCTTTCCTCTTATATGTCATTTTGTATAACCCTGAGGATCGCCTTCCATTTCCATGCGATTTCCCTTCTCACTCCCTTTCCCTCCCACTTCTCATCCCTGTTTAATGTAAATCTTCTTCTCAAGCTCTTCGTCCCTACCCTGTCCTTGTTTACTCCCCTTATATCAAAGGAGTCATTTGGTATTTGTTTTTTAAAGATTGACTAGCTTCACTTAGCATAATCTGCTCTAATGCCATCCATTTCCCTCCGAATTCTATGATCTTGTCATTTTTTAATGCAGAGTAATACTCCATTGTGTATAAATGCCACATTTTTTTATCCATTCATCTATTGAAGGGCATCTAGGCTGATTCCACAGTCTTGCTATCGTGAATTGAGCTGCTATGAACATCGATGTAGCAGTGTCCCTGTAGCATGCTCTTATTAGGTCTTTAGGGAATAGAACGAGAAGGGGAATAGCTGGGTCAAATGGTGGTTCCATTCCCAGCTTTCCAAGAAATCTCCATACTGCTTTCCAAATTGGCTGCACCAATTTGCAGTCCCACCAGCAATGAACAAGAGTGCCCTTTTCCTCGCATCCTCTCTAGCACTTATTGTTGTTTGACTTCCTAATGGCTGCCAATCTTACTGGAGTGAGATGGTATCTTAGGGTAGTTTTGATTTGCATTTCTCTGACTGCTGGCGATGATGAGCATTTTTTCATGTACTTATTGATTGATTGTATGTCCTCCTCTGAGAAGTGTCTGTTCAGGTCCTTTGCCCATTTATTGATTGGGTTATTTGTTATCTTATTGTCTAATTTTTTGAGTTCTTTGTATATTCTGGATATTAGGGCTCTATCTGAAGTGTGAGGAGTAAAGATTTGTTCCCAGGATGTAGGCTCCCTGTTTATCTCTCTTATTGTTTCTTTTGCTGAGAAAAAACTTTTTAGTTTGAGTAAGTCCCATTTGTTGATTCTAGTTGTTAACTCTTGCACTATGGGTGTCCTATTGAGGAATTTGGAGCCCGATCCCACAGCATGTAGATCATAACCAACTTTTTCTTCTATCAGATGCCGTGTCTCTGATTTAATATCAAGCTCCTTGATCCATTTTGAGTTAACTTTTGTGCATGGCGAGAGATAGGGATTCAGATTCATTTTGATGCAAATGGATTTCCAGTTTTCCCAGCACCATTTGTTGAAGATGCTATCTTGCCAAGGATTTTTTGAAGAGATGGTTTTCTAGCTGCGAATTCTTTTAACTTTTGTTTATCGTGGAAGGTTTTAATTTCATCTTCCATCCTGAAGCTTAATTTCGCTGGATACACGATTCTTGGTTGGAACCCATTTTCTTTCAGTGTTTGAAATATGTTATTCCAGGATCTTCTAGCTTTCAGAGTCTGTGTTGAGAGATCAGCTGTTATCCTGATTGGTTTACCCCTAAATGTAATCTGCTTCCTTTCTCTTGTAGCTTTTAAAATTCTCTCCTTATAATTGATTAGTTCTTTTAACTTATACATAAAAATAATTCCCTGGGGTATATTTATATATGCACATCGCATGATTTTTTAAGAAATCATTCCCCGTTGCTTCCCTTTCCCATCCTTCCACTCTGCCTCTTGATCTCCTTCTACCATCTGCATTATATTTTGAAGTAAGATTCAAGATGGCTTGCTTGCATCCATCCTAAACACATTTACTGAATAATGATTTCCCTCTTTGCTGTCCCTTCTCCTGCATCATACATTGCTTGCTTATGGCTAACAAAAAGTCTTCCTCAGGTAACAGCCCTGTCCCACAGACCCAGCCTCATCCCCACACTAGTTCCATTTTGTTGAATGGCTCTTACTTTATGGTGCATGTCAACATCTATGCAGGTGAAATTTCCTCTTTATTTCAAGTTTCTAGAGTGTTTTTCTATAATCTCCAACCAGGATTTTGGAATTATTGGTATGTTAGATATATTTATAAGTCAGAACTTGCCTATCTATTGTGAATAGTTTTCTACAGAAGAAATATCTGGAGATGGGTACTGTCCTTGCAGCCTGCTGGAATTTGTAGGGTGTGTTCTGAGAGGCTGATGAGAGTTCTGAGAGTTCTGAGAGTGATGAGGGTGGGCACTAGGTTGTTTTCTGTTTATAGCTGACACAGCACAGCAACAAGAGAATCTCACACTCTTTGGTACATTCTTTCTGACAAGGACAAATCACGTTTTGACAACATTCTTTGGGTTCACAGAAGGCATTCCCAAATGTAAGCTCGCTTGGTCTTTTTATCAATCCTAAGCTGAAGGAGTGGGCATTGTCAGCCCCACTTAAGAAAGAGGAAATGGATGCTCAAAGGAGTCACAGCGGAATGTGAACTCCACAAAGGCAGCTTCCTCTTTCGCTTCTGCAACTTCCTCAGCACCAATGAGTCTCTCAAAGATTGTGTGTTGAGCTAGGAAGTCTATAAATAAATGGATGGATAATCAAGAAATGAATCAAGCCACTCCCAAAACTACGAATGTATCTGGCACTTACTGTTTCACTATCCTGAGAGCCTGAGAGCCTGAGAGCCTGGGCCCAAGAGTTCTCTCCAGCTCATTGATGGTTCTCAGAGTCTATAGGGAGCAACCAGTGTTAGAATTTAAAAGAAACTCCAGTGCCTTGGGGACTGCAAGAGGTTGCCAAAGTAAACCAGTGCTGAACTGGACCACTATGGGCTTCATCGAATTCTCCACCAGCGGATTAGTCTCCTATGGATGGGATTTTTCTTGCTTATGTTACTAGACGAATCATGTAACAGTAAATATCAAAAAATGGCATACATTTTATTTTGTCTAAGCACCACTTTAAATTGTGCTGCACAATAGATATATAAGTAGTAAACACTTCAAATCCATGCAGAGAGGGTAGAGTCCTCTCCTAAAATGACTGCTTTGTGGATCAGAGTCCAGCAAGAACCCAGCCCACCCAGGCTGGGGACTGAAGGAGAATGGAGTAAACAGATCACCTACCCAGCAATGAGCAGAGCATAGGGAGGAACACAAGCCTGGAGCCAGTGGAAGGGGGAAAAGAGAGAGCAGCTACTGACCTGGCCACCTGTCCAAGCTGTGCCTGTGGTTGAGGGATGCTGCCCACCCACAGAGGACAGAGCAGGTCACATACATGCACTGACTGGGGAAGCCCAGGCCACCTCTGTGCCTGTGCCCCACTGGCAGACTGGAGCAGCATCCAGCCTCTTTGAGCCCTGGGAGGATGGGAGACAGATGAGAAGACCCAGCAACACTGTGAAACTAGCTTTATCCAAAGGCACCATGGCATCCTGCTCAGAACCCACCCCAGAAATAAGTTTTCTCAGGAGTGACATTACTTATATGAAAACTCATCCAGTGGTATTAAAACTAAGCCATGTTTACTCAGCTATTTAATCATCTTCCTTTGCTGAAACTAATAAAGTTATGTGAGATCCACACTGTTCTGGAAAATTCCAGGCCATACGATTACTTACAAAGCCAATCGACTATGCACGTAGGGGTCTCAGTGATTATGTAATTATGCTTAGGATTATGCTTGATTATGTAAGTGATATTTAGTGATTAACTCTCAGGGAACGTTATCTAACTTGAAGTATAGAAGATGTGGTGTACTAATTATTTTTAAATTATGTCTGCCTGCCTCCATTGTCATTTTTCCTAATAAAGTAGAAAAGGAAGGTGTTAAGCACAAGTGAGAAAAATACAAAAACATAAAAATAGGCTAAAATAAGAAGTACAACAGAAAGAGGCAGTCAGCAAAAAACTACAGGGTTGGGGGGGGGAGGGGCCCATTCAACAGCCTTTCTAAAAATGGAATTATTTTATTTTGCCACGGCAATGCCCATAAAAATGATTTTCCTTCCAGCTGCAGCAGTGGCAGCACAAAAGGAAATGGACCAGATCTTAGATTGGGGGTTTAACTGGGAGAAAAATGGCTAGGCTGCATTTTGCACACAAGCATGCACATGCATACATGGACACACACACACACACACACACACACACATACACACAAATACTGCAACCTTGTGCTTCAGGAGCAAGAAGCAGAGCCCATTATTCATTTGCAGCAAAATGATGGGAAAATCTATCATTTTAGTATTTCATTTTCAGGGCTAAATTCAATGAAAATCTAGTTGAGTTTTACCCAAATGGCATTTCCATTAATGCAAAATGGAGACTTTCAGAGCTCCCTCTGTTAACTCTCTACCCGTGAATGTATGGAGGGCAGAGAGAAGAGGAGCATCACAGCACTGGGTGTCTGTAAGAGACCCAGGGTTTTGCACCGTTTCATAAGGACCAGCATGATGTGTCTTGAATACAAAGGATTTACAGGTACTATCACTTTTTAAACAATCCTATATGGGGTAGGAGGAAAAATCAATAACCATCAGAAGGCTTGGAATTATTTTAGGTCATACAGCAGCATGGGGCTCACACAAATATGGAGGCTAGATCAGGGTACACACTAGGTCAGACTCTGTCCTCAACATCTTCCACACATTTCCTCATTTAAGTCTTCCAATAATCCTGCAAAACAAGGGTTGCTATTACCCCACTTTATGGATAGGGAAACCAAGGTGGAGAGAAACTGTAACTTGGTGAAGTTGGCAGAGCCGTGGGCAGAGAGGATTCAACCCCTAGCAACCTGGTCCCTGGTGTCACTCCCATCAGGGTACCTCTTAAAGGGATCAGCCACAGACTCAAAAGTGAGTCTTGCTTTAGAAATTCAATGACAAGCAGGAACATCTCTGCTTTTCCATCTGAGCAAGAATGAAATGAAGAACTGTGAAGTTCATAACTGGTTTAAAAAAATTAAACTTTTAACATTAATTGCTCCTGAACATTTGTGAGTGCCCAAAATCCTGACATAAAAGCTTTAATTTCTATGCAAAGCAGATAGGATGATTGAGTTATAATTAAAATGGTAATTATACCCTTAATGCTCCATATTTGACTTTTCAAAAAAAATGTTATGCTCCAAGAAAAGCTATTTAAAGATCAGAGGAAAATGTTTGAAAATGAATGTATTCAAGACATTTTAAATCTTTTAAAATCCAGTTATTGATTTTAACATGCTTTCAAGTGTAGTCTAAAACATTTTCTTCATTTATTTTGGTCGATGGAAATAATAAAAAATCATTGGAACGTGAAAAGCTTAAACGAAGGCAATATTCTGGAGGTTGATATTTAAAGTGATAAATATTTGAAATGTTGGGGCGTAGAGGGAGGGACGTCTCCACCTGTAGACTGGTGGCTGAGAACCTCAAGCCCCACCCAGAGTGGGCAAGGGAAGAGCCAGTTGGTAGGAAGGAACCTTGGGCGACTCCCTTTCCGGCTTTGGAGGTGCTACTCCAAGCTCCACTACTACAAATATGACATTTCCTTTGATCCTTCATTGACTGTTTAGAATTTAAAAAGAACACCTAAAGCTATAAATCAAATGTCAGGTGCGGCAGTCTAGTGGAACCGTATCAATATTTCATGATGTATGGCTTGCTGGGAGGCTCGGAAGCCCTGGTCTTGCCAAAAACCGCATTCGCGATGCTTTGAGCTCACCCAGCCGTGCTGGGTGCCCGGCCCGCAGTCAATGAAGGCTGAAGCCAGGAAACAGTGTGCTTTGGCAGGAGGGCCCCCTGCAGACCTCATCTGTCACCTGCGGCGCACGCACTTCTAGCCCAGTGGCTGCCGGCTGGGCTGCTGGCCAGACCATGCTCCCTAGCATCCCCTGGCCAGTCCCGGGAGGGCGCACCCACCCACCCCCCACCCCACCCCCGCCCCATGGGAGGTGTGGCTTGGGAAGAAGGAAGGAAGGTCTACACCTTCTCAGGTCGCTCCCGGCCTCCCTTCCCCTTCCAGAGACTGGGGAGGGGAGGATCTCTGGGCTCTGGGGAAGGATTCCTTCCCCTGCCCTATTTCTGGGAGGGCAATGACGGTATGGGAAGGAGGACTGAAAGCAAGGCTGTGTGCAGAACCCGAGTGTCCTGGGGCACTTTACTAAGGAGTCTGTCTTAGCTGGACTTTTCTTCCACCTTTATCATTATGAAGAGGATGAAATATATCCTAGAGATTTTTGCACCAACAGTGAAATACCTAAGAGTATGAGAGACCCCCAAGTCGACCGTGAACCCTACAAGCAGCAACATGGAGCCTTCTAAGCAAGTGTCAGCCCCTCCAGAACCTCTGAACCTCTCCATTCTGGAGGGCATCTCCTTGGCTTCTGTTTGTGTGTGGTTTGATGCCTTCTGAGGGGCCTTTCTTGCCTAGGTCAGGCACATGGTCTTCACACCACAGGCAGGGGAGGTGGACATAGCCTCAGTCACAGCAGGTCAGGGGCTGGAGCAGCCAGAAAGCTCAGGAGCCCAGGACTCCAGAGGTGGGGGCTCTGAGGAGGTCCTGGCCTTGGCAGATAGAGCTCAGCCCCAAGTTGAACTCAGGAGGAGGGATTGGAGGCTGGAGCAGAGGTTGGGCAAGTAGGGGCTGTCTGCTCCACTAAGGGCCCCAGCCCTCTTAAGTGGAGGTGCCAGCAGCTGGGGACAGCAGTGGTCCACCCCACGTGCTGCCTCTTCGAGGATGGGGCAAATAGAACACAAATGATCAGGGACCGTGCACATGCCGGAAATGTATCCTCCTGAAGGGCAGGGGCTTCAGAGAAACTTCTTGCTCAATTTTGCTGAGAAGCAGATTAAGACTGCAGCACATGGGCAAGATCCACCTGGGCATGATTTTCCTGGAACAAAGTGAAGAAGTGGTCCAAAATGCACTGCAAAATGTCAGCGTACAAATGACTAAAATTCTAATGCAGGAACCCCAAGTTTCCCGGTGCCTGGAGTCTGAAGGCTCCTGAGCTGTCTCTCACTCATACTATATTTCCTTTCTTCATCAAGAGTTGAGGCTAGATATTGCCCTGTATAATGTTCCAAATGACTGGTTTTCAGATGTAGTGAATTTCAGAAATATTACCAGTAAGCAAAAGACACATTATGGATCTTTAGCATTGCCAGTTGGCTGGAGAAATGTGTGGGGAGGCAGCATCGATAGCCACGAGCATTTTGGAATATCTACAATCTCAGAAAGTTAAATGGCAAGCACATTTTTGTGAAAGCTTTGCATAACGGAAGTTTGGCCTGTCTGATTGACTGGCACGGGTGGTTTCCTTGCTGTGCGTGTAGTGTGGCGGCTACAGCTCCCCACCTTCCCTCCCACCAGAGGAAGCAGGCAGCCTGCTGTCTGAGAAGCATTAACTGCTTGTGCTCTGTTTGGGTTTTGTTTCTCCTGTTATTGCAGGAAGCAGTTGCTAACAGGCAACGTCTACTGTGGAAACTGGTGCTTTTTGCTAGCAGGGACTCTTGTCACAAAGATCAATCCACACTTGAAGTAGATAATCCCTCGTGAGTTGTAGCAATATTTTTTATGATGAGTAGTTACAATTCTGCTTTGCTACTTAGTGTTGGGCATCTAAAAGGGCTCTGTGATTTTTCTGTTCATTCACATTAGGGACCCTTGGTAACAGCAGGGCAACCACCATGCTGTGTAGAACAAGAGGAAAGGCTCTGGGAAAAAAAGGACTGCAGCAGGAATCTTCCAGAACTTCAGACCACAGTTCTGAGTTGGCATGAAAATATTAAGGACTGTCCCCGCCCCATGTCCTTCTCCCCAAAGCTGGCCCTTCTCAATGAGCTCTTCCTTGCAAAATGGAACCCCGAAGATCCATACACTCCTGTACAAATCCATCTCCACTTGCATGGCCCAATGCCTAGCACTCACGAAGCCCTCATCAAACATCCTTGGAAGAATTGGAGGAATGATCCCAGAGTTAACTGCCTCGGTTTTGAACCCTGGTTGCTACCATAAGCCTCGTGACTCTCAGTGAGTTCTTCATCTTCTGTGCATTCTCATCCTCTGCCAATGAGAAAAACAGCAGTGCCCACCTTGAAAGCTTATTGTGACAATTATATGAGAGGATATATATATATAATGCTTACCATGGTGCCAGCATAAAATAATAAGCAATCGACGATGAACTTAGCTCTCTCGTGATCACCGGGAGAGAGGGAGATGTTCAAAAGACACCAGACTTAGGTGAGCCTTGAAATCTGTTTGAGGGAAGATGGCATTCCGATCATAGCCCCGTAACTGGGCCTCAGGCCAACCTGGCAACTCTCCAGGTGCTTTCCCTAGCCCAAAGTTATAAGTGGCCACAGGTATCTCCTGGGGATTGGTGGCCTCTGAGAAAAGCCAATGGTGCTGCCTTTTTCCCATAAAGTACAGAAAACAAAATGCAACCTGCACATCCTGACAGGAGCTGCCAGCCTGCCTTCATGCTGCCCCAGGTTTCCACAGCTTCAGAGTCAGTGCAAGGCACAAGCCAGAGATGAGAGCATCGGCGAAAACCAGCTGCCTGGGAGTTGAGGAACAGACAAGCAGGAAAGTTATTTTTCTGTTTCATTTCACCTCGAAGAAGAATTATTGATTTTAATACTTTATTTTCACATGAGTTTATCTGAGTGACAGGTGCTACTCAGGTCATGCCCATGAAG
Source organism: Urocitellus parryii (assembly GCF_045843805.1). Classification (NCBI taxonomy): domain Eukaryota; kingdom Metazoa; phylum Chordata; class Mammalia; order Rodentia; family Sciuridae; genus Urocitellus; species Urocitellus parryii. Next base: position 78,845,829 of record NC_135539.1, read on the forward strand.
GGGAAATTAGATTCTGGTAATTAAGAATCTCATCCAGAGGTCACAGGTACTGAGGAGGATTAAAGCTGTTCACTGGAGCAAGCACAGAAACTCTCAGGGGATTAGGACACAGACTCAATAATTTCTTCCAGTTTCTTAAATTACACTTAAATTCTCAGGAAGGCTTAAGATCCAGCCCGTTGGTTCCAGAAAGAGCTGCATTTAACTACGCTTCCATCATCTCAGGGCAGAGATCCTAGTGTGAGCGCCTTGTTCAGGAAAGGCTCCCCAGTCGCCATGCTGAGGGTTTGGGAGGTGGGACCCAGGGCTGTCAGAGGGAAGAGCCAGCTCAGGGAAGAAGATGGATGGAGGTAACTTCATGGGTTCTTTTCTCATTCAAGGTCTTTATCTGTGTCATGGCTAGTCTCTGTGGACAGGTGTCCTGTTTTAGTCCGCTTTTCTATCACTGTGACCAAAATACCTGACAAGAACAATTTTAGAGGAGGAAAAGTTTATTTGGTGCTCACAGTTTCAGAGGGTCAGTCCATAGATGGCAATTCTGTTGCTCTGGAGATAAAGCAGAACACCAGGGCAGTAGGGTGTGGCAGAGGAAAGCAGCTTGGGAAGTGACAATTAGGAAGGACAGAAAACAGGGACAAAATACAAATCTCAGCGACTCACCTCCTTCAGCCATACCCTGTCTGCCTACAGTCACCACCCAGTGAATCCATTCAAGTAGATTAATGCACTGATTAGGCTAAAGCTCTTATAACCCAATCAGTTCACCTCTGAAATTTCTTGCATTGTCACACACATGAGCTTTCGGAGGACTCCTCGTATCTACACCGTAACATGACCCAAGCCACTTCAGTCTTCACTGAGTGCCAGGTAGACACTGACCATTGAAGGTATTCATTCAGACATGTGAAAATCTATTATTAAAAAGTAAAACCTTTAACATCATTTTGTTTTCATTTTCAAGAACTTGCTAAGTCTCTATTGCATTCTTTCAGAGAGTGTCTAACACACAGCATCCCTGCAAATCCACAGCACCCCTTGTCCCCAGGTCAGGAGACTCCTTGAACAAACACAGCCCCATGCCCTGCTACTGCTGCCTCAGGTCTGGATGACACCCACCGAAAAGCCTAATCAAAACCAGTACCAAAAACATAGGTATCGCTGCCAGCTGTGACACAGACACCTAGTGTGCGGTGTATTTGCAGAGAGTGGACAGGACAGGAAGCCTGCTCCATGGCTGTGCCTAGTAGACCACGGGGATCCCTGCTTCAAGAGCTCTCGCTGTCTCTTCCCAGAGGTGGGACTTGGGTGGGCTGTATTATTTGTTTGAAATCACATAAAGGCAGTGCTTGAATTTAAATCCAGATCTCCTTATTAGCCCTCACAATTATTATTCTTTTTACAGTTTCACTACTGCCTTACTCTTGAATTATTGTGGATATTGCCAATATCCACATCTAGATTGTTGATAGCCATTATAGTCATCATCTGACTCTCTGGAATGCTTATTTATTCCAAAGCACTCATTTTAGCGATTACATTGGAAAATATGAAATTTCTGTTCTTGTAGGTATTGTCACAGTCATATAGCTTAACTTGATTCTAAATAAGTTCAAACTTTAGCTTTAATTTTTTTTTGACCCAAGATACTGAAAACTATTTGTTGTCTTTACAACCCTGTCTCCTCTTGCCCTGTGCCACATCTACCATAAAGGAAGAGTCAAGGTGAAGAGGGGAAGTGGCACTGAGGATCCGGCACCCTGAATAGTCAGCCCCAGTTGCCCTTCCTTCCTGCTTCTCATCCTTCCCTGCCCAGCATTCCTCTGTCCTAATTGAGGGGCTACACACTCAGAAGCACTGAACTGGCACAATAACATCCCTCATGCCTGGGACAAGGTCTGGCAGAATGGGCTCTTTGTAAATATCTTCACAGGCAATTAATACATTAATTTACTGCAGGTCCTTCTATGACCCATAGAGTTTGGAGAGCAACTTTAGACCACTTCTTCTCTTTTCTGTCTCTTCTCCCACACATGCACACAGAAAAAAATAAGAAGTTTTTTTCTGCTGATCCCAATATCGCCATAGTTCATCAGGAGCGTTTGGTCTCCTCACAGACAACACGCCATTTGAGGCTGCTTATCTAGAACGGGAAATGTCAGCATCTGGGAGAGTTTCTCATCACCAGGTAGTGTGGGAATCAGAAACCATCCCACTGTGCAAATGTAAGCATCCTCAAATCCCTTGCCCAGCATGACAATTAGACTTTGCATAGTGCATGGTCCAAAACAGGCCCCCATTAAACATTGCTGAATTAACAAGTGAACAAATAAAGCAGCAAGAAATTGTAGAGACTGGTGAAGTCAAGGACCGAGGACCAGGTTGAAGTGGAGACTAAAAGATAAGAACTAATGGAGGGAACACAGTGTTACAGAAAGAACAGAAGCAAGAGGGTTGAATTTAAACTGGAATCCAGAGGACAGAAAGAACTGATTCTGGAAAGTTCAGGTAGAAGGAGGCTTGCAAAGCTAGATCAGCAGCAGACGTCCCCTGTCTGAAGAAGCCAGAAACCAAAGGACAATTGGAGAAAGATGTGAATCCAGTCTGAAGGGCCCTGAGAAGAGCAGCAAGAAAAACGTGGCTGAGAGGTTTGGAAGGGAGGCAGACCCATTGGGATGAAAGCCTCCTTCCTGCCCCCAAACTCTGGGTTCTCTTCTCCAGCTCAGCCAGTCTGAGACTGAGCTCTGTAGACCATGGTCTAGCCCATTCCAGCTGCCTTGCCCAATCCTAAGCACAGATGGTTATGCCAGGGAAAGAAATGATCATGAGTAATTTTACTAAGATCCCTATTGTTTAATGGAAGAACAGCCATTGCTTCTGGTATATTTCACAAAACTCTTCAAAATTTAAGACGAAAACATTGCTACTGATGGCAGCTAATTTCACCACCAAATCCCACCATGACCAGTCACAAGTCTTGCAATTCTTGCAAGTCCTCTAGATGTGCCTTGTACATCCCAAGGAGCATGGTGAGCCCATACCCAGCCAAGAAAAAAAAAAAGTTGTTTTCATGATGCCCAAAATGAACCTGCAGTGAGAATGAGGGTCTATAAGCACTGAGCAAAACTGAGATTTAATAGTCAGGGTTCCCCTAAAAAACAACTTCACATCAGCCAGCAATGATACACATTTTTCTTAACAAAGTGCAAGGCTCAGGACCTCCAGGATGACAGTCAACATCTCTTGATCACCCTTGGGGTATGGAATACCAGAGGCAACCTCAGAAACATCCCAAAACAGAAACCCTTCTCCAAGTTCTATGGCTAAAATGCCCGTAGAACTTACTGTGGGGAGGTAGACAGACTTCAGTATAAATATCCACTAAACAACCAAATTTTATAGAAAAATTATTGCCTCTCTGCTTCCCCCGGTCCCCCATCAGAAATCCTTCATGGGGGGGGGAATTCATGTGGAGGTCATAGTGTAAGCAGGTGTGAGTGGGTCCAGCAGAAGGAAACATGGCTGCCAAAGTGTTTGAATCCATTGGCAAGTTTGGCCTGGCCTTAGCCGTTGCAGGAGGCGTGGTGAACTCTGCCTTATATAATGTGGATGCTGGGCACAGAGCTGTCATCTTTGACCGATTCCGTGGTGTACAGGACATTGTGGTAGGGGAAGGAACTCACTTTCTCATACCTTGGGTTCAGAAACCTATTATCTTTGATTGCCGCTCTCGACCACGTAATGTGCCAGTCATCACTGGAAGCAAAGATTTGCAGAATGTCAACATCACACTGCGCATCCTTTTCCGACCTGTTGCTAGTCAGCTTCCTCGAATCTTCACTAGCATTGGAGAGGACTATGATGAACGAGTGCTGCCGTCCATCACTACAGAGATCCTCAAGTCAGTGGTGGCTCGCTTTGATGCTGGCGAACTGATCACCCAGAGAGAGCTGGTCTCCAGGCAGGTGAGCGATGACCTTACAGAGCGAGCAGCAACCTTTGGGCTCATCCTGGATGACGTGTCCTTGACACATCTGACCTTTGGGAAGGAGTTCACAGAAGCGGTGGAAGCCAAACAGGTGGCTCAGCAGGAAGCAGAGAGGGCCAGATTTGTGGTGGAAAAGGCTGAACAGCAAAAGAAAGCTGCCATCATCTCTGCTGAGGGTGACTCCAAGGCAGCCGAGCTGATTGCCAACTCACTGGCCACTGCAGGTGATGGCCTGATTGAGCTGCGCAAGCTGGAAGCCGCCGAGGACATAGCATACCAGCTCTCACGCACTCGGAACGTCACTTACCTGCCAGCAGGGCAGTCCGTGCTCCTCCAACTGCCCCAGTGAGGGTGCCCTGTCCGCACCTCCTCAGGCCACTTGGGCCACAGCCCCGATTCTGAATACCATCTTTCTTCTGCCCCCACCCCAGAAATCACTGTGAAATTTCATGATTGGCTTAAAAAGTGAAGGAAATAAAAAGTAAAATCACTTCAAAAAAAAAAAAAAAGAAATCCTTCATGGGTATGATGGAATTTGACACTTGCCAAAAGCAACTTACAAAAAAATACTTTCTATATGTCCTAGAACTCTTAGGCAGCTAAGAAAACAAGATGCTAAGAAAAAATGTGCATTCCATGCTTTCTATCCATCTTGAACTTTCAAGAGAAAAATAGGAATAACAATCTATATTTCAAGAGTTCCCCATGCTGGGGAGGGAAGGGAGAAGTGCTAGGGGTGATATTGGCCAAATAATGTTGTTATATTGTGTGCTCGTACGAATACGTAACAACAAATCCCACCATTATGTATAGCTATAATGCACCAATTTAAAGATGTAGACAAATAAGAGTTCCCCATGCTGTTAATCACCCACAAAACTGAATTATATGATGAGAAATTAGTTACCTGGACAGCAATTAAAACAGCAATGAGATACCACTACATATCTATTAGAATGCCCCAAATCCAGGACACGGAGGGCACTAAATGCTGGCGAGGATGCGGAACAACAGGAACTCTCGTTCATTGCTGAAGGAAATGTAAAGTGACACAGCCTCTGTGTCACCAGGAAATTGGCAGTGTCTTACAAAATTAAACACATTCTCACCATATTATTCAGCAACCACAGTCCTTCATGTTTACTCAAAGGAGTTGAAAATGTATGGCCACACAAAAACCTGCAGGCAAGTGATTATAGCAACTTTATTTCTAATTGCTAGATTTTGGAAACAAGATGCCCTTTAACAGGTGAAGGGATAAATAAACTATGGTACATTTAGACAATGAATATGATTCAGTGCTATAAATACATCAGCTATCAATCCATGAAAGACCTGGAGGAAACTGAAATACATATTACTAAATGAAAAGGCAGCCCGGGGACGATGCCAGGGGCACACGGTCTACAAAAGGCAGAAGTATAGATGACAGAAAGATTGGTGGTTGCAAGAGGTTAAGGGGAGGGAGAAGCAGGTGGGAAACTGAGTGTCTTTAGGGAAGTGAAGCTCTTCTGTAGGATGCTGTAATAGTGCAGACATGTCATTATACATTTGTCCAAACCCATCAGCTGCACAACACCAAGAATGAACTCTAGTGTAAACCATGGACTCCAGGTGTAGATGATGTGTAAAAGTGGGTTCACTGACTGCAGCAAATGCACCAACTGGCCCAGTGTGCTGATAAAAGGGGGTGCTATGCATTTGGGGTGCAGGGGTATATGGAAGTCTCTCTATTTTCCACCCAAGCTTGGGGTGAACCTAAAACTACTCTAAAATATATAGTCTATTTTAAAAATTAGATATCTGATAGGATTATACTAGGGCAGTCTGTATAAAATTCAATGACAGGAAATAAGCCACAAGGAATTTTATAATGATTTCCTAGCGTTGCCTGATATTCATTCTAGATTCTAATTAATCACCCTAGTATTTAATCAGCCTAACTAATGATCCTTGAGGAAGGAAAAAGGGAGGGAAAGAGAGAGGGGAGGGAGGGAGAGAGAAGGGGAAAAAGGAGCATCAAGATTGTGTAAGGTTGGTTTTCTGGATGATTTTATGTTGGGCTCTGGTTTTCTATAGTCTTATAGGTTTGTGTTTAATAACATATATAAGGTCTTCCACTTACCAACAGTTTAGGTTTTAAAATTCATCTGTTCAATTCTAACTTATCCCATGTGGAAGACAACTGTCACCCTCTGTTGGTGGCAGCCAGAGTTGGTAACTTTTGTTAGACCACTTAATTTTTCTCAGGCCTGTGAGCATTCAAAAGCTAAATTGCTTCAATATTGGGTTTTAAATGCAATTAAATAAATAACTCAGGTCTTTCATCTTGTTATCTTTAAAATCAGTACACACCGTAACTATAAATCTATCAACCTGTTAAACCACTGTGCCGTAATGTAATCAGTACCGTAACCAAGGCAACTGGGAAGCCTGGCACAGGTCCTGGCTGCTTTACCACAAGCGGTGGGCTTTGTAAAAGTACTGACATTTTCTGGTATTTGAGCAATATGACTCAGAATAGGTGGTCTTTAAACAAGAGTGACACACTGGTCTGGAAACGGTGGACAGAGGCACGCTCAAAGCAGATCAGCTCTGTGCACACCGGTCTCATTAGAACAGCAGAAACCTAACCGCAGCAATGACACACTTTTGCATGTGTGGACAGCTCAGCTCCTCCCAACACAGTGCCTATACATGGCCTCTTTGGGTACAGTAACTACACAAGGTAAGAGCAGGTGTTATCACATGCATTTTATGTGTGAGGAAAAACGCCTCAAAAAAAGGGTCAATTATCATCCAAAGCCACAGAGGGAATAGATGAAGGAGGCGACCACAGCCACTCCTGTTTCAGTCAACATCTACGGAGCACTTCTTAAGGCCCTGGGAATTTAGAAATAAAGGAAACAATATTGTGCTGGGGAGGCACCTAGAATCTTCTTCTGAATAATACTCAGTAAACACTAATGAAGAAACAAATTGTAACACGGGGTGGAGTGGGAGGCAACCTAAGAAAGTTTGTTTGGAAAATTGCAGGAGAGCACAGGAGGGAAAATTAATTAGCAGAGGAGGTGGCATCTGCCTAAGCTGGTCCCTCAGGGAGGTGTGAGCTGAGCTGATGTGAGCAGAGGAACAGGGCACCCGAAAGAGCAGGGTCTTGGGTGTGGGGTGGGGCGAAGTCGTCTGTGGATGGCAGGACCACCTCTAGGTACAGACCCCAAGGAGGAGGAGGTGTTGTGAGAGGCGGATGCAGGGATGGGAGGAGAGTGTGGAGAGCCATCGACTGGCACCCGCAGTCCTCTGATGGATTTGATCTGCGTGTGATATTTTGCCTACATTTGAGAACAGTTGATCTATTGGCAAAGCTAAGAGGGTTTGGATATAAGAAAGACAAGAAGCAGAGAGACAAGAGAAGACGCTACCGTAACAGTTCTTCTGAGAAAAAAAAATATTCCCCAAAGCACTCAAAATAGGAAGAATCTTCTTTAGACCTGTGGGAGGCAAAGAATGTAAAATTCAAGCACAACATGTACCACTCATCCCTATAGGGTGAGAAAAACACAGTCATCGAGACTGAAGGAAATGGGCAGGTGTTCCGGTCCCTGTTGCCAAGGCCCACCCTGAGTGGTCATTGAAATGTGTCACTGAATTGCCAGGTGTCAAGGTAGCCAATTAGGACAATAGCCAGATTCAGAGTGACAAGGAAGCCTTTACTCATTTAGTGACACAGTGTTAGGAAGAGGCAAAGAGGGCCAGGTGACTGGAATCCTTTCACTGTGGAGAAATCCCAAACAAAAGGCTCCTTCCCCTTCCAGGGCCTGAGAGGCCAGAAGGAGGAGGAGGAGGAGGAGACATGGAGGAGTGAACAGGCACAGAATCCTACTAACTGCAGCCCTACCTGCACAAGTCTGGTGTGGGGAGCTCAGCTCTCCAGTGAGGTCTGCAAGATAAAGTCTCACCGTCCCCTGGGAAATCATGTACAGACTTTTAGCCAGATTTTCACCTATACGCAGATCAAATTGTTGGTTGGCACATAACCAACTGACTGTTCCATTTTCTGCAATCTCAAATGGGAGAGAAGTCAGTCTCCCAGAGGAAGATGGCCCAGGAAAGAGTGTTTGGGAGGACCAACAGCAAGGGGTCTATTTGCATTTCTAGAATGTAGTGAAACAGGCACCCACCAGCCTCTCAACTCTGGAAGCAAGCCCAGGGTTGGTGTGGCTGAGAGGAAGTGGGTATTTGTGTGCTGGTTTCCTGGGTGGCCACAGTGGGTCACGGGAGTCCTCCCAACTCAATTGATTTCACAGTCCGGAGTGTTGGTTACCTGTGTACCGTAACAGTCCAAATATATTAAAAGGAAACTTTCTGAAATAATTTATAAGTTTAAATAACTTTTACCAAAGTATATTATTATAGTTGTTGTATTTTATTACTTATTATTGTTGTTAATCTCTTACTGGGGCTAATTTATAAATAGAGCTCTATCACAGATACTGTATCTTTAGGAAAAGGATGACACACATAGAGTTTGGTATTATCCATGGTTTCTGGCATTGACTGGGAGTCCCAGGACATATCCCTTGAGGATAAGAGGGATATAAATGCACCACAACTGGATGGTTTTAAACAAATTTAAGAAACTTATTATCTCTCAGTTTTGGAGGCCAAAACTAAAATGGAAGTTGCAGTGGGGTTGGTGTCTTCTGAAAGTTCAGATGGAGGATCTGTTCCAGGACTCTTTCTGGCTCCTTGGGTGGCTGACAGTCCTTTCTGTCCTTGGCTTGTGACTGCATCTCTCCCCTCACTCCCTTTGATATCACATGGTGTCCTCCAGGGTGTGTCAGTATCCAGAATGGTCCTGGGGTGACAGACTCTTATAGGAAACAGATATGGCCACCAGATGGCAGTAGCATGCACAGGCAGAATTTGGGTAACAACTTTGGCGGGTTTGCCTGCAAGGGATGTCCCTCATGGCTGAGATTGTTCTGAGAAACTTACAGCAAGGAGGTCAAGGGAACTCCCGGGGAGAGGGGACTCAGAGGGAGGGCTCACTGTTTAGGCTGGTGGACAGTGTCTGGGTCAGAGAGTTCCAAAGGGACCCAGCAGCTGGAGGCCTTATAACTACAAGGCTACATCTTATCAATGGATGACAACTGTATGGTAAGTTGTCACCAGGTATGTACACAGGAATGCACTGAATAGCTAAAAATCTGCTTGTTTGAGCTAATTTTTAAATAATTGGGTGCCCGAAATCTGAGTCTGGCTCTAAGAGTTCTAGACCTGCACTAAAGAAACGAACAACCCAGGTGCCAGTCACAGAGGCCAGTTGGCTCTTTTGTAAAACAGTTCCCAAGCCTCCCTCCCCTTGCTGTCACAAAGCCACCAGTCACTGGATTTAGGACTCACTGTGAACCCAGGTGGTTTTGTTTCTAGATCCTTTATTATTTACAGCTGCAAAGACCCTATAGGGTCCTAGAGAAGTCCCTGCCTATGGACAGGGAATGCATTCCAACACCCCCACTTGATGTTCTAAACCACATACGCTACCAAACCCACATATGTCATGTTTTTCCTAACATATGTTATCTAATTTACAAATAGACACAGAAATAGATAACCACAATCAACCACAAGAACCAATACAATGGAACAATTATAACATTATGCATAATAAGTTTCTTTACACTTAAGAATTATTTATGTCTGAAATTTTCTGTTTAATGTTTTTGGACCAGATTGACCGTAGGTTACTTAAACCATGGAAAACTAAAGCATAAATAAGAGGGAGCCCCTGTATTTCCAAATGAGGTCACATTTTGAGGTTCCAGATGGACTTAAATTTGGGGTGACACCACTCAGCCCAGTATGCTTTGTTCATTGTTGTTTGTTTATGTAGGTATTTTGTATTGAAGGAAACAAAGACAAAAAAGACACAAACAAAAATATTTGAGGGAACAAAGTAAGAAAAGAGAGTTACTGACAGACACTGTCCTAAGGGAGATGGAGGAAAAATAGAAATTCATTTGAGAATCTGAACTAAGACTCCTGCACATCACCATAATAAGAACATGTTTCAAGAAGTTGCCAATCCAAGAGGGATACAATGTAAAAGGAGAAAATCTGACCCTGAACCACAGTTGCCAGCCTTCAGAGGCCAGCCTGTGCCAGTCCAAACCCAACCAAATGTCAAGACTCCTAAGTAACTTATAAATACTCATTGATTAAACCATTGAGTTTGGGATGGTTTGTTCCACAGCACGTACTTACTGATACATCACATACACACACACACACACACACACACACACACACACACACACATATGTTTTACTACTAAGCTCTGTAATTAAGTTTTAAAGAAACTCCAGTTCTCCAATATTAGGTGGCACTAGAAGATTATTTCTCTGGTGATAATATTCTTAAATAATAAATAAAACCATTGAACCTTATTTAATATATCAGACAGATAATTCAAAAAATCAAAAATATTTAATGAATCCCTCTTTACATACTCAGATATTTCTGATCTTAAATAAACCAAGATGCTAGAGACAGAAACAACCCATCAGTGTACTCACATGGAAAACAAAGACCCCAATGGCTCCGTGTCCCAGGCTTCTGCTGCCAGTGAAGCCTCTGCTTATAGTCACTCCATCCTCCCTGTTCACTCTGCTTTTCCTTCTCCCAAATTTCATTATATAAATATTGGGGATATTGTCCCAATCATTTTTTTAATGAAACTTTGATGGTCTATCTGAACATTACCTACATGGCCTACGAGGCCAGAAGTGCACATCAATTCAAGTCAACACATCCTGCTCCGGACAAATGCAGATACTCCCCACGTAGCTTCCTATGTCAAATTGTCTCGCCTTTTTCAACATTTCATAGCACCTTGAAGGTCATTTCTTGTTTTTTCGTTCCTGATTTTTCTCACTCCCATGTCACACTCATGCTCCCAGCCCCCTGTCCACCAGCCAGTCAACATTTACAAATGTCACTGTGTCAAGCTCTGTGCTAAGCATTATGGCAAGATCCCAAACAGAAAGATACTGTCTTGGCCTTCCAGAGGTGTTGAAGCATAAGTGGCTAAAATGAGATGAACACACACAATGGAGACCTCCAAACTGTTCCCACTAGAAAGACTGTAAGCTACTCCAAAAAAAAGGCCAGCTCATTACCTCCTTGCCAGCAATTCTCCACTCGGGCTACACATTGAAATCAGTGTTTAAAAACAAAGGTCCCCAGCCTCATCCCCAGGCATTCAGTGATCATTGGTCTAGGCTGGGGTCTTGGTGCTGGAATGTTTGTAAATCTCCCCAGGAGAATATAAAATGCAGCCAGGGCTGAGAGTCATTACCTTATGCTGTGGGTACACATGGTTGTTAGAGTTGGGGACGGCTGCCTGGGGATGGCTTCAGAATGGAGGTGTGTCTTAACTCAGTGAAGGGTAGGAGTTAGTTGGAATTCCATCAAAGATGTGATAATGAACTCAATAAAACTTTGAAGTTGGAAGTGAGAGAAAAGGAAAGCAAGAAAGCATAACCCAATGGCTACCATCCCATGATGGGGTTGGCGCCATTACTTCAGGAGGAAGCTGAGTAAATCACCTAGAGGAGAAAAGAAACATCAGTAAAACTATCTTCCTGGTCATTAATAGGACATAGCTTGAAGAGGTTGCCGTCTTCTTGGAGTCTCAGTTTCCCCAGCTGTAAAATAGAATGTCAGTGTGTTAATACTTCCTTCTCCAGATAAGCCAAAGGACCCATCCGCTCTATTTGCAAATGATCTCATTCTACTGGAATGTGCTGCTGTGAGCAGCAGAAATAAGGAATTATTAGTCATTCTGATAACAAATAAGAATAAGTGACAAATGATGTCACTTCTGCCAGGTCCTATTGCCATCTCAATTTTTCCAGGGTTTCTATTCTTACACACTCTCCTGATGATAAATTTCCACACACCAGCCTCCAGTTGACATTAGAAATGGAATCTCTCATAATAGAACTGCAAAAACATTCTGATGGAGGGATATGGCAAACACCCATTATCTTGGCCATAGTTCATCTTCAATAGTAGAAAAGTTAAATTCTCTCTTATCTCGGATGATCTATTTTTGTCCCCTTTGCACCTCCCACCAACCACTCCGTAGAATGCTCACTTCGGGCAGGTTTCCTTCCAAGCCAGCTCTGGGTTTTTCTTTGTTTGCACCTTTTCCCAGACAACACAGGCATCCACCTCCTCCATGCCCCCAACCCTTCCCAAACCGCAGATGCTGTCTTTTGTTTTGCATTTATGTTGCGAGAAAGACATTGCCCTGCTGACACTCTGAGAAGCATCAGTGAGTAAAGTCTGTTATACAGGCTGCAAAGCCATCTGGACTTTCTGCTGAAAAGGTTGGACATGGTTTTAGGCAAGATTTTTATCACATCTGAGAGGGAAAAAAGTCTTGAATGCATTACCATCTTCCAAGGTTGGTGTCAGATATTTTTTCCCCTTGTCAGTTGCAAAACAAAGCCAAAAAAAAAAAATGACAAACAAAAGGAGTTGAGAATGAAGATACACATCTCCAGAGAAGCTTTGTCAAAGGTAGCAGAGTATAAACAAAAAATAAATTAGTTTTGGTTTTATCAGAAACTGGACAGACCTCCACTGGTATAATAGTTTGTCTGGCATTTCCAAGGAGTGCCCTTAAAAATGCAAAAAAAAAAAAATTTTTTTTTGAGATGCTCACAACAAAGGCAGAGATTTGCTTGCTAAAACCTATTAAAAGATTTTTAAACACATAAGAAGAAAGAGAAGGAAAGGGGTGAAACAGACCACATAAAAGTAAAACTGCTTGAAAATCTTTCAATCTTTCATATTCTCTCTCTCTCTCTCTCTCTCTTCTCTCTCTCTCTCTCTCTCTCTCTCTCTCTCTCTCTCTCTCTCTCTGACATGCACTTTTCTGAAAGGGTTTCAGAGTAGAATGTTGGGTATCTTAGCAACATAAGGTTTTTTCCTCCCAACCTATGGAAGACAGGCATCAGTGGGTTCCGATATCAGCAGTCTTCCCATAATTCTCCTTTGGAGAATAGGTGACAACTGGCCACTGGACCCTTAGTCTCTGGGTGACTTATTGTGCAGCCCTCAGGTTATAGACATTCTTGGCAATGAGCAATTGCTGTGGAACCTCAGACTGAGACCTGAGTGATCTTCTAGAAAACACCATACCACCAGCCAACACTTCGTTGTGAACTGTGGAGTGGATACAGGACATAGCACGATTTCCTTGTGACAGATCTTGAGATGGATTCAAGACACTTATTATTCTTGACACGATATGGTGTGAACAAGACACCTAACTAATATATCTGGGGAAAAGTAATATCTGCATATGACAATTTTGGGAAGAAAGTATCTTAATCTTGGTGGACCTCGTAAGAAAGCCTTTTGTCTAGATAAGGGGGATAAATAGGCCTCACAATACAGCAATGATTATTGATCCCATAAAAGTAATTTGTGTCAATTTCCCTAAACATCTACTTCAACAAACACGCATTTGTGTCTACTACTCTGTTCCTGTGTTCTGTGGGGGTTAAAAACATAGTGTTCTTTGTCCTCAAGGTGTGCTTAATTAATTTGGAATTCCCTTTTGAACAGATTAGAAAACACAGGACCAGTTACGTACATTAACATGAGAACTAAACTTGGCCACATTTCCTAAAGCACAGTACAGAAAAGCCATTGGGTTTGGGAAGGAAATAGCTCAGGACTGGCTGAAGTTACAAAGGACAAGCCTAGGCAGGCCTGGCCAGGAAAGCGCCAGAAGCAGAGATGGAGGAAACTGCTCCAGTTCTGAGTGGAGAAAAGGAGCACACTAAGACACGGAGGCCCTGGGCCTGCAGGTGGCTGGAGGGAAAGGCGCAAGGCCAGGGGAAGTCCGGGTCAGTGACAGATGCGGGCGGGGCCTCCAATGTCAGCATGGGGGCTCTGTTGCTGGGTCATTTCAGACCTGCTCCGTGGGAAGGGCACAGAAAGGTCATGCAAAGGAAGCCCTGGAGGTGGTTGATGGTGGAGGAAAGCAAAGGGGATGGAGGCCAAGGAGATGCGAGCAGAACCCAGAAGGATGTGTTGTTCATGTCCTGCTACAGATCCATTTCTGTTAGAAGATGGGTCCCAAGAGCTCACCCAGTTACCATGGCAACCCATCCTGATTATCTACCCCTTTGTGAGGCTGTTCAGAGAGTCTGGAATCCTACAGCTGGGTCAGAGCCTCCCCTCTCTGGTTGGCACTGTGCCGCTGTAAAATTCCTTAACTTGAGGTTGAACTAATTACCCCTGAACTAGGTCCAGTCTCGGGCATGCCTGGGTCCTTTGGATAGGACTCAGTTCATCTAAAAGAGACAAAATGTGGGCCTAAATGAAGGCAGGCCTGAAAAAGATGGGTGCTGGCCTGCTCCCAGTTGAAGTAAGGCAAGGGCTAACTAAGAGATTGACAGGAGATGAATGAGTCATTGGGCTATGTGACCCCTGGTGTGTAAAGAAGACCACTGTGTCCATCTGCCAACAGGACACCCTATGGCAGCCTGTACTCAATTCCCAGTTGCCTAGCAGCAGAGAGGGACAAGGAGCAGGCCCTTTCACCAGCTGAAGCAGATGCAGACCACCCTCCTATCTCACGCAGTCAGGTACATACCCCAAGAAGCCCTTGAGAGTTCAGCTTTGTGAGAGGGACAGGAGCATCACCTCTGCAGAACCAGGAGGTGGTGGGGAATCTCAGGGTTTGAGGACTCCAGGCCTGTGCCCCTTTGCACAGTTTCACAGAGGAGTTTGCAGGACAGCTTTAGGGCCAAGAGAGAGCCTGGAAGACTTGGCAGCAACCATCAGAGCAAGGGGACTCCATCCTTCCTCCCTATTCCAAAGGACATTCATTAGTGCATATGACAAAGCCAGAAAACTGAAAGACCATGTGGGTCAGAAAACGCAACTCCTCTTTTACTGTAGAGAAAAGGCTCTTAAAGGAGATTCTAAACGCAATTCTGCTCAGGAGCCCAGGTGTCTTTGGCCAGAGCTGGCAACTCCTGAGGGGGGCTGTCCCACACAGCTTTCCTGCCAGAGACAAAGCCACACGCTGCAGACGGCAACACAGCACTGAGGCACAGGGAAAACTGACCTGCCAGTCCCCTTAAAGCAGATATCACAAAGAAAGGTCATCAGGATTTAGAGGGCACCTTCCCTACCCCCACTTGCAGGCCAGCTGGAAACAAACAGAAACCAAGCAAGTTCAAGTTCATGTAACATCTAACCCTGCAGCGGCAGAGCTCTTCTTTGTGAGTGGTGTTGGTGAGATCAGCATCTCAGAGGAAGCTGGTGGCAGAGCAGGGAAGACACCCCGGGGGGCATCACATTCTCCGTGTGTAACAAAGAGGATGGGTAACTCACGGAGGGTCTGGGAGGTGCTTTCTGTGTCTGGCACCCACCCACCGCAAGACACGCGCCAGGCTCCGCCCACACAGTCCTGGGTCCTCCCCCTCCGGGCCCCTCCCCTGGCGGCTCCTAACACCGGGCACCATTCGCTCTGAAGGTTTCCCCCGTGCTTCGCCAGAATGCACCTGAAGGAGCCATCCTCCTGTCATGTATTTAAATTAAACAAATTTAAAATATCACCCGCTGAGATGGACTATGTTCACCATGTTTTTTGAGATACTTTTTTTTTCTAATCTTATAGCGTTTTGCGATCTATTCTGGCCCATACTAAGTCCAGATGACTTCTCTCCAAGAGGGCATCCGATGTGTAAATGAGCAATTGAAAAAAAGACAGAACAGGGGTGGGCAGGGCTCCAAACAGCACAAGGGGGGAGGCTATTTTAGCATGAGCAGGGGCTCTAACCCACTGCATGCTCCACAGATGAGCAGCTGACTCCCAGGAAAGCTCAAGGCTGGCTCTGCCCGGATTTTATTGGCGCCTCAGATGCATTGTTTGGAATTATTTCACCATTTTAATCTATTTCATTTCTCTCCAGAGGCTATTTTCAGGGAAAAGAAAGCAGATTAGGGGGCAGAGTAACGAGACAAAGAGGGCTGAGGGCCCTCCAGTTGGAAGCCAGTAGAACATTGACGTCATGCTGCAGTTTTGCAAGACAAATATGAACATTCCCTGTTATTTAGCCAATAAGTGCAAAACTTCTCTTAAAGTTAACAAAAGCTGGAGAAGTAAATATGACTTTCTTTACGGAGCAGTGACTTTTCCCCTGGGAATCTTTTCCTCTAGATGCCTTGAAACAGTTCTTGTTTATGACTTCTTCGATCCAGATGAACGCAAACAGCCATGAATCAACCCCAAACCGAGGGCCTCATCTGTTACCATCTTCAAACGATCTCGCTAATGAGAATTTAAAGATTCTAATTAAAACCAGACTCAAAAAATGCCTTTCTGAGCTGATCAGAAAGCACCAATTTAACAAAAACAGAAATATTACATCTTCCCAATATGGTTTTTAGTTCATTTTCTATGTTTTTCTAGGATTCCAATTTGAAAGTTGATTGTTAAAGCAGAAACTACTATTAAAATATATAAACAGATTTGTGGTCATCTAACATTGTAGGAAATTGTGAATCATTACCAATTCGTCAAAGGGAGATGGACAGATATCTTTACACACAACCTTCATCTTTCATTTATTCAAGATCTACTCAGCATCTTTTACCTTATACTTGTCTGAAATCCTCTTTTAGTAAAAAGTCCTTGAAAAGCATCTCTGATAGCCTAGTCAAGAGCCAGATGTTGGCGCTCAGACTTATACATTGGTATTTGAATTTTAACCCTCTCCCCCACACAAATCACTAACCCAACTCCAGTTAGTGGGCTGGCTTCTCTGTTGATCACCTCATCCATGTAACAGGGGTGCAAGTACATGTCCCTCCTTCCCCGGGGCCTGGCAGCATCTGCAAGTATCAATGTCAGTGCCTCTGCCTCTTGCCAAGAGGAGGAGTCTACACTGGGCTGCACTGCTTCTTAAGTAACCCATGAATTTCAGCTGCTCTCTGCCCTCCTGTCTCCGGTGCAGATGCTGCTGAGCTGAACAATGGCCCAACTCATTCACCAAAAAAAAAAAAAAAAAAAAAAAAAAAAGCAGAGGGCAGAATCTATTTGTCAGACATAGTGTGGACAGGTCAGCTCCTGACATTGCAAAGACTTTGGTACCCCTAAAGCATCAGCTACTCACATAACTATGCTCCCCTCTTTACTCCAAGCAGGTCCTTTAATTTTAAAACATGATTTTCTTCATTTTTCCCTACCCTTCCCAATTATGTAGAATTAAGACACACTAGCAATTCAAGAATGAAAGCACCTTAATGCCTATAAAATTGGAATTTTAAAATGCTACCAACCACCAGCCTATTCCATGTCAGTTCTAACCCAGCCTGTCATGGGGGCTGAAGGACCTCCTTGTTCCCTGGCCAAGAGTCCTCTCATCCATCAGAGGGCCCAGAGTGCAAGGAACCTGTCTGTTCTGGTCCTGGGATGGACTGGTTGGCTGGGACACATCACCATCCCCACAACAGGTGAGGATAGCTCAATCTCCCATCAAAAGGCCTGTTGTTGCCCGAGAGTGTTGTGTGTGGTGAGGCCTGCATTGACCATGGACAGAGAAGGGAGCCTCAGCCCAGGGAGCAGGTGGTTAGCCCTGAGAGACACCGAGGATGGGAGTGAGGTCACCTATCACCAAAGTAGCATTGAATAAGACATACTAAAGTCTCACCGTGAAGGCTCCTGGAATCACCTGTCAGGAAGTCCCTGTCTGTCCAGCTCAGCAGCCCCTGGCCTGTGCTGGCTTCCTGCCCTTTGGCTTTTGTGGACATAGTCCCACCCTCCCCCACCGGCTTCCCCCTAGCTCCTTCAGATCCCTCCATGTCTACATAATAGCTGTAAACTTTGGTGTATGTAAAATCTTCTGAGCTTTGCCATCAGAAGCCTTAGTCCAGTCAACTGGGGCAGGGCTTCTGCAGATCCAGATTCAGGCAAGCAAATTCCTACTTCAGGTGGCCCTGAAGTAGGAATTTGCTTGCCTGTCTCAGGAAGTCAGGGGTCACTGGTCACTGGCCCCCTTAAACTTCTACAGAGGAGGTGGTCCTAAACCCCAAATTTGTGCAAGAGGCAGATTTGGAGTGTCTCACTTCTGCTCAACATGAATGTCCTTACATTCACCAGGCTACAGGCTCATTTTCTCTGGAACATAAGTAGTGCCTGGCCTCTCCCCAAATGTTCTCTCCACAGCATCTCTAAGGTGACACTCGTCAAGGGTCTGAGTGAGCTTGTGTGAATCCTGGAACCAAAACTCACCGCCTGTGTGCTCTTGATGAGGTATATTATTTTTCTTAGTCTCAGCTTGTTCATCTATAAAATAATACAGTCATTGCAACTGTCTTAGGATCGTAATGGAGATTCACAGAAATCACACACACTGGTGGTAACTCAGAATAACACCTGATATACAATGAACTCTGAGAAATATCAGCTACCATTGATCACAAACTGTTTTGTGTTTCCTCTTCCATATCATAGGCCTTTTTATAGAGAGGACCTTGTCTTATTTATCTCTGTATTTCATTAGTGCTTGCTCAATAAACTTTGATTGATTCTTTTCCCCAGGGGACAAGTAGAGAGATGAAATAAAAGCAGAAACGCTTGAGAAATAATATCTCCACGATGGCTTCTCCTCAGGCCAGCTTGGAGACAGCAGCTTGTCCACAGGGACAGCTCTGACAAACACCTTGTCAGTTCCTTCTGACGTCCCTTCAGGGGAGGGCTCCAGAGGCAGCGTGCACACATGGAAACCTCCCAGAGGCACAGTCACATCTTGATCAGAACAAGCCCTGTGCATTTGCCAGACATTGTGATTGCACGTGCTTATCCTCAGGCCTCCAATCTGATGAGGATGATGAACATGTCAACAGTCACATAAGAATGTGACCTGAGCTAAGAAATCCAAAAGGAAGAAGTACCTAAGTCAGAAGAGAGTGTATCAGGGCACAAGTACTCACAGTGTGGGACAGCACAACTCCAAATAGCATTTATTTGATGCTTGAAGGTGTTGCTGCCTGAGATATTGGCTTCCAAGTTTTAAAAATAAATAAATCGTTTAAAGGCATTAAAAGAGCCAGCAAGGAGTTTAATTGATGAGCATTTCTTCACCAAAAATTTGATTGACATTTTCACTAAAAATGACTAACTGAACCAGTTGATATACATGCAATTTCCCCTGAAGTTTGTCTTTGAATCCAAAATATACCCAGCATCTGTGTCTGTGCGTGTGGAGTCAAAAGCCCAGAGCATGATTCAGCTCATTATTCAGGTTCTTCTGAAGTGAATGGCACTATGAGTGCAGTTGTTGGGGGAGAATCACATGGGCAACTGTATGGACAGACATTATTAACCCAGCTGGGGTGGAGAGAGGATTCCAGTAAGCCACTTAACACAAATGTTTCAGGAAAGCTGTGCTGACCATGTGCCTTCTCAAAATCCCTGCCCATTTAGCCACTCCAACATGCCACCTTTGAACAGCTCACTACTGAGAACACTTTGATTCCGACAACGATGCCAATGAGTGTGGAGTATTTCTGTATTTTTTTCTAAGAACTTTACATTTGTACAAGGTTAGGCAATAATAATAACAACAATTCATATCTGAGTACTAGATGCTGAACACACAGTGCTTTGAACTAGACCCACTATCTCATTCAATCTTAAAATAATCCTGGTGATGTAGGCACGACTCCTGCTTCTGAGAGGAGGAAATTAAGGCATGACATCATATAGCATTAAGAATTAGCTGATCCAGGATTTAAATCTGGATCAGTGTGATGTCAACATGACCGTTTGAAATCCCTGGGCTGTATAAGCTCTCAGAGTATAGGAATGCCTAACCACATCAGTGTTGGTTACAGCGGCATGGAGTGAAGCACCAAAACTTAGCAGTTTACAGTAGCATCGTGAATTTTGCTTACAAACCATTAGGGGCAGGGATGGCTCATAACTGTTCCACATGGCATTACATGGGGCCATTCAGTGGGGGAACATGGGACCCACTCACATTTACTGGCAGGAGAGGTCAGTCCAGCTGTCATCAAGGAACTCAGCCTGCCTGGGGCTGGAACCTCAGCTCTTCGCCATGAGGCTTCTCCAAGGATACCTGAGCCAACAAGACACCCATGGGTCACACTTTATGATGCCGTTCACAAGTCGCGTTGCACCAGACCCTCCCCACAGTCAATAAGGAGAGAGCACAGAGCCCACTGCTGGGTGGGAAGTGTGAATAGTCACTGGTGGGTTGAACCAGTAGGATGGAGATGCTGGTGATCCATCTATACTGTATTTTGCTCTGTGTTAAAATATAGTAGCTTCTAGCCTCAGAATCAGTGTATGTCCAGCCAGGATACTTCAAATGAGGACAGTCACACACACAAAAAAAAGACCTTGGAAAAGCAACATACAATCCTGTGCTGTTACCTGTCAATCATGGTGCTATCAGTGCTTCTAAAACACATATTTTGTTGTGTCTTTTGGGAACATAGCATATTCTCCACCCTTTTTAAAAAATGCATTATCCAGAAACATTGTATGGTAATGCCATAGGCAGAGGTCTCTGCCATAATTCAGAATCTCAGACCCAGATGTCATTATTACGATGTGAAGAACCCAACGATGCAGAGTTGCTAATTGTCCCTTGGTGGTTGCACAGTTGGGAGAAGATGGTGGCAGAACTTAGCGATTTCTAATTCCATACTGAGGAATTTCCTTCTATACCATGCCTATGATAAAAGGTTTTCATATCTCATGCCTTCATCCAAAGTTGTTATTGGTCTCTGGGTAATTTGAAATATAGATTAATTGAATAGTCAAGTCATTTGAATTATTTAATTGGACAGTGATTTTTGCCAGTCCCTGATCTTAAAATTAATGAGGATTTGTTGTGATTTTTAGCAAATGGGACTTGTTACCAAGTCAAAAAGACTGCCATTCCCACAGAAATACAAAGGAATACTAAGATGGAAGTCAGGGAAGATCATCTTCCATTTTCTCAGATTATCTATGAGGCTCTCTGGCTGGGTGATTTTTCTAGCAGCCTTTCTCCAGCCTAGAAGACATGGATTGTTCCAGAGGGGGGACTAGTATGTTGAACAGTGCTGAAGAGGTGCTCCATGTCCATGTGGCCATTTGGCTCTCACTTCCTCTGCTGTTTGCAAGCCCAAGTTCCCTCTCACCCGCCCCATCACCCCAATATGCTGCAAAACAGAGTTCAAGGAGAAACAGTGGAGAATGTGTTGCTATTGGTTTCCAGATTCAGTCTTACCCCACCCATATGCAAATCTAACCTTTTTGATATTTCAGCATGATAAACCCAAAGACAGGATTTCAACAGGAAAATATTTACTAAAGGCTTTCTCCCTTATAATCTATTGATTTTAATATCCCTACCACTTTGGCTGAATGTCAATTTTACCCCGAGGACTGCTGTTGCAAATTTGAGCACATTTTATTTATTTATGCCATTCAAAATATTAGTATTAGCAATGCACAAAGTTTGAGTCTTGCAATGTTCCTATTTAAAGTTTATTTTTCTGATTTGAATAATGCCAGTAATTTGCCATGATAATCGGGGCCAACAGGCAACACAAAGCACAAGCGAACACAGCATTTTGTTTTATTCTTTGATGAAGTATGGTAACACACAGCTCAGTAACTATGGAGCTGCTTCCCCACTTAACCTTTGGAATCGGAAGCACCTGATTATCACCATCATTTAACAAGATGCCAAATCATCTCTCCTATGACCATTTCTATTCCAAATGTCCAGCCTGTGCCAATTTGTGCATTAATAGCTTCCGTGCTGGTATCTCAGATCTCTGTTCTTCTGGGCTTCAAGGGTAGCTCAGGGCATCACCTCAAGATTCCACCACCACCACTACCCATCTCAAGACCAACATCTCTCCAGCCCTGTTAGAAGCCAGCTGCTCTGTCAGGTTTTACTGGGAGGTGTCTTTCCCAGCAGTATAAGCTCTGGCTGGGAGAACAAGAATGGCTGTGGAAGATACATCAGCCCCCCTGTGCTACCAAGGGACCCTTTAGCAGGCATTTCCTAAATTGCTAAATCACCATCAATAATGAGTACAGCTGGATGTCTCTCTTTTTCATATTTAACAAAGAATTTATGTTGCGAATGACTCTTCTGTTGATTATTCAGGCTTTTTTGAGCAGGTTTTAGAGTTTCCCTGTGGAGGGCTTTCTAAATTGCAAAGCGCCATCCTACCATCCTCTGTCCAGCCTCTCTCAGCCCCTCCCCTGCTCCCCTGTCCACTGCGGGAGACTGGGTTCTGGATGGCAGCCCATGTCACCCTGAGGTTGTCTAGAGGGGACCTCCTCTTGGGAGACTCTCTGCTCTTCCCCTCAGTGACTAGATGGGCTGGACCATGGAGGGTCCCCTTCGCTCAAGTACCAAAGCTCAGCTATGTAGACAGGCTTTACTTTTAATTTCTAAGGATTTATAGCATATTGTGAGATTTGTGTTCTGAAACCTTTAAGCGCAGCAAATGGTGTGTGTTAAGATTGGCAGCTACAACTCAGCACCCAGACCTCCACAACTCCATTTCTGCCTCAACTACTCATAGTTGCTTTCAAACTAGCCAAATGACCAAAGCTCCCCACGCTTTAGTTTCTGCATCCCTGAGAATGCAGTTGTTGGTGGAATAAAATGACCAACAGTCCCCAGCAGAGCTCTAGGAAAGTAAAGAGCCTGGAAAGAGCGTTGTGCCCATGCACAGAGTGATGTATTACGCTCCCAGGCAGTGACTGTCCCACTATATTCCAAAGGAGACCACAAACTACAGACTTCACAATGACTCAGGCCCCCATGAGATACCAGGGCATGTGGCCCCTTTCACACATAGCTCAGTTACATCACGGAGCAGGGTCCCTTGGTAAACAGCCCTTTGGTCTCCAGTTGACATCTGAGCTCCATTGGGAAGAGTAACTGCTTGGTTCTCTTGGGGAGTGGGTATCCCCTATAAGAGTATCTGGACCCGAGAGAGTTCCGTAGGGATTCATTAAAGATGAACCCCATGGCCTGGCATCTGGAGCTGTGCTCTGACCTGGTAGCCTGTCCAATCACTTTCTCATCATTTACTCTGCACAGATTCTCCCTTGGGCCAGATTGATCTACCCCTCGCCAGATCCCAGAAGCAGGCTTCCCACCTCTGCATTTCCTCAGATGATGGCTTCCCCTAAATTTTCCTGCTTCTCTTATTCCTGCAAATTTAGATTATATGACTCCTTTAAAGCCCAGGGAGCCTTCACTGACACCCCACCTCCAACCTCACCCAGAAGTGGCCTGTGTATATATCTACATAGATGCACTAATGAGCCGCATGGGACACGTGTGCCACCTCCACCTGCACATCGATCCACATGATCACTAACAAAAATAGATAATGGCAGTGCTAACATGAAGCAGTATTCAAGGATTAATTTTTAAAAAATTTGGAAAGTGTTGGGCAGGTAGTGAGCTTTCAGTGGCATTCACTGTAATTACCATTAACCAATGCAGTTCAATAAAATCATAAGCATTTGTATTGCATATATAGACATAAATAGGAAACAGGCAGAGGACCAGACAAGCTAAATCAAGAAAGAGTGCAGGTCTTGCCAGGCATGGTACTGCACAACTGTAATCCCAGTGACTCAGGAGGCTGAGACAGGAGGATCACAAATTCAAAGCCAGCCTCAGCAACTTAGCCAGGCCCCAAGCAACTTACCAAGACCCTTCCTCAAATTTTTTTTTAATTAATTTTTTAAAGGGTTGGGAATGTGGCTCAGAGGTTAAGCACCCCTGGGTTCAATCCATGGTTCAAGAAAAAAATAAAAGAAAAAAACAATGAAAGAGCACAGCTTCTAAATGCTATAGGAGTCTGGAGAAAAATGAACACCAAGATCTCAGACATCTGAGAAGCCTTTCTGGCCTTCCAACTTTGTAGAGAGAGCAGCGTAGGGTTGTTTGCCTACCTTGTATGAAGCAAGTGCAAAGTTCAAGTAGACTGACACAGTACACGTGGGTCACAAGCATCACATTGCTACTGCAGAGCCTCAGACATTGGTACTGAGTCAAAGGCTATTCAAAGACAGTACTGATTTCTTATAATATACAATGAGGTGTCTAGGTCCTCAAGGTCAAGGGGAAGTGCCTTCCATTCATCTTGGAAGTAATAATACAACATAACTTGGCCCATGTGCTCAGAAAATACTCTAGAAGTTAAGTGGTTTGGGCTAAATTTAACACATCTATCAATCCTATGAGATTGAATGAACTCCTTGCAGCTCCATAAGCACACCTTGAAATTTGAATTTATAAAATTAATCAGTCACAAGTTTGTTTCTGAGCATTTTAGCTCCTTCTACTGTAAACCAAGTGCCAGGTGGGGAAGAAAATCAGGTTATTGCAAGGTCTGATTAGTTGGGTTTACAGTAACCAACACTGACTGTATATATTAAATCCCATGTGATTAAAGCATTACAAGCTCCCAATGTGAAATTAGACAAGTGAATATGCCTCTCTATATGAACTCCAATTTTCTGTCTCACTTCTAAACCCCGTGTAATCAAGAACAATGTCATTTACATACCCAAATTCAACTATGAAAAACTACATACAGCTGCAATCATGTATGTTATTTAATTAAAAGCCAATCACTTAAAATAGCTGCGCTGTGGAGACAGCAGGCAAGGGACGGGGCTTTCTTTAAAAAATAGGGTACAGAGCAGAAAACCTCCAGGGCTTGCTTTCTCTGGACCTTTCCAAAGCCATTTTTTCCCTCAAAAACTCCAGCAAGTCTATAAGAAGAAAACTTAGGACTACATAACAGATGTTGTTCTTCCTGATAGATAATGATTATTTACATTCTCTCCTTCAGCTTTTAAAAACCAGCAAAACTAAGGGTCATAGTTCAATAAATAAAAATTCCCTAAAATTATCCCTCCAAAACCTGTTTTAATTGACCTCAGTTTATCAATAGCATATGTGTGTGTTTGAACAAACACAAAGGTATTGTAGACCTCTGACCCACACATAGAAACCAAGCAGGGCTGGGCGTGGTGGGGTGCACCTGCAGTCCCAGCTATTCTGGAGGCTGAGGTGAGAGCATCACTTGAGCCCAGGAGTTTGGGGGCCAGCCTGGGCAACAAAGCAAGACCTTAACTCAAAAAAAAAAAATCAGCCAGGTTCTGAAAGGATGGAGAGAGGAGCAGAACCTGAGGTAGATATGACACCTACCCAACCTATTCTGAGACCACTGCTCAGCAATAGTTAAGAAGAAATTTGGAAGTAGATTATTAATGGAGTTGAGCTACCCCCCTCACCATGATCTTCATAAGGAAGTGAAGACCTATCATGTGGGAGCTCATAAGCCAGACTTGTGAAGGTGGTCATGGGAAGGAATACCAGCTAAATATCAAAGAGATAAATCCTCACCAACCAACTAAAAACTTCTCTATATTTTAATTAGTTCACCATCCAAAGTAAGAAAAGTTAAAGAAATCTTTGCCTTTTTTCTTAACATTCATCTTTCTAAAACATTAGTGAAAATATATGCTTAATATAAATGTCATGAACCCCTTGGGGAAAAAATGTTTCAAAATAATAAAGAGAAAAATATTATAGGGGAGGAGATTTTTTTTTTAATGTCTTCCTGGAGCCTGCCTGGGTTTGGAGGTCAGTCAACCAGCACCTTAGCACCAAGTAAGGAAGTAGTCAGGTTAAATGAGGTCCTGAGGGTGGGGCCCTGATCCAATAGTGTCAGTATCCTGATAAGAAAAGACATCAGAAAATGCGCTCTCTCACGCAAGCTCTCTCTCTCTTTCTCTCTCTCTCCCTCCCTCTCTCTATGCCTTTCTTTCTCTCTCTGTCTAGGGTATCATTGTCACCCAGGGGACATGAAGGGCAGCATCAAGGCAAAGGATAATTCTCAAGCCTTAAGACTGAATGGTACTGGCCCTACTAGGTCTTAGACTTGCTTAGGACAAACCACCTCCTTCTTTCTTGCCATTTCTCCCTTCTAGAATGTGAGTGTCTCTCCTGTGTCTGTCACACCAGTGCATTTTGGAAGCACAGAACTTGTTTGCTTTCACAGGTTCACATCTAGAGGGGAATTTTGTCCCCAGATAAATCATACCTGGAGTCTCACCCATACCTGATATACAAGCTCTTTAGATGAAGTCTTAGGGCTTGAGACTTTAATGTCAATGCTGGAATAAGTTAAAACTTCTGAGACTGATGAAATGAATGTGTTTTGCCATGCAAGAAGAAAATGACTTGGAAAAAGGGGCAGAGTGGTACAGAATGGATGCTTGGGTCCCCAAAAATTCAAAATTCATATGCTGAGCCCTAATCGTCAATATGGCTGTTTTTGGAGGTGAGACCTCTAAGGGAAGTAGCTATAGTTAAAGGAGATCATCAGAGTGGGTCTTTGTTGTCCTTAAAAGAAAAAACAGATACTGGTAAGCTTGCTCTTCTTTCTCTTGTCACATTCAAAAAAAGGAGGCTGTGGGAGCACACAGCAATGAGACCCATCTTGCCAACACCTTGATCTGGGGGTGTCAGCCTTTGGAACTGTGAGAAAATAAACTTCTGTTGTTTAAAGCCACACAATCTGCATTAGAAAAAGACTATTAAAGTTGAGGGGGCGGGGAGAAGATTGAGAATATGAATGAAAAACATTTTCCAGATTTTTTTCCCTAACATTTCTGCCCTATAGACAGCCACTTCCTGTCTAAAGTTCACCTCTGATCATTTCACGGGTTCACACACTCAGCCCTCTGTTCCAGTTTTGCACCCTGATTGGTGTCATCTGGGATCACACACAGTGCCAGGACGGGGCTGAGAAAGTGCAACACCAAGGTGAGCCGTGTCCCCAACCAGGAGTGCAATATTAAGTTGAGATTGTATCATTAAAAGCTGGAAATGGTTAGAAAACCAAACAAGACAAAATATTCATAAACCCCTGCATGGACGTTGCCAGTGCTGTAACCACAGTGGGCTGCAGAAGCTTGAGAGGACCTCCAAATGCTGGAAATGGAGGGTGAGCCTGACTGATTTAGAAACAGGATCTGGCATCAGTGGTGCACACAGATATGAGGAGGGCGAAATGCCCCACCCACCCTGGTGGGAAGCAGTCACACCAATTGAAGCTGTCCCTCCCAGGACCAAGTATGCAGCATGCAGCACCCAGCACCGTGGTCATACAGCTGGCAGCTGCGTCCCAGGCCCCCTGGAGACAGCTGGGTTGGGGGACACTCACCAGCAAAGTCACCACGCTGTTTTGCTCAGTTTGAGGCTGTCTCTGCTCGCCAGAGGTCCTTGTCACTCTCTGAAGAGCACAGCCCACCTGACGTCCCATTGGCCTATGTGCTTTACCAAGTGGAGTGAGCCAAAAAGCCTTCATCTGTGGAAATGCTGAAATCCAAAAGGAAATGTGATTTGTTCTGCTTCAGCATTTCCTCAAATGATGCCATTAGAGAATGGCTGTGGCTCAGGGCTAATTAGTTCAGAATGGGTGCAAAGCATCCTGGGATACAGATCTGGAGGGTGTCCAGGGACCACGGGGCCCTTCTCAGGATGACGGTGCACATTCAGTCATGTTTCATTAGCAGTGGTGCTGAAGCACTTGAGGGGTCTCCAGAGAGTCCCACTTTTCCTCAGTGCCATCTAGTCACCATGTCAGCATGAAGGGTCTGAGTCAAATCTATTGGGTTTAAGCTCTGTGTCTGCCACATTCGGGCCATGTGATTTGGTTCCATTCATTGATTTAAAAGGACAATATCAGTGCCTCCCTTGTGAGGATTAAATGGGACAATGCATATGTAGGACCCAGCACCATGCTTGGCACATGGAAGTCTCTGCTATTGCTCTTTGGTTATTTCCCCATCTCTAAAGGAAGCAGAGCCGTCCTTAGGTTTCCAGAGCACAGCCAGTTAATGCATACTCTCTGACATTTCTTGGTGGTTTGGGGACAGCTTATTCTGAGAGCCTTAGGGAGCCCTATCCAGCAGACACACAGTATTGTTGGGCATTCTCATCACCCTTGGATATGGAGAAACTTGATTTTATGAAGAATAATTGAAAGCACCATTTAGAATATCTCGGTAGAACACACAATGCACGGGAATCAGTTGCCCAGCACAGTGAGATATTTTAGAAGAAAAAGGTATAACTTTGCCCTTGAAACTTAAAATCTTGGGGAGTGGAGATTAACATACATGAACAATTTGAAATTGATTCCAGAGGGTAAAAGGACAAAGGATAGGCTCACCCTCCGCCCACACGATGCATCCCAACCACCTACGGAAAGTCATTCCCCACAGTTGAAGCTCAGGTGCTTCTGCCAGTAAAACAGCTGATGGATTTCTTCTCAATTGTTGCGTGCTACCGAGCTGTTCAGAGAGATGGCACAACTCATTCTTTTACCTGAGAAGTAGAAGTTTGCAGAAAGAAATGTAACAAATCCCTCTCTTCTTTCAAATTTCATCTCAAACATTAGCTTTAGACAAAGATTCTCTGGACCCCTTTGATGAGATGGGAGCCCCTACACCTTCCTGCCTGAGCCCCACCTGCAAGTGACTATAGGGACAGGTGCTTCGGGCCCAGGGACCAGCCCCACCCTGTTTCCCAGACCCAGCCCAGACCTCAAACCCCAAAGCCTTACAGAACACAGGACTCCATCCATCTCCAGGGACCAGGCCAGGGCTGTCTTACTGAATCTGGACCCAGAAATATTTTCTCCCTCCAGCGACACCTATCAGCCCTGAAAGGGTAGAGATGGGGACCCCACGCCCGCCACAGACCACGTGATAGGGGCTACTGTTATCTCTTTGTTATTCATTTGGATACCGGGCTGAGCGGCTGATTTTCAAATGCCAAGGTGATAGCTGAGGGCTTTGGGATTCTCACTCTGAGAGCTTCACTCCCCCTGGAGGTAGGAACTCTACAGTTCCTGTCCCTTGGCCACCCCTCCCCAAGCCCCAACTTGGCTCCAAGTTCTCAAGAGGCGCAGGTGGTGTTAGATGACCTCCACTCGAAGAGTTCTGATTTGTTGTCAGACCCTGTCTTTAGATGGGGGAGGCCCCTTCTTGATGAGACCCAGGAACTGTTATGAGGCTCTTGTCTACTGACTGGCCCTGTGGACATTAATCCATGACCACAGCGCTGTGATCTGGACACCCAGGGAAATCAGATCAACACTTTCCTCCTCTCACTCAAATTAAGAATTAGGCTCCTCCAAACCAAGAAGTGGAAATTAACCAAATTCATGCCTCTGTGGAAAATGGCCTCTCTTTTACAGTATGAAGTCGAAGGACAAGTTGCAGGGGGGCTGAATGGCAGCCCCCAAAAGACACATCAGATCTGATGACAGTGACCATATTTGGACAATAGGTCTTTGCAGGTGTAACCAGGTTAAGAATTTTGAGATGGGCTCATCCTGGATTACCCAGGTGGGTCCTAAGCGCTTTGATTAGTGTATTTATAAGAAATAGGAAAGGAAAAGACACACACACACAGGGAAGAAGATCACATGAAGACCAGCAGAATTTGGACAATCTAGCCCAAAGCCCAGGAATTCCCGGAGCCACCAGAAGCTGGAAGAGACAGAAGGGATCCTGCCCTGTTGCCTCGGGAGGGAGTGGGCCCTACTGACCTAATCTTGGGTTTCAGCGTCCAGAGCTGTGAGAGCATAAATCCCTGTTGTCCAGATTTTTCCAGCAGCTCCAGGACCCAGCACACAGGGTATGTGGGGAACATAGACTGTCCTCTCTGGACCTCAGTTTCCAGGACATAAAAGGATAACCTAAAGCAACCTCCAAGCCTCTACAATTCCATGTCTCTGTGGCTTCACACCAAATAGCCTGGGTGGGAGGAGCAGCCAGGGAGACCTCAAGTACACAGTGGTGCCCAAAGAGCCAGGGCTTGCTCTCTTTCCTCTCCTCCCAGCATCACACACAGTTTGTGTGGCATCTGTCCTACATAGGGTTTCCATATTTACTTAAGGTGCATTTGAAAAGCAACAAGCACTCACCAGCACAGCTACAGTAGTTCAGGGAAAGGCCCAGGAATCCCAGAGGCTGCATCCAGAAGAGACAGCACTGGCCCTCCCTCTCTGCTGCCCACCTTTACTGCCCACTGAGGACTTGGGAGGGGAAGAAGCATCAGATTATTTTTGCAGCAGGTGGCAGCACTATTTTCACATGGATATGTTTTATTGCATAAAAATGGGATTTTAAAAAACTCTTTATCTCTCTTATCTTTTTATATCAGAAATCTGTCTATATCTGCTTTCATGCCTTGTACAATATCAAAATGTACCTTTTGAAAATATGAAAACCCAGTCATCCCCCAAAATGAACTGCTTACCCACCTTATGGATACACTGATGGTTTGATTTGGCTACATAATGGTTTTGTCAATGCAGCAAAGACTGAGGGAAAATACACAGTAAAAGTAATAGTTACAAGCATCATTTTTAGCACCTGCCAAGTGTGCAGCACTGAGCTAAGCATTTAGGGAGAACCGATTCATTCACTCC
Organism: Urocitellus parryii; assembly: GCF_045843805.1. Taxonomy (NCBI): domain Eukaryota; kingdom Metazoa; phylum Chordata; class Mammalia; order Rodentia; family Sciuridae; genus Urocitellus; species Urocitellus parryii. The sequence continues at coordinate 78,876,421 of NC_135539.1, forward strand.
TCACAAAAACACTATCAGATGGAAATAAAAAACAGGGCTCAGGGGTTTTGAATGACTTGCCCAAGCTCAGAGGTTACAGAACCAAGACTCCTAGCAGGTTTCCCTACTCCAAGGCCTGTGACAATCACGCCACTCATGTTGTCCCTAGTGACAAGTCATGGGGCCTCACATTTAGGCAAAGGTGATGTTTTAATCACAGGACCTGGAGGGGTTGGAGGAAGGATGACCACAAAGCCATGCTTTCTGGGCTCTGCAGCTTTGTTGCCATACATACACTTCTTTTACAGAGATATGGAGTGGCTTTAGGACAGCTCAATAGGGGAGATTCCAGCTTGGTGTGCACACTTCTGTGTGTGCATTTGTGTGTGTGTTTGTGTATGTGCATCTATGTGCATACATGCATGTACCATTATCTGCGTGTGCACACACGTGTACATGCATTGCGTATTATGACTGCATGCATGAATTTGTGTGTATACACGTTTTGTGTATAGGCACATGCTCTGTGCAATGTGTGGTCTGTGTGTTCGTGTGGACATTTGCAGGAAGGTGAGAAAAGACCTTGGCACGTGAGCTATAGAGAGTTGTTCAGCCTGGAGAGTACCTTGAGATGTGCCCACTAGTTAAAAATTGGTTTTGTGATACCGAGAAGAAAGTGGTGGCCGGTTGTCCAACATGTGCAAATCCTCCCTCCCCTATCAGGATGCTTTCAATCAATGTCTACCTGGAAGACTCTTGGGAACCTACTGCTCTGGGGCAGGAGAAGGAAGAAGGAATTGAGCACCAAACCCATGCTGAGGTCTCTTGACCAGGCACAGGTCTGGATTTTTGCCATGGGTGACACTGGGGGTTAATTACAATCAACTCTTTCCTAAGGCCATTGGGCAAAGCCATACAGACAGCAGTCACATGCATGTGACAGCAGGAGGTGCTCTATGAGGGGCACCCCTGATGCCTACATGGGGACGAGGCTGAGAAGGAGAGGACACAGAGCAGTTGTTCACCCGCTGCTTCTGCTCACCAGTCAAAGAGCCCTGGTGCTTGTGTCTTTCAGGAATTCGCCGACTCTGTGTCCCAGCTGGTCACACAGAAGTTCCGTGAGCTGACGGTTGGCCTGACGTCTGTGCATGCCCGCCACAAAGCACTAGCAGGCATCGTCATGACCAAAGGTAACCACCTCTCCTCTCCCTGTGGAGGTTTTCTTCTCCAAAGAAAGGAGTGTTCAAGTTTACCTGACTGGGGGGCCAGCAGATTCCCTGTACCCACAGGGATATGGCAAGAAAGACAATACGGAACCCAGAAACCAGGGGCCAGCACTTACCAGCAGCACCCTACAAGCAGTGGTGGCACAACTCGCCTGCCAGGGCCCATCTGCATGAGCTCCTGTCAGTCCCATAGACAAGCTGTCAAGGCCTTGGCTGATCTGTCCCATTAGGCATGTCCCCATTTTCAAGAATGATGCTGTATTTGTAAAAGCTGGAGTCTGAGGCCAGACCAGGCCACCAAAAAAAGTCACCTGAAGCTGATAGGTAAGGAGTTGGTCCATCCCTATCAGCCCCAACGTGCCCACGACCAGGAGCTGATGCTTCCCCGTGTGCGGATCACGTGTGTCACCATAGGTCTTGGCTCCAGGGCAAGGAGGTGGAGCCCCACTTGGACAAGGGAGGTGGAGGTGACCTTTCAGAAGGATGTCAATTGTCAAAGTGTCTGTTTCCCACGGCTATGGCATCTATGGGCCTGTCCGAATGCAGACGAATAGAGGAAGGGAAAGGAGGGGACATAAGAGGACACCGCAGGCGCAGGAAACCAAGAGGGGACATAGTAGGACAAAGGGGGACACTAGGGAATAAGGGACACAGAAAAGACACAAAGGGCTATGGAGGAGACAAAGAGTAACACAGATGGGACATAGAGGGACATAAGGAGGACACAGAGAGAACACAGGGGAAGGGGACACAGGGAAACAGAGACCAAAAACAGGGATCACAGAGGATATGGGGGAGCAGAGAGAAGATATGGGGGAGATTCAGGGAGAGACACAGGGACGGGGAGGCAGAGGGGACATAGGAGGATGCAGAAGACACAGAGGGACACAGGGTGATACATGGGGACACAGTACACAGGGGACCCCAGAGGACACAGGGGAACATGGGAAGACATGGAGGGATACATAGAGACACAGGATCACATGGCAGAGATCTGCCCTCTTGCTGGGGTATAAACCAGCTCATGAATTTCCCCCTTTCTGTCAAGTCTCCAACCCAAACTGATCCCAGGGATGGAATTCGATTCTAGAAAACAAGACTGACCTGTCCAGGGAGGTCAGCTCTTTAATAAGGTCAGGAAAAATTAATCAGATTTGTGGAAATGTCACATTACTAACCTATAGTAATTAACCAGCTGGTTATTCAAATTAACTATTTTTATTTCCAAAGTTTTGCATGAGTTTTAATGGCCTGCTAAAAAACGATTTGGGGTCATTCAACACTCACACATGACCCTGCCGCACAGGATTGAAAAGAACATCAATCTACCCATGTCCAAAGATATGCAAAGTCAGTTTTAAAAATCAGATGACTGGGCTGGGGATGTAGCTCAAGTGGTGGCGCGCTTGCCTCGCATACGTAAGGCACTTCAGCACCACATAAGAATAAATAAGTGAAATAAAGGCATGCTGTCCATCTACAACTAAAAAATAAATATTTTTTTAAAAATCAGATGACTGGCATGTGTTCCCTGTCATTCTAGACCCCCGTGGGGCCTCTCCAGTGAGGGAGAACATTGGAGCAGGAGCAGAGCGGTCAGGACCCTGTCTTAGCCGTGGAACAGGGCATGTTATTTATTTAGCCTTCCCAGTTCAGGCCTCTTAGTAAAATGGAACAGCAAAGCTTCCTCCCAGTGTCACTTGTTGAGAAAGACAAAGTGTACAAAATGTTCAAAAGGTGAACATTACTTTATAAATTCAGTGCACTGGTCTAAGCCAAAACTGTTCCGTTTTGTCAATGATAACATTGTATGTGGTGACATGCACACCACCCAGAAAATTTCATTTTCTTTTTTCTTACTGGGAAAAAATAAATAAATAAATATATCTTTTACCTGTTTGCCAAGTCACATAGTCCCTGAATCATAGAATCATAGTTTCTGTGGATGGGACCCACTTCTGTCCCTGACTACTCCCTCAGGAACCTCTGCCCCTAGGACCTCTGACATCTGCTTCTAGTATAGACCTACCATCTTCTTCAATATCCTTCTTCTCTTCTGTTTCTTTTTTTTTCCTTGTATCAGTGCACCCTTGGGGGTAGAGGGGGGCAGTCCTTTTAAAAAATGAATAGGAGATGAATTTGAGGGATAATCACATACCTCAAGATACCTTGAACTGGTTCTCATACTACCTTAATAGTTGCTCTATGTGAGAAATTTTAAGCTCAAAATTATTTTCTCTCAGTATTTTGAAGTGGTTTTTTTTTCCATTATCTCTTATCTAATAAATATGTTGAGAAACATTACAGATCTGACTGACATTCTCTTTGCAGGGACCAGCACCCACCTTGGCCCAAGGAAGGAAAGGTCTTTTTTTAAAACTTGGATATTTTGTAATTTCCTAAGAATACATATGGGTGTGAGCCTTTTGCCTTCCCTGACATATTTAAGCTGCTTGTGTATTTTTTTTTCTTTTTTTTTCTTTCTTTTTTTTTTATTGTTGGTTGTTCAAAACATTACATAGTTCTTGATATATCATATTTCACATTTTGATTCAAGTGGGTTATGAACTCCCATTTTACCCCGTATACAGCTTGCAGAATCACATCAGTTACACTTCCATTGATTTACATATTGATATACTCATGTCTGTTGTATTCTGCTGCCTTTCCTATCCTCTACTATCCCCCCTCCCCTCCCCTCCCCTCCCCTCTTCTCTCTCTACCCCCACTACTGTAATTCATTCCTCCCCCTTGTATTATTTTTCCCTTTCCCCTCACTTCCTCTTGTATGTAATTTTGTATAACCCTGAGGGTCTCCTTCCATTTCCATGCAATTTCCCTTCTCTCTCCCTTTCCCTCCCACCTCTCATCCTTGTTTAATGTTGGTCTTCTTCTCGTGCTCTTCTTCCCTAGTCTGTTCTTAGTTACTCTCCTTATATCAAAGAAGACATTTGGCATTTGTTTTTTAGGGCTTGGCTAGCTTCGCTTAGCATAATCTGCTCTAATGCCATCCATTTCCCACAAAATTCTATGATTTTGTCATTTTTTAATGCAGAGTAATACTCCATTGTGTATAAATGCCACATTTTTTTATCCATTCGTCTATTGAAGGGCATCTAGCTTGGTTCCACAGTCTTGCTATTGTGAATTGTGCTGCTATGAACATCGATATAGCAGTGTCCCTGTAGCATGCTCTTTTTAGGTCTTTAGGGAATAGACCGAGAAGGGGAATAGCTGGGTCAAATGGTGGTTCCATTCCCAGCTTTCCAAGAAATCTCCATACTGCTTTCCAAATTGGCTGCACCAATTTGCAGTCCCACCAACAATGTACAAGTGTACCCTTTTCCCCACATCCTCGCCAGCACTTATTGTTGTTTGACTTCCTAATGGCTGCCAATCTTACTGGAGTGAGATGGTATCTTAGGGTGGTTTTGATTTGCATTTCTCTGACTGCTAGTGATGTTGAGCATTTTTTCATGTACTTGTTGATTGATTGTATGTCCTCCTCTGAGAAGTGTCTGTTCAAGTCCTTGGCCCATTTGTTGATTGGGTTATTTGTTATCTTATTGTCTAATTTTCTGAGTTCTTTATATACTCTGGATATTAGGGCTCTATCTGAAGTGTGAGGAGTAAAGATTTGTTCCCATGATGTAGGCTCCCTATTTACCTCTCTTATTGTTTCTTTTGCTGAGAAAAAACTTTTTAGTTTGAGTAAGTCCCATTTGTTGATTCTAGATATTAACTCTTGTGCTATGGGTGTCCTATTGAGGAATTTGGAGCCCGACCCCACAGCATGTAGGTCGTAGCCAACTTTTTCTTCTATCAGATGCCGTGTCTCTGATTTGATATCAAGCTCCTTGATCCATTTTGAGTTAACTTTTGTGCATGGCGAGAGAAAGGGATTCAGTTTCATTTTGTTGCATATGGATTTCCAGTTTTCCCAGCACCATTTGTTGAAGATGCTATCCTTCCTCCATTGCATGCTTTTAGCCCCTTTATCAAATATAAGAAAGTTGTAGTTTTGTGGGTTGGTTTCTGTGTCCTCTATTCTGTACCATTGGTCCACCCGCCTGTTTTGGTACCAGTACCATGCTGTTTTTGTTACTATTGCTCTGTAGTATAGTTTGAAATCTGGAATCGCTATACCACCTGATTCACACTTCCTGCTTAGTATTGTTTTTGCTATTCTGGGTCTTTTATTCTTCCATATGAATTTCATGATTGCTTTCTCTATTTCTACAAGAAATGCCATTGGGATTTTGATTGGCATTGCATTAAACCTATAGAGAACTTTTGGTAATATCGCCATTTTGATGATGTTAGTTCTGCCTATCCATGAACAGGGTATATTTTTCCATCTTCTAAGGTCTTCTTCAATTTCTCTCTTTAGGGTTCTGTAGTTTTCATTGTATAAGTCTTTCACCTCTTTTGTTAGGTTGATTCCCAAATATTTTATTCTTTTTGAGGATATTGTGAATGGAGTGGTTGTCCTCGTTTCCATTTCAGAGGATTTGTCGCTGATATACAGGAATGCCTTTGATTTATGCGTGTTGATTTTATAACCTGCCACTTTGCTGAATTCATTTATTAGCTCTAACACTTTCTTTGTAGACCCTTTTGGGTCTGCTAGGTATAGAATCATGTCATCTGCAAATAGTGATAATTTAAGTTCTTCTTTTCCTATTTTTATGCCTTTAATTTCTTTTGTCTGTCTAATTGCTCTGGCCAGTGTTTCGAGAACTATGTTGAACAGAAGTGATGAGAGAGGGCATCCCTGTCTTGTTCCAGATTTTAGAGGGAATGCCTTCAATTTTTCTCCATTCAGAATGATGCTAGCCTGAGGCTTAGCATAAATTGCTTTTACAATGTTGAGGTATGTTCCTGTTATCCCTAGTTTTTCGAGAGTTTTGAACATAAAGGGATGCTGTATTTTGTCGAATGCTTTTTCTGCATCTATCGAGATGATCATATGGTTCTTATTTTTAAGTCTATTGATGTGGTGAATAACATTTATTGATTTCTGTATATTGAACCAGCCTTGCATCCCAGGGATGAATCCTACTTGATCATGGTGCACAATTTTTTTGATATTTTTTTGAATCCGATTCGCCAGAATTTTATTGAGGATTTTTGCATCTAGGTTCATTAGAGATATTGGTCTGTAGTTTTCTTTCTTTGAAGTGTCTTTGTCTGGTTTCGGAATCAGGGTGATGTTGGCCTCGTAGAATGAATTTGGAAGTTCTCCCTCTTTTTCTATTTCCTGAAATAGCTTGAAAAGTATTGGTATTAATTCCTCTTTAAAGGTTTTGTAAAACTCTGCTGTATACCCATCCGGTCCTGGGCTTTTCTTGGATGGTAATCTTTTGAAGGTTTCTTCTATTTCCTCAATTGATATTGGTCTGTTTAGGTTGTCTATATCTTCCTGACTCAATCTGGGCAGATTATATGACTTAAGAAATTTATCTATGCCTTCACTATCTTCTATTTTATTGGAGTATAAGGATTCAAAATAATTTCTGATTATCTTCTGTATTTCTGAAGTGTCTGTTGTGATATTGCCTTTTTCATCCCGTATGCTAATAATTTGGGTTCTCTCTCTTCTTCTCTTCGTTAGCATGGCTAAGGGTCTGTCAATTTTATTTATTTTTTCAAAGAACCAACTTTTAGTTTTGTCAATTTTTTCAATTGTTTCTTTTGTTTCGATTTCATTAATTTCAGCTCTGATTTTAATTATTTCTTGCCTTCTACTTCTTTTGCTGTTGTTTTGCTCTTCTTTTTCTAGGATTTTGAGATGAAGTATGAGATCATTTATTTGTTGGTTTTTTCTTTTTTTAAGGAATGAACTCCAAGCAATGAATTTTCCTCTTAGAACTGCTTTCAATGTGTCCCATAGATTCCGATATGTTGTGTCTGTGTTTTCATTTAACTCTAAGAAGTTTTTAATTTCCTCCTTGATGTCTTCTAAAACCCATTGATCATTCAGTAACCTATTGTTCATTCTCCAAGTGATGCATGATTTTTCCTTCCTTCTTTTATCGTTGATTTTCAGTTTCATTCCATTATGATCAGATAAGATGCATGGTATTAACTCTACTCCTTTATATTGTCTAAGAGTTGCCCTGTGACATAATATATGATCTATTTTTGAGAAGGATCCATGTGCTGCTGAGAAAAAAGTGTAGCTGCTTGATGTTGGGTGGTATATTCTATATATGTCAATTAAGTCTAAGTTGTTAATTGTGTTATTGAGTTCTATAGTTTCCTTATTCAACTTTTGTTTGGAAGATCTGTCCAGTGGTGAGAGAGGTGTGTTGAAGTCTCCCATGATTATTGTATGGTGATCTATTAGACTCTTGAACTTGAGAAGAGTTTGCTTGATGAACATAGCAGCACCGTTGTTTGGAGCATATATATTTATGATTGTTATGTCTTGTTGGTGTATGGTTCCCTTGAGCAGTATGTAGTGTCCCTCTTTATCCTTTTTGATTAACTTTCGCTTGAAATCTATTTTAGTTGATATGAGTATGGACACTCCTGCTTGTTTCCGCAGTCCACATGAGTTATATGATTTTTCCCAACCTTTCACCTTCAGTCTATGTATATCTTTTCCTATCAAATGCGTCTCTTGTAGGCAGCATATTGTTGGGTCTTGTTTTGTGATCCATTCAACTAGCCTGTGTCTCTTAATTGGTGAGTTTAAGCCATTAACATTTAGGGTTATTATTGAGATATGGTTTGTTATTCCCACCACATTTGTTTATTAATGCTACTAAACCTGATTTGTTTTCCTCTTTGATTATTTTCCCCCCTTTACTGTCCTACCTCCCACTGTTGGTTTTCATTGTTGTTTTCCATTTCCTCTTCCTGTAATGTTTTGCCAAGGATTTTTTGAAGAGATGGTTTTCTAGCTGCAAATTCTTTTACCTTTTGTTTATCGTGGGATGTTTTAATTTCATCTTCCATCCTGAACCTTAATTTCGCCGGATACATGATTCTTGGTTGGAACCCATTTTATTTTAGCGTTTGAAATATGTTATTCCAGGATCTTCTAGCTTTTAGAGTCTGTGTTGAGAGATCAGCTGTTATCCTGATTGGTTTACCCCTAAATGTAATCTGCTTCCTTTCTCTTGTAGCTTTTAAAATTCTCTCCTTATTCTGTATGTTGGACATCTTCATTATAATGTGTCTAGGTGTGGATCTCTTATGATTTTGCACATTCGGCATCCTTTAGGCGTCTAGGATTTGGGATTCTGTCTCATTCTTCAAGTCTGGGAAGTTTTCTCATATTATTTCACTGAATAGATTGTTTATTCCTTTGGTATGGAGCTCTGTGCCTTCCTGTATCCCAATGACTCTTAAGTTTGGTCTTTTGATATTATCCCATAGTTCTTGGATGTTCTGCTCATGGTTTCTTAGCAGACTTGCTGAGCTGTCTATGTTCTTTTCAAGTTGAAATACTCTGTCTTCATTGTCTGATGTTCTATCTTCTAAGTAATCCACTCTGCTGGTAGTATTCTCAATTGAGTTTTTAAGTTGGTTTATTGCTTCCTGCATTTCTAGGATTTCTATTTGTTTGTTTTTTATTACTTCTATCTCCCTGTGAAATTGATCTTTTACTTCCTGGATTTGTTTATGTAGTTCCTTGTCAATGTGATCTTTCATTGTCTGATTTTGCTGTTTCATGTCTTCCTTGAGACTCCAGATCATCTGAAGCATGTATATCCTGACCTCTCTATCTGACATTCCATCTGTTGCAGCTATTACCTCTTCTAAAGTTGAGTTGACCTGCATTGCCTGTGGTCCTTTCTTTCCTTGTCTTTTCATACTGCTGGCATTTCTTTCTGCTTGGTGAAACTGTTGTGTTTTTGAAATTTTCCTTCTATTTATTTATATTGCTCTTGTATAGTTGAAAAATCTCCCTTGCAGGGCAGGTAGTGGCCGTGATCCTCCTCCAATTGGTGTGATCCGTCTACCACGCTGGCGGGCCCTAGGTCTGTTCTGCTGGTCGGTCGAAGGTCAGCCTACCCAGCAGGGGCGAGGGGCACCTCTGTCACTCCGCAGGTTGCTGGGCCTAACCTCCCGGTGGGTCGCAGGTCCGCCTACCTTGCAGGCGCGGGGGGAGGGGACGGGCCTGCCCCTCAGCAGGCCGCTGGGCCTGATCTGCCGGTGGTCACAGTCCCGCCTACCTTGCAGGCACTGGGGGAGGGCTATTTTTTTTCTTGTATCAGTTCTTTGACGAATTCATTCCGTCATACATATTTTTGTTGAATTTTCAATATCTGAACTAGTCATCTATCTTTTCCCTTTTTTACTTTCCATCTCTTTGGTCTTTTGTTTTTTGCAGATTTCTTAATTTATCATAAAGATCTTCCACTGTACCCCCTGATTTTTGCAGTCTATTTTTTTATTCAAGACTCTCCTTAATCTCAGGATCCTTCTTTTTCAAGGATTACTCTTCTTGTTTTGTAGATGTGATGTCTTCATGCATTTCTCTGGGGAGACTTGCCAGCAAACGTCTAAGTTCTCTTCTGTCCTCTGATTGGTGTGACTCCTCTGGGACCCATGGCTCTCTTTGTTATCTTCAGTCTTGCTCTTTTATCCTGCTTATGGTTTTTGTCTGAATATTTGCATTTGTGAATAAAATATCCTATCAATGGTCCTAGACCCCAGGCACAAATGTCCTCGGCCCTTGTGCAGGTTGACCAAGTTTCCCCGCAGGCCTGGCCACATGAAAAGACTAATTGGCTCTCCAGCTCCGGTCAGCTGCTGCCCCCTCAAGCTGGGTGAGCAGGAGCAAGCCTCTTGTCACCAAATGAGGAATGTTCTGCTCTGTGAGACAATCCTTCCATCGGGTCTCCTCACTTTTCTCAGGCAGTTCCTTCCATTCCTTAACCATGAGATTCTTCATTTCTCATCCTAAGAGAAAGCTTCAATTCTCAGGTGTCCTCTCCAAGGAGCATGGAGATTTGGCCAATGGGGGCCACCATTTACTAAAGCATCATTCAATGCATCCCCCTTTCGGGTCTGCACTTGCTCCTGGCTTCTGGACCCGTGGACTCCGAGCCTGAAGCTCCAGCCTCAGAGATGGAGCTTCCTCCTCCCGGCAGCTGATATTTGGAGCTATTCTCTTCATTTCAGCCTCTGCAAACTCCCACCATTTTACATCTTCTAGGAGACTCTGGGAAGCTCTCCAGCCATCTCCTTATCACAGCATATTTCAGATTTGTTCCCATTTGGGGATGTTTCATTTCAATCTGTTCCATAAAGGGACAAGAAAACACAGTTGTTGTTCACACTCTTGCACTGACGCTGGACAGCATAGTGGGCTCCGCAGTCAAGGAACAGCTTTGTGAAGAAAGTCCAGTATTTCCGTGAGAAAGTGGTTCTTGAAGGAGTTATTGATGGTGGTGACATTATTTAATATGCACATTTATCATTGTGATAGCATTTTCACACACGTCAATCAATTTGATTGACACAACCCTGGGAAGTGGGAAAAATAGGGCTTTTTGCTGTCACTTTGAAGAACTATAGACAATAAAAACAAGAGGCTAAGTAACTTTCCTAAAGTCGTAACAGTAGGAGGAAGGGCAGAACTAAGATGTGGGTTGTGGAGTCCTGATCCTTTGTGGCCTCTGATCCCCTTTAGACACATACATCAGGATCTGGGGGTAACAATGCATGTTCTTTATGTGTAAAATTATTTTTCCAAGTTTATTAGACAAATAGGAAAAAAAGAGTTTTCTAGTATACATTATTAAGATCAATTCCTGGAAAGGAGGTTTAAAGCTTTGTTTTTCTAGTCTGGCCTGCAAAACAAATTCAGAAGCTCTGGTTTTCACAAATAATATTCCCCATTTTTGCTAACGTGAAGTTTAATCATTCCATAAATTCTCTGGAACTATAAGTGTTCTGGAAAAAAATACACATCTCTGAAAAACAGGCTGGTCAAGTTCACTAAATTGGTTCACTAAAATGGTTCACTAAATTGGTTCACTAAATTGGTTCAGCATAATTGCTGAGATTGTTAAACACTCTGGGAAACAACCAGTCCGGTCCTACTGGGGGATATATGAAAGGAACAATTCATTGAACAACAGTCATTCATTTTTGCAAGTTCTGAAGTGAAGAGTGTGGTTTGCTGGGTGCATTTGCCCTGGATCTACCCTGTGCACATGAGGTAGTCCGTCTCTACACTGTACTGTCCATGCTTCCAGCTTGAGTCAAGAATCCTGTTGCTGTGCAGAACCAGATAAAGCTGATATATAAATGCTATTTTCCCATTGCACTTGACAAAGCATGACAGTTTAAGTACAGTTGAAGCCTGTTTTCATCATATGACTAGTGTTTGTGTCTGCTCACCTTCATCAATGCCTAGAAGAATCCAGATAAAGTAGTTTACTCCCCAATATCTCAAAACCTTCCTTTCCACTTTCTTCTCTGAATGACTAGCAATCACCTCGATCTTGAAATTAAAAGCAGAATATTTTTATTTATAGTCAGTCGAGTCTAAGGAAGATAAGCCAAAACAAAGGTACCAGGCAAAAAAAAATCCTCTAACAGAAGCTTCACACCATGTGAAAGATGGTAAATTATCAACTGGGTTTCCAAGAATTGATCTTAGTAACTTCTAAGTAGATACAAAGAAATATGAAGTAGATGACACATCTCCATGGATCTGTGCAGGCACATTAAGATTTACAGAAGCCAACATCTTGGGACATTTCGGAGTGCTGATGGGCAATTGATTTTAAATCTTTGGTTGCAACCATTAGGTTCAGACTACAAAACGCAGGATAGATTGTACAATGCTGTGGCAGACCCTGGTGTCGCTTGAATGCTGTCCCATTTATACCAAACACCTTTCCTTAAGATAAAGGGAAAGAATGTCAGTCCCCGACTGGACATCTGTCCCGCCCCAACTCCATTCATGGCTCATTTAGAGACAAATAGTTTAGTCTAGAATAATTTACGAGGTGCCAATAAAAACCCTCAAAGCTAAATTAACCCTAGAGAGGAGAGAGAGCCCTGACCACCAGCTAAGTCCTCATAAAATGCTTTAATTTATTCCTTCTTTTAAGGCAGTGTTTAGACACAAGTGCATTTTAAAAAGGGAAGAAGAAAATTCTTTTGCTGCATTCTTTGGAGATCAGACACTACTATCAAAGCCCCTCAGACACTTTTGCGTTTTTCTGATCATTAGCTCATAACCGAGCATTCGATTTTAGCTGCAATCTAATTGCCCAAAAGCCTTCACTGAGCAAAGAAAATCCAACACTGTACCTCAAGGTGATAAAACTGACCTCTCTTTATTCTATTCTCTTTATTCTAGATCTTTTTTATAGTTTAGTAGAAACAAAATACTAAGTTCATTGGTGAAAGAAAAAAAAATTAAGAAAAGACTCTGTTACTGCTGTTTGCCTAAGAACCTAGGCAATGTTTCAGGGTGTTAAACTGTGTTATCTTCTTTTAACAAGCAAAAACATTCACCTTCGCCATAGGAAGATGCGTCCATTCTAAAGGTCTGGTTAAGCATGCTGTGGAAGGAAAGAGGGAGGAAGGGAAGGGAAGAGATACAGAGAAAGAAGAAGCTAAGGAAGAAGAGAGGGAGGACAGGAGCTTCAGAAAAATCATAGTGCTTTATTAAATAAAAATACTCAGAAGGGTTCGGGTCTTTATGAACAGATTTGAAACGGAGTAAAGCTGTCACCCTTTGAAGTACTTGTGGACTCTCAAACATGGGCACTGGGGTCACGGTTTCTACTCCTTTCTGATCTAGTGGACCCTGTATTGAAATTCCTAAGGTTTTTCCATCCACATGAACTGATGCTGAGAGAACTGCTCTGTGGGAAGTGGCGAGGGTAAGTGGGCTGCTTCGGACACCTCTGCATGGGAACTTGGGGGGAATTCACACTCAGGAAATCCAAGATCTCAAGGCTTAATGGGGTCCATTAGTCAGTGTCACGTCGTTATTATAAATACCTGAGGATTATCCTGAGGTCTGCAGTGTCCCCTGAAGGCTTGTGTGTTAAAGGCTTGGTCCCCAATGCAGCAGTGTTCAGGGATGGGGCTTTGGGGCCATTAACCAAGGAAAAGTGTTTCAAGTCACCAACTGGATTTGATCCCACAGTAACTCGCCCGGCTGGGTCAAGAAAAGACGAGGAAGCATTATGAGGTTAACAGAGGGCTCAAGTCAGGGAGTGGAGATTTCCAGATCCTGCGTGAGTTTCCATCTGAACTGTTCCAAGGATGATCCCTTATCTGCCTTCTTGAAAACAGCACAGAGCAGAGGACACAAATGAGAATATCAAGCTTGCTATCAGGCAGAGAAAGCACTGCCACTTAAAATATTTAGAACATGAATCATTTATGAGTTGTGGCTTTGTGCTCTCATTATTTCTGGTTTGAACACCAGTGAGGAGACCTTGTCAGTCATCGTTGGTGCACAAAAGAAAGGACTTCTCATCGACCAGACCAGTGTTCCATATTTGCTCCTTTGATATAAAAGAATGATTTACTAATGGGGCAAAGAGCAAGCTCGGCCCAATCCAAACAGAGAGATGGGTAGATTTTTCAATCTATTAATTGCACAGAGTTGGATGTCATTCTATTTCTTTCTTGGGAGTAGGATGAGGGTATGGAATATATTCACTGAATGCAAAATTACCTTATTTATATCCAGTGAAACCCTTTACAATGTGGATGTTTGGGGACATAACTAATAACCTCCTCATAAGCTCATCTGGTCACCTTACATCTTTTAATGTACGCTATTTATCACATTGGATTCCCATGCATTTTGAAGTTGTGTCATTTAGGAACACATCTGGCTGCAGGAAAAGAGAGAGCTGAAAAGCAGTGTCTTAAACAAATCCCTTTTTATTACTCTTCACATAAACAATGGCTGGACAGCACCAGCAGACTCACCTAGTTCAGGCCCGTGATGGTTTCAGGGTCTGCAGCTTCCTGGCTCTGTCATCATCCCATCCTGAAACGGCCTTTCTTTTTTGCATCAGCAATGACTGACAGCGTCTCCTCAATGGTATTAAAACACTTTAGTAGGGTGCAACTGCCCAGAAGGATAACTCCCAAAATCTGAGTCCTAAGTGCAGTCGGACTTTGACTTTTATACATAAGCAATTTTGGAGTACAACAAGGCAAGGGAGTTAATGCAATTCTATTGGAAGGTTATTCTACATTCCTTATGTGGGTACAAGCTTGTCAACAACCCAGGGACTCTCATGTAGCTTGGGGACTTTTCTTCCACTCACCCTAAGGGGGAATGTTCTGTCCCCATTGCTGTTTCCTGCTTCTGCTACTGAGTTATCTTCTACAGGTACCTGTAAGCCACTGCAAGCCTATATGGTTGAATGTCAGTAAGCAGAGCTGCTGTGTGTCAGCGTGCAAAACCACAACTTGTCAGCTCTTAAATTGCTCAAGTTCCCATTTTGCTCTATCACAATATGACTACCAACAGCCAGCTGAAAAAAATGGATAAATATGCACCTGCCTTTTTCACATACCTGTGTTCACCAAGTTCACCTGGTCACAAGCTTACCCTGGAAGGATTGTTGAAGACAGGTTTTCAGGACCCTCCCGAAGAGATGCTCTTTCAACAGTTATGGGGCTTGTTCACAGACAGCTGGGAACGAGAGATTCTTCTGATCAGAAACGTTTAAGGCCGATAGCTTGTTTGGTGTCTTGTAGGCAAGAAGTGCTAGTTCTTTTAGGGCTGGTGGAGGTCACATAGCAGGCCAGACTGCTGCCCAGTCCTCTTCCATTCTCTTCTCTGGGAAGAGGGTGAGCAATGCTGGTACTGCATGTCCTGGGGTTCCCCACATCCTGATCTCAGAGGCAGGAATCCTACACAACTCACTCTCCAGAGCCTGAGGACTTCACACAGGCTGCTTCCCCTTCATGGTTATTCCTCCCTTGTCATCTGACTGAGGGTCATGCTCCCTTCAGCCCAGGGCAAACATCCCACCCTCCCCCTCCCCCTCCCACACTGGCTTTGTCTTCTGCAATCACCCCACCCTCTCAGAACATGTCCACAGGTCTGTGGGAGCTCTGATCACAGTAAGTTACTTCTCTCTCCTTCCTGACCTGTGAGTATGTGCTGATGAAGGGGCTTTGGGATCTCACCATTTGCGGCCCACTTTCTCAAGCTGTTCAATACACATTGGATGGATGGATGGATGGATGGATGGATGGATAGATGGATGGAAAAGGATTTTAAAAACATGCCATGGACACTGTAAGTGGGTACTCTTCATTGAGTTTTTCATTAGCATATAGACCAGAGCTGTGTTCTTATATATTTTTCAGGTATCTCCAAATCTGCTCTTAGCTTCTCAAAACAAACCCTCTTGTTCTCATACAAAAAACATATGGTTGTGGTCAGTTTAAGGAACAATAGATCATATGGTTTTGAATATCATTCTGTCTGGAGATGGCAGGAAAAGCCTGGTTGCAGATAGATAAACACAATTATAGGAGAATTGAAATATATACAAAACTAACAGCCAGAAATTATGACATTTAAAACTCTTTAAACTTTACATGATTTTCTTTAATCCTCAAAAAGCTTTTCATGGGTGGTGGGACTGCAAATTGGTACAATCAATTGGTATAAAAAGTAGTATGGAGATTCCTCATAATATTTGGAATGGAACCACCATTTGACCCAACTGTCCCACTCCTCATTTAATACCCAAAGGACTTAAAATCAGCATACTATAGTGACGGGGCCACGTTAATGTTTATAGCAGCTCAATTCACAATAGCAAAACTATGGAACCAACCTAGGTGTTGTTCAATAGATGAATGGATAAAGAAAATGTGATATATATTTTTTCTAATGGAATATTATTCAGCTTTAAAGAAGAACAAAATTATGGCATTTGCCAGTAAATGGATGGAGTTGGAGAATATCATGCTAAATGGAATAAGCCAATCCCAAAAAATCAAAGGCTAAGTGTTTTCTCTAACATGTGGATGCTAATTCACAATGGGGCAGAGGGTACTAGTGAAGAATAGAGTTACCTTAGATTAGGTAGAGGGAAGTGAAGGGAGGGGATGTGGGGATAGGAAGGATAGTAGAACAAAACAGACATTATCACTATATATATATATATATATATATATATATATATATATATATATATATATGTGTATGTGTGATTCTTCAACATGTACACTCAGAAAAATGATACATTATATCCCATATATGAATGACATATCAAAGTGCATAAATGCATTCTACTGTCATTTATAAATAATTAAGACAAATAAATTTTTTTTAAAAAATCCTTTCCCAGATGAGACAACAGAACATAGTTAAATTTACTTGAACAAAGTCCAAAGTAGCAGAAATAGGGTTACCTGTGCCCTAGAGCCTATTAGTTTCTGCCTACCAGAGCCTTATTATCTGTTATTCTTTACAGATGTTTTGTCATTTATAAGAAAACACACAAAACACTGACACATAACTTATTTTCCCTCTAAAATCAATGTATTTGCAATATTGAGAGAATAAAAGCCCAGGAGACACTGCTGTCTTCCAATTCTGGAGGCTACTATCAATCAAGACCCTAGTAGAAGAAAAATATTCCATCAAAAGCAAAACTGTTTTCTTCAGCCTTGGCCCAATCCCACACCTAAAGACCAGACACGCCTCAGGCAGGCATTGTTAACTCCACCTGATTTTGAACTAATTAGAGGAAATCTAGAGGATGGAAACAAAAACTTTGGAAGAAAAAGGATTTGCTTTCAGGAAAAGATTGAAAATACAACATAGATGTTAATCAAATAATGACTAGAAGAGGGATTGCAGGTGGGTCATGATATTCTTTGCAAATATTCAGAGACTGCAAACCACGAGGAGGCTGGGAGCTCTTACAGATAAAACCTGAGTAATAGAATGGAACCCGAGACCATCGTTTAGCCGAAGATTGGGGAAGTCTTCCTAATGCTAAGCTCTAATAAACTGTGGAAGAGACTTCCCAAGGGGATATGTGGAAACCCTGTTACTTGAGTCGTTAAATTCCATGGACATGGTATTAGAAAACAGGGAGTCAGAATTAACTATACATCATACCCGTAAGGCAGTCCACATGTACGATAAAAAATCATCCCTTTCTGTCTCTGGTTTATGTAATTTGGGGATTTATTTCTTTGGTGCAAGTTGATATATTTTATGTTTGGTTTTATTCTTAGAAATTTGTTAATGTTTTCCTCCAAAATCAGATAGATAGACAGATAGATATGAATAATATATATATATATATAGTGAAACTTCCATTCAAAGAGTAGAAACAGGTTAAGAATTACTTAGTTCTAATTAAGTAAATAGATGTACCTTCTTCCTAGAGCTGGGGGGTTGTGCGCTGAGGGTCTGCTAATTGTCTTAGTCCACCTGTGCTACTATAATAACATACCTGAAACTGGATAATCTACAAACAACAAAAAGTTATTTCTTATGGTTCTGGAGGCTGGAAAGCCCAAGAACAAGGTGCTAGCAGGTTCAGTGTTTGCTGAGGGCCTAGTCTCTGCTTCCAACAAGTGCCCATTTCTTTGTCCTCCAGAAGGGAGGTACATCACGTCTTCACATAGCAAAGAAATGGAAGAGCAAATAAGACCTAGCTAGTTCCCTCCAACCCCTTCAAGCCAACACAAATCCACTCAGAAGGATGGAACCCTCATGCCCTCCCTAATCGTTTTCCAAAGGTCACGCCTTTGATACCTCTTGTTTATGGGGATGATGTTTCAACATGAATTTAGGAGGGACACAAATATTCAAACCATAGCACCCACCATCTTGGAAGTCCTACGCATCAGATGTCAGCCAGATTGACAGCTGCCAGACTAGTCGTCTTCTCTCCCAAAAGTAATTTCCCTGGTGAGAAAGAGGAAGGAGGTAAAATGATGTCATTAGAGGACTGGACCGACCAGTTCTGGGACTAAAAAGGTCAATGCCAGAGGCCAGCCAGAGAGTTACATTCACCTGCATCAAAGCCAACCACAGGCATGAATCCCCAGAGTGGGGGAGGGGAAGAAGGGATGCTCTAAAAAACTGAAAGTGCCTGTAAGAGAAGAATCCAGCCTGAAACACTTGCTAGTCCAACAAAGGTCCAGCATCTGCCAAATCCAACATTCAAGTAGGAGCTTTGTGTTGGGCTGTGGTTTGAATGTTTGTCCTCTCCAAACCTCACGTCAAGATTTAATTGCCACGGTGACAACATTGGGAGGTGGGGCCTTCAAGTGATGCTCAAGTCTCTAGGGTTTGAGTTTAAGAGTGGACTCAGGTTGTTCTTTGGGGATGGGGCTTGTTGTCACAGGAGTGGGGGTTCACCCCCTTTTGTACTCTCTCCTGCCCTTCTGCCATGTTCTGCTGCAGCAAAACGCCCCTCCCCAATGCCTACCCCTCGATCTTGAACTTTCCACCCTCCACAAACATGAGATAATAAACTTATATTTGTTACAAATTACCCACTCTGGGGCATTCTGTAATAGGAGCACAAAATAAACTAAAACAGGCTGTTTCCACCTCCTTCCTCCCCCAATTTGTCCCTAAGGATGGCAGACCCTTGGAAATAGGGCTGAGGAAGCAACAGAAGTTGGGGGAGTTTTCAGCTTATGTAATGTCCAAAGTGACCACTGCATGGAAACGGTCACTTTAGTTGATGAGGTCAGTCAATGTCAAGGGGACTTTCTTACCTAAGAAAAGAAAAGAGCCTCCATATCCAACTGCAGCATAAGTCACAGCCGCCAAGGTGACAGAGGGACAGAGGGAGGAATAAAGAAATGGTGTTCATACACATGGTGAAATATTATTCAGCCTTAAAAAAGGAGGAAGTTCTGCCATGTTTGATAACATAGATGAGCTTTGAGGACATTACACAGAGTGAAATAAGCTGGGTCAGGATTCCACTTGTATATGGAATCTAAAGTAGTCAAGTGAATAGAAACAGTAGAATAGTGGTTGCCAAGAACTGAGGGGAGGGAAATGGGAGCTGCTGGTCAAGGGGCATAAAGTTTCAGTGCTGCCAAGTGAGATCCACTGTACAACATGGTGCTTCAGTTAACAATACTGTGCTGTGCACCTAGTAATTTGTTGCATGTATAGATCTCATTTTAAGTGTTGTTACCACAATAAAAATAACTAGTCGTTAAAGGTAGTAAGTATAAAAACGTTATCATAGTGTCTGACTTGTAAAACATGTTTAATAAAACTAGACATCCTTTGTACAATGAGAAAAAAATAAGCTTAAGAATCAATATTAGCTGACCAGGGGAGGAGAGCAAAATAAATGTGAATGATCAGCAAGAAAAAACAAATCAAGTTTGTTTTGGTTGCTTTCTAACTACATCCAGTGCACACTGCTGGTTCAGCATACCGTTATAAATCACTCTGAATATGGCCCTACAAAAAGGCTCACTGGCACCAGCAAAAGATTGCATGATCTGTCATTTTTTGCTCCTTCCCTCTACACCTCAGTTATCAGTGCTGATGAGTTACTCAGCACCCCCACACTTCAGTTTTATCACCTCTAAAATGGGGACAATAATAGCAGGCATGATGTAATGCATTCACAAAATAGCAAGTACTCAAAAACTCCTTATTTTATTATTTTTTTCTCTTTAGTTATACATGTACTTTGACATGTCATACACACATGGAGTATAACTTCCCATTCTTCTTGTTGTACACTGGTCATGTATTCATATATGAACATAGGAAAGTTATGTCTGGTTCATTCTACTGTCTTTCCCATTCCCATCCCTCACACACTCCACCCCATCTGTTGTGACTCAGTATTTGCATATCAGCAAAAACATGTGGCCTTTGGTTTTTGTGGATTGGCTTATTTCACTTAGCATGATATTTTCCAGTTCCATCTATTTATCAGAAAATGCCATAATTTCACTCATCTTTAAAGCTGAGTACTATTCCATCCGTATATGTACCACATTTCTTTATCTATTCTTCTGTTGAAGGGCACCTAGCTTGGTTCCATAGTTTAGCTATTGTAAATTTAACTGCTATAAACATTGATGTGGCCATGTCATATAAGTATGCTGATCTTAAGTCCTTTGGGTATACACCCAAGGAGTGGAAAAACTGGGTTAAATGGTAGTTTCATTCCAAGTTTCCTGAGGAATCTCTATACTGCTTTCCAATTTGCAGTCCCACCAGCAATGTATGAGTGAACATTTTTCCCCACATCCTCGTCAACTTTTATTGTTATTTGTATTCTTGATAATTGCCATTCTAACTGGAGTGAGATGAAATCTCAGTGTAGTTTTAATTTGCATTTCTTTAATTGCTAGTGATGTTGAACATTTTTTAATATATTTGTTGACTGATCATATTTCTTCTTCTGTGAAGTGTCTGTTCAGTTCCTTTGCCCATTCACTGATGGGGTTATTTTCAAAACAACGATTGTTTTTTGTTTGTTTGTTTGTTTGGGGGGTTTTTTGTTTGTTTATTTGTTTGTTTGGTTTTTTGGTACTGGGGATTGAACTCAGGGGCACTCAACCACTGAGCCACATCCCCAGCCCAATTTGCATTTTTATTAGAGACAGAGTCTCACTAAGTTGCTTAGTGCCTCACTGTTGCTGAGGCTGGCTTTGAACCCCCAATCCTCCTGTCTTAGCCTTCCAAGCGCTGGGATTATAGGCATGTGCCACCACACCTGATCCAGCCATTGTTTTTATCCTCATCTCAGAGTGACAGGTGTAACTAGACCCACCCACGGGGGGAAAGTTGCAAAACCTTTTCTTCATGAGCCCAACTGAAGTATTTTTAGAAGTGACTTACCTGGGTTTCCCAATTTAAATTACCTCCATACATCATAAAGATGTTTGAAAGTATCTGAGTTGAACTACCCATATTCACTAACTGCCTTGTAAACCTAGTCTCTCAGCAGATTTAGGATCTCACTGGTTCTCATATGTCACACAAAGGGCCCATGGGGTGTTTCAAAAGTAAGACACCTGGAGTCAAAGCAAACTTTTCTGTAGCCTGGGGACTCATGCTGCTAAAAGGTGTCCTCTGACAAATCCTCTTTCATCTTGGAAAGACATTACCACTCACACAGGGGGACGCTTCTTTCTAGTTGCATGTCGTCCCTTTATTCACAAGGCTTATTTATAGCCATCTCTTTGGACCATATATTATTTGCCATGGTTGTAAGCTCTAATCTTTTGAAAAGGAAAATTTACTATTGATATTATTTAATTGTCATTTTATTGTATTGTATTGTATCAAAAAGCCTACAGTAAAGCTTTCCCTCCATCCATCTCCTAAGCCACCTGTTCCTGTCCCCCTCACCCCCTTCCCACAACTCTAATCACTGATATTTCCCAGGTATTATTGAGAGAGGACACTAGCCACCAGCTCTAACATCACCACACTTTCTTGTGGCTATGACAAGTGTTTAAGGCTCTGAATACTCTTCCTTTGTTAGGGCTGCTTTTGCAGCAAGCAACTTTGAAGGATGAGAGGCTATTCCATCTGGGAAAGAAGCAGACATGCTTGCCGACCCCTCCCAGCAGGTCATGAGTTTCCAAAGCTCATTATCCCCTCAGCTGCACTCAAACCCACTATCCATGCAGCATCCTGTGCGGCCAGGCAAACGGAGGGGTAGCAAATCAAACCTGAAGTTCCTGGTGCTGCCTGCTGCACTGGATAACATCCTCTGTCTCTGACCGGGGAGTCTGTGTCTTCCACCAGCATCTGTCCAGACATGGCAGGCTAACACTGGTATACCTGCAGGATGAAATCCCAGACTGACAGGTGCCCCTCCAGTTTTTTTTATACATGTGCGAGGAAATGCCTGTATGTTCTTATCTTCCTTTTTTTTAATACAAAGGACAGGATATTACCCACATTTTCTGCATCAGGATTTTTTTTCACTTAACAACACATCTTAGGAATTTTTCTATAAACTGAAGAATTTCTCAACCCATAGTTCCACAAGGTTCCAATATACAGATGCTATAAATGAATCCCCTATTGATGAACACTTAGATTGTTATTTTGCTGTTACAAACATTGCAGCAGTAAACATATGTCTACATAAATCATTTTCATACATATACAGATGTATGGATAAAATAAATTTCCATTTATAAGTCTAATTGATATTGCTACATTGTCCTTCAAATGTGTTCAATATACATTCCCGATCACCACTTATAAAAGTTTTTCCATTGTCTTTCCAAATGTACATTAATAAACACTTGGATACTTACCAATTTGATAGATAAGAATTGTGTCTCTCTGCATTTTAATTTAATTGTTTTTATCAGCAAAATTGAATTTTTTCCATATTTAAGAATCACTTATTTTCTTTTTCCAAATTATTTAGTTAGCCTTTTCCCATCATTCTACTGGAATTTTTTTTAATTTCTATAAGTCCTTTATATATTAGTTATAGTGCTATGTCTGTGATATAAATGGCAATTTTTACTAGTTTTCTCAATTGCCTTTTTACTGCCTTTAAGATACTTTTTTTCCTATGCAGAAATATTTTTTCATTTGCATTTAATAATTTTCCTCCTTTGGGATTTTAAGTTATGATTAGAAAGTCCTTTTCTCCCCATCAAGGTTATAAAGAGATTATCCCTCGTTTTCTTCTAGTAGATATAGATCTTTTTTTAATCGAAGTTCATAATTTCCACTAAGGTTCACTCTTGGTGTTGTACAGGGGTTTGGCCAAAAGTATAATCCATCATTCTAATTTCATGCACTGATGTAATAGTTTTGCTGCCCCTAAATCTCTGTTTGGGCTGTTAATACCTCCCCCAATGACCCCCAGCAGCCGTTGAGCTTTTCACTATCTCTCTAGTTTCACTCTTCCAAAAACACCGTACAGTTAGAAACATACAGGGCATGGCCTTTTCAGATTGGCTTCTTACGCTTAACAATATGCATTTAAATTTTCGCCACATCTTTTTGTGACTTGACAGTTCATTTTTCTTTAGTGCTGAATAGAATTCCATTGTCCCGATGGACCACAGCTAATTTTTCCATTCACTCACTAAAGGGCACCTTGGTTGCTTCCAAGTTTAGGAAGTTATGAGTAAATTTGCTACAAAGATTCATGTGTGGTTCTCCCTTTTTTAAACATCTAAATCTTGCTCTCCTTGGCATTCATCCCAGTGATGGTATAAGATAAAGATTGGATTTTACTTTTCAAATGGCTCTTGAGTTATGAAATGAATGAATTGAGTGGCCTCTCTTTGCCCTGGTGATTTGAAGTGTTACCACTTTTGTCCTGCTCTAAATTCCTCCTTGTGTGGGGGCTGATTTCTGGACTTCTCTTTGTCGTACTTGTCCACGTCACGTATCAGTACCAGTGAACCTTGTGACCCACTGGATCCCTGTTCTCCCATAATTCTCTGAGTTTCACTTTAAAACCGGCTTTCCTGGTTCAAAATTAAGTAATAAAACAAAGCTACACTTTTGAACCAGGCATCTTGGTCCAAAACACTATCACTTTTTTTTTTTGAAGTCACACTAATCTTATACATCAATTAGGAAAGAAATCATGGTGTCAGATCTTCCTGCCTAAGAATGTAGCATGTCTTCCTGTTTGTTCAAGTACTATTGGCATCCTTCCAGGGATTTAACGTTTTATTCATCGTAGTTCTTGCTCATTGCTTGTTAAACTTATTCCTATTACTTTGTTTGTTGCTGTTGTAAACGGGGTTGTTTTTCCTTTATAGTTCCTCTCTGGTTCTTGGGAGTACATATGAAAACTATTGATTTCTGGATATTAACTTTGTTCTCTATCACCTTATTGAACTCTCTAACAGTATTTCAACTGGGCTCTCCTGAGGTTTCCACCTATATGATCAGAGCGTGTTCAGAAGATGCTGCCGTTACCCGCTGCTTTCCCATTGCTATACTTCTAATCTCTTTCCCTTGTTATGTTGGTTAATAGCTTCAGCAGATGCACAATGGAGTTATAGTGATGGTCTTGGCATTTTCCTGGGTGTAGTAGAAATCCCTCCAGGGTTTCCCATCCAGCATGATGCTGTGTGTGTGTGTGTGTGTGTGTGTGTGTGTGTGCATGCAAGCACGCGTGTGTGTAAAATCATGTTGGAAAAAAAATCCCTTTATTTTACTTTATTGAGTTTTTATCCAAAGTCATGGTTGAATTTTATCAGATACCTTTTCAGCGTCTGTGATTACGATCATATTTTTGTATTTTATTTCTTTATGTAATCCATTTTCACATTTCTGGAATAAGCCTATGTTATACTGTTGTTTTCCTCTGCTGTTTGATGGACAGAATTTTATTTAGGATTTTTTTATATTCCTAACCTAGGGCCTTCTTTTACTCCCTTCCCCGTGTTCTCAGGTGGATAATATCCATGATGCAGGCATTAGATGGCGACAGTCTGAGGTCATCCTTACTTTAATATGCTCCAGAACACTGTTAATAGCCTTTAAACCATCTGCCACTTAAAGGCTCAGTGAAAGCTACAAAACTAGCTAGGATTGGTACTTGGGTGGAAAAGGACCTCTCATCACTTTTACTATATATCTTCTAGAAATCAGTATGTTTGGTTTGCATGATCCATGCTGTTCTGCTTTACTCTCATATTAGTTTTATGCCATTTTATAAGAAAAGAGACAGCCAATAATTACTATATATTGAGAGATGTTTCCAGACAAATTTACATTTTTTCTAGAACAGTGTCATTTGTAGGATCTTAACATGCTGGGGTACCACCCCAGGCTCCTTCCTACCTCCTGCCTGCTTCCCAGCTGCCCAAGTGCCTTCTGAGAATGGCCCTTGGATTGCAGAAGCCAGCACCCCCCGGAAATGGCTCAGCAGCAGACTGGGACTGAGCATAGAACTCTCAGCCACCTTGCCTCAAGGCAAGACCATTCTGTGGTGTCCTTCAGATTTCAGAGTTGGTTTTTTTTTTTTTTTTAATGAGGTCAGCCTCTGTCTAGATTTCCTCAAAATCTCCTTCTTGCCCGGCTTCTTCTTTTACTTGTCCTCTTTTCCCGACTCTCTCAATAAATCAATGTCCAAGAACCCCAGATTCAGCCTCTGCTTCCAGATAGCCTGGCCTTAGACACATTAGACAAAGCATTATTTATGGCGTCTACAAGCATGGGGGAGGTGCAGCTTTGAGATCCCCTTGCAATGACCATTTGCTCCCCACCCCGGGAATCAAGGGTCTTCATGTGGGAAACCAATATGTGGAAAGGAGAATGTCATGAATTTCTGTGTAGTAACAGGATGCTTCTACTCCAAAAACCACTAATTCACACATGGAGACGAATGCTCGTAAGACCAGAAAAATCATCTTATTTCAATACAAAAGGAATGATCTTTATCTGAGGAATAAGCATGTACCGTAGCACTTTATAATATTTGTGGGCCCCCTCCCCTTGAAAATTTCATATTTTCACACTAGAATTGTAGGATGGGAGAGTGAAAGAAAAAAAATCACCTACTTAAATGCTAGTTAATAAAGACTTTGTTCCTAATACTTTTTTGCTTATATTTTTCTATCACTGCCAAGTTCTATTTTCCAACTCATAAAATTGATAGTGCCATCAAGTCACCCTCCATGGGCTTTGAGGGACCAATAATGAGCAATGTCTGCCTTCTCCTCTCACCCAAATTAAGACTGTCAGCGTTGAATTTGGCCATTCTTAATAAAAAAATTTTCAAGTTTTTATTTTTAACATGTAATTCTTAAGCATTTGTTTTCTCTCTCTCTCTCTCTCTCTCTCTCTCTCTCTCTCTCTCTCTCTCTCTCTCTCTCCCCCTCCCTCCCTCCCTCCCTCTCTCTATTATTTCAGTCCCCAGGGTCTTTTCTCTGACTGCCTCCACCCTGCCCTTTCTGGCCTGGATTTCCACCTCCTCATTGTACAATGTGCAGACTCTAAACCATTGCAACAGCCTCTCTCATCTGCTACTATAGCATCTCCCTCCACTCATCCACTCACTGATCACAATGTCACTGTCCTGCTCAAAGTCCCAGGTAACAACTTCCCATGCTCTTTGCATGAGATGTAACATCTTCAGGGTGGCATTCACGAACCTCCGTAATTAATTTCTACCTGACTTTGAAGCTGAACCACCACCACTGTTCTGAACAAATCTCCCACTGGTACCAAAACAGACTTCATTGTCCCAAAAAATACACCTGTGCCTTTCTCCATCCACAACTTTGGATGATGTCTTCACTCCACCTCAGGTGCCTCTTCCTACACCACATGCCACACACCAAATTTCCAAAATCTATCTAAGTAGCAATCTCTGTGTGTCTTCTTTCTGTCTGTCTGCCTCTGTGTCAATGCTAGTGACATTCTGTGTGTAGCACTTAAGTGATATTCATCACACAATATCTTATTTTGTACACATTTCTGTCTCTGCATCATGTCCCTAAGTAGATGCCACAGGATAGGACCACGTCTTAAATACCCGGTATCTCCCGTGTCAGTTTAGCATGGTGCTGGCGCAGAGGAAGTGGGGTTAATGAAAAGCGAATAAGCAAATAATGCATTTCTTGAGCCACATAATTGTACTGAAGATGACAGAGCCTGGAGTCAAGCAGGGTTGAGAATTAATGAGGAGTGAAAGGAAAGCAGTTTATTTTTTTCTACAGCTATAATCTCCATGGCATCAAGAGAAGAGAACCAGGCCAGGACCTCAAGAGCAACAGTACCTGTTCTCAAAGAGTTGCCTGTTTCTAAGTTGGGCTACGTGTGTCCCCCCCCCCCATCAGAATACTGAAACACGAGAAGAAATGATTAGAGATGTTATTTCCCATTGCTCTGAACACGTGCTTTAATGAAGCTGGAGTCTGCAAAATGATATCTCCATCAAGGTGGCTCCTCATTAACTGTTTCACAACTGTCCACGTGACACTTTAAAATGGTCCACATAGAAAATAGCACCCAGACACCTGAGTGAGCAGCTGGCTGGTCCCCCTTCTCAGAAGCTTTAGGCCTTGCTGACAAACCATTGTCAGCACTGTCTCTGGCCCCACAGCCAGAGGTAAGCCAGTGAATGGCTGAGCCACAAGGCTGCCAGAACCTAGGGGGTGGGCAGCAGCCAAATTGCATCTGCTGTTAAACTTGTCCTGGGGAAGAAAACACAGGAGTTTGGTTGACTTCTATTCTTTGCTTTTATCAAAGCAGTATAACTTTGACTAACATGTCCAGTTGCTTTGTGAGATCACCAAGAAGCCAAATCCACCACCAAGAGGGACACAGGACAAGGATGGCCCAACCCAACTCCTGAGTCCTTTTCACAAATGGAAATTACCAAGAGAAACCAGAAGGACAGCAATGAATTAGTGGGTGGGAGGCAACAGTGTACAGGGCAGCCTTGTTAAGTGGGGAGGGAAGATGGACAGACAGTTAGCCCAGCTGCCAGAGCTCTCCAGAAGCAGGAGTATGTTGCTCCACCAGCCACCATGGAGGCTCACTGAATGCATATGGCGGGCCAACCCTCCATTGATGGCAACCAAGGGAGTAGATGTTTGCCTGCACCTCCCTGCCTCTCTTCCTCATTCTCCCCTCTGGTCTCCATCCCTTTTCTTCCTTTCTGTCTCTCTTCCTATGTCACAAAGGAAGATCCAAACTGTGTGTAGGGCAGGAGAGGGCAGATGTTATCTGGGGTTAGAATTGAGTTCTCAAAGGAGAACATTTCAAGTCCGAGGAACAAGAACATATAAAGAACTTCAGATATGCTCAGTAATGTTTGCATCGGAGGAAGTAATTCTTAATAAAAATGAAAAGTCTGCTCCCATGTGCCCTCAATTTACATATCATATTTGTAAAAAATGGTTCACATTTACCAGAGAAATCAGCTGCTAAACCACTACTCTGTACTGACCGTTCACGGCATAGAATCTAGAACCCAGCCAACAGTGGTTTGCTCAGTGTATGGTAGAACTAATAGGTGTCCCTGATACCATCCCTCGACATGCGGTTGTAGTGCCTGGAAAATCAGATTTGTTTTTGAGTCAGTAAGATAGACTGGTTTGTGCCAGGCAATCTATATAATTGCCCAGAGTCCTGGGGAGCTCCTTCTTAAAATATTCTGTGGAAATTTCAGCTACTCCCCTCAAGGAATTTACCCTAAGTGAAGAGAAAATACACATTCACACATGGATTGATTAGAGCAGGAGAAAGAATCAACTTTGATTTGAGGTTTTCTAGGGTCTTGAACAAAAGTGATCAATATCATAGTTTAAAGAAAACGAAGTTTGAATGTTGTTTTTTAAGGTTCTTTGGGTTTCGATCAATGCAGAGAACCATTTCATTGGCAAGTTTCCTTTGTTTATGATTTGAAATGAACATTATCCTATGAAAAGGAAATCATGAAGGATCCCATGCTTTTTCATGTTAATATAAACAAATTATCAGCTCCTGTCCTGAGAGTTGATCCTATCGAGGGAAAAGGTGAAAATGCAGAGGCCACTACGAGGGGTGGGGAAGGGAGCATCTTGGCAGCACCACGTTCTGTGAGTGGGAACCCGGGACTCAGGGAGATAAAGAAAATTGGCCCCTTGATAAGTCTGAGCTCCAAACTCTCTGCTCTTTTGGCTCAAATATAGCATTTAGATACTAGTAATAAAACCTGAGGCACTTGGTGAGTTTGTCCCTGGCTGTTCTCAGAGAGCCGTCAGGATCTCTCAGTGAGTTGCATATGACCAGAAGCAAGGCGAAAGCCCTTTCACAGTTCTAGAAACCAAATCATGAAAGTGCCTGGTTTTCAAGGTTTCCTAAGCTCTAAGGACCAGCTGCACTGTGATTCCTGAAAAAGACCAGGAAGGAGGAAAATGGTTCAGGGCTGCAAGAGGCTGGCCCTGCCCCTGTACACCCCATGGAGGAGGTAAGGGACCATGGCCTCTCAGAAATGGGAAGGGGAAGAGGGGAGGTCTGGCTGCCGGCTGCCTGCTGCCTGCCAGCTGTGCCCTGGCTTCTCAGGGCTAGTAAGTGGGAGCTGTGTGGTCTAGAAGTGGGAACCTCACTCTTTCCTGATGTTATTGATTTACAACACTGTTTTTAGGCGTAAGTTTCAGGAAGTACAAAATGTCACATAGATGTGTTTTTCCTAAACTATGAGGTCAGAGCCAAGCCTGGACCCTGGGCATCTGCCATGGGTACAGCACAAAGCTCCTGCCCCAGACAGCTACCAAGTGCACTCACCTGGGTGTGTGACTGTTGCAGCCACAAGCTCTCGGTCTACTGTGCTGTTCCCTCAATGCTGCTGAGATGCCTGTCCCTGCACAGAAATACACAGGGGCACCAGCCTGTGAGCCGTGGTGTTGGAGGGGGACTTCAAACGCCTCCCAGCCCTGCTGGCCTGTGCAGTGACCCCTCAGCCGGGTTCTGCTTTTTTCTTAAGCCACAGGCTGCTTCCTGTCCCACCACATGCCCCTTATTGTTCCAAGCCACTGGGCTTTGACTTCAACAGTGTTAGAATTTTCCGGAACTAAAGGGCAAACCCATGTTAAGGTCAGAGAATGGGAAAGACAGGTGTCTCCACAGCGCATGGGACTGAGAACCAAATGGATAGGCCCTGGAGGACTTAGAGAGAGGGGCATGTTTGGAGTGGAAGGTACAGGGGACCTGGCTCGGCGGCTCACCTGGCTCCTGCATTCTGAGGGGCAGCCATGCTCTCCTACGGGAAGGAGGAACAAGGGCAGGCTGGCCTCAGGCTTATACCTTGTCTCCCCCTACACCCTAGGCATGATAAATAGAGGGGTCTGCAGGGTAGGGCTGGGCTCAGGACCCTTCCTTTGCCTTCACCCACTCCCAAGCATAGCACATGCCCGTTAGCTCACCTGGGATTGAAGATGCAGTTGTTGACATGGAGGGCAGGGCAGGTGGCAGAATTTCTAGGGTAGAGAAGGTGATTGGCTCATAGGGCTGTGGGCACTTTGCTCTTCCCTTGGAGTCTCAGCAGCTGCCCAGCTGCCTCCTGCTTCAGACTGGGCTGGCCCTGTGTCACTTCTTTAGTGGCAGGTCACCATCCTAACTCCATCATGCCCATCTTTCCCTAAGACTCTCCTACATGAAAGTGGGGGAGCTTCAAGCTTCCCATTTCCCATGAGATAAATTATCAGCAGCTCACATGCAGCCATTTGGGAAAAAACTCAAGGGTGACCATGCTGATCTTGGCTTGAGAAGCCAATAGACATCTCAGAGTGAACACTGTGATTCCAGCTGTTTTCCGGGGATGCAGCTTGAAAGCTACATAGGGATGAGGTGAGATCCCACAGGAGGCACCTTCTGTCACTCACACAAACCCCATGACATAGCAAAGCTTCTCTGCATGCCAGCCTGGTAAACGTCGAGGCTGCTGCTTATGGGACAGTGGGCAAAGTCACCTGCAGCAGGTCTCCCTATGAAGTCCAGGCTGTTCTGACCACTCTCTGTGTCCCACAGGCTTGGACACCAGGCAGGCACAGGTCATCGTCCTGTCCTCGGGCACCAAGTGCATCAGTGGTGAGCACATCAGCGACCAGGGCCTGGTGGTGAATGACTGCCATGCGGAGATCGTGGCCAGGAGGGCCTTCCTTCACTTCCTGTATGCACAACTGGAGCTGCACCTGAGGTACGGGGCCCTGGCCATGGCTGCTGGGACTCCAGGGGCTGGCTGCTCTTTGATGGGTGTGTTGGCACACCACTGCTGGTGAGCAGCCAGGGGAACAGAAGGGGGACCCACACCAGCTCAGAACACACTGCTCCCTTCATCCTGGCAGATTCCTTCCCAGGGTGCTCCACGAAGCGTCCCCTTCTATTCAGACCTGAGCACCCTTTGAGCACCAGCAAGATGCTGAAACACCAGGTCCCCTCCTCATTACTCCATGCCACTCCCCAGGAAACCTGTTTGCCTACAAGTTGCATACACACATACCTCCACACAGCTGCCCCCACATGGACACACTCAGGGACATGCTCATTCCATTTGATTATTTCTTTTAAAACATGCAGGGGCTCATCACAGTGTCCCCAAAAGTCAATCTTCTTCATGAGGCTCGGATCCACTACAGTCCAGAAAGCCACAGACACAGTCATGGCTTCATCTCACGTGCAGTCCACGTTCAGTGAAGGTGTTTCTCCAGTGACATGCTGGGACTCTAAATGCCAATAGCATGAAGACAGGATCCAGCTCTAGGGACAGCTAGAGGAGCACAGAGGAGCCCCCCAATGCTGGCTTCATATGTGCCCTTAATTGAAGGCAATACTCTTTCCACCACCAGCTTCCAGTTAGGTCCAGAATGAGCATTACGGGAAGGAAGGAAGGAAGGAAGGAAGGAAGGAAGGAAGGAAGGAAGGAAGGAAGGAAGGGAGGGAGGGAGGGAGGGAGGGAGGGAGACAAAGGAAGGAATGAATTCACTATCTCTTGGGAGACGGGAGGTATTGCTCTCTCTGAAACCCATAGCTGCATTGACTGAACTGAAGGTGTGTTCTCTTACTGTGTGAGGTAGCTTGGATTAATGTATCTGCTGTCTGATAGACTTTCATTTCAGCCATGGAAATGTGCCAGTTTGGAGGCGGCCTCTCTGCTCAATTTTGACAAGATTGTATCCACCTTGAATGGGGCCCACAGGGCAGGATTTCCATGGGAAGCAGCGCCACCCTCTCCCTGCTCAGTCTTATTTTTTAAATTTCTCAGCCAGGGAAATTTCTTACAGAGTCGAGGTTTCTCTAAGAGTGGCCAAGGCTATCTCTCAAACCTAGGCTCACAGATGGCTATCATTTTGCTTCCCAAGTGACAGGCTCTAGTTTCCACTGGACAAGTCCCAGGCAAGCAGCTCTTACATATGACAAGGTGGCCAGTCCCATGTTGGTGCACAGTACCTTCTAGCCCTTGTCCTGCTGGGTGAGGCCATCCTCTCCTGGCCTCATTTCACCCTACATCCCCACATTCCCAAATGTGTTCAGTTTTCTAGACCTTGCCCTCAGGTAGTGGGACTAAAGTAACCAAGGATGGGTTCTGAGATGTTACCTGTCTCATTACTCCACCTCCAAGTGTATTTTAATAAGGGCATTCTGAAACAGAGGCCACTGAGACCCCAAGAAATGTGCTCGGAGGTTGGAATTTTCAGTGTTCTCATGACAGCCTTCTCCAGCCATCAGGAAAAGGCAGACTGTCACCTGGGCTGGCATCTCTCTCTAAGACACATTAAACAGGAGCAGAGATGCAGGTGGACTAGAGCGCATGTCTCGGATGCATGCCTGCACTGAGCTATTCGGTCACAGGGTTTGATGGCTGTGGGTCTCTTTGCCAGAATGTTCCTTCCCTGCATCCTCCAGCTGCCCTTCTGTAGCCTTTGAAGCAGTGTTCCTCAAATCCACTAATAATGGGATCTCAGGGGGGCTCTGTGAGTGACTCATCATGCCCATTAGCATGTGCAGCAGCTACACAAAGGGAAGAAAGGCCCGAGTATATGCCAAACAGACTCAAATAAAAGCAATACCTTAATACACTCAATTAATTTTTATCTGAGCCTCTGAGCAGTGCGCAGAAGCCTGATATATTGCCCCATCGGTTCCAGGAGGCCCGCCCAGGCGCGGCTAGAGTTGAACGTAAGGGAGCAGAGTTGGAAATCTCTCAAAATGCAGAGAAGGATTTCTCCTGAATATCCAACTGCTCAGTTGGAAATATTTCCAAGTACCCTTTCCTCCAGTTGGTGTAGTGGGAGGGAATCAGGCCAAGATCTGCCAGGAGTTGGCTGCATGCCCAGCACTGTGCTGCCAGCTTGCAGGGTGGGGGCTCAAAGACAATGTCTCCCATCCCTTCCCTGCATGGGGGCACCAGTAATGGCTTATGAAAAGCCAGCTACAGGGAGTGAGGTTTGAGCCCCTTGGCAAACCGGGAACGTTGGTCCCCAGGATCCCTGGAGGAGCTCACTTGGGCAGAGGGAGGGTGGGTGGTGGCCAAGGAGTAAAAGGCACAGCAGCAGAAAGGCTGGTAAGGCATCTCCCAGGTTTCCTGGGGAGAAAATGTCTGTTCTGCTGCCTGTGAGATCTTAGGGCCCAGCAACACAGAATCCATCACCAATGGGGCAGAACATGTGAAAACAGCCAGACTGGCAGAAAAGAGGATGCAAGAAACCAGGGAGAAGAAAATCCAGGAGAAGAAATGCAGCCACCTTGGTGCAGCACCCAGGCTGGGGTCTCCCCACCTCAGTGGAGGCAGGGGCCTCTCACATTAGAGTTTAAAGGCTACCAGGGAGGTTTCCAGGAGTAACAAGCCAGAATTCCTCCAAAATGAGGCAGTTTAGATTTGTCCCAGATGCACCCCAGGAAGAGTCTGTCCTGGTTGCCATTTCTATCTAGCCCTGCGGAGGACCGAACTCCAGCCCCCTTTTTTAAAATCCCTTTTCTGCCTTTAATGCTCACATATGTTGCCCATCAGGACCAACAACTCTACAGTCTTGCCAGACATTGCCAAGAGAAGCCTTTGTGAACCCGCAGGATTAGGGCTTTATAAACTGTAGACCGCTGTCTCTGCGTAAGATAAACCTGAAATGTAAATGCTAAGACGGTGAGGGTGGCGGGATTTCTGCAGCTTGTTTGCTTTCACGTGGTTTCCCGCCTCTCTCGGAAGGGTCTGTGCAAGGAGCAAACACAGTGTGGAGTGCGGACAAGAAAGAAAAAATTAGGAGTGACTCTACCAAACAGGACAAAAGCCTCCTCGGCCTGGCTGGAATATTTCTGGTTTGGTTTGTAATAAATGACCCAGATCCTCTTCTTGTCCCCAGCAAGCGACGAGAGGACTCGGAGCGATCGATATTTGTGCGTTTAAAGGAGGGAGGCTACAGGCTTCGAGAAAATATTCTCTTCCATCTCTATGTGAGCACGTCCCCCTGCGGAGACGCGAGACTCAACTCTCCCTACGAAATCACCACAGACCGTAAGAGACAACATATTTGCCTTTTGTAAACAAACAGCGCCAGGCTCCCCTGTTTCTGGACTCTGTCCCAGGCTGCCTTGGCCCGGGCACTGTGTGTGTGTGTGTGTGTGTGTGTGTGTGTGATGGCCACTGCTCTGGGAAGCTGGAAGAGGATTCAGCTGCAATTAGCTAGATAATCATACCTGCAAAATCTTTGCCTGAAATGCCCAGATCATTGGCAGAAAAGTAGTTTGAAGCCTAAAATTAGCTTTTCAATTGCCATAGTTCTCTGCTTCATTTTAGTAGGTCACACCGTCCCCGTGTCCCAAACTGGAAAATGGAATGAAGGAAAAGGCAAATGAGAATTACACAGGGTGGAAAGCAAATTCAAACCAGCTCTGTTTTCCTTTGTTTGCAACTTTGAGGAGAATAAAGTTCCACTTTGGGAACAAAGTCAGGGGTGAGGGATGCCCTGCCAAAGGGTTGCCCCAGGTTAGCTACAAAGTTTCACAGGACCAGCCCCTCCATTCTCATCAGTGGAGGAGGGACAGACAGCATCCCATGCCCTTTGCCCCTCCTTTCATCTGCAAAGAGTGGGGACATGGTGTTTCAGCATTGGAGGACAGGCACAGCTCCACTCTGTGAGGACACCGGTATCTCCATTCTAGAGAAAGTGTCGGGGCTAACATCTCCACCCTTAAATGCTATTACGAAATTCTATGACTGGGCCATACTCTTCCAAACTCTTTCCAGAAGCAGCCCTAGGAGAATCTCCTGATGTAGGCAGTGAAATTAAATATGTATATATGTATTCCTACCACCCCAATATAATCACAGTTAACATTTTTATCCCAGCTAAATAAAATATGAAAATAATATAAAATTTATAAAATATTTTGTGCACAAAAAAAGTGTATTTGAAGAGGGATCTAAGAAAGATACTGAAACATAGTAAAAGTATATTCTATAGTCAGAAGAAATTTCCAATAGAAACTCAATGGATGATGCACAAAGGTTTGGTTTTGGCCTTCTGGTTTTCCTTGCATGGAAGGCTACATATTCTAATTACCAAACTCAGGAAAAAATAAGCATTTATTGAGTACCTGCCGAGTTGTAGGCCTGTGGAAAGTGCCACCACTAAAGATAAAGAATGGGGGAGAAAGTATCCAAAAATCTACATGTGCTTAGCCTGTAGCCTGGAAGCTGGACCAGAGAAATACATTCTCCTTGTGCAGACTCTCCTCCAGCCCCATCATTTCCCCTTTGGAGAGTAGTTGGGTGGGAGTCTCCATAATGAGATTCTAAGTGACCTTTCCACATCCTTTGGAAAGCAAATGGGGGAACCTAGTGGAACTGAGAATCAGAAAAGGTGACCCATTAAATATGAGATAACTTTTAAAGGAACTGCCCTCAGGAGGCTGAGAGGGCTGGGGTGGCTGAGGCAATGTGAGACAAAGACAGCCCCTCAGAGGAAGCAGGCACAGCACAGGCTGGGTGAGACCACAGAGGACATAGCTTTACTATTATGCAGCTTTCAGAAAGAGACAGACAGGAAAACAACATGGAGCTGATTTATTTCCCTGGGAAATGCCCATTATGCTGGATGTACATGATACCAATTTGCTCTATAAATAAAATTGTGAAATTTGGTCCATATCCCAATAGACAGCTATTAGGAATTACCTTTCCACTTTTTATCAAAAAGTTTGGCATCATGAAGACCCAACATAGGAAGCCCTCAGATCGTAGAAGGAAAAGTTCATGAGACATTTGCAGCTGGCTCTAATTTATTCAGCTTCTTCTGTGGCCCATGTGTCCCCAGCGGAGTCAGGAGAAGGCTGAATGAGGATGGCAAGAACCTCTCCACGCCTGAGACCTCCTGGTCTCCCTGGGGGACAGTTCCAGCTCATTGAGCTTCCTGTGTCTCTGTACATCAAACACAACTGTGGCCTCACAGCCCTCATTCCAACTTGCAATGCCAGTGGTTTAGAAAAACAAACAAATACATTCTCGGAGGCACCCTGGGGTTCACTTCCAGCCACAGATGTCTTTTATTTCATGGTGCTTTTAAGAAGTGGCAGGTGCTGCTAGGAGGAAAACTAAAGCGTTTTCCTCACATTTTTATTGTAGATATGCCAGGCCAAAAGGAGCTGCTACTGCCTGGGTTATGCCTCTAAATTAGGTTGCTGTCTCCTGACTGTCCCCACTGGGGCAGGTGCAGAAGGCAGGCCCTTAGCCAGATGCCACACATTGTTCTCCCCTATTCCTCTGCTCCGGAAGAGTCTTTGAGTTCAGCATTGCTCACAGCTCCTGAGGCAAGCAGAAACTCTCAGGAATGAATTCCACAATTTCCACTTTAGAGACACTCACTAAGAACTGCTTTGTAATAAGAGGGTTGGGCAGCTCTCCATGTTGCTGGCTCCATTGCTACCCTTAAAGGAGGGTTAGACCACTAGAGAAGGGAATGTGAGTGATGGGGTCTTTGCTTTGAGGGGCTCCTGCCAGGGAGGCAGTCACTGGTGACAAGCCCCCTGCAGGAAGACTTGCACGCAGATGCTGGGAAAACTCCAGTTAGGACTAGTCCCTGAGAAGTCAGCAGCCAGCACCTTCTACCCTACAGATTAAGCCGTAGAACCCTCAGCCTCACACCACTGCTCAGAGGGAGCCAGACTCCTAGATGAAGCCCTGAGAACCACACTGTCCCCTGGCAGTCACTGTGGCTTCATATTCTCACAGACACAGAGACTGAAGAGCACAGACAGGTTCTGACAGTTTTGCTGAGTACCTAATCCGGGCTCTAAGAAGCTCATGCCAAAGCAAAGGAAGCTCTAACCTTGAGTCCTGTGGACCTGCAACTGTGCTACGATCCCCTCGCCCCTGCTTCTCCCTCTCTCGCTCATGGGCATGAGCACAGATGCACAAACATTCATGCACGAGTATGTGCACACACTCACAAATACTCAACAGATTCTGAAGCATCCGAATCAAAAATATCTAGGGCTTGACTATGCCTAAAAGAAGCTTGGGAGCTTGAACAGGTGGTCTAGATTGTTCCCCTTCCCTTTAATGAATGAAGGGACACAGAACAGAGCATAATAAGAAAGTTTTCTGTCAAGTTTTAAACAATCATTAAAGTAAAGACCAGATGCCAAAAGGCCTGTGAGAGACACCATCCCTCTTGGAATTTCTAGGAGCCAGTTTCCAACCCCCACAAACTGCAGAGAGACTGCCTTCCTCCAAGGGCCTCTCTGGTTCACAGCTGTTCTGGTAGCTCAGAAGGTTTCCCAAATTTCCTGAGCCCCATAGGTCAGTCTGCTGGACAAGCCCCTCAATCCAGGATTCAGGGACTGAGTTCAAGGGACCATCAAGAAATTTTTCCCATCCAGCCCCACTTCCCTGGGATACCTGTAGCTAGAGAAATTCTGTATTCGGCTTTTCCTTTTTTTTTTTCCCCCTACCAAAACATTCATCTGAATGGATCACAAAGTCTCCTTCTCTGGAGTCTTTAAATATAATATCAATGTCAACTGGCCCACAGTATTTTGAGAAATATGTTGCATGCAAGCTTAGAAACTTATTAGATTCAGTTGTTTCCAAACCTGGTTTATCTATCTGGGTCACTTGAGAAGTCTTTACAAATTCAGGTTCCTGCCATTCACTCTTTGGCTGAGATTCTGTGCAACAGGAATGGAGTGGGGTCCACTAAGCATCAGCATCAGCCACATTTCAAATCCTTGGATTTAAACCCCTTTAAGTCATCTCCAGTCCACATGGGGCATTTGTTTCTTGCAGGCTTAGTGGAGAGGTCTTTGAGGAGAGATGGAATGGCAGAGTACCTGCAAAGGCTAACAAAGCTCTGTGGCAGGACTCCACCATGCAACAGGGTGGGCAGGTGAAAAAGGCTTTTGCTGGTGTGTTGCATGCACTGTAAAGGAAAAGTTGTTCCCGAGACAGCTTCTGCAAACTAAGGTCTCTGATCTCACCCAAGGCATAGCTACTCCATCTCAGGCCATTCAAAATTGCTAAGTGCTGTGATTTCCTCCTGCACCTAGAGGATCAATCAATAAGTCCAGGTGGAGAAAAATGCCTAAAGATAATATTCCTTTGCACAACCAGGAGAACTGTGCTATTTGGGATTTTGTTTGTTTTTATTTACAAGGTCAGAATCAGGACTCTGAACACTTCTCTTGAGGGTTGGGGGCACCAACTGCCACCAAGGAGAGACAAGACTCCCTCCAGACTCACAGGTGACAATGCCATTTCTCAGTGCCTCGGAGGCCTGAGCTAGAGTTGAGCAGTTCTAATAAGATCCTCAATGTAAGACTAGAAGGATCCAGGGTACCTCACTTTTGCTGAGCAAATTTTGTCCCCCTCCCAAATCACCAATCCCCTCACCTCCCTCTTAGAATGACTTTCAAATCACCTGATAAATTCAGTTCTTATGACCATTGTCCAAGAATTTCACAGATCAAATTTTCCAAACTATCTCCCTCAAGATGCCATGAAAAAGAGCAGGATTACATCTTCCATTTATCTGCCAAGGTATGATAAGTGTCTAGTATATTCACACCAAGCCTGTTCCACTCATTATAGAAGAGCAGCTGAGGAGAGTGAACCAAAATCCCGTAGGAAGTCAGGAAATCTAAAGTACAGCTCTTTAAATTCCTTTCTTCAGACGTCCTACTGAGTTATGGAAATGCACAGTAAATAATAGTTGTTCATTGCAGGATAATGGATTTTAATAGTCTCCTAATTTTGACATCATCACTACCATCGTCATCATCAAATGATGACAAAGGTCACCTATATGACCACGTGGCAATTATTACAGGTTTTATTATTACAATAAGTAATGGATTGCTTCACAGATATATTTTCTGCAATATTGCTTTTGGAAACAGTTTGGAAATCTAACTTTTATTTGATGTGTAGCCTTATGGGGTTTTGCGGGTGTGGGGGGGGGTTGGTTTTGCTTTGTCTCTGTCCCCTATGCCATGTTTTTTGTTTTGTTTTGATTTGTTTTTAGATAACTCCACTAGGAGGTCAATGTCTTAAATTGTCATTTTATTGCCACCTCCTTTAAATTCTCCCCTAAACATAAAATATTCATTTGAAGAAAAACATTTTTAAAATATGTTACTAATCTACTTTATTAATTCCAAAAGATAACAATTTTAGACTAATAAGCACTATAATGATGAGTCTGATGATTTGGAACATCAGAATTGGCCTAGAATGTTCCAATGCATTTGAAGGTAGCTCTGTGTGCATGACAGGCCAGGCCTTGACATTTCACACTTGCACAGGCACACCATCAATCCACCACAGCTGGGGGATTGACATTTCATTCTGCTTGAAGTGGCATCTTCAGCTCCCCCCTACCTCTCACCATTAGCCAAGACAGAGGCGGGGAACTGTCTCCCCAAGTCCACCAACCCTGACGCTCACCCTGGGACCAATGAGCCCGTGGGAGGAGGCATGCTACAGAAGGTGGCAGAGACGTGACTCCTCCCAGAATGAGCACTCTCGGGAAGCTCGTGCACCTGGCTCTTGAGGCAGAGGGACTCTAGCCTGAGAGTTTGGGTTTCCTCCCAGAAACCAGTTGTTAATTCGAGCCAGGCCTCTTGCCGTCATGACATTAAAGACAGTGAGAAGCCAGAAAGGTTTTGCAGAATGACAGGCAGCTTTTGAGGTCTGGGAAATGATGCCGTAGTTGAAGTATTAGGAGATTGTGAAGACACCATGATTTACAGAAGTAGACATCAAGAACCACGTCCCCTGAAGCAACAGTGTAGAAACTGAGAGGCACGCCAGCTTCTCCATCTCCAATGCTGTCTACCACAGAGAGTCCACTGAGAC
Source organism: Urocitellus parryii (assembly GCF_045843805.1). Classification (NCBI taxonomy): domain Eukaryota; kingdom Metazoa; phylum Chordata; class Mammalia; order Rodentia; family Sciuridae; genus Urocitellus; species Urocitellus parryii. The sequence continues at coordinate 78,916,379 of NC_135539.1, forward strand.
CCCACCTGGATCGTGTAGATGTTCAGATTAAACCAAGGTTCATGCAAGCATTTTTGAGTCATGTGAATTATTTTCTGTTCAATTTGTCATCATCACCATCACCGTGGTTCTCACTGCACCATCAGCATTACCTTTACCACCATCGTGGTCATTGTTACTGTCACAATCATTATCATTCTCATAACCATCACCATCATCACAATCACCATCATTACCATTATTGTCACCATCACCATCATCACAATCATCAAAATCACCATCACCACCATTATTGTCACCATCACCATCATTATCACCATGTCTGCCATCATCATCACCAACACCACAATCATCACAATCACCAACATCACCACTATCATCACCATCCTTGTCACCACTATCATCACTATTGTCACCTCCACCCTCACCGCCACCATGCTCACTGTCTGATCACCTGTGCCATTTAATGCTGAACAGAAGGGGGCTCCCGAGGCTCCACTTTTCTCCTTGGTTCCTCCTTCCGTAGATGACTCCTAGACAAATCCCAACTGGAGCTCACAAAGTAACTGGTGTTTGCAGGATGAAAAAGTGATTTGAAACCTGTCAAAAGTTGACTCCCCTCTTGAGAGTCTTCCCAAAAGATAGCCCATAGGTATGGTGAATTTAAGAACTTCAGTTCTTGGAAGCGATAAGAAAGTGCAGTGGAAATTACTCTGGTGTGTCAGATAATAAAAAAAAAAAAACAACCTATGTTTACTATTCACCATTCAGTGCAAGTAAATGAGGAGAAAACTCCAGCTACACAACTTCTGAAACTTCAATAGAAATTTTTTAGAGAAAGCATCTAATATCTATTCATGTCACTATAAGTATGTAAATGTTGGAATCATTAGGCTCTTTTATATATATATTTAATGTGCAAAGCAGTTAACCATTTCTCTCATACACAATAACCCAGACTTATATACAGAATTTTCTAGGGAAAGAAAAAAAAAACAGTGTAAGGCTTCTCTTGTTCTTGCTAGTTCTCCAAATAACTGTCGGGATGTGGTATAGCATATGAAGATGGATGTGTGTCAAGAGGGCCCTGGAAGGATAAGAACCCAGAACCCATGAGGGAGATATAAGGACACCTTGAGGCTTGTCATTTCTATGCCTAAAAAAGTCCCTACCCCATAGAGGCCTCCATAATAAGAGGCACTTGAGAGACACTGAGGCGCTCTGAGCTACACCCCACCCTCACACACGCCACCCCGTTTAATCCCCATGGCCCGGGAGCAAGGTGATATGAAGAAGGTAGAGGAAGTAAACACACAAGAGGAAGTAACCACGTTGTAGCCTGTAATCGACTTTCCCAAGTTCACATAGCTCACCACCTGTTTCTACATGGCCCCAAAGCCAAGCACGTTCTCACAATTTTTTAATGGCTGGAAAAAGTGGAAGGAATAATACGGCCATCCCCTGGTAACCATGGAGGACTGGTTCCAGGACCCCGCTGTGGATACCAAAATCTGTGGATGCTCAAGTTCCTTATATTAAATGGTGTTGTGTTTGTGTCTAATTTTTGCACAACCTCACGTCAGCTCTAAATCATCACTAGATTACTGACCCCTCCTAATGCAATGTTCGTGGTATGTAAATGGCAGTTACACTATGTTGCTCAGGGAACAATGACAAGAGAAAATGCCTGTGCCTGTTCAGTACAGACATGATTTTTTCCCAGATTTTTTTGAACCTCGGTTGAATCCAGAGATGTAGAACCCATGGATATGGAGGGTCAACAGTACTTCATGATGTGAAAGTTAGATGTTCAAATCATATATTCAAATTTCAGAGCCCATAAGTCAAGTGTTGGGAAATGCAGCCATGCTCATTCATAACGTGTTATCCAAGGCTGCCTGTGCACCTCAGTAGCAGAGTTGGGTGGTGGTGGCAGAGACAGAACAGTGTTAGTCTCTGAGATGTTTGCCCTCTGCCCTTACAGGACAGTAGTTGACTCTTGCTAGCAGCATTGCTCTGAAGCCCATCTCTTTTTGTTGTTATTATTCTTTTTAGATACACATGACACTAGAGTGATTTTTTTTTGTGGGGGAGGGTACTAGGGATTGAACTCAGGGGCACTCAACCACTGAGCCACATCCCCAGCCCTATTTTGTAGTTTATTTAGAGACTGGTCTCACTGAGTTGCTTAGTGCCTCGTTTCTGCTGAGGCTGACATTGAACACTCAATCCTCCTGCCTTAGCTGACATTACAGGCATGTGCTACCACGCCCAGCCAAGAGAATGTATTTTGACATATTATACACACATGAAGTATAACTTATTCTAATTAGGATCTCATTTTTGTGGTTAAACATGATGTGGAGTTTTACTAGTTGTGTATTCATCTATGATCACAGGAAATTTATGTCTGATTCATTCTACTATCTTTCCTATTCCCATCCCCCCTACCTTCCCTTCATTCCCCTTTGTTTAATCCAATGAACTTCTATTTTTTCCTTCCCTCACCCCTTATTGTGTGTTAGCATCCATATATAAGAAAGAATGTTCAGCCTTTGGTTTTAGGGGATTAGCTTATTTCACTTAGCAGGATAGTCTCCCGTTCCATCCATTTACCAGAAAATGCCATAATTTAATTCCTCTTTATGAATGAGTAATATTCCATTGTGTGTATACACCACATTTTCTTTATCCATTCATCTGTTGAAGGGCACCTAAGTTGATTTCCTAGTTCAGCTCTTGTGAGTTGAGCTGCTATAAATATTGATGTGGCTGCATCACTGTAGTATGCTGATTTTAAGTCCCTTGAGTACGAAAAAAGTGAGTTAACTGGGTCAAATGGTCATTCCATTCTAAGTTTTCTGAGAAATCTCCATACTGTGAAGCCCATCTCTTTACCATGTCCCCACCATCTGCTTCTGTTACTTCTAAAACCTGCCTCTTGAGCTCAGTCCCTGCCAAGACCCTTGGATGCAGCCTGCCATGCTTCCCTCTCAGCCCACAGAGCCCCCCTAGCTCTGGGCGGTTGTGTCTGCCACCTCTCACCACCACCTCTTCTTTCCTAGTGAACAGCAGCAAACACATCGTCAGGAAGTTCCGAGGGCACCTGCGCACCAAGATAGAGTCTGGGGAAGGCACAGTCCCCGTCCGGGGCCCCAGTGCAGTCCAGACGTGGGACGGCATCCTGCTGGGGGAACAGCTGGTCACCATGTCCTGCACGGACAAGATCGCCAGGTAAGAGCCCGCCTGGCCATCCCCTTCCAAAAGTCAGCTTGTGGTCCCCAGTGGGAACAGCAAAACAGCAGGCCCTGACCCACATGGGTGTCCTGAGCGAGCTCAGAGAAAAATGGTTCCTGCCACTGGGGACCTAGAGCCCAGAGCCTGTCTTCCACAGGCAACTCACATTCTCACACTTTTTATTGCATGTGCTTGAAGTAAAGCTGCCTAGAGAGGGCAAGCACCCGGCAACGTCAAGTTGTGGCTTCAGACAAACATTACCCCTGACTGGGCCTGCCATTCCTGAATAGGCTAGTCATTGTCTAAATGGGCCACAGAATCGCCTGGGATGCAACGGGCACTTGCTCGCTCCTCCAGCCTCTTGCTTTTCACTAAAGCCTGACAATCAACCAGAGAAAGATGTGGACTTCCAGCTGCAAGAGATGCCACTCCCCCTGGACCCAGAGATATATTCATTCTAGAAGTTTCAAAGCCCCCAAATGCTAGTCTCAGAGAGAGAGAAACCGCAGGGTGAACAGGAGGAGGAGGAATTTGCAGAAAGGGCATCTCGTCTCTCTCACAGACAGCCTGCTAGTTAGTGAGAGGCCCCAAGCCAGGCAGGCACAGCCCCGCTCTCCCCACACCTTGTTCTGATGCCCAAGGTCTGTTTCTCCATGCTCAGAGAAGTTCTGACACCAGCTGCGGATGCCATCCCCACTACAGGATCGTTTTTGTGACTTTGGTTTAGAAAATAGTCACTGGCGGGGGGTGGGGAGAGGCACAATGCTGGAGTCTGCCTAACCCCATCCAAAGCCATTCCTGAGGACAGTAATGACAAGTGGTCATGGAACACCTAAGCCTAGAGTGAATCCAAAGGCCTCTTGGACACTCTGATAAATGTACTGAACCTGTAATTTATAACCCAAGGAAAACAGGATCGCATGCAAATGTGGTCTCTAAGCAAAGGCGCAGCCCCAAATGCGAACAACCTAACTGCCCGAAGACCCACTGCGTGGACGTGTTTGAAACTAGTCAGGAGGTGAGAAGGCTGGTCTCACAGGACACGGGAGGAAAGAGGCTGGGGAGGAGACAGGGAAAATGAAGCCCAAGGAAAACCAAGCCCACTATCTTAGCAAAGACCATGAGGTCCTCAGCTGCCCGTCACCACTGCAGGATCTGGGGACGGAAGGGGAGCATGGGTCATCCCTCACAATCTCCAGCCCAAGTGCAGCCATCCCAGGTGTTCCCCAACAGAGAGACGCCCCAGAGCATCCTGGGAGGGAGCTCGATGACTGAATGAGGCTCTTCACCTACTAAAAACTAAAGAACGGATGTGCTCACTCTGGAGAATAGAGCACAAAGCCGGAGGGTTAGAGAGATTAAGTTCCACTTGCAATCACCGGTGGGGACATCAGGCAATGTGAGAAAACACAGAGCCAAGGAAAGAAGTCAGCATTGCCAGTCCCGGAGGACAGGGGAGACCCCAGGGCTTCCTCTTTCTACCCCGCCTCCGGCTCTACCATAGACCACCATCTTAGTGGCCTCTTGGAGGCTTTCTGAGGCTACAGGGCAGATGAAACATCAGCCCCAAAGAACTGTGATTCCAAATTCTCGTGGGAAATTACCGAATGGCTACAGGAAAAATAGTGCCATTTACTTCCCTGGCTTTGATTGCTCCTGGCTCTGCAGAGCAAGAAGACGGCCTAATGACAATAAATCAAAGCACTGATTTCTGTATCAAAGGGAACAGCCCGTAGTCGTCAAATAGCTCATCTTTCAGAAGAAAATGTATTCCTCCTTTGTAATGTTTTCATCTATTCATGGAGAAAAAGGAAAAAAAAGCAGCAATTTTCACTTTAACAGAAATTCTCTTGTGCCCTAAGATAGCATTGGGTTTCTAAATTAACTCTCTGACTCCCCAGAAAAATGAAGTAAATTAATGCTACAGAAATGAAATGAAATTTTGTTGTCTCTGGGATCTTAAACATCAATAGACAGTAAATTAAACAGGGGCTACAAAACCCGAGCTTTATTTGCTGGTGGTGGGGCTATCCATGGTAGTGCAACCCCTCAAAAGTCAGGCTTTTCTCTTTTTAATAAAATCTTTTGAAAAATGAAAGTCCACACTGCACCCCCTTTGGGGGTTTTCAAGCAGTGTCCTGCCTGGGGAAAGATTCTAGACTGATTCTGCAAGAGAGTACAAGTCTGGGACATCGTGATGCTCTAGGCTCTGGCCAGCTGAAGGGAGACCTCCCCGGGATCCCCAGGGTTAATCCATAGGGTTAATCCACACCTGCCCCACAGGGTGGGGTTCAGTAGCTGCCTGGTCTCTTCCGACTCACTTAGACCTTCATCCCCAAATCTGGGTAGTGGGAACAGGACGGAGGGCACAAAGGAGGGAGGAGGAGGCGCCTACAGACCTTGAAGATGCCCCTCACCCCCTTGCTCCCTCCCCAGAGCCCACTCAGCCACCTGCCTACTTCTATGCTTTGCTTTGTCTTCTGCCTGGCCACAGTGCATTCTCTCTTCTCCATCATTTCTCTTCTCTCTGTCTCTCTCTCTCTCCCTGCCTCTCCCTCTCTCTGTCCCTGTCTCTCTCTCCCTCGCTCTTTCTCTCTCCCTCTATCCTCTCTCTTTGACCCTCTTCTCTCTCTCTGTCTCCTTCTCTCTGTCTCCCTCCCTCCCTCCCTCTCCATCCCTCATCTTCCTCCCTGGCTGAGCCCATCTCCTCTCTGCTCCACTCACACTCCACTGCTGGATCCTCCTGAGGCTCTCCTACTGCCTCCCTGCCTCTTCCCCACTCAGGCCACCTCTTTCCCTGCCCAGATGCAACATCACCCTCTTCAGGTCTCACCCCCATCACCATGTCCTCTCTCCCGCACTGAAATTGCAGGAATTTGTTTTCCAAAGTGTTTGCTTCTGTGCTGAGCTGTGACCTTCAAGGGATGGTTCGAAGCCACTTGATTTGCATGGTATCTGTCACAGTGAGATGCACACGATGGCCCCCAATAAACAGTATTTGTTGGTAATGATGATGAAGACAGGGCAATGGTGACCATGACGATGACAGAAATAATGCCACCAGCTCCCAACAGTCCGGTCTGGGTCAAGCCAGAGTGATTGGCATCGGAACACATCCTTTGGCGTGGACGTACTCGTGCTCCCGCCATAGTCAGAACCTGAGCATAAGACAAGGATGCGAACGCTAAGGCATGAGCTATTTTGAACAGAGGCACATTTGCCATTTTTGAGTGGGAACATATGTTATGCTAATGATTCAAGACCATAAGCATCTGTAACATGCATTATTTGTACAAAGGCTTTGCAAAGAGACCATCTGATAATGGATGTGCTCATCTGCTTTCTGTCCTGTACAAAAACAAAAATTCAACCTCAGGCTTAAATAATGTTCAAAAATAAAGGACCTTCATACACAAATACAGATGAAGCCTTCTAACTCAATGAATTAATAGCACTCGATGCTCTTTAGCGAGTGAGGCTCTGAGGACACAAAGACACAGGAGTCACAGTCTATGGAACAGTGGGGGAGGCACACTGGCTCTAAAGACCACAATACATGATGACTGAGCCTGGAACAGAGGCATCCTAGAACCAGTTAGGCCTAAGAGGGGATTATTGAATTTCCAGGCAATTTTGAAACTGCAGTCATTATTAAAAATGAAATTACACAAATTTACAACTAAGTGATTATACTAAGACCAAAGTAATAAATACTCAAAACTCACCTGGCCTAATTATCTTACTATTATTTATGCCCTTGAAATTATTTACCCCTATTATATCTGTATGGGGGAACACAAATAAGCAATATGCTTCTCTTTTGCCCAAAGTCTTTCCTTCTTCCCAAGTCTGCACTCAGCACCCTTGCAATGGGGCTTGGAATTGTCCACACTGTGTAAATTAGCAAAGGCTACAACTTTACTATTTTTAAATATTTTTAGTTGTAGTTGAACATAATACCTTTATTTTGTTTATTTAGTTTTTTACGTGGTGCTGGGGATCAAACCCAGTGCCTCACACGTGCTAGGCAAGCACTTTGCCACTGAGCCACAGCCCTAGCCTTATTATTTATTTGTTTGTTTGTTTATTTTGAGAGCCAATCTTTATCAGCATAACACTGATACCACTGCATATCAGTTTGGTGAGAGCCAGGACATGTACTCAGAGCCTAGAAATAATGTATTTGAGGCTGTGTGTTGTCAGTGTGTTGTCTGTCCTCGAGGGCCTCATTCCCCCTTAGAATTTAACCCTCCCATCAAACTCTAAGCTTCCTGTGGGCAGGGAGCTTGTCTTCTTCTACATGACGTATTCCGTATCTGGCACAGTTGGTGCCTGCATAGATTAGGCACCATGAGTATTTATGGGAGAAACAGACAGGTGGTTGAAAAGGAAGATGAGAGATGGATCCATGAGAGACCGAGTCCCACACAGGTAGTAGGGTGTTGGCGCCCTCCAGCCTCTGCCTGAACTGCTTTGCAGAGCTGAAAGGGAGCCTGTCATGGTCAGCAATGCCATACTAATGCCTGTGTTGGCCCTTGACACTGACTGCACCAGCCCTCAGAACCAGCCCATCCGTTAGCGGGTGAACAGGGCTGAAAGCCACGTGGGGAGGGTGTTCTAGTCACCACAGGGGGTCCAAGGCCGAGGGAAGGGCAGGTTCTGACTCTGAGAGCCTTTCTATCCTGTCAAGTCATGCACACTGGACTCTTGACACCCCTCACATGGTACAAAGGCATAATGGGGTCAGTCATCAGCAAATATTGACTGGATGAATGAATGAGACTTACCCCTCCATCAGAACAGCCCAGATGTGAACCATGAATAGGCACCTGAGAGAGTGCAATGGGGAGCTAAAATTTAAAACATTTAACTCCCACCAAGGCTGAACTGCTATTTGTGCTGCCCAGAGATTTTTTAGCAACGTGTCTGTAAGCGACTAAACCTACTATTTTCTTGGAAAGAAAATAAGAGTCTGATCCCAAGTGATGCTGAAACCCAGTCTCATATATTTAGTAAGCTAGAAATTTCTTGTATTTTGTTCTATTGATTAATTAATTAGTTTATTTATTTGTTTTGTTGTTTTTTTATTTCTTTTCTTTTTTATTTTTTGGTATCAGGAACTGAACTAAGAGGCACTTAACCACTGAGCCACATCCCTAGCCCTTATTATTATTTTTTTTTATTTTGAGACAGGGTCTTGCTAAGTTTCTAAGGCTGGCCTTGAACTTATGACCTTCTTGCCTCAGCTTCCCAAGTCACTGGGATTACAGGTACGCACCATGGTCCCAGTTAGAAATTTAGAAATGTCTATATTAATAGATGCAGTTTTACATGAGAGGCCATGAAAGAAATAATCCACTGACTTTTTATCTAAATTTCATGACTTTCATGTTACAACATGAAAGAAAGAAGAAAACAAATGAGCCAGGTACAGTGGCACACACCTGTTATCCCAGTAACTTGGGAGGCTAAGGCAGCATCACAAATTCAAGGCCAGCCTCAGCAAAATTGAGGCACTAAGAAACTCAGTGAGACCCTGACTCCAAATAAAATACAAAACAGGGCTGGGGATGGGGCTCAGTGGGCAAGTGCCCCTGAGTTCAATCCCCAGTACCAAAAAAAAAAAAAGAAGAAGGAGGAGGAGGAGGAGGAGACAAATGAATAAAATTGCAATTTTAATTAAGGTAGGATAAGTACATCCACTACACACATCTGTGGTTCTCTTTGCAAATTCCTTTCAATATCAATGAAAAATGAGTTGGAGCCTATTGTTTCCACAGATCTAAATAAACAACACAGCTAGTTGTTTCCCACCTACACAACAAAACATAAAGCACAGGTGGCACCTTTTTAGGGTGATACAGAGGTAATCATATGCTTAAGTGACCACAGGCACCCTTCTGAATATGGAGTTTCATGAATAACACTTGATTTCATTTTACAAAGTCAATGGTACAGTCTGCAGGAAAGTACGAAAACGTGTTATAGAAAGCTTGACATTTTTCAGGGTTTTATAATGTGCCATAAAACATCACAAAGGAAACCTCTCTCACCTCTCCATACATATCATCTCATGGTCCAGAGTGTGCCTTCCTTGGTCCTCTGTGTAACTTTGGACTTTCTCTAGAACTCCTGTCTGTAGGAGGCCCCTGTGAAGAGAGTTACTGTTAAGGGAAAGTGACAAATTCTTCCACTGGTGCCACCCATCAATCCCAAGACCCTGTCTAGGACAAGACCCTCCCTGGGAGCCAATCAATGCTTCATGACCAGAGTCACGACTCTCTCATGAGGCCTTAACTTCTCTAGGAATCATTTAATGAAAACATCTCTCCCCATCATAAGAGAAGCAGCCCACATGCTGGGGTGCTGGGATGAAGGCTCTTGCCCAGGTCCTTCTACCCAGGTGCAGTTTTCCCCACCTTTCATAAAGCTCCTGGAGCTGTCACCAAGCCATGTTCTCCTTGCTCCACTGGAAACACTGTCCTGGTCCCTAAGGGATCCGTGATTAAGCTGCAGCTGGACACCCCAGCCTGTTCCCAGGGCGGAGCCTCCATCCCACCTCAGCACCATGACAGCCCTGGTCCTTCATTAGGTGCTCGTTGGCTCCAGAGGAGAAAGAACTGCCTTCACCTGGTAAAAATCTTCTCTGCACCAGGCACGGTGGCACACGCCTGTGATCAGCTCCGGAGGCTGAGACAGGAAGATCTCAAGTTCAAAACCAACCTCAGCAACTTAGCAAGGCCCTAAGCAATTTCTCAAGACCTCGTCTCTAAATAAAATATTAAGAAGACTAGGGATGTGGCTCAGGGTTAAGCACCCCTGGGTTCAACCCTGGTACTAAAAAAACTTTTTTAGTCCTCTGTGCACTCCTTGCCTTCCCCAAACCCTCCCCCTGCCAGTGCTCCTAGGAGACAGGGACCACCGCTCACACCTCCAGACTGGGTGTTTCCGCTCTGAGCTGATAACCATGTAACCACTTTGATCTCAAAGAGCCCACAGGTGTTGCCACTCACTGTGACCAGTAGGAAGCAGTGGACAGAAGTGAACCTGCACAACTTGATTGGCAATTTGGGAACAGGAAAGGTTTTCTAAGACAAAAATCTGGAGGTCTGGAGCCTCCTTCCCGAGTAAGGCCCAGAGGTCCCTAACAAAGGGCAAGCTTCCCTGATCCCTGAGGCTGATCAGAATAGGCGAGAAGTTCCTCCCCACAGAGGAAAGGACATGAAAGACTGGGACAGGCTGCTGCGCTTGACATGCCCACATCACAGCCAATGCAACTCGTGACAATGACACTGAGGACAGTGGACATCACAGAGCTTGGAGGATAGAGCTTTCTGTGGCTGGGGATGGGGGTGAGGGCGCAGCACCAGATCCAGGGCACCATCAGCACAAGAGGGCCCAGCTCTGTACAGGGTTTGAATTTTCTTTAAAGGGACCTGGTGGTATTGAAGGTGACTCTCGAGTGTAGGCAGAGCAGATGTTGATCAAAGTCATCATTGTTAACTTCACTTCCCTGACATGGAACACAGGCTCAGAAATACACATGTGCTGGCCTGGGAGGGCTGCCCTCTTCAGCAATGAGCTGGAAGCTTCAGGTTTCTAGCATTTCTCAAGCCCCTGGTCCCCTGCACACATGGGTCCCCGAGTTGTCACACAGACTGATCGCAAGCAAGCTGGGTGGAACCTAATACACAGCTGGGCATCTGATTTCTTGAAGGCTTCATTACAAACACAGTCCCCTTTCTGAGGCAGGCAGGTGTGTCTGGCCTGAGTGAGGTCACCCCGTCCTTTAGATCCGGTATAGTGGTTGGAGGTCTTCTGCCTGAGGGACACCTACAGCTGGAAGCCCAGAAGCAGGCAGATCAGAAGCAGCAGAGTAAGCAGGAGAGGGAGAGAGCTCTTGGCTTTCCCCTGGGTGGGAGGCAAGAAGGCCCTGAAGTCTGCAGAGGGGATGTGCAGCCTGATTATTTTTCCTTCAAAAATAATTTTGAGCCGGGTGCGGTGGCACATGCCTCTAATCCCAGTGGCTCGGGAGGCTGAGGCAGGAGGATCACAAGTTCAAAGCCAGCCTCAGCAAAAGTGAGGTGCTAAGCAACTCAGTGAGACCCTGTCTCTAAGTAAATTACAAAATACGGCTGAGGATGTGGTTCAGTGGTTGAGGGCCCCTGAGTTCAATCTCTGGTACCAAAATAATAATTATGATAATAATTTTGATATTGAACATAGCATGAAACAAAATCAGATTCCTTTGTTCTCGATCAGAGTCATCAGAATTACCAAGAAAATTCATGGACCCTGAAAGTCCTTTGAAAGCGAAATCGAAATTTCCTTTTTAGATGTTTGAGTTGAAATCTTGGAGAAAAATACTACATTAAAGATAAAAAAAAAAAACTAGTTCAAATGAACCAAATGGGGAGAATTACCCACACACTCCTCCCACCCTCATGAGCAAACTGACTTTGCACAGAAAACAAAACTAAGCCTCTGTGGCCACAGATCATCCTAAATGCATCAGCAACCCTGGGTGTTAGGATTCATCTGTGATGAGCACCAGGAAAGCCTGCTCCAGGGCACTGCCTGAGCCTTTGTGGACATTCCAGAGAACCATGAGGGGGGCCATGAGGTATTTGCACATGCAACCTAATAAAATGCCCCCAGATAAAAGAAAACCAGGACAATCAATCCAGAAAGTATCAAGAAATAACCTGTCATACTGCTGAAAAGATGGTGCGGACTTAAATGAGATCTTATATTTGAAGGTTTTCTTCATTAAAAAGACCCAGAAAAAGAAGGGAGAAGAAGAAATAGCAGCTCATATCCCAACAGTCACAGAAAACGGCAGTCAACTGTTGCTATGTCCCACTAACCTTTTTTCACTGACATTTTTCCCTGTTGGGGTGTCCATGGACACTAGTTTGCTTCCAAGCCATGGCTCACCACTACAACCATGGCTCTTTTTAAAAATAACGAACACTTCAATGCATGCCTGACAGGGTGCCTAACAGTCACGCCGTCTGCGAGATGGCTCCCCTTCCTGGATGTCCGGGATGTTTCCAGAGGATTCTACTGTGTGAACTGTTTCCAAAAATAACCTTTGTAGGAAAGCCTTTCTCCAAATCTCAGAGTTCACACTTGGAACATACTCTTCAAAGTGGAGTTACGAGGAAACCCACCCCCGGCAGAGGGTGAACAATAGGTTCTCAGAAACAGGGGACATGATGGCATGGCCTCATATAGAGAGAGCTGGATAGTGCCCCCAGGAGAGAGGTCCAGGCCCCTGAGTGCAGCCTCAGGTGGCAGTATTAAGTTCATGAGGGTAGGTGGAGGTGCCTACCCTTCCAGAGCCTCCAAGTGAGACTACATGTATCCTCCTAAGAGGGAGGCAGAGGAGGTCTGGGGACACACACCCAGAGGAGAAGGCCACTTGAGAGCAGAGGCAGAGATCAGGGAGCACCAGTCACAAGGCAAGGAACACCATGGATCGCCGCAGCCGCCCGCAGCTGGAAAAGGTGAAGGAGGGTCCCCCCATCTGGCCGAGTCTCCAGAGGAAGCAAGTCCCTGCTGACACCTCGACTTTGGGATTTGGGCCCCCAGAACCGTGAGAGATGCAGTCCCATTGTTTCAAGTCACTCGGCTTTGGGTTATCTGCTACAAGTCTTAGGAAACTAATACAGCAAGGTAAGAGGAACTACTCATTTAGTTTATCTCTCTGGAAAATCATGGAACCAGAAAAAAAAATCACAGTAAAATCTACTCCTAAAAACCCACCAATAATATCATTAATATTGAAGACTGAATGAAACCATAGAAAGTCATCGTTTCGCCTCATCAGTGAAAACTGACCTTTAAAACCAGAGATTACAGTTGAGTAGCACATGGCCAACAAACCCTGCCCCTGCGTGGAGCAAGGGACAGATGACGACACGTATGGTTGTCACATCCCACATTCTGCAGATGCAGCCTGTTTGTCCAGCTCTGAGAATTCAGTTTACTATATTCTCACCACATAGCATCCTTAAAAAGTGAGGAAAACCAGAGAGGTGTTTTCTGCCTTTGTCTCTAAGAAGCAAAAGTTGGAGTGGCATATAAAAATCTAAATCTTCTGGAACTAATGCTCCTTTAGATATGGTTTCTAATTTTAAGTGCCTGAGCTTGATTATTGATCACAATGTGTCTTTAAATGAACAGATTAAAACTTTCTCCATAAAAATGAACTGTAAAAAATGATAGCTGCTCTCTGGAGAATGAGGCACTGATCTCTAGACTTAAATTCCAGCTGTGAAGAGAAAACTCCCCTTCCGAGCATAAAGATCTGCTGCTCAGTATCCTCTCAAGCCCATTTCTCCCTCCTTCTCCCTGCACCTTGCCCACCTGGGGAAAATATTCTGACATCCTTCCTTCTTGATTTATCAGCAGGTACCTTATCAAGTCTACCAAAGTTAAATGAGAGCATTGTTCATTCTCCTCATCTCAAAATATAGGTCCCTTTGCAATGATCGCACTTGTAAACACCCAACCCAAATACTCAGTTTGGTTTAAAAGTCTTTTTACCTTTTTCACATAGATTGCTTGATGATTTTTATGACAGCTCTGAAATGAAACTTCGTAAAATCTCTAATAATGAAAGGAGTGATTGATTCAATCAAACTTAAGAAATATATGAGAGCAATAGCAACATAGCAAGAACTCTGCTGTAGCTGCCACCTGTCTCTGCTGCAGCAACCTCACAAAGTGGACAGAGTGGCTGATGATTCCCACCCAAAACACAGCCGGCAGCCCATCCCCAGGAACTCTGTCTAGACAAGTGCAGACAAAAGGAACTGGGAAGCCCAGCTCTGCAAAACAAAACTAGCAGCCTAGTGAGCAAGAGATACCACTCAAAGACAAGAGTGGCCTCTCCATCCAGGACATCCCCAAAGATGGCTTACACACAGCATGGATACCAACTCTACATACTCCGAGCAGGGGCTTCTGGAGCAAGAGTGTGTCCTAATATGAGTGGGGAGAGGCCAGGCAGGATGCCTTTAGGAAAAGGAAGCAGCCACACAGGAGAAGATGCACATGAGAGGCCAGGAGGGCAGGTGGCACCTGTGCCTGAGCAGACCACTTCAGGGGAGCCAGTGCAGGTTTGGGGTGGGGCTGGGAAATGTGCACTCCTGCGGAGTTCCCAGGTAAGGCATGCAGCTGGCTCATCCTGAATTGGCTATTGTTCAAGGCAGCAGGAGGTATTCCAGAATGGCCTGGCTGGCCAAACTATGGACTTGGATTTGACCTCCTCTTTGGACTCCAAAAATCTACATAAACTACTCTGCTCAGAAGTCCTCTACCCTGACTCACATAAGAATCATGGAGGGAGACCTAATAAGGGCAGATGCCCAGGCTGATCCCAACCAGTTATGCCAGAATGTGCATGGGGACGCAGACACCCGGGGATTGTCAAGGCCTCCAGATGATCTGGGGTTCAGCTCGACTGCAGGGCACTTGCACGTCCCTGAAGACTGTGAACACTGGGTCCTCGGCACCCCTCCTGGACTCCACAGCCTTCCAACAGACATGGGGAGCTTTCTCCACTGGGTAGATCCATCCACAATGAAGAGAGCGTAGGAAGTGTGTGTTTGTATTGGTACCTGAAAATGTTACCACCCACTTCACTGCAGTTTTGGAGAGCAGCTTCTTTCCTTGGGGCCACATAGAGGCAGTGAAAACAGCAGACAGGAAGACAAACTGATTGCTATTCTCTGCCTATCTCCAAAGCCACCCATGTGGAGACAGTCTCCCACGGGGCCTATCCTATAAGGAATCTTGTCATGTTCCCATTGATATTGGGAGGCCATGGTTTGAACTCTGCAAGGAGATTGCATCTCTTGGCTAAAGAGAGGCTGTCTTTCCCCAGATCTCTCCCCACTTATCCGTGGTATTTCAATGATTGACAAACAGAGAAAAATATATTTATTTAGGGATTATCTATATTGAAAACTAGACATGGGATTTTTTTCTCTGTCAACATTGTGGTAATATCAGCTATTTGAACAAAAGGAGAGGTATTTTTCCATTCAATCCTGAATGCTGAGAATTCTCCAGTTTATATTCAGAAAGACATTTGGTTTTATTGATTGTGTTAGTTGAATAAGTTTGAATTCCTATAGCCAGGCAAGGAGGAGGTTGGTTTTCTCTTTATTGTAAAGGTTATTAGGAGGAAACCAGTTATAGAAGTTGTTTGTCTTTAGACGATCCTATAGAATCAGAACCACTCAGATCTGTTCCAGAAGTTTGGTTCAAAGCCAAATTCTTCAACAGTCTCAAATACCATGATGTCTCTTCTGGCGATGCTAATTTTATTTTTTAATACTTTGCTATTCTAAGGAGTGCTTTGTTATCAATGGAGAATTGTACATTTCCCTGCTTTTAATTGGGGAGAAATTTTTAAATTGCACTCACAGTCTGAGAATTAATAGGCCCTATTTAGAATGTCTGTAACCCAGAGTCTTGCTCTGATGGTAACCTTTCCTTGGCATACTTTCCCAGCATCCTTTGCTGTAACGGTGACCTCTTATTGGCACACTTTCCTTTGCAGCCTCCTTTGTTCTTACAATAACCTCTACGGGCACACTTTCCACCATCTTCAAATTTGAAAAAGAGATACTAAAAGACAGCGACTTTGCTGTATTTCTCCTCGGTTTTTGGTCTTTCTTCTCATCTCAGATTTAAGAGAATGAGCCACAGCCCTGGGTCAATACTCAAAACCATTAGTGTTATTCTTTCAAGGAAAAGCTCAGGCACCACAAACCTCTCCTGGATTTTGCAGATATTCTGTAAATCGTCAGGGAAAAGCAAGGAAAAGATAGAAGAACCACATTTGGCATGTCAGAGCATAGTGGTAGAAATACAGGTGGAGGCATGAATATTATTGCCAAATGGAGGGGTCCTTAAATATCAGTAATAAGTACCTGCGCTTCTTTCCGAAATGTCCTTTCCCTTGAAACCTTTTGACATTCGCCCTTTGATCGCAGCCTGCGTGTCCAAGGACAGCCCTTCCCTTACTTTCTGAGAGAATGATGTGACTTATAAAAATGACCACAATATTTTTTAAATGAAGTTATGCAAATCTGATAGACTAAAGTAAATGTTTCATAAAACCAATGACTGTTTAAATTGTAGGACTAAATTGTTTGTATATAAATATTACCTTTTATATTCCATTGGAGTTTTATGTAGATGAACACATTACTTTAATGACCTGCATTTACAGAGGGAGAGTGTAAGAGTTGCTCCCTGAAATTCTCGCCAGCCAGATGGCTGCCTTTTCTTGCATGAGATTAAAAGATGTTTCTCATTCACCGCGATGCTTCTGAGGCAAATTAATATCGCCAGCTAAATTGCTTGTGTTTTTGGAATAAAATTTAAAGAGAACTTTTTAAAGCAATTGGTGTCACAGGTTCTCAGAGCAGATTGCTCTCCAGGTAGAGAGACATTCGGTAATTAATGGAAAGAATTCTGTGTTAATTGACTGCTTCGGGAAGGGAAATATAATGACTCCTTATTAATCATGAAAAGAGATGTACGGCATGGAGGCCCCACAATAATTGCTGGAACAGTGGAGAAATGTTAATTAATGAAGAGAACAATGATGTAAGAAATTAGCTGCATAATGCTTGCCACCGATGGAGGTTGGATTTTAAACACATTATTTAGAGCGAAAACCACAAAATGTTGCCTCCAATAACAGATACGAGGAAACTCTGGCCACCAGAATTCAAGGGGGAAAATCCTTCCGGTGCTCCTGGCATCCTTGGTTGAAGAAGCTCCGTTTGCATGGAGCTATATTTATTTCAAAGAAAATGGCCTTGTCTTTTTCTCTCTGATCTGGACTTCTAAAATCACAATCATCCCCAGACCAAAACAAGGTCATTGATTTAATGTCATTTAATTTCAACACAGTAGGTCATTCTGACTGCTAAGGACAAAGAGAGGGGAAGACAGTATTTTTCCCTAAACTGAAATAAACGAATTGAATTTCTGATATTTCCCAGCTAATATAAAGAAAAAATTCAGATTCTCTTTGGGGACAGAGTGTCTTTTTTAAAGAATCTAATTTTAAGTCCCCAAGAGAACATATAGCTTCTTCTATGTCTAACAGCTCATTTTCTAGAGAAGGAAGCTGAGTTTATTAACATGCAGAGGCGCTGCTAGCTCAGTCCCACTGCGTTGGAGCCGCTCAGAATCATTAGTGGCCACAGGCCAAGGCCAGCCTGATGGCTCTACTGTGTCTGGGCAGCTCCCAGGCAGGCCCTTCCAGCATCTGCATGATGGGAAGAGTGACACTTCGAGGACCAGTTTGCTGAAGGGCAGAAAGAAAGAAGCCCACGCTGCACAACAGGCTGCTCCCACAGTGCTCCAGGTGGGCAGAGGGCTGCTGTCCCTGTGCCCTCCGGCAGGTGAGAGAATCCCACCCACTCCACCCTTGATTTTCATTCCAGGTGGAACGTCCTGGGACTACAAGGAGCTCTCCTCTGTCACTTCATCGAGCCTGTGTACCTCCACAGCATCATCGTGGGAAGCCTGCACCACACGGGCCACCTCTCTCGGGTCATGAGCCACAGGATGGAGGACATTGGCCAGCTGCCCACGTCATACCGACACAACCGGCCTCTCCTCAGTGGTAAGTAAACACCATCGGGGAATCCACAGTCTCTTCCCTATCAATGGGCCAGCTGCAGACAGCCCCCAACGGTACCACTGCCAAGTCAGAGGCAACTGTATTAATTCTGATGAGTAACTGTTGAAGATAATGAACAAAATTTCAATGATCTAAAGACTTAAAAAAGAAAAGGAGGCAAAACAGTATGGCTCTCTGAATACAGGAATAGGCAGCATTTTAGCCAAATTCACAATGGGACTCAGCACATCTCAGGTCACTGTGACATTTTCACTGCAGTGTATAAAGGAGCCAGTAAACATAGACCCCACTAATGACCTGCCTAAGAGGCCCCAGCACCACACCCCCGGGGCCCTTCTACAGGCAGCATTGCAGAGGGACATGCAGGTGGGGGAGGAGGGGCAGGAGAAGGAAGGTGGCAGCCAGACCCCAGGACCAGAAGTAGGTCTGCAGGACCCAGGGTCCCTGTGCTCTCAGGGGCAGGACGGAGTGGGCAGCAAGGTGACTCCGTGAGCTCTGAGCCAGGCCACAGCTCCTACCGACCTCCCACAGAGCACAGACATCCTTAGAGATCCCTGGCACTTCATCCTGCCTTGGCATACAGCTGGCCACAGGGGTCATGGGTCATGCAGCCATGAAAACATTGGGGAACCTGTCAGGTTCTGTGTGCACTCAAAAGAAGCCAATAGGAAGTCTTCAGGGCTTTTTTACCCTTGAGACTTTACCCATTTACCCACTGTGCCCACTGGCCTTCCACATTAAGCAAACGTCCCGGTTTGTGGAAACAAATGGAAGGAATGTGTGGATTTTAATAATGCTCTGTAAGCCTCATTGTGGGGACATAGAGGAAAACACTAGGCCCTTGGGTCAGCCCCCTGGCTGAGGAGGAGAGCTCTCTTCAGAGACTGCTGGTGGCAAAATCAGACACACCGAGGAAGAGGCGGAAATACCTATACCCAAGGGAGGCACAGCCTCTGCTCCAAGATCCTAGAGACCAACACCCCTGAGCTTTGCTGCTTTAGTTTAAGACTAGATCAACAGAAAGAGAAAACATAAGATTAAAAAAGCTAATTTTAGTGTTGGAGATGGAGTACTTGGGCCTAAGATTTATTCCCAAGATTCCAAAATTTTTCTACATTACAAAACCAGAGGCAAAGTAGGGCCTCTTGGGAGCAGTGGTGGGATTTAAAAGAAATAATTCACGCACAACACATAACTACGCTAGGCAGGCACTTAAGATGTCTCCTACCACAAAAGTGAATCCATTTCTTCATTTTTTCTACAATCTCGACCGACTATTCAAAGACTGAACACCTTCTATGTATTTTTGTGGGAGATAAGATCACAGACTTTGAAGTTAAAATACAGAAGGAAGAAGAGGAGAGGTTTCACCTCTATACATCCCTAAGAGATCATTGTATCTTCATGTATTAAAATTTTTAAATTTATGAGACCCTATTCCTAATAGTCTGAAATCCCACCACCTTTTCGTTAGCAGTGGAGAGACTTTCATGGCATTGGATTCAAAACCAACTCATGTTGGAACTGGTTTCCCCTGTTGTCACATCCACAAAATCTCCCAGAGTCTTGTGAAGGAGAACTTGTAGTGAAAATTAGCGAACTTCAACAAGCTATTTGAAAGAGGTGGCTATGTTTGATCCAGAAATGTTAAATAGATGTTAACTCGTTAAGGCTTTACCTTTCTTTACTATGACATGGAGCTGAGCTATTGTGGAATGGGTGATCCTTTACTACCATCCTCGGGATAAGTTAATATTAATAAAGCAAGATGGCACCTCCAGGCTAGGGGGACCTTACCTTCAGTGCACCTGCTCTGCTGCTATTTATTCTTTGTCCCCTATCCCTACTTCTGCCCTCAGCGGATCACCTATCTCCTTCAACCTCCACAGAGGTGTTGTTGGGTCTTAGTCACTAAGTGGTCTCTGATGTGCCTGGTGGGCAGAGTCTCAGTTCACCTCAAAGGTCGAAGCTAAAAAATACTCTGCATTTTGATCCAACTGATAGCTGTGTCCAGGGCTGCAGAGTTCCATGGCCCAAACCATAACAGCTTTGGGGCAAGGAACAGCCTATGGGTAGTTTCCTTGGAGCTGAGAGGAGGTGAACATTGAGAGGGGCCTGATCTGAATGGGGCAATTATTATAAAGTTCTGAAGTCTCTTTCTAAAGATGGCTTGTATCATTTAGAGAAGGGAGTTCTTGAATAGGTATTGCCTTGCAATATACCAAGTTCATGACATATATTTTCTCATTTGATCTTCACTCCAACTAACATCAAATGGTATTATCTACATTTTTTCCTATGTCAAAAGAAATCCAGATAAATTCAATAACTTGCCGAAGATGCTCTATCAACAGGAAACAAGATTTGAATTCAGACCTGATTGATTATAAATCCTAAATTATTTCAATGCACCACACTGCATTCCATGGCAAAATAGTATAATTTCTTAGATATCTATTTTTTTTATTTTTTTTAGTTGTAGATAAACACAATATCTTTCTTTATTTATTTATTTTTATGTGGTGCTGAGGATTAAACCCAGATAGAACCTCACACATGTGAGGCAAGCGCTCTACCACTAAGCCACGACCCCAGCCCAAGATGTCTATTATTTTTTTAATCATATAAAAATTAATAGTGCAAAGCAAGACTCGCTGAAGAGGTGGCAACATGTAACTAATGGCAAATTGGTGTGGGATAGGCAAGCCAGGCCACTGAGGCTTCTTGAACTTTCTTCTCTGCCCACTGTTCTCATGATCTCTGAGATAATACAAAGGACCCACCTGTTGCAAGCAAGGAACTGAACAATTTGCCTCCAACTCTGTCTCTGTAGAGTCTAAACAGTCAATAATTTCAGCAATTCTGATAAAATATTACTTTGGGCTCAGCTTCATCCTCTTATTTGCTTTCATTTTTCCTTTCTTTCTCTCTGCCATCTTTTCTTGAAATCATCTTCTTACTGTGGTTGAATGGCCAAAGCAGCTCTGAACAAGACCCAGCGTGGCTGGTTTGGAACTAGTTGAAAACGTTCTCATATTGAGTGCCCCCCAAAATGTAGTGTAGTTCTTAGATTGATTTCCAAGTTAAATTTGAGTTTGCATCTATTTGGATGAGTTACAAGCTCTTTTTTCATGATTTTGGCTATTTGGGTTGTCCACATTCTTCTGTGTTTATTTACTAATAAAGAATTATTTAAATTTCATAAGAACAAGGAAATCAAAAATACAAATACAACCACTGTTACCAGGTTGTCACTGCCAAGGAAATAGCTTCTATGCCTCTTTTGGGTACCAGCACATTACTGTCTGGGCATCCAGCCTCCATGATATGCTCTTTTTAAATGATATATTCATCCAAGAACATATCAACATAAATAAAATGGGAATTATCTTTTTTTCTTTAAGTGTGAAATCAGTGAATTTTTAAAAGACAACAAAGAGAAATACAGAGTAGCCTGACATGGTTGGGTGGTGTGACATACATCAAAGCTTCTGAGACCCCTTTTTTACCCTCTCATCCAGGTGACATCTGCCCCATCACAGCCAGGCCATTCTGACTAAATGCTTTGGTCTGTGCTTAGGTGTTTATTTAGAACATGATTTTCACTATTGTAGAAACGCGAATGAGCCTAAACCTTAGTATCTCACCTGCACCCAACCTCCAAACAGTGACTGCATTGGTCTTGATGGGTATTTAAAAACCAATCATGCAAATTTTGAAAGGAAATCATCAGAATGTCTTGCAAAAAAAGGAGAGAGGTCTTGCGTAAAGACAATAATAAAAAGCACACTCAAACAAGCCAATGAAATTTGCTCGAAGCTTCCTCAAGGTCAGTTTGCAGAACTGCTGAGAAGATGAAGCTCATGTATTAGTGGAATGAAGGCCTGCAATTTAGATATGGCTTACTCAGTTTGGGGTTAGAAAAAAGCAGCCAAGCTGAAAAAGAAACCCTTATTGACACAGTCATAAGGTGAATATTAATATTCTTGCAAGACATACTTGAGGACTTCTGCACACTCCCGGCTAATCTATGGCAAACTTCAGGACCAGAAGCCCATTGAAAAGCTGTCAAGATCCAGAATTCCTCAGCAGAAGGTGCCCTGTCACTCAATAGCAGATACCCAAAGGGAGGTTGCCATTGATCTTTCTCATGAACTCAGCGAAAATAAAATGATAAGCATAATAATTAATAAAAATCTGAACCTGAATACTCATCTTTTTAGAAAAAATATGACATAAAACAAATTGAATTTGACACCTTGCTCTACCAAGCTCAGGATATATGCTTTTGTGAACTCTTAAACTCAAGTCTAAATTTTACTTTTCTTCATTAAGAAAAAATAAATCACATCAAAGAGAAAAATCTGGAGAGGATGGATAAATTCTTTGTTCAAGTCAATGGCTTATTTAACGTATATATTTTTCAATCCTGAACTTTCTTTGTTCACAACAAAGATAAACCTGTATGATTTTTTTAAAAGTGTGCAACAAGATCTTGGCAATGAACTTGAAACTTGAGAGATAAGTCCAGAGAACTGATTGCTAGAACCATGAGTTATTAAAGACTCTTGGCCTACGTTCATGTGATGGACATTACACTACTGGTGATAAAATAGATCATCAGCCTTCTTTCTTCATAATACACATTTTCCTGAAATAATAAAACTGGATAGTTGGCATGTCTATCAGAAGATCCTTCAGACATTCATGTTGCATAGCAACTTAATTAATCAGAAGTTTGTTACTTACAAAAATGTTCACCAACTATAACTTGAAAAATTTTACCCAATACCATTCTATTTTTTGCATTTTAGATGCCTCTCTGATGCTACTTATATTCATATCTTTGTGTGAGTTCAGATTTTTAAAATATTATCACACTAAATTGAAGAATCTTATATAAATGTCAGGCCTCTTTTAATTCAGGAGAAATTTCTGAAATTAATGATCAATAGTATTTTGCAAAATAATTCACTGAGGTGATAGCAAATATGTTTTTTTCCAGGTGGTAGGTAATTTGTAATGCTATTTTAACATTCCAACAAATATAGGTAGATGATGGATAAGCAACAAGTTTTTCATTAAAGCTTTGTATAAAATGTGTGATCTTTAAAAGAACTTTTGAGCAGGCTGTTTTGTCCTATTATAACTGATTGAGGAAAATACTTCAATTGTTGATACATTTAATTCATCCAAACATCAACAAGTTTATCAACATAATCCAGGAATACTTTTAGTCATTCAACAAATACATATTGATTACTTATAATGTGTCAAGCACAATCCTACACTGGAAATCAAGAAATGAATGAAATGATCAGAAATCCAAACTGGGTAATGGCATCTCAGTATGGAAGACAAACAAACAAGAAGCAAAATGTAAGTGTATTGTAGAAAAAAAATAAAACAAAAAGAGGCAACTAGGAAATTGGAGCTTAGTTCCAAAGAAAACTTCTAGAATGCAACCTGGCAGCGCAGAAAAGAAAGTATATTAAGGTTCTCTAGAGAAACAGAACTAAAGGGGTAGAGATGGAAGATAGACAATAGATAGATAAATAAATAGATAGATAGAGAAGATACTTTAAGGATTTGGCTCATAAAACTCTAGGGACTGGCAAGGCTAAGATGCACAAGGCAGACCAGCAGGCTGGAATCTCCTTAGGAGTGGGATTTGCAGCATGGAGTCCAGAAGCCATCTGAATGCAGAATTTCTTTTTCCTTAGGAGACCTCAATCTCTGCTCTTAAGACCTTCGACTGATTGGATAAGGCCCACCCACATTGTGGAAGGCAATTTGCTTTACTTGGTGTCTACAGAATTCAATGGTCATCACCTCTAAAATATCTTTACAGCACTCTCTAGACTGGTAGTTTTCTAAGCAACTGGACACCACAGCCTAGCCAGGTTGGCACACACAATTAACCATACAGAGGGAAACACACAAAAGAGAGGTGAATGGCAGAGTGAGAAAACCAGATACACAGGTAATAGGATTTCCAGAAGGAAAGAGAAAGGATGAAGCTGAATCGAGTTTTAGAGAAATCATGGCAAGGAACTTTCCACAACAAATGAAGAACAGGAAACTGCAGATCTAGATGCACTCCTACTCCAAGAGGAAGACTTTAAATCCTCATCTCAGCAGTAACATTTGCCTAAAGAAAACAATCAAGGACAAAAACAAAATCTCAAAAGTAGTCAGAAGTAAAAGGCAGATTACCTTCAAAGGAGCTATATCAGACTGATAGCTGATTCTTGGAAAACCAAAAAAAAAGGGGAAAAAAAGAAATGCCATCTTTAAAAGTGCTAATAGAAAATTAGCCTCAATTTAAAATCTTGCTTCTGATAAGAGTATCCTTCAAAAATAAGGGGGAAAAATAGCATTTCCCAGAAGACAAAAATTGAGAGACTCCAACTCCACCTCCTTGCTACTTGAGCGTAAGAAAAATGACCTTGAATAGATAATGCAGAATTAAAAGCAAGGAAAATCGTTCACATTTTCATTTGGTCTGAAACTTGGCTTATGACTACATCTTGGATACTACAGTGGCAAGAAAAAACCAAATTCAAACCACAAATGACCATATTCTGATGAAGCTCCTTTGTTCCACATCTTTTGAAATAATTACAATCCTTACAGGGACCAAGAATGTTATTATCTGGTTAAAAAAAATTTAAATGCAAACTTATTCTCCTGCCATGAAATTTCACATCTTTTGATGTGGGCCTAGCCACTTCAAACTATGTGGAATGAAAACCAGAGTCCTTTAGCCTTATGAATAAGGTCACAATCCCACTGGCTCTAGTAACACCATACCTGAATATCAGCAGAGCCACAAGTTCTCCTGAGAGGAGAAGATGCCCAGCCTCACCAGCCCAGTGACATTCACTGTCCCACACAGCCTTCATGGAGTGCAGCCAGCATGGTGACTTGTGATACACACCCTTCAATCACATGCCTTTGACCATTCGGTTATCATTAACTAATGGATAAAGGCAGCGAGCAACAGACTGTAAAAGACTGTTTCTTCAAATACCCAGAGACCTTGTCAATGCCCTCTTACCACAGAGAGGACCGACTATCAGCCCCCAGTCCTAACTCTGCAGCACATTTCATATATTTTCCATTGAATACGCTCTATTAAGACAAGACAGTAACTATAAAATTACTGGCAATTATGATGATGTTCGTGTTAATGATAATGAATAAAATTAATTAATACAGGTTAGTACTTGGTTACCCCAAATCCATAAATTTATGATCAGTTTACTAATTCTACTTCCGTTACATGTGTCTGGGCGGGCGGGGTGGGGAGGGTGAGCACCCCCAGGGTATCTGACAGCATACAAAATTCAGGAGGTCTCTTCTATTCCTGCAACTTTATGATTCCACACATGCCTGGAAGCATGCTAGTCCATTCATTTCACAAAATTAAATGTAATGCTACTTTGTATTATAGACTTGCCTCGCTTCATGTAAAAATTACATCCCTGAAATGTCTTGTGTAAATTTAATTTTGGAAAAGTGAATTATATTTTAAATATAGTAGGCTCACTTGCTATTTAAAGACATGCTGTAATGTCTCACTTATATAATGCCTTTTTCAGCTAAAAGTAAATAAGGATTTTTAAAGTAAGGCATCTTTATATAGCTATGTGAGCCATACTAAATTCATTTTCATGGATCAGTTGTGGATTCACTCTCTTTGCTCTTAAATAATGGCCAGAGTAACAGCAGTGGTCCCAGTGACAGCAGTAATAATGTAAGAGCAGCTGGCGGGAAGAGAAGGAAGAGTGGCATGTTGTTAACTGATCCCAGGTCATTCTGCCAGTAAGTCATAGACATGATACTTGACCTTGGTCTATTTGCAGAGCCCAGCCTATTTACATGATTGTGTCACTAAAATGACAGGGCACTCAACCTCATTGGGCTCATCTCCCTCCATTAGTGAACCTGACAGGATCTCTGTGTCCAAGGCTAGTAGAGACCAGCTTATTCTCATGCAGATCTACCATGAAATAAGATATCACTCTAGGAAAAAATCATAAAAGACAACTAAGTTGTGGGACATATTTACAAATCAATGAGTGTCAACACACCTCTAGGTTAGGTATCAGGTTGAGCAAACTTCCTTTAGCACGTTTCCTTTACAGACTATTCTGATAGAGAAACTGATTAGGAGGAGGAGTTATTTCCAAGACTGTTTGGAAGTAATTACTAGAGGAAAACCAGTGCTAGATCCTGTTCCTCCCCTAGGTGACACAGGTTTTCAGGAACACCTTTCTTTCTTCCCCCTTTCTTGCCCTTTCTGCACAAGCATCTAAGTGCAGGATTCTGCCGGATGGAGGCAGCCTCAGCCTTCAGCATTCAGAGAGCAGCATTGCTGTGGCTCTGTTCCTCCCTTGTTCTGCTCAAGAGCGGCCCCAGAACTCTCCTCTGCCCAGGCCACCAACCTCAAGAAGAGGGAGTCTGGCTGGAGGCAGTCTGAGAGATACTTGTTCTCTCCCAGCAAACCTGCCACTCTGCCAGAGAGCAGAGCCCAGAGGGCAAGACTCCTCCTCCAGGAAGAGTTTGCACTTGGTTCATAGACCGAGTTCCAAATTTCAGAGTTAGTACTTGTTCTAGGCTGAATAGTGGCCCCCAGAGATACCCAGTCCTCATCCCTAGGACCCAAAAATTGCCTCATTTGGAAAAAGGGTCCCTGCAGGTGCGATTAAATTAAGGTTCATGAGATGAGATGTGAACTATCTCAGTGGGGTCCTACATGCAGTCTCATATAAGAAAGCGCAGGGAGAGGCCAGGCAAAGGCAGAAGCCAAGATTGGAGTGATGTGGCCATAAGCCAAGGAATGGCTGTAGCCAACAAAAGCTGGAAAAGTCAAGAGGGGTCGCCCCCAAAGCCTCCAGAGAAAGGAGCAGGGTCCTGCTGACACCTGGACTGCAGACTCAAGAGCTTCAGAACTGTGGGAAGGTAAAGCTCTGACGTTTTAAGTCACCACATTGATAGCAATTTGTTTAACAGCAGATAAGGAAGCGGAATACAGTGCTACATAGTTAAAGTATAATTTTCCCTACAGATGGAAACCAAATTAAAATATGCAGTATTGTTCTTGTGATATAAAGCAATTCATTAAAGACAAAATTTACTAAAGGCAAATTTTCCAAGGCTCCTATTTAGTTTTATTTTGATTTGGTTTGATTTCTGGATGTCAGGGAACAAGTGCCCGGAACCTTATTTAGGACCATCTGCAGAGAAGAACAGGAGGCCCAAGCATGGGTGTGTAATGAAGTCCACAGACTTAAGCCAACGCCATTTACCACATGGCGGTGTCTGAGTGTTGGTCTGTCATGGGTTCACGATGAGGACATTCTTTTCTTCTTGGCACACCATTGGCACAGTGTTCAGGTTTTCTGGGCTCAGACCACAAAAGCGCTGCCCTAAAATCTGAACCAGGACTCGGGGTACCAGGTCAGCTGTCACACTCTGACCCATTGCTGTCTTTCACTGGAGGGAGACGGCTGAAGAACCTTCTGAGGGGCTTCATGCTGTGAAGTGAGGACAGGAGATGCTATTATACTTTCTGAGTGCATTAGATTTCCAGGCATGTGCTAATGTGTTGTCTTGAGGAACATGTGGAGCAGGTCTTAGTCAGGTACACCTGGGACTGTCATTTACTATGTCCTTGGGACTCCAGTTTAGTCTTAAATCATTTCATGTCTGATGTCTACTTCAGGAAGTATACCCCAGGAATTTACACTCTTCTTTCCTTTTCAAAGTGCCTAACCATAGAGAGAAAAAAAAATTAAACACATAAATACAAACCAGACTTTCATTTCTAGATTTGAGCAAACAGGTTCTCATCCTGTCCAGTACCATCTAGATATCACATACGATTCAACACTGAGTTAGACAGTCTGGGCCCTAAGTTTCAAAATCCCAATGCTCCTTGGCCTGAAAAGGCTCAATAAATACAGTGTGAGAAAATGGATGAATGAGCTCTTGAAAATGCTCCATGGAGGATCCTGGGTACATGCTGACAGGCACAAATTATGAAACAGCACCCAGAGAGTCAATATAAAATGATAAAATCAATATAGAAACAGTGAGGTCATTCCTATATGTGAAGAAGGTTCCTTTGAAACCAAGAATCTCCTCCAGGATGAAACAAACAAGTAAAATAGGGGCTACCTACTGAATCCTGTTAATATATATCCAGAAGATCAGCTCAGCTGAGGAATTATATATGTTGATGTGATACAAGATCAAGGGAGAAATGGAGAGAATCATCCTGAAACAGGAAAGTAGAAAAGCAAATCAAAGTAGCACAGATTGGCAAGAGGTTTCATGACAGGTAGGAAAAGATAGCCACCCCAGAGCTTTCACACCTGTTTCCAGGAGGACTCATCCCTCTGGAGTAAAGAAGTAGCCTGGTGCTGGTCAATGTTTGGGCAATACAACTACTATCCCTAGCTCCATCACAGTGACCAGGAGATTCGTATCCGTGCAGGGTTTGCCTGCAGAAAGAGAACATCACGTCAGACTGACATGAATGTTCTGTGAGGTAATTGTTTGTTCTGTTGTATGTTGGTAAATTTACATATTAGATTCAAGTGAGTCTGGCACAGTGGCTTCATCTCCTTGGCTATAATCAGCAGCAATCGTTAATTACAGTGATGTCAAAAATTGTACTGCTGGCATGAATATTTAGTAAACATTCCAAGCGCTTTATCTTTATGGTGGATTTATTTTTAAAGGTGGATGGCGAGATTGTCATTCTTCCAGGTTGCTTTGGAAAGTCTTTTGTGTTGTTGTTGTTGCAAACAAAGGACAGAAGGGAGATAATCCTTAAACTAGAGGCTCAAAGTATAAGTAGACAATTAGGTCTCCTACAGAGGTATTAAGGCCATATGTTGAACAAACACATATGAAAACAAAAATGTTTAACAGAAAAGACATCCTAGCCTTTGGTCAATGAGTTCTCCATTCCCCAGAATAATTAGGTGTATCTAAGTGAATGGGGTTATTACCTAATTGTTCCAGAGAATGGAGTAACTGGGAACATTTTTTGATCTGTGTGACTTTGAAAGCACTAAACAAACTAGAGGTGACCTTTAAATCTTCCTCCAGATGGAAATAACAATGCCCATAATACTTGATTCCTTAAAAGTGCTCTTATCTGTCCTGTTTGATCTTCACATCACCTTGTGAAACAAAGTTACCCTGTCAGAAAGCAAAGGAAGAAAAAGAAAAAGGGTCCCAGAGAGAAGATGAGCCTGGACTCAAGTCTCCAGATTCCTGAGGCACAAGCCTTGTCTGCAAGTGGAATCCCAGGGCCCCATCAACCACACCTTCCCTCGCAGCACGTCCTGTGTTCCTTCCTTCCTTCCCTTTTGTCCCCCCCCCCACACAATGTGGAGCAGAGCGCATGCAAAGTTGACATGAGCACCCTCATGGCTGCCTTCCCAGTGCTATCTGGGCCCCCGTGAGGCTGGCAGCCAAAGATGTTGGGAGCAGAGCCCAGTGAGGCTGCAGCTGGGCCCTCTCCAAAGCAGGTGTCTGTGCGCTGAGAGACAGCAACACTTTGACACACAGAGAAGAGGGCAGGAGGCGACGCGCCCTGCCAGGAGCCGGGCATGTCCCATGATGACATCAAGCACTCCAGGGTTTCCTCTGAGGTCAGAGTTTAGCACCTTGGAGAAAACCAAGCTCTGAGCCTCAGTGGTCAGCCCTGACCATTGTAGAGACTAGAGGGATGGGAGGGGAGGGGAGAGGAGAAGGAGGACAAGGAGGCGGCCATGCTGCTGAGCCTGGCTACATAAATCTGGGGCAATGACCGTCTCTCTTGATACCCAGTCATCCCTGACCTCAGCAGCTGCCTCCTCCTGCCAAGGTGGTCCCTGCCCAGTAGGACAGCCCATGGCTGCCAATGGGCCAGATTGTCCCCTCTGCCCAGCTCTCAGGGGTGGGCAGCTGCCACAAAGAATCACTTCTAGGAAAAAGCTGACACAAATAGAATTAGCCTAAACACCCAACACTGGCCATGCATGACCAGAGGAAGGTCATAGGGTGACTTTCAGTCTGAAGTCCAGGCTGTGTAAGTGGCAGACAGAAAACTCAGATGTCAGTGTACTCAGAGACTGGCCTCTGTTCTATTCAAGAAGCCCCTGGCCCTGGGGTGAAGCTGGGGACATAGAAGGATCCTGAGGTCTGTGGCTTTGCAGCTCTGAGTTGATGAGCTCTTCCCCAGAATTTAAATGAAGGCTGTGTCCACAAAGGCACTGTGTGCTGAGCTTCCACTCAGCACGGGAACAGTTCCCACATGGGGAGTCTGCTGCAGGACTTGCACTGTGCTCATCTAGCCAGTGCTTGGCACCTGGACTGCTATCCCAACACCTGGGCTTCTCCACCAACATCAGCAACACATGGCTGGGACTTCTGAGCAGCCATCCCAGTGGCCTAAACTCAGTGTACCTGCCAAAAGCTCTTGGCTTCTCTGCAGGCTCCCATCTCTCCAGGTTGCAGGGTCTGTACCTGAGAGGCTCTGCTGCATCCCTTTCCCTCATTCATCCTGCTGCAAAGTAGGACCCAAGGCACATGGAGACATGGGCAGGGCTAGATCGTCAGGACCGACCTTCATAAGGTGAAAATGGACAAGGGAGCAGAGAGGTCCAGCTGGGCTGAGTTTGGAGAAGGTATCATGGAGATGCTGAAGGGACCCTGGGTGTGGTGAGAGATTCAAGAGGCACTGATAGGAGGCACGTGACCAGGGTTTCTGGGTTACAAACCAAACATCCCAGAATTTTCTTGGAGTGAACAGAGACTAAATTCCTTCTCTACTAATTTTTATGGTTGGACCATGAGACTCAGCAGAGACTGGACCATATGGCACAGCCTCTAGAAATGATGAGGGTCAAATCTATTACGCTCAGGGTTGCCACAAGGAAGTCCAGCACGTGGAAACCATCTGGCCATGGTCATCTGGGGCATCTCGCCTCCAAACTACTGCAGCATGGGGACCTCCCCAAGGTCACAGGTTGGCAAACATAACCTTCAGGAGGCAAGAAGAAAGACAACATATGGGAAGCAAAGCAGCACCACAATATTAGACGGTTGGGATCCTCAGGATGGCGTCCCTGAACGAGGAAAGCCAGGCACATGCTCACCAGACACCTCACCCAGCATCTTCAGGAAGTCCTGATCAGCAGGGGGAGCACTGCAGGGTGGCTGGGCACGAGTTGATACTGGGCTGAGGTTAGGAGCTGAGAAGTGTGGCTGGCCCCAGACTGAAAAGTGAGAGGGCTCTGCTTTCTCCCTCTGCTCTGCTGTAGGAGGCTGGGACCACCAGGTTGGTGGACTCCAATTCAAAGGCACGGTGGACAGTCTGACAAGGGGAAATTCACCTTAAAACAAGGACTTCCCTGGAAAATCTGGATGCTTCTTGGCAGCACCAGGTTCATGGACGCATGACTCACCCCAGGAATCTGAGCTTAGTAGAACCTACATTTGGATCCATATTCTGCTGTGATCTTAAAACTCTTGATAACTTTCAGACAAGGGGCCTCTCATTTTTATTTTTGCAGTGAGGCTTGCAAATTTTGTAGTCAGTGCTATTTCTGCATTGTTTGTTTTCCCATACTCATATATCTCTCTTGTTTATATTAGTGGGTGTTTTTTTTTCATATCAATTAAACTATAAGCCTAAGGATCTGCCTGGTATTATTTACCACCCAGTGTTTTACCTTGAAGAGGGCTGGGCATGCAGTGAGTGCCAAATAAACACACTTTCTTAACTTGTTTATACGTGGTTCTGTTTGTTCATTAATTCACTCAACAAACATTTAGAGAAGGGGAAAAAAACCTGGGCTGAGTTTTAATTATTACAAAACTGCCCATAAAAATCCTTTAAATTGAAAGGTTAAAAACAGAGACCAGAAGTGACTTTTGAGCATGAAACTGTCCTCAGGGCCGTGCTTGATTTCCACCCTCCAGTCTTACAAGTACAATCACCTCAACGTGAACTGCCCTCGTTTTGAAGATGGAAAGCGGAATGACATGTGTGACTCTGCACTAGGGTCACCGCCCAGGATGCGCTCTGGAGGGAGGCCCGTGCAGGGCCGGGATGTTAATGCTTGCTGCTTCCTATCTCTCTCTTGACAGGAGTGAGTTATGCAGAGGCCCGGCAGCCAGGGAAGTCGCCCCACTTCAGTGTGAACTGGGTCGTGGGCAACTCGGACCTGGAGATTATTAATGCCACCACCGGCAGGAGGAGCTGCGGGGGCTCATCCAGGCTCTGCAAGCACGTGTTCTCTGCCCGCTGGGCACGGCTGTATGGTAGGGTAGGTCGCACCTGTCCTCTCTGGGGTAAAGCTGGCTGCAATAGGATGAGGCTGGTGGCCAGGGACTATGACTTGGTCTGTGATGAGGTTGATGTAGGACACAAAACCAGCTCCCGTAGTGTTTCCTCCTCCCCACTGCCCAGGCCACTCAGCATGTCCCCGTAGACTTGAGACTCCACCACCCAAGTGTGGTCCCCAGACTAGCAGCGTGAGAGCTTGGGAGGTCACATAGGAAAGCTTACTGCAGAACACAGTGTGGCCAGGCCCTGCACCTGCTGTACCCAGGGTGTCTTAAGAAAAGCACAAGGAAGCATTTTGAAGTCAATACTATCCTTGGTGTTATTCCTAATATATTCAGATATAAGGAAGCTACGAAAGTGAAATAATTTTCCTCAAAATTTCACAAGTAGTGAATTTCAGGGTCAGGATTTCTCCCCAGCCCTGAAGCCTGCCCATTTCAGAACCTGCTTCCTCCTCTAGAAATAAGGAAATAACTGTATTTCTGGAGTTTTAATGGAGATGTAGGTTTTCATGTGCTTCCAAAGCATAGTAGATTGTAACCAAAGCGGGGGGGGGGGGGGGGGGAGAAAGGAAGGAAGGAAGAAAGAAAGACAGAAAGAATAACCATAAATAAATAAATAAATAAAATGTTTGGCTTAATTTTCTATACTTTGTACTCAGGCAATGAATCCAAATAGAAGTAACCGTGTTAAACAGTGTTGCAGCCAATGTAGCAACCAGTAAAGGAACAGCAGAGAAGCACAGAGACTTAATTGTTGTTGTTGTTGTTGTTGTTGTTGTTGTTGTTTAATTTTGGGGTTTGGGGGGTTTCTTTTCTTTTCTTTTTCTTTTTCTTCTTTTTTTTTTTGCCAATTTAGAGAGCACTGAAAATTGCATATTTATCTCTGAGCTTAGCAGTGGCTTCTGCCTCTGCCATAGCCATTGCACATGGACATGGGTCTGTGGCCAGACATCCTACAGCTCTGACCCAGGGTCTCAGCCCTTGCATCCTGCTGCTGGGGCACTTTCCCATGTCTCACTTCTAGAGAAGCACTGATTTTATCTTACTAAACAAACTAGGCCTCTTCTTTTCCTCATGCTCAAAAAGACATCGGCCAGTGAATGGGCATGCTGATCTACAAACTCTCCCCCAGAAGATGCTGCAGTGTGATTTGGGGCTCCCCATCACCCACCTGCCCTCCCCTCTTCCCCTCAATGGGGGAATTGAAGCCATATTTGACCCCTGCCTTATGTGGGCTCCAAAGCTTTGCCTGTTACAATTTAGAAGGCTGATAGGGAACCCATTATATTTTTTTCATCCTTTGGTCAAATAACAAAATAACTCAAAGCCCTTCCTCTTTCCTGCCTGCCATGATGTTTATTCCCATAGTCATTCATGGCCACTGCCCCATTTTGAGCCCCTAATCCTCCTCCAGAAAGAAAAAACAGTGTTGAGATTTTTGTTTTCTTGTGCTGGGAATTGAACCCAGGGCCTCATTCTTTCCAGGCAAGCAGTCTACCATTGAGCCACAGAGTCTAGATTTTTAATAACAGGCAAATTATATGTTACATGTTTGTTAAATCATTCACACTTCTGATGAAGTTTTCTTCATAACTGAGTTTTCCAGAGAATTCCCTGATAGGAATGGGTCACTAGCACCACAGTTGCTTTTTATAATATTTTGGGTTTTTGTTTTAAAGGAAGAGAGAAAGAAAAAGAAAACACTGAGCCCAAGAGCTGGTGTTGGGCTAAAAACTCCTTTGGTAGAGTCTCCTATTTGTGCTGGTGGTTAATTTCTTTTTTCTCCTTCTGTCCGCAGCTGAGCACATGGACACCAAGCCATGGAGATACGCCATCCATGTACTGTGAGGCCAAGCTGGGGGCTCACACCTACCAGTCTGTTAAACAACAGCTGTTTAAGGCTTTTCAGAAAGCCGGTCTGGGCACCTGGGTGAGGAAACCTCCGGAGCAAGACCAGTTCCTACTAACTCTCTGAGTCACTCTCTGACTCTTTTGCTACTGGACTGGAGTGAGAAACCTGGAGAGGAGGCAGCCACGTGTGGAGCCCTGTGGTGTGTCCATCAGTTCTCAGCATTCATTTTCCCTCAGTGTTCCAGAAATCACACAGGTGTACAATGTGTGGAGGAGCTACTAGGTTTGAATTCGGGACCTGTTGCTTCTCCCCAGGCTGCTAGCCTCCACGGTCCTGTCCATCATACCTGGAGGTTAAAGTGCCCTTGCTTGGCTCCATCGCTTCTTGATGGTATCAAAGGGGAAAAACCTCTAGTTGGGTGTGAGGAGCTTAGATGCAGCCTTGAAAAGTGGTACTAAAGCGTGACTAGTTAGAAACAGCCTCCTACACCATCCCCTAAGCTTCCCTTCCCTTCTATGAGCCTCTATAATGATGTGTTTGGGTCTCGTTAGCACACCTTGATGTGACACTTCAAGATAAGCCAAGAGTAAAGAGAAAAGCCATGGGCACCCCCAGCCCAAAGAAACCAATAGGAATGCTCAATTATTTTCATTATTCATTTAGATCTCTCCACTTCTTTTCAAAAAGGATTTGAGTTGCACAATATCGGAGAACAACTAAAATAAGACCAGAGAAATGAAAACCATTCTTGCCATGCAGAGGAATAGTAACCCTACGCACCAGTGCTCTGCCACTGCGATGCAAGAAATCCATTTCCACAGTCTTACTGAGTGCTGCAAACCAAGCTATGCCTGCTCTGTCAATCACAGCTCTTGGTTTCTTTTGGCAGGTAACAATAGGCATTGAAGTTTGAGTTGTATCATTGTCAGCCACCACCCTACAATTTCCCTACCAGGTAACAAGGAAACTGAGTCTTGGATGAAATCCGAAACAAAGTCCAAAAAAAAAAAAAGTCAAAATAATCTTTAAGCTTGAAAAGCTACAACCTCTCTATTCTTTCAGGTCCTCCAATCACCTTCTTGCATAACAAAAAATATCAACTTATGACAGCTGCCAAAATGCAAGAAGCCAAGTTCTATCACATTTAGGACAGGCATCCAGGTTCACGACTGTACACAGGGCCATTTAGCATCATTTGCTACGAGGAGAGGTGCTGCGTCCATGCGAGGGTGAGGCCCTTCTCGAACATGTCAGTAGTCAACCCATGTTCCTTGAGTTATTATTATCTTACCATGGAGAACTCATTTCTAACATTCATCATGCTAGTTAACAAGTTTCTAATTTCTCCAATTAAAACATTCCTATCTGAAATGCATTGTGCTAAGTAACAAAGCATAGAAGTAGCTACCTCTGGAGTATGAGCTTCCTAGTTAGAATTCCAGCCGCCCACTCCCTAAGAGTGCAAGCATTACATCACACTGTATATACTCTAGCACATAGTACAAATATCATAGCAATGAGGCAAAAATGAAACAAACTGAGTTGTAGCTATTTGATACAAGAAAATAAGAAGTAGAGATATTAGTATGAAAATAGAAACTCTTCGTGGGATTTAATATGAGACCAAATTTATGGCTCAAGTCCTTTTAGAAAAGAAAATGGGGAGTCGGTAGTAGACAACTACTTCAAGATAAAGTTTTGAAAGTTATGAATATGATTTTGCAAATAGATAATTCGTGTTAATCTTTCACACAAAAATTAGAAAATAAAATGAAATCTTTATTCAGTGTACAAGCTGAGATCAAAGGATCAGTTTAAAATTTCTGATCACCTGATGCATCACTAGGATGATACCTAGAGAACCAAAAAGCCCTAAGGGCTGGTTTATGACTTAGACACTGTCTCTCAACCATCTGATATCTGGAGCCTTTTTCCGAAAGTGGAGGCCCCTTTAGTTCCTGGTTGAAATCTGTGAGCCAAACCTCAAATTCCTCATATTCTGAGTTGTTGTTTGAAGAAGGCATACACACATTATATCAACATGCTCCAGACAGTGTTCTTGTACAAGAAGGAGATTAGCATTAACAGCAGGGTCTTCTCCATGACTGGAAAGAGGCAGCATAAGGGCATCCTACAAATGGGCTCATGGTGCCACCTGTATGATCTGA
This sequence comes from Urocitellus parryii, assembly GCF_045843805.1. Lineage (NCBI taxonomy): Eukaryota > Metazoa > Chordata > Mammalia > Rodentia > Sciuridae > Urocitellus > Urocitellus parryii. The sequence goes on from NC_135539.1 coordinate 78,952,647, forward strand.
AGCAAAGAATGTGGGAACTCCTGAACTATAGCTATGTAGCCATGATTCATTTTGACCAGGGCACTGCTCTCCAGAAACTACCCAAACTTTACTAAAACACAAGTATCTATGGAGGAAAGCTGGCCAGTGACTCCATTCTCCCCGTCTTAGCATTAGCATAGCCACTTATTAAGTCAACAGGAGACTCCTTGGAAGAAAAGATGGAGGCTCTGCCAAGGTTTACAGCAAGAGAAGAATTTTTTAATAACTTTATTTTATTTGTTCTTTTTTTTTAATGTGCTGAGGATCAAACCCAGTGCCTCACCAGTGCTAGGCAGGCGCTCTACCACTGAGTCACAACCCCAGCCCAAGTCGAATTTTTAATGCACAAAAAGTAAGCTTAGGAATCAGTGTTTTTTGTAAGGAGTTATCTGTGAATGTGAAATGGGGAGGGAAATCTGGGGCAAAGGAGGAAAGAATCCCAGGCCCCATAAGGAGAAAGGAGAAAGAAACTGTTGAGACCACCAAGGTGAGCAACAGGTAGGGAAGCCGGGGCTTAGGAAAAGATGATCTTCAAGGAATGGGAAGAACAGAGGGGAGTTAAGGAGGGAGAGTGGAGAATTGAATCCTTCACGCTCTGAAGCAATCCAAGTTAGGACCGCATACGACGACCAGATTGTGTCACATGTATGCTGCTCCTGACCCACAGAAGCCTGACCCATCTGAGCGGTGGCCAGTCACAGGATCCTGACACAGCATCCGGTGTACCTGGAAGGGGCGGGTCATGTCAGCTCTGAGACCAAAGAGCCAGTGCTAGACACCTAGGGATTTCACTCCTCTGGTGTTTGGAACACCCCATCGCAAATTTTAAGCTAGGGTCAGGCTGCATGGCGACTGCTGAGTGGAGTAGCTCACAGGGTTCTGTAAGGAGAATCAAGCACAAATAGGGGAGGAGTAACTTGGTCACCCTGAGGGGAAAATATATATATAAAACCAAGCAGAACAAAAAGGATAAAGGACAGAGACCCCCAGGCTTCTGTCACTTTGACCCTCTGTCCATCTGATTTGCCTCAAAACTATCATCCCCTTATTTTTTTGTGTGCCTCATGCCACAGAAAAGCTCAAAATCCTTGGTTCTAAAGTTTTCTGTCTGCTGTATTCATACCCATTTAGCACCACTACTAAAGTCCAAATAAAATCAGCATCATCTGTACCTGCCTCAAGACACACGCAAAGCATGCTTTCCTACTGGGGAGAGAAGCAACTAAGGTTTCCTGCCTGGTTCTGAGTCAAAAAGTCAGTGTCTGATCATTTGCAAGCTTTTCACAGGCCTGAGCTCTGGGAAAGGCCGAGTGGCTGTGCACACTCTTCTTGTCCACAAGGTTCACAACAATGTATAATATCAAGTTATTGAATTTAGGATTTCCTTGGTTTTGGTTTTTGTCAACAAAAGGATTTGCAAGCCTATAACTATTGTTTCTTTTTTATTTCTGTGATTCTCTTTAAACCTGTATATATCTTCCATTCCACTACTGATTTTTGTGATGTCTCGTCCTCAGAAACATCAAGCTAAGTTACTTTTCCAACAAACTCTTAGCTCATATTTTTCCACATGATTTCCTTTTCACAGGGAACTATTCTTATCAATAAAGTTGAATGCTTTTTTTTTTTTTTTTGGTTCAGCATTTACCATATCTGGAGAGCCATAAATAGTAAATACATAGTATATCAATGCCCAGAGTAGAATAGTTAGAGTATTTTGATGAGATCCTATTTTTAGATTATAAATTTCAAGATGAACCTATAGTATCTTGTTTTAAAAAAAAAGACAATTTAAACTTAAATATAGTAAACGTTTTTAATTTAGGGAAGCTTATATACTCGTTTTTTAAGAAGCCATTCTAATAAAGTAACATAATTGGCCCAAAGTACAATAAATACCACTTTCTAACAGCAACCAAAGGGAAGGTAGAAAAAGTCTTTCTTTTTATATACTGCCATTTGACAACTCTTACCACTTCTTTTGGCAGAAGTCTCACGTGGCACTCAGCAAAATCTGACATACCTTTTTGCTGGTTTCTCTATTGTCCTTCTCTAATAGAGTCTGCAGAATCCAGACTCTAGTCCAGGACTGGGAAACTCACTGTCCTGCACATTTTGAGTTTTGCAGAGGTTACACAGGAAATGATATAGCACCCTGGGGCAGTTTTATCTGGGACAAATCCACCCCTCTGAGGTCTTGCTGGTATTTGATGCCTGAGGGGCGGGACAGGAGGGCGTGGCGTGGAATGGAGGGAGCAGCCTTGGTGTGGGGGGACTTGTCCGGGTCCTGACGCATCACAGCCCCACTGCGGGACAGTCGGGACAGTCGTTTCTGGGAGCGCTGGGAGGTCAGTGACTCTTGTCGAACTTCTCTCACCAACTTTGAATCAGATAAGATAAAATATGGTGAGGTAAGCAGAAACAAAGAGATGATAGATAAAGGCCACCTGAAGGGACACAGAGAACCAAGGAAGCTTTGTTGCGACAAAGTTTCTCCCACCCCTCAATTCTGGGAAAACAGAGAACAAGGTGACCTTCGCTGCAGCTCTGCCTATTCTCTCCCGCTCCTTCTTTTCCCCTTATTACAGTCTTCCCTACTCATAAATTTCTGCTTCTTTGTTCTGGTTCCCTGGGGTCCCCAAATCCCAGGCACATCTGCCCCGGAGCTGATGCATGCAAGCAGGTTGATGCTCAGGTGAGGATGCTCTCGTAACACCTTGACTACAGGGATTTGCCACCATCTTTTTAGACTCCTGGGAACATGTCCATTCAATCTGTCCTCCCACCAAAAGGGTCTGGGATGACCACATCTCTAGAAATTTAGACCAAACAAAATCATCCTGCAGGGAAAGGTACACTGTACCAAACCCTGGTGAAAGAAAAATCGTATTTCCCAGCTCATCATTTCAAACTCAGATTTGGAGAGATGAAGTAAACTTTCAAAATGAATATAAAATTATCTGGATTCTAGTGCCTCTTTTCACACAGACACTAGATTTCTATCACTCTGCAGTATATGCATCAATTTAAGAAACGTTTTCCCGGCAGTGCCCAATTAATTTTCAGCATTTTTTTAAGCAAAATGAACTTAAGAGTCATTCTTAATTGAAGGTTGTACATACAAAGCATGATTGAATGGCAATATTGTACCAATGGATGTACATTTGTAAGATTTGTAAAAAATCCAAAACCTTAAAATATGAATTTACATATGTTAATTTGCCTCTAAGTTCTGTAAATTGCATTTCAGTGATATCTGATAAGTGAATGTTTCTGTTAAGTGAATAAAAATATCAAGTAAAATTGTTCTTTCCTGGGTTGTTGGGCCTTTTTCATTAAGCAGAGTTCCAGGAGTATCTGAAACCCCAGATTGTATAAATTTAGCTAGAATGCAATAAATGTTGGCCCACTCTAAAGAAAGGCAAATTTTCTCTTAGGGCTTTTTCTTTTTATAACAGCAGACTATGCAGGAATGACAATTACCAGCTCGGATATTACTCTTATGGATTTAATGTAAAATAACTAAATTATCACAGAATTCAGAATGAAAAGATATATCTTTAAGCCTTGAATCAGCATCTCATTAATGGTGTAAAATGAATCGTTTCACACACAACTTTACACCTCAGTTTTCTCCATGTCAAGTGTGGAAAATAAGACTTACCCTACTACTTTACAAGATTGCCAAGGGGAATTGATGCAAATCAACATGTTACAATGTTTTGAAAAGTTAACACACTATGAATATTTAATATGTCCTGATTCTCCACCCAAATTTACCATAACATATGAAGTATAGGTATTACAGATGATTTCCCTGTAAATACTAAGCCAGATGGATAAGAGAAAAAAACTCAAACATCACTTGGGGATGTTGATCTCTATGCTGTATGCACTAAACATTCCATAATTCAGTTGAGCATTTGCCCAATAACACATTTTGCTCCTTTCCAGTGACATAAGTTTGGACACAAGCATATCTACAATGGTAGAGGGTTTGCTGGCTGAAGGAACTTTGATTCTCTTATGTCAATCTAGAAATGTGCAAAATTACAAGATTTACACACAGATCTTGTACACTATAGTATGAGTGATCACAGTTAAGCCTTCTTGTTTGAAAATATTTCTCTCATCTATCAAAGTGTCTGAAATTCTACCACACTTTCCCTTCATTCCAGAGTGAGGATTTCCTCCATTTTTTTAAGTCTGTGGTTATTTCCCATCAATCACAATGATGTTCAGCTCAAGTAAGAACACATGAGGTCTCAGGCAGACGGTAGAGATAAGGGTGTGGGGATCTGACACATTCCCCTTCATCCTCAGAAGGGGGAAGTTGCTCTTTGTTGATTATTAATGTTCTAAAGAGCTTCTTGGTTTCTAAGTCTGAGAGTAAGTTACTCCTAATAGAGGGGATAATTAGGGATCAGGGCTTTAGTAGGAAATAAAGGAGAAATGAAGCTTCTCCAAGGCGAATATCAAGGCATCTGAGTTGTGATCTGCTTCAGAAGTCATCTGGTCTGAATTATCAAGCTTTGAGAATCTGAGTATCTGGTGGCAAGTATTATTTATTAACCAAAGGAGAGAAAAGTCTCCAAACTAATCTTTTAGGGTCTCCCAGAATTGACTCTCAGGGTTGGTACCCAATGCCTGCTGTCACTCACAGAGGACCCCCACCTAAGGGAAAAGCATCCACCATTCTTGGAAATGAGTGGTCTGATGCCTGGTAACCTCTTTCAAATTAATGGTTCTACATATATACCCAAGTCACCCGGCAAGCCGGCAGGTCCCCACCTACCAAGCCTGGAGGACAGCCTCATTTCTTGGGGCATTTTTCTTTCTTGTTGAGAATTTTTTTTAAAGCATGAAATATGAAGTTTATGATATATCGTCTTAGTAAAAGCTTTTATGGAAGTGCGTGTTCCCAAGGAAAGTAACTGGAGTGAACTCTGATTCTTAAAATTTGATAGGTGTGCATGAAGGTTGAAGGACAAAGTGGCCGCAGCCGTGGTTTTAAAGCCTTATGATTGATCACACCCCTGTCCACTGTGGAGCTATTAAATCAGGTTCCCTTAGTCAGGTTTCACTTGATGACAGAAATACACTCTTCTGAGTATTTCCAAAAGCCCCTGCTCTTAAAGGGCCAGATCCCCAAAGAGTCTTTTTAATGACAAAGACGAAGCCAGAACAAGACCAAGGATAATAATGATGGCTACAAATGCTGACTTACTTCCAAAGTAGCCGCATTCAATCCCCTGTAATTCAGAATTGTAAATTACTTGACTGACCCTAAAATTGAGTTCACTAAGAACTTCAGTAGTCAAAGTCCCCCTAATCGTTCAAACTCAGATTTGCTAAAAGGGAATTTTCACTAATGTCCTGCACTCAGCTTTGGGGAAACAAGCTAATAAACTCTTCAAAGACAGGTGATTTGGATCTGTGAGGAAGTGGGCTCAGCAGAAGTCATAAAAATGGGATGCCTTTCAAAAGCAGAAGGTTGCACTTCCAGTCCTGGCTCTATAGTTCAGTAAGGTCTGTGACCTGGGGTAGGTAACAGTACTCTTTCAGGAACTTTGAATATAACATGGAGTAATCAGAGTGATAGTAAAGATTATATTTCTGTTACACTGAAAGATGTCGTACACATATCAGCTGCTTTCCCTCAGATATTGAGCATAGTTGGCGGATGTCTCAGGTGAGTGAGTTGCTTCCAAGGACGTCTCCATTCAAAGGCACTGCAATTGTAATGATGAGAGCAATACAGCTTCCCAACGTTAGAAAGTATTGGGGCATGGAAGAAGGACGTGGATCCATGGAAGGTGATAGGTAGTTCCCAAGAACGAGGTGATGCAATTTTTGTAGGAAAAAAAAATGATCAATCATGTAAAAATATTTTTTAAAGAAGAAGAATATGAAGACTTTGAAAAGATCATTAACAACAATGAGTATGTTTGTGAACATTAAAGGGGAAATGTCATTAGAAGATTAGAAGCAGTCTTCTGACACAGGGAGGTAAGGGGAAACTATTAGCAGGCAATGGAGATGGTGAGCATAGATGGTTGGCTAGGAGACTTAACTAGAAAAGATGAGCTAGAGGCCTCAGCTGAGAAGGAAGACTGTCACATGAAGGGCTCCTGAGCACACAGGGTGCTCAGTGGAAGGCGGGGTGCCCAGGGCATTCTACAGGGACAAACAGCACCCTCAGGTGCAGCACAGAGGGAAAGTCCAGAGCTGACCTCAGCACAGCCATTGCTTTCTGCTGCCACCCTGGAGTCACCTCGCCCTGGGCACAGTGCACATTGTAATGTGAGCCTTCTGAGAGTTTCTGCCAGAAAGCAAACTCCACTTGGGGAGCAGCAATTGGGGACTGCCGGTTTTGTCTTATTTGTTTATTTGTCTGTTTACTGATGTGTGCATAGTACCTAGCATTTAGTTGGTGTTCAGTAAGTAGTTGGATAAGCATTTCTACTGATGGGAGGGGAACAGTGTAGGGTATGAAATCAGGACTTGAGAAAGAGAAGGGGAATCTTCTTCAGGCACCCAGCACAAATGCAAACTCATGTAACTCTAATTGTCTTTTAAATCCAGATAATATGACAGGGGGAAGAGTCCACTGACCCCATTTGTAAACAAACACATTTCAACCTGAAGAGGGTTGTTCTTGAACCTGCCCTGCACATTTCATGTGTTCACTCCCCGCCCCCGCCCCCGCGCATCTCTCTCTCTCTCTCTCTCTCTCTCTCTCACACACACACACACACACACACACACACACACACACACAATCTAATTGCATCTTAAAATTGCATAAACAAATCAAGTCCCTGCTCTGGAAAGTCCTCTCCTTTAAAAAGTACCTGCTCACACCTGTCTCTGCACATTCCATTCCACAAACACAAATAGAGAAGCCTGTTGAACAACATCACTTTTCTCTTAGGCCTCTTAAATTATACTACATGGATGAATGTCCCTTGTAATCAGAGCCCTGAAACTGGCTAATGTGGCCACATCATGCCCCAGCAGTCAACTGACAACCTCCACGGAAGTGAGCATGTCCCCAGAGCCTGCCCATTAGGTCTCAGGTTCTTGGATCATGACCATCAGTTCCCATTTGTGGTGCACATGGGCTCCGTGACATGTGATTAGTGACAGGCCTCCAGAAACCTTGGTAAGGCTCAATCAGAGGTCCCAGACCACGAGCGTCTCCAGGTACTCAGCAGGAATCAACAGAGGGTCAGGTCTCAGTCCTTTCAAAGACCTGCAGGACAAACCAGGAGCCTCTAATCAGTTGGGACATTGTCAAAATGGAGCCATGGGTTTAATGATTGTAGAGTAATTGACTACTTTCTGACTAATGGCAGTTTGAGGTTGGGAATATGATTTCTCTGCTCTCCACATAGTTCATGACACAACAGGCTTCATTATTTTCAGTTTTGGTCACCTGAAGTGACAGAATTAAAAATAAATTTGAAGGTACTCTGCAATATCAAGGACCGATGGTTGGCAGGAAAGAGGGCATCCAGCCACCCAGGAAAGTTCAAACGCACAGAAGCAAAGAACACTTTGTCAGGTGACTGCCTGCCCTGGGTGGCTCCTTCAGCATGAGGCTTTGGTCACCATTACATTTCAAAAGCTGGATGCTCTGTCCCCTTTCCTGGAGGTATTAGACATGGAAAGAAATATGCATTGTCTTTTAGAATATGAAGTATGTCATCCCCAAGGAGCAAACCCCAAGAGTTCCCCACACCTTGTGCTTCATGTCCTAGCAATGCCCACTTGCTAATAGGGTTGAACATTCCCGTGACCTGGCTCATGCTGTTCCTATGCATTGTATTAATCAGGGGTGTCTGGAGAGATAGACCCAGCAGGACGGGTAGATATTATATAAAAGGAGAGAGATTTACTTAAAGAAATGGTCTCACACAATGATGGAGACTTGCTCCATTCAAACTACAGGACAAGGCAGCCAGCTGGAGACCCAGAGAAGAGGTGCAGTTTGAGTCCAATGGTTGTATGCAACAGAAGTCACTTTTCTTTGGGTACTTTGGTCCTTTCAGGCCTTAAACTGACTGAATGAGGCCCACTCACTTCATGGAGGGCAATCTGCTTTACTTAAAGTCTATCATTTAAAATGTCAGCCTCAACCAAAAGCACTTTAAATGAATAATGTGTAACCAAATGTCTGGGCAGTAAGATTGGCACATAAAATTAACTATCACATGTATGAAACACCCTTCCTTCCCTACTGAGCCTTCATGCTCACTGGAAAGTATGATGCACTCTAGTTGCTATCAAGAATGGCCCTAGGAAATATATTACACAGATGGGATTCTACAGTTGGATCACTCTCTGGCAAGCTGGCTTAAAAGGACTCCCTGACTAGTGGCAGGATTATTGATGTTTCCCAGTGCTGCTGTGAATATATGGCCAGATGTGAACTGAACAAAATAATAGGGGAAGAATATGCACTTCTTGGTGCAAAATCTCTGGCACTCAAGCAATACTTTGAAGACTGCTGGATTCAGTGATTATTTCTGGGTACTATTGGTACTTTGAAGAGAGACGATAATGGAGTAGGATAATCAATAATCAATTTAAAGCAAAGTGCAACCATCAGAAAACTTCTTTGGTAGTCATTTCAATAATCATCTCCAGCAGCTAGATAGACAGAGCTGGAACCAGGCACAGAAATTAACTTGCTGAAATTCAAAGGAGGTTAAATTTAATTGAGGCAACACTCCTGTACCCAAATCAGGAAGAGATGAGATCCTAGGACATGAGATGGTGTATCAAAAAGATTCACTTAAGAGCTTTGGGACCTCAGTTTACCCTGAGCCATCAGGGTCTGAAGAAATGGTCTATTTGCTTGAAGATGAGGTGGAAACCTCAAATAATTGTGTGCCTTACAAAACACTCCTACCTCCCAAGGCACTGGATAAATAACCAAGGTTGAAATTTCATACAGAAGAACCCAATAAGGAAGGAAAGGGATCATATGCCGGAGGAACTATAGGACCCAGCAAGTATGTGCCAGCAGGAACTGGGAGTGAATGCCTGGGAATCCTGAGAACCCTGCACAACCAAGTGGAATGTGGAGTTGGATAAAGAAGAGTTTTCCACAAGAGGGCACTCTTCTGTGTTGCAGGCACCTTGTGTGTTATTCAGAATTCTCCAGAGAAATAGCCAATGGGATGTGAGCCAAGAGAGAAATTGACTAACATGATTAGGGAGGCAGTAAGGCCAGAATCTGCAGGGTAGACCAGTAGACTGGAAATCCAGGCAGAACGTTGAATCTGAAGACCATCTGGAGGTAGAATTCCCTGTTCTTAAGGAAATTCAGTCTTTTTTTTTTTTCCCGAAGGTCTTCAGCTAATTAGATGAGACCCATCCACATTATGCAAAATAATCTACTTTACTCAGCCTACTGATTTAAATATTGGTATTACCCTAAGTAGGGAGGAAAAACTCATATAACACCTAGATGGGTGTTTGACCAAAAAATTGAATATCATGGCCCGACCCAGGTAACACATAAAATCAACCACCACACACACTGACAGGGACCACCCAAGAGACTGTTCTAATGAATGGAAGAGTTGTCTTGGAAGATTAGGAAAAGCATTTCCATTAAATGAAGCAAAGATATCAAGACTAACATAGAAGACTATGGAGGAAATGGTCCAAAGTCACCAAGATGTGATATAATGTTGGAAGGAATCCCTGCATAAAGCTGTACTGACTTGCTTCTTCCCGTGTCCTGGAGACATGGCATTTACCAAGGCAATAAGGTATGTTGTCTGTGGCTGTCTCTAGAGGTCAGGGGTAACAGCAGAGAATACTGTTTCAGAGTTGCCTCCTGAAACAGTTGTCACCAAATTTGCTGTGTATGCAGATAACTTGGCCTCCACGCTCAGATTTTCTGGCTTTGAGGTATATAGTTCAGGGTTTCTCAAGCTCAGCACTACTGATAGTAATGGGTACTGAAAGATATTGAGCAACAACCCTGACTCTAACCCAGGAGATATTGTAGCATCTCCCTCCTTTGTTGTGACACTTAAAGATGTCTCCAGACATTGTCAAATATACCCTGGAGAGTAAAATTACCCACGGTGGAGAAATAATAGTGTAGGTACAACTTAGCCTTCTAGTTTTATTAAAATATTTTTTAAATTTTTTTAGTGGTTGATGGATTTTTATTTATTTGTATGTGGTGCTGAGAGTCGAACCCAGTGCCTCACACATGCTAGGCAAGTGCTCTTCCACTGAGCTACAACCCCAGTCCTCAGCCTTCTAGATTTTTAAAAGTTATTCAGGTAATTCTAACATGCAGTCAAGTTTGAGAATCACTATCTAGAAAAAAAATGGAAATGGTAGAATCCTGGAAAAGAAAAGCTGGAATCCAGTTGGCAGTAGTAGATTATCAGAACCAAGAACAGTATAACTATTGAGATGGGCATCCAGGAGCGCTAGACTACGAGGATTTATGCTGGTGGCTCACAGAATGTGGTGTTCACAGGAGAATAGATGGTCACCAATGAGAATATCATTCAATATCAATAACATAAAAAAGAATGAATGAGCAGAAGACTAAGAGCACCCACTCAAAGGAAAGACATGATTTCTCCCTCAGTCTCTAGACCTGAGGTAGCTCTCAGATATAGAAACATCAACTGAACATCACAAAATGAAGTGGTCATTCAACATCTATATAAGCTTTTCCAGAGGGTTCAGGGAACCGCACACACAGGTGAGCTATTCTTCTATGACACCACTGCTGTTGCAGGTGTCTCTCCAATACTGTCCCTCTGTGGCCTCCTTGGAGGTTCCCAGTGACCAGTTGATCAAGGAGGGAAAGACCAATGCTTGGTTCCCAGATGAGGTGACTTGGTACATGGAAGCAAACCACAACTAGACTTCTCAGCTCCAGGACACCACTCAGGGGCAGCATAGAAAACTGGTGAGTTGCCTTCAGGCAGCAAACCTGGTCATTCACACATTTAGAGAGAAAATCGACCCAAGGTAAGAATACACGAGATTCATAAGCAATGCCAAATGGCTCACCGGGTTGGTCAGGGGCCCAGAAGGAGAAAGATTGGAAGTTCAAGCACAAGAAGGTCTGGAGAAGAAGCCAGTGGACAGGCCTACAGGAGTGGGCACAAAGTGTGACTGTATGTATTTGATGCTGATGCTCACCAGAGAGCTTGCCCCGCAGACAGGATGACTCACAGCAGACTTCAGCCAACCTGTGTCCTCGGATATCCCAGGGCATGGCCAAGGATCTCATGGACCAAGTAGCCATGGGGATGGAGGCTATGTTTGGACCACTCAGCATGGACTTGCTCTCATCCAAGCTGGTCCAGTTCCTGCTGATGCTGTAGCCTCACATCTGCCAAAAAAAAGAGCCCATTGACCTTCCCTTGGTTGTACACCATTCTTAAAGAAAACCAATGAGTCATTTGGTGGCAAATTGTTTACATCAGGACACTTCTTCCCTGGAAATGGCAATGGTTCACCTGGAAATATAAGTTTGTCTTTCCTGAGTGTAGCACCTTAGCCAAAACGCTACCCCGGTACACAGAGTCCAAGACCTGACCAATATGGGGTCACCTCAGACCAAGAGACCCAGTTTACATCAAAGACGGCATGACAGTGTGACATATGACAGACCATACAAAGCAGTGAAATGGATCCTTTTTGTTGTTCTTTTTAATTAGACATGACAATAGAACATATTTTGACATATCATACAGACATGGAGTATAACATCCCATTCTTGTGGTTGTACATGATGTGGTGTTACACTGGTCGTGTATTCATCATATATGAACATAGGACAGTTGTGTCCAATTCATTCTATTGTCTCTCCCATTCCCATTACCCCTCTTTCCCCACTGCCACCGTTCTCACCTATCCAATGCAGTGAACCTCCACTCCTTCCTCCCTCATCAACCTATTGTGAGTCAGCATCTGCATATCAGAGAGGACATTTGGCCTTTGATTTTGGGGGATTGGTTTATTTCCCTAAGTATGATAGTCTCCAGTTCCGTCCATTTACTAGTAAATGCCATATTTTATTCTTCTTTGTGGTTGAGTAATATTCCATTGTGTATATATATATATATATACCACATTTTCTTTATCCATTCGTCTTTTGAAGGGCACATATGTTGGTTCCATAGCTTAGCTAATGTGAATTGAGCTGCTATAAACATTCATGTGGCCATATCACCATAGTATGCTAATTTTAAATCCTTTGAGTATATGCCACAGAGTGGGATAACTGAGTCAGATGGTGGTTAGATTCCAAGTTTTCTGAGGAATCACCATACTGCTTTCCACAGTGGCTGCACCAATTTGCAGTCCCACCAGCAATGTATGAGTGTACCTTTTCCCCCACATCCTCACCAACATTTATTGTTACTTATATTCTTGAAAATTGCCAGTGAAAGGGATTCTTGAAGATGCAGCTGAGGCACCTTGGAGTCACTCTCCACCAAAGTGAGATACTGTCATCCTGAGTTTATTACAGACTATAAACTAATGGCCATTATGTGGTCTGTGTCCCCAGTGGCTATTAAATATAATTCTGGAGACCAACGGATGGAAATAGGAGTGGATCCATTCCCATAATCCCTTTACACACTTAGAGAATCTGTACTTCTCAACTTGCAACTTCAGGGAGACGCATCAGCCACTGGACACAGTAAGAGTCACACTACTCTGAAAGTAACTGCTGCTATTGGGTCACCAAGGGCTCTTTGTGCCTGTGAGCCAGGGGAGCAAATGAGGTGACTGTACTGGCAACAAGAATTGATCCTAATCACCATGAAGCACATGACAGGGTCAAGGAGCTGTATCTTTTTTTTGCCACTCAGACTTCTATTAGGGCATCTCTTGACAATACTATGACAAATTTTAGCTGAACACATAGAGCAACCAGAACTTGATGAGAACATGGTGACTAGACCCTTCAGGGATGAGCCTCTGTTCACTCCATGAGGCAGGTCAGCCCGATGTCAACAGGTGCTGGCCCACTTTGTGGCATCGACAGCAGAGACGGGTGTTGGCCAAGGAGGTGCAGAACCTGGAATGAGTGATGGAGTCAGGAGACAACAGCTGTCCGTTCCCACTGCAGGACAAACTGCACCATGGGAGCTCTCGTCCACCCTCTGACCCAGTCCTCTAGAAATCTTCCTAGAACTTGGAACCATTGAGGAACCTCGAGAAGCTATGCCAGGCAGAGAGAATTTAATGAGAACCAAAGACCCACGCTCTTGCCTTAAGAGGGTGCAGTGCTTGCCCCTGATCTCCGATCTCCCCCAGCATCAGGCTGAAGCCGGCTTGGTGCTTTCCTCTGTGCCTTTGTTCTGAGAGCATTTGTCCCTGTGGCAAGGAGAACCCCACCCCCACCCAGAGCACAAGGACTTTGAAGAGGCTGCACTTCCCAAATTAATGTGCAAGGCAAGGGCCAAAGAATAAAGCTTACCATTGTAACAAGATCCCATTCTAAGTGCAGGATAAGGTAGCCTACAGCCTCCTGTGGCCCCTGATGTCTTAACCTCCTCACAAAGACCCAAACTCTCCATTCTTTCTGGCTGGAGCCTCCTTTGAAGGGAAGGGCTTGGCTCCTTATTGCCTAAATTTAACGCAGCCATTAAGCTTCTTCACAGGAATATCAAAGACAGAGTTCCCGGTATTTTCTACGCCTTATGAAGAACTATTTTGCATTTCAAAGGGAAGAGCACTAAGCTGAAAGCTCGTAGGAAGAAGGGGCTGTTTAATGGCTGGAATGGTCTATCATCAAGCCCTAGCCAGCTGCCAATCAAAAGAGCAGAGAGGAATCCCCAGGCTGAGACCCAGTCTGCCTGCGCGCTCCGCTGGGTTGGTTCACGTTTTGTTCAGAATTCACCACAGTGGTTTCCGTTGCTCCTGATCTGGACCCAGCCCTGACTTTCACCTGAGTTGATTTTCTTCTAGTGAGTGGAGGCTAATCTCACCTAGCACCAGAAAGACCCACGTTCACCATGCAGCTTTAGAATAAAAATACCTACATTGAAGGATTATTATGAAGATCCAATAAGATAGTGCATATAAAGGGCAAAGTCAGCTCTCAACAAATAGCAATAATAATGAGAGTAGTTATTTAAATGAGTGACTATATCAAGCAGGAGTGAATAGAGAAGCCATAAATATTTGACATGTGCTTGCTGCCTCTGCTGCTGCTGCTGCTGCTGCTACTGCTGCTGCTGCCACCGCCGCCGCCATCAGGTAAAGAACGGACAAGTGAAGCTGAGGAAACTATTGAGAGCCACAACCAAGTCAAGATGGCGCCTGGCATTTTGCCAGAAGGAGTGGTTGAGGGGTAGCGCCAGCGAGCCATTAAGATGATGATAATTAAGTTAAGCTGTGTATAATTATTAAGATAATGACTGATTGCTGTAACTGGATGATGCTAAATTGAAACAAGCTGTGTATTCAGTTGTGTATATAAACCTCTGCTGTCTGGCAATAAGGCGGCTCCTGCTACTTTGGGTGCCCGATGCTTTTGAGTTCCCATGGAGTTCCCGTTGAGTTCGAGTTGGTTCTGGAATAAAGTTCGTTCCTCCTTGAATCTACAAGTGGCTCGTGACCTCCCGGTTATTTGTGCCCAGCCAGACTGCGGCAGGAAACATTTCACCTGAGAGGCAGCTCACTGATTGGCCCATCATCATTGGATGTTAGGAAAACCCTGCCTAGTGACCAGGCTTATATTATTCCTGCTTTGACTAAGCTGCAGGCCAAAATGTGGAATGGTGGTACTTAATCATGGGAAGACATTATCCTGGGACTCAGAGAACCTGAGTACACCAGGAAATTTGAAAAGAAGTTGGAGTCCTGCATTAGTGGGGAGGAGCAAAAACTAATAAAAGTTCAAGTTGCAATAAAATTAAAGACAAAGATTCCATCATGACATAACCCATCCTAAGCAGGTTGGCTGCTCTGGCCGAGCAAGCGAGGCCAATGCCAGAAACTGCATCATTCCTGAACTTTGAAGTGAAATGGCACTTCTCCACGTTCTAAGAAGTGCAAAACTACCCTCTTTGTTGTCATCAAAGAACTTTTATTGAGCACTGAAGGAGAAAGCTGTGCAAGGAGAACAATAAAATAGACATAGCTCTGTTGTCCTGGAGCCTGCGACGTTTGACAGTGAAGACCGCCTGGTCTGCAGCTGTCGCAGGAGAGGACTGCTCATGATTCAAGGCCATTAAATCCAAAATGAGTACCAAGAATCTGCAACAAATGCACAAAGGAGGGTCTCAATTCACGTTTATAGCACATATAGTCTCTCCCCTTGGGGAACCTCAGCCTAATCAGGGAAGTGAAGAGCTGCTCTGCTCTCTCCTTTCCCCAATTCTAGTCTACAACTTGCTATCCTTAAATTAAATCTCCCAAACTCAGAAAGTCAATGTGTGTGAAGTGGCAAACGCAAAGCTTAAAATCCCGGCCTGTGGCAGGGGAAGCACACAGACACGAACCCTCACACTCTCTAAACTCAGAACATGTTATTATCCAAGGAGAAATGCTGTATAATAAGCTGTCCCTCCCTAGTGCCAAATCTCCCCAAGCCCCAGTCACCTCAGATCTACCTTCTGTGACTATAGCTTTGCCTGTTCTAGACATTTCATATACGCTGGATCTTACAATATGTGGTCTTTGTGTGTGGTACTACTAAGTATGTCAGAACACTCTAGAATCCATCCATGTTGCAGAATGTATCAGTACTTCATTCCTTTTTACTTCTCAACAACCTTCCTTTGGGATGTATATAACATATTTTATTTTCTCATCCATCAGTTGATGGACTGGCTATTCCCACTTTTTGAAAATCACAAATAATGCTGATTAAAATGTTCTTTACAAGCTTTTGTAAGGTCATGTGTTTTCCTTTCTTTCAGGCATACACCTAGGAGTGGAACTTCCAGGTCCAATGGTGATCCTATTCTTAGCATTTCAAGAAACTGCAAAGTTTTCCAAAGTGGTTGCATTATTTTAAACTTCCACCAGCAAGGCATGAGCATTCCACTTTCTCTACGTCCCTGTCAAAATCTACTGGGTATAAAATGGTGTCTCGTGTTTTGATTTGCAGTTCCCTAATGACTAATCATATTGAGCATTTTGTGTGTTTATTTGCTTCTTCTATTCTTTTTTATAAAACTATTCACATCTTTTGACCATTTTTTTGTTATTTGTCCTTTCATTATTGATCTACAAGATTTCTTTATATATACTGGATACTACTCCTCTACTAGATATATGACAAAACCAATTTGTGCATTGCTATTTCACTTTCTTGATAATGTCCTTTGAAGCATGAAAATATTTAACTTTGTCGAAATCCAATTTGTTTTTATTCTTTCTTTCTTCTGCTTTTTCTCTCATACCTAAAGAACTATTGCCTAACCTAAGGTCAAGAATATTTACTTCTATGTTTATGTCTCTTTCAAAGAGTTTCACAGTATTATCTTTTATATTTATAACCATTTTAAGATCACCTTTTGTTTATGAAATGAGGATGGGGTCCATCTTCATTCCCCACTGAAGTGCCTTGACATCTTTGTTAAAAATCAATGGACTATAAATGTAAGAAATTATTTCTGTTCTTTCAGTTGTATTATATTGATGTCTCTCTCAATTCTTACACCAGTATCACTATTTTTATTACTGTAGCATTTTAGTAACCTTTGAGAACAGAAAGTCTGAGTACTCCAATTCTGTTTTTCTTTCTTGAAAATATTTTGACTTTTATGGATCCCTTGTAATTGCATAGAAACTTTAAAATTGGCTCACCAAATTTTGCAAACAGACCAGCTAGGATTTTGGTAGAGATTGCATTGAATTTATATATCAATTTGTAGTAGTGTTGCCTTCTTAACAATACTAGCTCCTCCAACCCATGAACATGGTATGTCTTTTCTTTTATTTGGTTGTTCTTTAGCTTCTGTCAGCAATACTTTATAGTTTTCAATGTTTAAGTCTTACATTTATTTTATTAAATTTATTCCGTAGCAGTATTTTTGAAGCTACTACAAATGGAATTGTTTTCTTAATTTAATTTTTTGATAGTCCAATGCAAGTTTATATAAATACAATAAAATTTTGCATACTTATCTTGTATCCTGAACTTGCTGTAACAGTTTCTTTGTATAGCTTCCTGAATATTTTCTATCACATGCCTGTGATTCCAGTGACTTGGGGGGCTGAGAGGTACAAAGCTAGCCTCAGCAACTTAGTGAATCCCTAAGCAATTAGTGAAACCCTGTCTCAGATTAAAAAATAAAATGAGCTGGAGATGGGGGTTAAGCAACCCTGGGCTCCTGATACCAAAAAATTATATAATTTTTAAAAATGTGTTTATATTTTCTATCTACAAGGTCACATCTCTGTAAACAGAAATCATTTTATGTCTACCTTTCCAATATGAATGTTCTTTACTTATTTTTCTTGGCTAACTTCTAAGAACCTAGAGTACAATGTTGAATAAAAGTGATAAGAGCAGACATATTTATTTTGTTCCAAATCCTGGATAAAATGTAATAAAAATGGATAAGATATCTGAATAGAAAATTTGCCAAAGAAAATATATAAATAGCAAATAGGCATATGAAATGATGATCAACATCATTTGTCATTAGACCAATATGCAAATTGAAACCATAATGAGATACTGCTACATAACTATTACAATGACTGCAGTTCAAAGGGGGAAAATAACACCAAATGCTACAGAGTGAAAAACAACATAAATTCTCATTCATCACTGATGCAAATGCAAGATAATACAGTCACCTTAGAAGATTTTTTGAAAGTTTCTTTTAAAGTTAAACATAGAGTTATACTATCCAGAACTCTATGTGATCTGAGAAAAAAATGAAAGCACAAAAACATACAAATATTTATATCATCTTTATTCAAAATTACCAAAGTCTGGAAACAACCAAGATGCCCTTCAACAGATAAATGGATAAACAACATTTACATTTACACAATGGAATGAGATACTTACCTAACCTTTCTTTGTCAGTTTTCTTATCTTTGATATTGAGATAATGGCTATAATTAATCCTCCTTCATAGGATTAAATGAAGATTGTCAATGAGGATTAAATGAGATTAATATAAGAAGCACTTGGAACTGTGCCAGACCTGTGTATCAGAGACCAAAAAAAAAAAAAAAAAAGATAAATCTTAACTGTACTTTCCTAAGTGAAAGATGTCACACCCAAAGGTTGTGTTTTGTGTAATTCCAATGACATGACAAACTGGAAAAGGCAAAATCATGAGGGAAAAATACAGAAGAGTGGTTACTGGGAGATGGAGACTATAAACTTGGGGATTTTTAGGATGATGGAACTGTTATTACTGGGGTGTTGGACGTATGACTCTATGCATTTGTAGAAACCCATAGAACTTTATACCATGAAAAGTGAACCTCAATAAATGCAAATTTAGGGGCTGGGGTTGTGGCTCAGTGGTAGTGTGCTCACCTAGCATGCATGAGGCACTGGGTTCGATTCTCAACACCACATAAAAATAAAGACAATAAAATCCATCAACAACTAAAAAATATATATTTAATAAATAAATAAATGCAAATTTAAAATAAAATTCCAAAAATGGAGATAGAATCTGATAAATAAATCCAGCAGAATTCTAAAGGTATGCAAACTCATTATAGAAAGCAGGTAAGAAGTAGACACTGACTAAATACTAATACTAAATACTAAACTTTGGTATTTTTACTGAATGTGAAAGAGAAAAATAAATGTACATAAATATTAAACTCTAGTCTTTATATTTGTTCAAAACAATGAGTTTATAATCCTGAATATACTTTACATCTGTACTAGAGTTGAACAAATAAGTAAATAAATGGTATATATTGGAGCTAGATCTCTTAATACCAGAGAAAAAAGTTACAAATAAACAAGGGAATAACCTTGGAATATACCCTGTAGTAATGCATTAGAGTCGAGACATCTATTTAAATTCACATTTAATTAATAGATGATATATATGTATATAGAATCATACATATATATCTTATGGGTCTGTGTCCACATTCCTGACATAGAGATTCTAAATTTCTTATAATTTCCTGAGTGTTAAAGGTGGTAGAATGCCTTTTGTTATAATATTTGGTTCTTGTACAAAGTCTCTAAGACTCTCAGAATTTTCTAAGTGATTGGAGTATCCATTAACCCCTTTCAATCACAGGTGGGTCTGTACTAATGACATGACATGGAGTTAAATCCTTCCATAGCCTTAGGCTGGAGCTGGTTCCCAGAAGGACCAAGGGATTACAGAATCAGGGGATTGGTACTTCCAACCTCCAGGAAAGTGGGGTAGGTGGCTGGAGGTCAAGCTCTATAAAACTCTTGGGCAATGAGATTTGGTGAATGTCTGGGTTGGTGAATGCATCCGAGTGCTAGCATGGGATGTGCCTCAGCTCCACAGGCACAGAAGCTCCTGGACTCAGGCTCCTTTCAGACCTCACCGTGCTACCTCTTCTCTGGCTGTATCCTTTGTAATATCTTTATAATAAACCAGTAAGCTTAGGTAACATAATTCCCTGAATTCTATAAGCCTTCCTAGCAAATGATCCAACTCAATATTTCCAGGAATGATATCCAGTTGGATGGTATCAGAACTGAATTAAACAAACCCAGTTGATGTCCGCTGGAGAATTGCTTGGTGTGGAGGAAAAGGACTGCACATCTGGTCACAGAAATGTTGGCACTGAGTGTGAGGGTATAGCAGGGGGGAAACTGTTTTTTCTTTAACAATAAGCACACAAGCACCTAGATTTTGGTTTCTAAATATCATTCTTCAGTAAAGGGAAAATGGCATTTACCAGTGATTCTTTGGTTAATTGACTGATTCAAAAGCAGTCACAAGGAAAAATGAAGATGACCCTAGAATACCTTACTATATCAAAAGATAGAAAGCATTAAAACACACATGCACTTTATGTTGGGGGTATGTCCAGGGATAGAGAAGCCAGCCTGAAGGAGTTTCCAACAGCCAATGCTGGAACAATTTGAGAAGCACCAAAAATAGTGTAGTATCATATCATGACTCAAAGTACAATATAAATACACACATCCAATACTGATATAAGTGATTGATTAAATAAAGGGTGAGAGGAGAAGAGAGAGCTCTTCCTTAGAAAAGATTTCCAATACAATAAGGAGACAATCCCCTCCTCTAGAAGGTGGAGCTGAATCCGTCCCCTACTTCCCTACCTGAGAATGGGCTAGACTTACTGAATTATTTACAAAGAACAGAATATGAAAAGGAAAATTAGTAATCTTTCAGTGGAGAGACCTGGCTGATATCACATTAACCAAGGTTGGTATCATCAGTGGTAAGTCATGTCAGTAGGACGCACCCCTGTAGCAAGCACGCAGTACTCTCAAAAATCCATAACCCCAATGCAGACGTGAGAAAAATATCAAAGAAATCCAAAGTGATTGACTTCATACAAAATAGAAGAGCAATACTCTTCAAAACTGTCAAGGTTATGAAAAATAAAAAGAGAAACTGTCGGAGACTGGAGGAGACTTCGGAGACATGACAACTAAATGCAATGTGGAATCTTGGATAAGGCACTGGGACAGGAAAACACAGATGGAAAACATGCAAAACCAAAATCAAGTACAGAGCTTGGTTATTACTAATGTGCTATTGTCAATCTATTAATGTTGTTGGTAAATGTACCCTGGTCACGAAGGATGTTAACACCACTGAAAACTAGGTGACAGATACACAAAATTCCCTCTGTATATTATATTCTCAAATTCTGTAAGTCTAAAATTACTCCCAAATAAATACTGTATGAAAAACAAAAACAAGACTTCAGCATATTTGCCAATTCAAAATCAATAAAAAAAATTGATTTTGTTTCTCTGTGAGAACTTTTTAACTTTTAAAATACCATTTATATATGCATCAAAAATATGAAGCACTTAAGAGTAACTCTAGGGACTGGGGCTGTAGCTCAGTGGTAAAGTGCTTGCCTCACATGTGAGAGGCACTGGGTTCGATCCTCAGCACCACATAAAAATAAATAAAGATACTGTATGTTCACCTACAACTAAATAAATTTTTTTTAAAAAAAGAGTAACTCTAACAATAAAAGCTGGATATCTTTATGAAGGACAGTATAAAACTTCATTGAGAAACATTAAAAATAAAAAGATCTAAATAAACAAATGGGTGTCCTAAGTTAACATATTGGAACACTTATTATTTTAAAATGTCACTACTCTCCAAATTGATTTCTAGATTCAATAGAGTGCAAATCAAAAATCCTGTTAGACTTTTCTTTTCCTTTAATTCTGGGCATGCGTTATTAGAAATCGTGATTTATTATAAAGCTCGATTAATTAAGATATTGACAGAGGGATTGGCAATGAAACAGAATAGGAAGCTCAGACATGGAGTGGGATATTTGGACACTTGATAAATGACAGTGGTTGAACTATATAGATCATTGACGCTGGGACAATTAAATATTCATATAGAAAGAAAAAAACAAAATTCTACTCCATCCAATTTCCCACCCTATACAAAAGTGAATTCCTGTCATGTTAGTCAGTTTTCTGTTACTATGACAAATACTGAGACAACCAATTTAGAAAGAGGACTGGCCTATTTTGCCTCCGTTTTGGAGGGTCTCGTCTGTAACCAGATGACCCTGTTGCTGTTGGGGCTGTGACAAGGCAGCACATCACAGTGATTCATGTGGTGGAGAAAAACCACCCACGGCATGGCTAGGAGGCAAGAGAGAGTTAGGACCTGGCCAGGGCTACGCAGGCCCCTTCGAGGGCACTGCCAATGACCTCCCATAGACTCCTCCCCCTGAAGGTTCCTCCACCTACCAATAGAGCCAGCCTGAAGACGTCTTTGACACCAGGGTCTTTGGAAGACATTCAAGATCCAAAGGATCACAGCTGTATTGAAGGGAAGTGTGAAAACCTTCACAAGTTTAAATAGAAATCTACCTCATCAACCTTGGAGAAGGAAAGGATTTCTTAAATAAAACACAGAAACATAAAACCTCTAAAAGATGGATAAATTTGACTACCTTAGAATTTTTTAAATCTCTAGAGTGCAAAAGATATTTACAACCTATATAACTGACAGAGGAGTTCCTATGAATCCAGGAGACGAAAAGACTACCTCATAGGACCCAGAAAACAACGTAAAAGAGAACACTATTTTCACAACCAGGGACATGGCCAATGAAGACATGAAACCTTACCGGTGATGGGGGAAATACAAATTCAAAGCCACAGTGAAATCTCATATGCAATCATCAGATTGGCAAATATGTGAAGGTCTGAAAATACCAAGTGTTAGCGAGGATGTCAAATGTGAGGAACTGTCATACCCGGCTGATGGAAAGTAAACCAGTCAGCCACTCTGAACAATAGTTTGGCATAATTCACAAGACCAGCCGCCTAGTTTTCCCAATGCATAATGAAAATTTCTGAATATTTTCCCAATAAGGGCCCCCAAAAGCAGGGCCACTTATTGGGAAAATATTCAGAAACTAAAGATAGTAACAGCAGGCACCTCACGTGACGGCACAGGCCACGTGCCCACGAAGCCAGGTTTGACTGCAAACGTCTAACAACCCAGCCATTCAGTGTCTGGGTATCCACATTACATACACACTGGCAGATTTGTGCCCTGCTCATAATAGCAAACCTGCATGGTGGCTGGTCTCCAAGGTCACCTCTCCCAGGGGAGCTGAACCTCCCTGTCCCTGTCTCTGTCTCTGCCACACAAGTCCCTCCAATGGATGGGGTAGGCCTTTTAACAAACAATGTGGTGGGTGGAGATCTGTGTGAGCACACAGGTGAAGTCCTACAGAGCCTTCTGAGACTTCTGGAAGACTCCGACTATCAAGGTCCTCCTTCTAACCAGGCATTACCCATGAAAAGCCCAAGGCAGGGACAGCACATTGACACTGTTCCATCCACTGCCCCAGGACTGCTGATGACACCCTGCACCTCTCAAGGGTCAGTGAAGGAGGAAGCCTTTATTGTCAATTCAGGAGCTGTTTGTCCTTTTAATACTATTTTACTGATATCTAAGACATGACACTAATCACACATTAAATATCTATCCTGTGGCACGTGGGCTGTTCACAAGAACAGGTGCAGAGTCTGGCCACCTGTGTATACACCTGTAACTTGTCCCCCACCTGTAACTTGTCAGGCCTTAGTGACTACTTAATCAGTCCATGCTTCAATTTATTCTTCACTGACCACAATGAGGTCATGTAGAAGTGCCTACACACAGAGATGGGGAAAGTGCTTGAGTCTGTGCCTGGCCACCAAGTTAGCAGTCAGCAAGTATCAGCGATGCTCTGTGAGCTGACCTCATGGATGTCCTCTGGTGTGCTGTGACCCAAATCGTGTCGGCACATACTCTCCGAAGCAACAGGATTTTGTTAACCGAGCCCTCTGAGTCACAACCAGTCGTTTGGCGATACTTGTGCATTGTGCTCTCTGAACAAGGAAGAATTAAACATAGAGCTTGAAAAGATGTCAGTATTTAAGAGCCACTGGAGACAGAACTGTCTCCATAACAAGCCCAGGGCCCCCCGGGCTGCTTTCTGTCAACCTGACCCTCTGTCAAGGACCACAAGTTTAGGGCCTAGGGACATTGAGCCCCTGAATGGCTCCCCTCTCCTCATGCCCGGCACATAAAACAACCTGGCCTCATGCAACAGCTGACTCCACACTGCATCATTTTTCAAAATAAAGCAAAGTGTCAGGCTGGGTTTCAGAAATTCCCTGACAGTCCTGGCCAAAAAAGAAAAAAAAAAAAAAAACCCAGAGGCTCTCACAGGAGTGGAGAGGAGACCAGAATGGGAGATGTGGACAGTCAGAGCCAGGACATTCTGAAGGTTGAAATTAATCACCAGATGGTCCCAGAAGCTCATTTTCCTCACTCAAGCAACATAAGTGGAATTTCTTCTACAATCTCATGAAGCAAAAAAGTGGGCACCTTATGTAGTTTCATAGTTTGAGAGTTTGATTGAACATGTATTAAGCACCTATTACATATGAGATATAGGGAAACATAGGGTTAGAGGTGGACAGGCAATTCTGCCCTCAGGTAGCAAGTGTCCCAGTCCAGTGTGGTGTGCAGAGTACAGGAAGCCAGAGGAGGAAAACTGCCCCTGTCCATTCATCTGCAGAACTGATTTCTCATCTAGGATGGAGAGAAGAGAAGCTTCATAGCTTCATAGGACAGACCAGATAAATCAGTGTCCCAAAGGCCTTGTTGCTGGGCTTAATTGTGTATATGAAAAACACCAGCACCTGAGAAGACCCTGAGACTTTATAGAATAACCAAGATCAACACAAGCAACATCACCACATGAGATGCCGGGGACACTCTGATACAAGAATCGTCTTAAAGATGTGTCACCTCTTCACACTTATACCCCCATTTAATTTCCCCCCTTTCTGAATATTACGACCTCTGCACACAGAGAGATTGGTTTCCTGAAGGCTCTAAGCACTCTTGAGTAGACCTAGTAGCCACAGCCCCAGTACCTCTCACACTTACCATTTAAAACCAAACACCAACGTGACCCGAGAAGTCTGCTCAGAAGAATCAGAGCAGGGAAAGGGCAGGAAGAGGGTGAGGACAGAGACAGGTGCTGGGGACCAAACCTGTTCAACAACGCGTGTTTAGAAATTTCCATGATAAGAAGTTTCAAGAGGAGACAAAGTAGAAAAAGATAAGCAATTGACCATTATTGCTGCCCCTCAGAGTTCAAAGTATTTCTCATGCTCTCTTCTTCCTGGCAAAGAGAAGATCTAAGGCAAGATTCCCTGTGGCTGAGGGGGCAGTCAATGACTGGGGAAGGCTGAGGGGCTGCTTGGCTCTAGTGAGAGAAGGAAGAGACCCTGGGGTGCGAGAGGAGAGGGGAGGACAGGAGAGAAGCCTCCGCCATAGAGGAGGAGGATTTTACAGAATTTCCACATTGAATCTGTGTTGTTTCAGTCCCTCCCTGAACCCACTAGGAAACCTTCTAATTGTACTTATGGGTGAGTGTTTTTGAAGAATGTGGGGTGTGTGTGTGTGTGTGTGTGTGTGTGACTTTGTACATGTATACAAGTGCTGCACTGCCTGTAGGTACAACATGAGTGTTTTGGGTGAGGTGTGTGCACATGTTGCTCTGTGTGTGTGTGTGTGTATGCATGTGTGTGTGTGCTGGATTTAGCCAACAAGAGGTGCTGAGAGCCTGGGATTGTGGCTCAGCGGTAGAGCGCTCACCTAGCACGAGCCGGGCCCGGGTTCGATCCTCAGCACCACATAAAAATAAAGGTATTGTGTTGTGTCCATCTACACCTAAAAAATATTTTTAAAAAGAGGTGCTGAAAGTCCCAGGTGCAGGAGCAGGTGATCAGGGTGTCTGTCTCCACCCCTTCTTGCTGGCTTCCTCCTAGCCTCATTACTCCCTTGGATCCTTGGCACTGTCTCTCCCACGCTTTTCAGCCCCACATATGCCCACAGTGCCTCAGCCATGAACCTTGTCAGTGTTGCCAAACCCTTCCCTCGACTAGTTTGAGTGGCAGCTGTCTGGACATGCTGGCTGAACTAGCCCTCTCCACACAGAACAGGAGAATATACCAACAGCCCAGAGCTCTATGTCCACACCCAGTTCTGTCACTTTTCAGTGACAAGATTTTGCCCAAAGTTGTTCACCTCTCTGTGAGCCTCCTTTTCTCTTCTCTAAAAGGGGGTTGATATCATGATCCAATGGACTACTATCCAGAAATTGTAAAATGTAACGAGCTACACAACAATTAGCTAGCAGCAGGTGTTGTATTAAATGTATTGTTATACTTCCCAGCAACGTCCACAGAGCATGTCCTTCCATAGCTGGGTGGACTCCGGGTCAGGGGTGTAGCATTAACACTGATGAACTCTGACCACCAGCTGTGTGGGCACAAGCGTGTTCTTTGTGTTTCGATGTTTTCTCCTCCATAAAAAAAGGGGCTCTTATGGACCCTGCCTCATGAAGGTTTGTAAGGACCTTACTGAGCATAGTGCAGACACGCTCAGGGCTTAATTAATGTTTCCATTGATGCATTTTGATGAGAAGGAGAAATGAGAGAGCCCAGGGTCCCTGCACTTTGAGGAACTGGTGACTTTGTTCACTGGAGAACCAAGGAGAAACACCAGATCAGAGGGGCCTTTCTCCTGCTTCTGTTTGGTCCCCCAGTGAGGCCAGCTGCTCACACCTCGAGATAAAGCAGCAAGATCCAAACTATGCTGCTCTCTTCTGGAAACTGCTGGAAATTGCACGGTTCACATGGACACAAAAGTCTTTACGTGAAAGACAGAGGTGACGGCCTCCTTTGTAAACCAGTGAATCCCTGAAGATACAATTCTCCAAACCCAAAATATAAGTTTGGACACACTTTGAGCTATACACAGGGCTTTTGGGTTGGGCCACCCATCACTGGGCTGGACGAGCCAAGGAGAAGAGCATGACCCATAAGATAGGCTCAAAACCCACCTCTCACAGAGAAGATCTCAGCTCACCCAGGCCTCATCAGATACTGAGGATTTGAAGAGGGACAAGAAGTCCTACCAAAATTACATTCAGCCAAGTTTATCATGTTTCTGTGTTGGGACATGGTTTCAGCTGCTTCTACCAACCACAGAGAGGGGGTTTATTACTCTCCCTGGAAAAGCGTGAAGACGTCTCTGGAGGTGGCAGGGAAGGGAAGGTGGGAAGTGTACCATGTTCTTTTTTTGGGCCCAGGCACTCATTCAGCTTCACTAAGGCATGCTGGGAACACAGCCCAGTGGACACCAGGTCAACATAGACAGGAGACTGGACATCAGGGGACAGGCAAGTCCCCCAGTGGAAACAGACCTGGGGAGCCGAAGGACTGCCCTGCCGCCCACTGGGGTGTCAAGAACCCAGACCCCACCTCTGCTTCCCGCAGTGACTCACTCAGGTTCAAATTAACACACCTTTCCTTTCCCCACTGCCCTGGACCCTCTGAGGCAGGATCACATGTTTTGATAAGCCTGGCAAAGAGAAGGCCCTCAAATCCTATTTTTAAAGTAAATGCATAAAGCCATAGAAAGCCAAAGGAAAGGAAGCTTTATCAATGCTGTCTATCACAGATTCTTCAACTCCACTACCCCAGGGGTCCATTATGAGATCCAAGAAAGCTACACTGGAAAGCCTGGAGCAAACCGCCCAGGCACACAGGTTCATTGTGCACCCTATACAACCCCCAAGGGATGCTGGTACAGAGCTTGTGCACGCTAGTATCTCTGCCAAGACCATGCCAGCCCCACCTATTCTGCAAACCTAACTTGGCACCTAATCATGAGCCCTTGGGGTCCAGAGTTTGCTTATATTGTGCTGCAAATGGAAGCATTTAAAACTATTACTCTCTGTAAGTATGCTACACTTCTCTGACCACATCAAATAATACCTCTTACTAATTTAATAAGAATATTAGCACCTCTCCTGCAGGGTGTTTGGGAGACTGGAAAAAAAAAAGGTGTACAAAACATCTGAAAGGTAATAGTCATTAATAAATAATAGTTATTCATTAATTTATCAGTACCCAATAACTCATTATTGATAGTGGTGTGGATTAAGAAGCCCTTATTTCAGAAGGGTATAATTTTATTTCAATTGGATATAAATTTACATACATTTGTCTCACCTCTAGATAATGATTTACCTGAAAGCAGGGAAGATATTTTTCTCAGGGATTTACTATGTAATTTTCAAATTTTCAAATCAATGGGCATACCCTTTGTCTACAGAATCAAAATTTATAGTAGGCTCCTCAAATTAAAGGATTTTTATTGATGCGTATTAATTATACAGAATGGTGGATTTCATTGCTGCATATTCATGCACACACAAAAAAAACACAAATCGATGAGCTTCATTCCCCAATACTTCCTCCACCCCTCCCACCTCCCTTCCCCTCAGCCCCTTCCTCTACCCTACTGATCTCCCTTCTCATTAAATGGAGTCTTTTTTTCCTTCTATTTTACACTTATAGTGAAAACACCCAGGATTTTTCTTTGAGTCTTGACTTATTTCACTCAAAATTATGGTCTCTGGTTCCATTCATTTTCCTGCTAATTACATAATTTTGTTCTTCTTTCTTTTGGGCTAAATAAAACTCCATGGCACATATATACCACATTTTCTATATCAGTTCATCTGTTGACGGACTCCCATGCTGATTCATAAACAAGGGTATGCATGTATCTCTAAAATATGTAGATTTTAGTTCTTTGGGATGAATATCAAGGAGTAGTATAGCAGTTCATATGGTGGATCTATTTTCGGTTTTTTTAGGAACCTCTGTACTGATTTTCACTGTGGCTGCACTAATTTACATTCCACCAAGAGTGTATGAGAATTCCTTTTTCTCTGTGTCCTCACCATCATTTATTGTTATTGTATTCTAAATGATTCCCATTCAAGCTGAAGTAAGATGGAATCTCAGTGTAATTTTAATCAGCTTTTCCCTGATGGCTAAAGAGGTTAAAAATTTTTTCATATATTTGTTGGTCATCTGTACTTCTTCTTTTGATAATTCTGTTGGGTTCATTTCCCTATTTGTTGATTGGGTTGTTTGATTTTTTAATGCTGAGTTTTTTTTTTTGAGTTCTTTATATATTATGGATATTAGTCCTTTCAGAGGAGTAGAGGGCAAAGATTTTCTCACATTCTGTCAACTGTCTCTTCATTTTGTTGTATCCTTTGCTACGCAGAAGCTTTTTAATTCTATATATCCCTTTTATTGATTCTTGGTATTATTTCCTGAGCTATTGGGTCCTATTCAGGAAGAATTTGCCTATGCTATGTTGAATTCTTCTAAGAGTTGTAAAGTTCTGGTCATATACTTAGACCTTGGATCCATTTCAAGTTTACTTTTATGAAGGGTGAGAGATAGGAGTCTAGCTTTGTACTTCTTCATATGAACATCCAGTTTTCC
Source organism: Urocitellus parryii (assembly GCF_045843805.1). Classification (NCBI taxonomy): domain Eukaryota; kingdom Metazoa; phylum Chordata; class Mammalia; order Rodentia; family Sciuridae; genus Urocitellus; species Urocitellus parryii. Next base: position 78,981,721 of record NC_135539.1, read on the forward strand.
CAGCACCATTTGTTAAAGAAGCTGTCTTTTTTCCAATATAAGTTTTTGGCACCTTTGTCAAGGATCAGACAACTCTGGTTAAATAGCCTTTTCTCTGTGTCTTCCATTCTGTTCTGCTGGTCTATGTGTCTCTTTTTATGCCAGTATTCTGCTCTTTTAGTTACTATGACTCCACAGCATAACTTGAGATCAGGTATTGTGATGCCTCCAACATTGCTTTTGTCGCTCAGGATTGCTTTTTGTATTCTGAGTCTTTTGTTCCTTCATATAAGTTTTAGGATTGTTAGTCTCTAGACCTGTGAAGAATGTCATCGGTATTTTTGTGGAGATTACTTTGCGTCTTGGTAATATGGCCACTTTTACCAATATTATTTCTGCCTATCTATGAATATGGGAGATTTATCTTCTAGTGTATTCTTCAGTTTCTTTCTTCAGAGTTCTATAATTTTCATTATAGAGGTCTTTCACCTCATTGGTTAAGTTTATTCCTAGGTGTTTTATTTTGTTTTGTCTCATTTTGTTTTGTTTAAGCTATTGTGAATGGAATTATTTTTCTGGTTTCTTCCTCAGCAAGTTTATTATTAGTGTTTAGAAAAACTATTGATTTTTTTATGTTGGTCTTATATCCCACTACTTTGTTAAATTTGTTTTTCAGCTCTAGAAGTCTTCTAGTAGAACTTTCAGGGTCTTCTAAATATAGCATCATATAGTCTGTTATTTGCATCTCTTATTTCTTTCTCTAATTGCTCTGGCTAAAATTTAAAGTACTGTGTTGAATAAGAGTGATGAGAGTGGACACCTTTATCATGCCACTAACATTAGTGGAATACATTCATTTTTTCCCCATTCATTTTGATGATGGCTTTGGGTTTGTCATATGTAGCCTTTATTATGTTGAGGTAAGGTCATTGATACTATCCATAGTTTCTTTAAGAATTTCATCATGAAGGCAGGCATGCTGAATTTTGCCAAAGGCCATTTCTTCATCTCTCGAGAGGATCATGTGATTTTTGTCATTGGTACTATTTATGTGATGTATTACATTTATCAATTTGTGTATATTGAACTATAGTTGTATCCTAGGAAGAAACTAAACTTGATTGTTTTAATGTACAGTTTAATTCAACTTGCTGAATTTTATTCATGATGTTTGCATCTATGCTCCTCAGTTATATTGTTGTATAGTTTTCTTTCCTTGAAGTATCTTTATCCAGTTTTAGTATCTGGGTGATACAGTCTTCATAGAATGAGTTTGGAAGTGTTCCCTTCCTTTCAATTTCATGAACTAATTCAAGGAATGTTGGTACTGGTTTTTCTTTAAAGATGCTAAAATTCAGCTATGAATCTATCAGGTCCTGGGCTTTTTTTATTGAGAGTCTTTTCATTACTTCTTCAAAACATTTTTTGTGATTTGTCTGTTTAGGTTTTTCTGACTCCTCTTGGTTCCATCTTTGTAGGTCACATGAGTCTAGAAATTTGTTCATTTCTTCTAGATTTTTCAAATTATTAAAAGATAAATTGTCAAAAAATCCCCTAATGATCCTCTGAATTTCAGTTTTATCCCCTTTTAATCTCTGATTGTATTAGTTTGAGTCTTCCCTCCCTATCTTCCTTCTCTCTCTCTCTCTCTCTCTCTCTCTCTCTCTCTCTCTCTCTCTCTCTCTTTCATAGTTTGGCTAAGAATTTATCAATGTTATAAACTCTCATTTTTTAGAAGAATTTTTTGTTTCATTGGCCCTTTGTATTCTTTTTTAGTTTCTATTTTGTTAATTTCAGCTCTAATCTTTATTATTTACTTTCTTATGTTACTTTTAAGATTGGTGTGTTCTTATTTTTCTAAGACCTTAAGACATATCTTTAGGTTGTTTATTTGAGATCTTCCTTTGTTTATTTGAGATGTTTTTAAAAACCATATATGCACAACTATAAATTTTCCACTTAGCATTGCCTTTGCTCTCTCCCAGAGATTCTGGCATGTTATGTTTCTATCTTCATTTGATGCTAGGTATTTTATAACTTCCCCCTTAATTTTGAAGTAATTACCCACTTATTATTCAAAAGTGTATTGCTAATCTCTTTATATTTATGTAGTTTCTGTTTCTTCTTGTTGTTGATTTCTAATTTCATTCCATAATTATCAAAAAATCAGTTTTTTGTTTTGTTTTGTTATATTTTGCTAAGACCCATTCCATGGCTTAATATGTGATCAATTTTGGAGAAAGTTCCATGAGCAGCTGAAAAGAATGTATATTCATTTTTTGTCAGATAAAATATGTTGTAGAAGTCTGTTAAATCCAATTGGTCTATAGTAAAGTTTAAATCTGATATGTACTTGATTTACTATAGGATGACCTATTAGTGAGAGAGATATATCAAATTTCCCCATATTTATTGTATTAAGGGTCTACCAATTCCTTTATATCTAGCAATGTTTTTTTATAAAAACAAGAGCCCCAATATTTGTAGCATAAATACTTAACAGTGATTATATCATCTTGTTGAATTGTTCCCATTACAAATATGTAATGACCTTCTTTGTCTCTTTTAGCTAATACTGGCTTAAAATCTGCTTTGTCTAATATGTGAGTAGCTTGCTTTCAGATTCCATTTTCTATCCTTTACTTTGGGTCTGCAAATGCCTTTGCAGGTGAGGTGTGCTTCTTGGAGATAACATACAATTGGATCTTTTTTATAATTCAATCTGCCAGACTGTGTCTTTTAAAAATTAAGAACTAAGATCATTTACATTCAGTGTTATTAAAAGAAGTATGTGTTAATGTCTGTCACTGTGTTATATTTCTAATGTTTGAATTGTCCCTAATTCTTATTTAGTTAGTTATTTTTCTAAAGTGGTTCATCTTTTCCCATGTTTTTAATCTTTCCCTGTTGTGTGTAGGATCTCCTTAAACATCTTCTGCAGTGCTGGCTTAGTAATCATGAACTTTAAAGCTTAGCTTTAAAGTTTTTTTTTTCTTTGATTTTCAAAGACACATTTGTGAGATAAAGTAATGTAAGTTGGCAATTGATTTCTTTCATGGCTTGAAATATATTATTCCATGCCCTCCTGACCTTTAGTTTCTTCTAAGAAATTTATTGTTATTCTGATGGGTTTGACTTTATAAGTGATTTGTTAAAGTCAAAGTCAAAAGGCCAAAATTAAGAAGCTGCAAACTTTTAAAATTCTTTATTTGTCCTGAATTTTTGGCATTTTAACTACAATATGTTTTTTTTTTACTTGTAGTTGAACACAATACCTTTATTTTATTTATTTTTATGTGGTGCTGAGGCAAGCGTTCTGCCACTGAGCTACAGCCCCAGCCCCTAACTACACTATGTTATGAATAAGTTCTTTCTGGTCCTGTCTATTTGGAGATGTGAATACTTCTAGTACGTCCATGACCATCTCTTTCTCAAGATTAGGGAAATTTTCTGATTTTATTTTAGTTTAAATTTTCCATGTCATTATTCTATATCCCCGCTCTTCCTCGAAGCTTATGATTCTTAAGTTTGGCTTTTTAACATTGTCTCAGAGTTCTTGTATATTCTGTTCATAGCTTACTTTGTTTTTATTACTGTCTGAAGGTTTTAATTCCTGCATCTTATCTTCCACCTTGATCTTCTTTCTTCTGCTTAATCCATCTTTGGTGAGACTTTCCTCTGAGTTTTTTTATTTGATTGAGTTTTTCATTTCCAAGTCCTCAATGGTTCTTTTTCAGAGCCTCTCTTTGTTGAAATGCCCCTTCATAGTCTGCATTTTCTCCCTTAGTCATTCCTTAAACCTTCTTTTAATTCATTGATCATTTTAACAATATATGTTTTATTTTTCTATTTATTTATCTATTATTTTTTTGAGGGGGGAGTTTGCTAGAAATTGAGCCCAGTTTTGCTTTACCACTGAGTTATAGCCCAAGTCCCTTTCTTATTTTTTATTTTGATACAAGGTGTTGCTAAGTGGCTCAGGGTCTCACTAAGTTATTGAGACTAGCCTTGAACTTGAGATCCTCCTGCCTCAATTTCCCAAGTCGCTGACATTGTAGTAGTATGCCACCATACCTGGTCACTTTTTGAATTCTTTGTTCAGCATTTCCTTTGCTTCTATATCTCTGGGTTTAGCTGTTGGGGAGTTTTAAAGTTCTGAACGCACTTTACTGCCTTGTTTTCTCACATTACCTGTTTATATGTTGAAATTTGCTCTTCTTTTGGAATGGGTATCTCTACCACTTTTATGCTAGGGTCTTTTTAGTGAGCTGCTTTCTCTTTACAATGTGCCCCAGGCAGAGAGTTTCTCTCAAAGTGCCCACTCAACATCTAAGGAAAGCTGTGTCCAATCCCAAGCTCTGCTCTGAGAGGAGCTCATAACCATCGATAACAGCTAGAGCTTGAAAGCAAGTCATATACCAACATACAATGAAACGTTACTCAAAATGTTCTCCACCACTCCATTAACCAAAGCAAAGAAAGGGTACATGATTATATAGATTAGACTGAAAATTAGGGAACAGATAAAGTAAAAACAATATTAAACTATATAGAAAATAGAGGGAAAGGGGATAGAAGGGAAAAGAAGAGAAATAAAGCAGGAGAAGAGGAATAGAAGATAAAAAACAAGATGAGAAAGAAAGAAAAAGGAAGGAGGGAATACAAATCAGAGTAGGAAAAAAATCTAATTTAAAAACTTTTTAAGTACTTAAAATTATATAAAAGTATGAAATAACAAGTAGTGGTGGGAAGCCAAACAAACCAACATAGAAGACAATACAGGGGAAACTAAAAAAAAAAAAAAAAATACATATGAAAAAGACTGAAAGCTTTCCTCGTCAAATATTAACATGTAGAGACTTCTCTCAGGGGCTTCAGAATTGAAATCAGCCAGGTTCAAAGGCATAACATCCAAGCCCTGGCTGTTGGGCCCAGTCCTGCCTTGTGGACTGTGCATTTGTTTTTTCTCACAGTTCGCTCAGGCTCTTGCTTCAAAACACTGAGTTCTATGGAACTCAGTGCTGTAGCCTTCACATCGAGTTTTGGCCCCCCTTCTTCCGCATCTGTTCTGAACCAAGGCAGTTCTGGGTGTTCTCTTGTGGGCCTGTGAGCTAATGGGTCACCAAGGAACTATGTCCTGCCTGGATGGTAGCCAGGTTCCTCCCTGGCTCAGGCAGCAGTTTTGTGTGCTCTCAGGGTTTTCCTGGAGAGAGGCACTGCCGGTCAGGGTTGACCACCCCACCCTCCTACCATGCAGACCTAAGTGGCTCTAAAATTTTGTGACTGGCCTGGGAACCCAAGTGCCCCTCATATTGCAGCGGGGCTGGCACTGATGTGTCCCCTTCCCAACAGATCAAACCTCTCAGGCATGAGCAGGGCACTTTTTGTGTCCCTGGGAGTCTTCAGCGCACTAGGAGAAGTGGGTCTGGCTCTGTTCCCTTGGCCAGCCAGCAGTGTCACTGTCTTCAGGGCCCAATAATCACACTGCGCCAGTCATTCAGATAGCTTGCTGCCAGGTTCCTGCCTGTATTCTCTGCTGAGATCTCCAGGGGAGATGAAGATACGGGGGATCATGTTTCCCTAAGGTGCAGTCTTAGGGAATGCGGCTTAGGGAGCCCCAACAACATGCTGCCTGCCCCAGATCTCCACTTATCAATGAGAAAAGCAGAGTCCTTCTCTTTGGACTTCCCACTGCGTAACTGTGGACACAGCTGAATTCAGAAGAAGCTTCCCTTCTGTCACTGCTTCTGTTAACAGTCTTGTCAGATAGGCCTCTCATGCGGTCCCTATGCGTGACCCCTCCCTGCTGACCTGCCCTGGCACTGTCATCGGTGCAGTTCAGAACTGATGAAATCTTTCTCACCCTCTGTTCCAGCAACCAGAGTCTGAGTGTCTCAAGCCTCTGCCCAGCAGCAAGGCTCAGCACATTCCCTCACTCAGCAGCTACTTCCACTCCAGCCTAAAGAAGAACTGGACATAAAGCCTGCTTCCCAGCCAGTTGAAAAGGATTTTTTTTTTAATCTTTTCTTCTGGGGGGAAAAAAATAATGAATAAGAAGGCTGAGAATATTGATTGTAACTTCCTGGTTCATGGTAACCAGGCAAGGTATCTACAGACATTAGATTGTTGTTATCAACACAACCAACTCATCAAGGTTATCAAATTCTTAACAGAGGATCTACATGCCTAACAACACAGATGTCCCTGGCCAGGGAATCTGAGCCCCAACACCAAGAGAATAATGTACCTATGTACTCCCTCTTCAGAAAACCCAGCACAGGAAATTCTAAGTGACCCAGTATCTAAAAGCACAAAAGTTTAGAGCTAAACTCCAGTTGAACTTTATCATTATTTAATAAGCAGGTGAATGCTTTTCTTATCAAAGAAAACTTTTCAGTAAAAATTTCATACCATTGCTCCTACGGTATGTGAGTACATCTAAGGCACAGTTATATCTTCTGCAATATCAAATATAAATGTTATTTTATGAAATTGTCTTGTGTATAAAATGAGGCCTACTTATATTTTGTATAGCCCAATGATTATTGGAGAAATTCCTATCTTAAGAAAATAGCAGAGCCAATCTGACTCAGGAGACATCTGCCAATAGACAGAGACTATAGAGTAATTCTTTTGTGAGCTTAAAGAGAAATAAGATCACATGAGAGGTACATGATCATTTAAAAATAAATGTTTAATGTTGAGAGCCACAGCTGAAGGGGCCCCAGCAAACTTCCAGCTGCCAAGAAACTTCCAGCTGCCAACTGCTGATTGGCTCACAGCGGCCCCAGCAAACTTCTAGCTGCCAGCTGATTGGCTCCTCTGCGGTGATGCTCATTGGGCTGTTTCCCCGCCCTTTCAGACCACGGAGCTACTCATTGGGGGACTTTTTGGCTCCGCCCACATGACACAGCCAATCAGCCTCAAAAGCAGGAGGAGTGGGGGAGGTTGAGAGGCTTGTGGGAAGCTGGTGGTGGCAGTTGGGCTCTGAGGGTTTTCCTGAGGACCTGTGTGGTGCGGTGTGTGTGGTTCCAAAAATAAAGTTTGTTTCTTTTGACAAGTGGCTCCTGAATTGTGCCCAGCCAGACTGCGGCAGTTTAATTATGATGAATAAATAAGTCATGATGCATGTCAAAGCTGAAATACTATTTCATGTTATCAGAACATCCCAGGTAAAGGAGAGTGTGCTCTGTTGTCAAGTGGAAAAGTAGGTTTCTATTGAAGATACCAAACTGATGATACTCAGCTGTTATTAGTGATTTTGAGTGAGGGGCTTGCCAATGGCATTTTTATAACTAAGGCATTTTGCACTTATAATTATGAAAAATAATTATTTTCAAAATATTGATGCCAACTTACTTAAAATGTGAGAGAGATTTGCCTAATATTCTAATATAATACAATAAGAAAGAATATGAATGCAGTCATTTCCCTTTTTAAGATGAAAAGTGATTTTCTTTATTTCTTCTCTCCTACTCAGGGATCTTTTTAAGCCCCTTTCATGTGAAAGGATGATTACAGGGGAGCTGCCCTCCCATGGACAACCTGTCTCTTGCCACCCTTACTACTGTCATGTTGATGTCCACCCACTTTTGATTCCATGGGGTTTACAAACTAAGGAGCTTGACAAGGTTTTGTTTTCCTGGTTAAAAACACCATTGCTGTTCCCACATGGGACCAAAGCTCCAGGCAAGGTGTGTCATGGTGTCCCAGATGCCACACTTCCCTCATCGTCTCATGCACAATGGTCAGTCCACAACTGGAGAACATATCTCAGTGGCTTAGACAAGACCCAGTTCACAGGAAGCTGCCTTGAAGGGTCATGAGCCACCAACCAGAAAAGGTAATGGTATTTGGAGGTGCCGGGGAGAAAGAGGATGCCCTTCACTTTGTCTGAATTATTCCATGTACACAATTCTCGAACTTTGAGTGATCCACTGGTAATAATAATATTTTTTTTAAAAAAAGTAACCCAGGAGGCAGTTTATTGTGGTGGTTGGAAATCAAAGCTGAACTTCAACCTTTACCATTCGGTCTGCCAGCTGAGTGCATGTGTAGTTCAGAACATGGTAGTTAGAGTGAATGACCATGAATTCCACACATGAGCGATATTTACCTTACACTAAAAAGTATCAATTACTTGACCTCATACTGGGATCTTGCTACCCAATTGTCTTTGCTTTTAGACCTTACAATTGTAGGAAGTAGATATTGGGGGCCTTACATAATAAATGAGAAAACTAAGCCTTGTGAGCTTTAGTTACTTGTTTGACATGCCACAGCTATGGAGTTTGAGCACTTGACCTCCACTCATATGCCTTTTGGCTCTCCAGAGCAGCAAAGGACTTGAGGCATTTATGGTTTGGATCTGCAATCCCTGCCCCCAAGAGTTCATGTGTGTGCAAAGTATGGGCCCCATTGTGGCAATGTTCAGAGGTGGAGCCTTCAGTTGATTGGATTGTAAGGCTCCGATCTCATCAGTGGAAGTGAGAAGAAACAAGTCACTGGAGACATGTCCTGGAAGGATTTACATTTTCCCCAGCCTCCCACACCCTCTCTCTCTCTCTCCTTTCTGGCTGCCATGAGCTGAGCAGCTTTCCTCTACCATATTGTGATGTTCTGCCTTACCTCAGGCCCAAGGAAATGGAGCTGGCCAACTATGGACTGAATTCTCTGAAAACTATGAGCCAAAATAAATCTTTCCTCCTCTAAATTGTCCTTGTCAGGTATTTTGGTCATGGCATTGAAAAGCTAACACAAGGTGCATGGACATTTTCTTTAACATGAGGTTCTGCCAACTATCCACTGAGAATCTATGGTTCTCCCACCAATGGTTCTGAAAGTTTCTTGATATTGTAACCACAGATTCACAGTTCCTGGAAATCTTCCATTCAGAAGTCAAAGAAATAGATGACATTTGGGGCCTCTGGCCAACATCAAGGAACATGTTGAGGGAACCACTATGTGTTGATGTGACATGGTTCAACATGCCCCTGAGGAACACAGCACCAGGGTTTGATTGGTATGGATCACATCTACTTCTAAGAATTAGTTTGGGACCCTAAATGGAGACCCAGAAAACATATGTCTATCTCAAACTTTGTCTTATATAGAGAATATATATATATATATATATATATATATATATATATATGAATATATAAGAATATATATATATATATATATATAATTTCTATCTAAGAACATTTTGTCTTTGCAAGACTGGTCACGTTGGAGAAGAAGAGCCAACAATGATCCTACTCATAGTTATTGATGAAATTCTATATTCATTAGCACAGTCACATATAACTCCTAGGGAAGGTCTTAAAAGGATCATGCATATGTGTGATATTATCAAACACATGATAAAAGAGTGCATGGATACTTTCCCAGTGATTCAACTTAATAGACTATGGAAATAATTTGCTAACCAGGCCAAGGGTAAAAAATGCATGTGGACAAAGGAGCCAGACGCCACCCTTATGTCATCACATGTCATAAATGCCTACCATTGGTCAAGGAGATAGATGAGAAAGTGCCATCCACAAACTCATACCAACCACAGCGATTATTAACACAACATATGCAAGCCTCGCAATGATGCAGTCTCCCAAGTTGTTTCAGTTAGATCACCTCTAGTCATCCAGAAAATAACTGCCATTCAAATCTCCTCAGTACCCATCCCCCTTCCTAATTGCATTCTGATGTCTTGGGGAACTTCCTTTCTCCCATCCTTTATTGACTTGATGGGACCATTTCTTGTCATAGAAGCCAGAGAATCTGGATGGACTCCCCCCCCTCCCTCAGAAGAGAGGTGGGCATGTGAATCAACCTGTGAAATCTCACTCCTGAAACGTATAATCTTGAGCTTAGGAAATACCCAACTAAGTGATTTCTGCTGAGCAATATGGGCTCAACATCCTCCTTCTTAGTCTCTGAAAGTGCCTGAGCTCTTTCCTATCAGCCAACATGTCGGAAGACCCTGTGAGACCCTGATATCCTGCTAACATATTCCTTCTGATGATTCACCAGTCAGCATCTGTTGTTTACATCTGGAAACCCCAACGATCAAACAACCCACAGCCTGTTCAAGAACAGAAAGTAACATCATTAACCTATGAAGGTCTCCACCACAGGGGGAAGGTCTTCCAGACAGAGCTGTGTTAGATTTGAGAGGGCTTTTCTCGTCACATATGGTATTTGAGAGAAATAGCAGTCATCAAAATTATGGGAGTGTTTTCCTTTTAGAAAACTCAGAAGCTGCAAAATCACTCTGGAACAAAATGTCAGTGATATGCAAAGAAACTGAACAACTTGCTTGTGAGTTGAAGCCAACACAGAGCTTCCCTCCCTCAGTACATACACATTCCCTCTTTCATATCAATTCTTTAAAAATTGTTAGAAAAATGAATATAGGTTCATTCCAAATAGCTACAATACAAGCCAAGGCACATTAAAACCCAGATGTCTCAATAGGGGTTTCGGTTTTGCTCATTTCCATTTCTTGACATGTAATTCCATCATCATTCATCAAAGCCATGGACCACAGGGTCCTCAAGCCCTGGGAAAAGCCAAACTCTCCATAACATGTTTATTTCCTATTACACCTTTCCTGTCTGCTCAGTAACAGAATATCATGAAAAATATCACCCCTATTCCCCCACAAGCATACTGTTATGATTTGGGTCTAGGAATGTCCTCCAAAAGGCGCATGTGTCAGGCAATGCAGCAGTATTCACAGGCAAAGAGATTGGAGGGTGGGAACAGTGACCTCATCAGTGGAATAGTCCATTTGATGTATTAATAATCTGAATGGACCACTGGGTGGAAACTGTAGGCAGATGGGTGTGGCTGGAAGAGGTAGGCCACTGAAGATGTGGTCTTGGAGACTGTATCTGTTCCCTGGCTCTACCCTTCCCTGCCCCCATCTCTCTGCTTCCCAGCTGTCGTGAACTGAGCACCTTTCCATTGACACACCTTCCACCATGATGTCTCTGCCTTGGAGCTGGCCAGCCATGGACTGAACCTTTGAAACTTCAGGACAAAATAAATCTTTCCTTCTCTAAATTGTTCTTGTCAGTTATTTTGAGAACAGTGGCAAAAGGTTGACTAACACTCATACATTATCCCCTAATAATCAAAATATTCTCAGAGAAAAACAAAACAAGACTCATCTTTCTGCTCACCCCCCAAGAATTCATTGGAGCCCACATACTACCAGGCTTCAAACTGAGGCTCTTGGTTGTCCAATTAGTTGTCTTTGAAATAGCTGCACAGAATGAAGGCACCAGTACTTCCTCATTTAAGAAATCAGAAGCTGCAGGAGCTCACAGTGCCATCAAAGCCAAGGAGACATTTTCATACATGCAAACCTTCATACAGCTTCCTCTGCAAACATGTGGCGAGCGCTCACTGAATTTCCGGCTCTACCTCGAAGTCGCTGCATGTTTTTTCTTATTTCCTTTTATTTCTTTACTTTATTTTTTGTAACAAGCCAACCAAGTGTAATAGCAAATTGATTTTTATTGAGGCAGCTCCAGTAGCATGCTAGCCAAACTCCCATACCTCCCCACTTTTTGGAAAATCAGGCTCTTCATCCTTAAAAATGTGGTTTGAGGTTTGAAGGTCTTCTCTCTCATCAGCAACCTAACTGGATTTAATTGTTCTTGGAGCAAGTAGCCCAAACAGCCACAGGCCGAAGGCTCCTATAGCTGCTCCTAGTTCAGGAGGCACCTTTGGAAAACTGCCTTTGACCTCTTTGGCGAAGAATGTGGGTGGCAACATTGGTCTTGCTGTCCGTCTTGCTCTGATTCTCCCAGAAGCGGGCCCTGAGCCAAGGGTTATGGTGCTAAGAATTTATTGAGAACTGCTTTCAAAGAAAAAAATGGTCAAGAGTTGGAGAAAGAAAGGAAAAGAAACCAAAAGAGGTAAGAGAGTCGCCCGTGCACATAAATATAACCATCTGCCAAAGTGCTAGCAGGCAGGCTGTCAGCCCAGGTGGTAAGCAACTTCCAGGAACAGCATACCTGTAATGTATGGAGTAGACAGAGCCATCCTGAACTACGAGATGACCTTGAAAACAGAAGTTAGATTTAAAATTAAAAAAAAAAAATCTGCCTTGCTTACTTATAGTGTTCACACTAGGCCTTGGTAGATGGCTTCCAAACTTAAATATGAGAGAGGAATAAACTCCCACTTTTAAATCAGTCACCTGAAGGTCTCATTAAAATTCAGGTTCTCATCAAAGAGCCCCAGGTTGGGACTAGGATCAGACATCTCTAAAAAGTCCCCAGGTAGCTGAGGCTGCAGAAATGTAGACCACACTTTGAACAGCAAGGAATTAAGCTGCTATATTGGGGGTTTCCCATCATTCACCACTGAAATTAATCCCAACTAATTAAAATATATTTTATCATTTGAAAGAGAAATAAATTTCTATCTTCTTTCAGTCACTTTGACTTGGGATCTCTCCATTAAACCTCAAAAATTTAATACCCCTCATTTCCACCTAATTTCATTCAGGACACAAATGAAAAATAGAATCACACAACTCTTTGGAAATTGAGCTCCATCTTCATGACTCAGCCCATGAGGGGACAATTAGAAAGGCTGTGGTTTGGTGGTGATCTGATGGTGACTCCCAGGCAATCCCATATTTTAGAAATCATAGAGTTCCACACTACATATGTGCGGGCTTTACTGCATGCAATTTACCCTCAGCTGCATCAATGCATACGGTGGACAGAGCCGTGGAAAGGGGGGGACTCTTGGACGTTTTCTTGAGGATTCTCTGTGTTCCCTCTCTCCAAGGGCTAAGCGTGCACACTAGCTCTGAGGGTGTGCAGCTCTCTCGCCTGTGTTCTCACGCCTGTTGAAGATCCTCTGGCTCTGCCTACCAGGGAGGATGCCCAGTGCACTCGCTGCGGCAGGAGTAGCGGCCGCTGCGCCTGGAACGCAGCGCAAAAAGCAAGCTCTCCTCCACAGCGAGCCTCCTGCGAACGCTTTCTTGCCTGCGGAGCTGAAGGCTCGCTGGGCTTCCGCCTCCACGGGCTGGGCTGCTTTGATCCAAAGAAAGGCCGTGTGTTTGTCTGGCTAGTGGCACCCGGCACTCTGCTCCGTGGATTTTAATTGGGTCGTTTCTAAACACACAGCCCTGAGCCCGCTGGAGGCGCAGGAGAGGCTTTATTCTCGGGTTCAGCGGCGGCTCTTGGCAACTAGATGTTTAGAAAATCAAGCTCTGTGGGGAATTATAAAGTGAGAACTTGGGGGCTTGGGCTGCAAGACAGGCTGTTCTGTGTGCTTGCCGGGGAGGTTTAAAGGACCCGAACTGCTGTGTGGGCTGAGCACCCTGCGGCCCTAGCTGGTGCGCACGCCTGCTCCTTGATCCAACTGCCTGCAAAACGCAAACGCTCACTTTGAGCCCAAAAGAGGAAAGTTTGGGATATCTTTCTGAAAGTTTATTTTGGCTAGTGGGTTGAATTGGGATTTTTTTTATTACTCTTAAACATCACTGAAGTCTTTCAACCTGCATATTACTTTTTCATGTACTTTAATCAACATATTCTTTTAATGATTGTCCAAAGAAGCACCCAAACCCTCTTTTGTTGGTGAAGCACCAAGAAAGGAGTTAACATGAGCCTCTTCTTGCACATGTGACTGTCCTTTCGCAAAAACTTAAAAGAAAATGGAACTTCTACCCCCGCACAGGCCACATTAGAGCAAGTGCTGCCTGTACAGTTGCTGTAGATCTTTGGTTCTGTGCCTGGGGGAGTCACCAAGGGGCACCTCTGCTGTCACAGAAGATTGGGAAAGGAACCACCGGCCATGTCCCACAGAGATTTGAAATCAAATATCTGGGAGACTGAACTTATCTTTCATTTTTCCTCCCAAGAGCGGTGCTTTTCTGATTCTTCCAAGTTACCTCTCCTTCTTTGATTCTCCATTCTCAACATTTCCCTTCCAGAAGCATTTTTCAAATACACACCTAACAGTTAGGTCTTGACATGTACCTTCACTGGGGAGTTCCCACCCAGGCAGCCATGTGAAGACAGGGCTGCTGGGCTGCTGCCCACCAGCCTCCCTTTGGGATGCACACATGTCCCCCATTCCCAAGAAAGAAATGAGAAGAGGAAAAAAAGTTCAAGCAGAGGATAATCTCTCAGGATCTCTGCCTAAGGCTCAGGGTTGCTTACTTAGATATGTGTATCAACAGACAACAGAAGGGGACTTTTTCTCCAGAAGGCTTCCCATATGGACAGCGGTCGGTACTGAGAAACTGGCACTCTCCCCCTTACAGCAGGAGAACATGCAGGAGCTCACACATACACACAAATAAACTGATCACAACGTTAAAGCTTTGTGAATCCATCTCCTCAAAGGGGGCCACATCCCTGCTTGCAACAGGCCTTTGTTACACAGCACATCACAAAAATGATGTCATATTTATAGGGGAAAAATCATCAGATGCAGCAGCAAAAAATATTTTTCAGGACTCAAAAAACAAAAACCAAGCCGCCGTTTGACGAATTTGTTCTGTGCTTCTAAATGTGATGTAGAAAAAGTTAATAAATGAGGTCCAGGTAAGCCTGGGGGGAGGGGGGGCTTCTTTAAATCAGGGCATCAAAAGTCCCAGCACATTCGTCACAGTTTTAAGAGAGATTGTTGATGGGCATATTTCAAAGCAAACAACACCACTACCCTGACAGGCCAATTATATTACCTTACAGTGCCTACAGGCACATAAATTATACACTAACATATTTTAACCTACTCCTAAGAAAGCAAATGTGGAGCCAGGAGGCTCTGGCGGTCTGACGGCGTGCTCTGCCCCCTGGTGAGCTCTCAGGGAAGGACTCTGCATCCTGGAACTCCCCACCCCCGGGAGCAGCTAGAGACCCAAACAGATGAGCTCAGAGGAAAATGGAGGAGAATGCAAAACGGACAGGGCAAGCTCCACACCTGTCTTAATCAGAGATCGAGAGGAGACAGGAGTGATCCAAAATGACAGGTACCCAAGGCATCTTCAGGAAAACCAAAGTGGATTGAAAACAAGAGCCCAGAAAAACGACAGGATGTGGCTGGATAGGGAAGAGGGATGTTAGAATTGAGGAGGTTTCTGCTGGACAAGGAGGCATTCAGCTTGGGAAGCTTAATAGAAAGAAGGGGAAATAAGATCCTATGTTCACCAGGTACGCAGGGGCTGGAGGGCTCTGGAGACATTCTGTTCATTTGTAATGTTTTAAAACTACAAGCGACGGATTATTTCCTTGGGCTCTTTCTTCCCGACAGACATCTGGTCTGCTACCCAAATGTCACACAGTGTTGGGGTGACATCAGGAATCCAATAAAGTGCCTCAGGAAGAATTAGAAATCTATGAAACGTCCAAACAACAAAAGAATCCAATCGGGTGTTTGTGACCCTTCCCCATTTACTGAATATTGCAGCAAATGTTTGAACACTGTAAGAAAGGACTCCCCACTCCACCCAGTCTCCATCCATTTCCTCTTCCTGAAGTTGCAGGCTTCCGATGATTGCTGAGCCCCTGCCTAAAAATGCAAGTCCTTATTTAGACTCACATTTTCAGATGAATTATTTTCAAATGAGCTACACTCCCTTGAAAACTGATATTTCAGTTAAGAGAAAGTCAAATGAAATTATAAGCAGTCTTGTAAAATCTCTCAATATTTGGAGCAATACCTCCCCACATGTATTGCAAATTTTTTTGCAACAAAGATTATATTTTGTGACCCTAGTGTTTCTGACATATTAGCAAAAAGTCCAAAAATCTCAGTCTGGAGACATTGAGACCTGGAGAACAACTTGTTCCTGATAAACAACTTTTGTCTCATTTGAGGGGAAAAAGGAAACATAACTAAGGCTGGCAAATATCGTTTTAGAAACTTGTTGAAGATTAAAGAGTGTGAAACAAGAAGCTTATTACAAAGGCTGATGGAGACTAACATGTCATAACACACAAGAAGTTTAAATGACACCAATAATTGCAGCCATTACACAATTAATGTAGTTCCTACCGTGGCCTTGGAAAGAAAATTATTTAGAAAGGTCAATGTAAAATTTATACCAGCTTCAATGTTCAAAATAACAGCCCCTCAAAAATTTCCGAATCCTAACCCCCATATCCTGCAGGTTTACTATGACACATGGCAAGGAGGGATGAACATCACAGGGGTTAGAATGCTAATCAGGGAAATTATCCAGCATCATCCAGGAGGGTCCAATATAATCTCAAGGGTCCTTAAATGGAATAGTGAGAGGAATAAATAGGAGGAAAGCTAGACTGCAAATAACAATGAGGAATATGGTGACAAAAACCCTGGTCCACAGGATGTTGCTGGCCCCAGAAAGTGGAAAGGGCAGGAATCAGAGTTTCTCCAGATCCTTCAGAAAGGAACTCAACACTGCCAGCACCTTGATTTTAGGCCAGTGTTACCCCTATTGGACTCCCAACCCACAAAATCATAAAATAGTGTTGTTTTAAGCCACCAAGTACCTGCTGATTTGTTACAATAGCAATGGAAAACTAAGGCATGGGCCTTCACAAAATTATAGATTTACCTATTTGTTGGGGACTCCTTAAACTACCACCTGATATGGAAGTACAAAAGGTTTAAATATATAGAAAAGGTTAAAATACTGACTTTTTAACTAATGGTAATAAGGTTGCCCAACGTTTTGGTCTTAACTGAAAATTTTACAGTGTATTTCATTTCACCATCTGTTCATTAGCATCTTCGAAGATTCACAGAAGTAGAATTCCATCAGTCCGAACTGAGGTGAATTTCCGTTTATTCTGCACAGGATTTAGCATCACCTGGCCCACCTCCATTAACACTGAGTTGGTAAAATACCCAGAACCATTTGTGGGACAAAATGTGAGAATACAAGAAGTGAAAGAGGAGCAAGAAGAAAAAGAATGTCGGAAAACACAGGAGAAAAGCTGGAGGGAAACAATTGAGAGAAGAGGAGAATGGCAACAATTTTTCAGCAACTGAACGTTCAGCCACAGAAATAAAAGAATAAAGATTCACAAACAGAAGACCAACAGAGATGTGGAGAGAGAAAGGCAGACATGTTATTCCCAACAAGACTGTGCCCTTCCCTCTGCCCAGTCCAGCTCTGTCTCCCAGAGGACAGGGAGAATGAACAAAAGGGAAGGCCAGGGGACAGGTGGCTGGACCCGGCAGAGAACATGGACGTGATGGCCACTGAGCCTGCCTTTTCCACCCCAGGCAACTACGTGAGTAAAGTGGATTTACTTCATAGCTGTACTGGGAGTCTCTTTAAACAGAACTTGAGAATAGAGCGCAATTCTGCATCGATCCCTCCTTCACTAGAAGTCTTCAGATATGGACTCAACCATCCGTGGATGAATGGATACAGAAAATGTGGCATATATGTACATGGAATTTTATTCAGCCATAAAGAAAAATGAAATTATGTTATTTGCAGGAAAACGGATAGAACTAGAGATCATCGTGTTAAGCGAAAAGTCAAACTCAGAAGGTCAAGGGTCGTATGTTTTCTCTCCTATGCAGAAGCTAGAGATGGGAAAGGAAAAGGTGAGGTGGATCTCATGAAAGTCAAAGGGCAATCAATAGAGGAAAGGGAGCAAGGGATGGGAGGTGGGGAGGGAGGGGGAAGTGCTGGGGAGTGATATTGGCTGAATTGTGTTGTTATATTGTGTGCATGTACAAATATGCAACAACAAATACCATCAGTTTATATATCAATAGTGCACCAATAAAAACGTGGGAAAAATATAGACAGATGCCAAACATTATTTTCTATACCTAATATGTGCGTATTTTCACAAACAAAGCAGTTTCCTTTTTACCCTGAATAAGCAGAAGGGAAATAATGATTAAAAATGTTGTGTCTTCTATAGGTGTTTTTGGCTGCGTTTAAACTACATTTTATCATGCCTAAGTTGAAAGCTGGGAAGACCACCGAGGAACCGAACTTCCTTTTCTTTCCTAGTTGGTCTCTGGTTTGCAAGAATAGAAATAACTTCAGGGGAAGAATAAGGTCAGTTATCCCTTTAACACTGGCATTCTTAATCATTAATATGATTTTTTAGAAATACATTAAACTTTCTGGACTTTATGATTTATTCTGTAACATTTACAGTACTAGATGTGCCATGACTATTATATATGTGAAATTTGTTCAATTTTCTAATCAATCATCTCAAGCAACACATTGAGTTCCCTCATGCCATTTCCCATCAGCACAAATGCCTGTGTTCTGAGGTTTGGAGAAATTGGATTTGGGTGGCAGGGAATTGGTGATTCATCCATTGCCAAAGCCAACTTTCTGAAGTTTCAAAATGGGACAGAAGCCAGATGGTTGTATAAGTTCAACTGCTCATATGTGTGATTGCAGTTGCCCAGTGAAGAAATTGTGAAATTTCCTGTGTGTGTGTGTGTGTGTGTGTGTGTGTGTGTGTGTTGGCCATGAGTAGAGTGAAGCCCTTTATCAAGTTATAATTTAGGAAATGAATATTGGGAAAATAGTCTGCCTTCATTTCTCCTGGGGCTTTAGATTTTTTGAGGAGAAAATTGTCATTCTGTGGTTCACCTTGGCACTCTCCACAGTGTGTCCTTCTGACTGTCCAGCACCTGAATCCCCTCTTTGACCTGGAAAGTCCCGCCTCCAGTGTGAGCATGTGAACACCCCAGGCTTGGGCCTGGCTGGCGAAAGTGCGCCTTTAACAGTCATGAGGTCGTGAGGGCCAGTGGTCTTAACCAACAGTGACAGTTGAGAGTTCTCTTTCTGGGGGTGTCACAATCATTCAGTTATTGAGTTTCTGGGTCAGACAAGCAGCAGGAGGTGCCGTGACATTTGTCACTCCTGAGAATCACAATGTCCCCAGATGTAGGGTGTGGACTGCTGTAGGGTGTAGTCTCAGATGGGAGCTGCCCCCATCCAGAAGTCTGCTGGAATGCAATCAGCCCCTTTTCCTTTTATATCTCTCTGCAAGTATATATATACAAATCCACAGAAATGCATAAATGACAGGTATGAAATTTGATTGATGCACCCGAGTGCATACTAAGCAATCAATAATGGTAGAATTCATTCCTGGTAAAGTCCTACACTCTGTTCTCACAACTTCCTTAAAGCTGAACAACACACCACTCACTCCTTTGAAGATGTTTCTACCCTTCACATAACAGCTCTCACTATCTAGTGACAACCCTGTTGAATCAAGAACAGTGAGGAAACTCCTCCTGAGAAAGTCACGTGTTCCTGGCAAGAGGGTATTAGGGGAGAAGGACACTGGGGTCCATGTCTAGTTGAAGGGCTGGTGTGCATACCAGTTACACCCTGTTCTTCTCTGGGGAATGCCCTTCTTCAGGTTCCTTTCCTCATTTCTAATGAAGCTATGAACAAAGCGGGATGATTAAAGAACCCAGAAAGTGATTTTTTTTGGGACACATCTTTCAATTTGCAACTCAGAAACCACCTGCTGAACCATTTCAAACTAAACCCATCTTTTATTTTCCTAAAACTCCTGAACCGAAACAGGAGAAACATTTCATAATCTGAAATACAGCTCATTCCTGGAAGCTTCTGACAAGCAGTGTCATTTGCAAACAACCCGTGGGGCCATACTTTCTGGAATATCTCTACTCAGTGCCGTGGTAGAAATGTCCACAGAGATGGTATTCACTCTTCCCTCCCTGCCCGCAGCTCATGAGGCTTGGAGTACTTGACCAAATTCTGATGGCATGGAGACGTGGCCGTTTCCCTCCATGTCACAGATGGATGCTGGAACCCCACACACTGTGGGTTCCCAGCAGGTTTGCTTCACGAAGGGACTTCCCAGACAGAAGCTCCACAGACTGTCCCAGAGGGACAGTGGCCTCTCTGCATAATTCAGACATGCTATGGTGTTCTTATGACAGACCCTCATCACTCTGATGCTCCTCTTCTGAGGTCACAGAACTCTTCACTCACAGTCTCCTCCACTGGGCTAGGCCAACTCATCATCTAATCCTCTTGTACTTCCTCTCTCTTGTACCCTTCATCTCCAGACGCTCCTCCCGGGACACCCTGGGGGTTCCAAGGTCTCTTCCCCAGCTCCTTCTTCCTTTTACTCACGAAGACCTTTTTTTTTTTTTTTCCTTTTTTTTTCTTGTTTTGTTTTGTTGATTTTGGCCAATACTTGAGATTAAACGGAGGGGTGCTCTACCACTGAGCTACATTCCCAGCCTTATTTATTTATCTATTTACTTACTTAATTACTTGAGACAGAGTCTCACTAAGTTACCCAGGCTGGCCTCAAATTTGCTATCCTCCTGCCTCAGCCTCCTGAGTAGCTGGGATTACAGGCCTGCACCACCATGCCCAGCTCTCAAAGACCTTTGTAAGGTCAGCCATGATGCTCCTTGTGCCCTCTAAGTATACCATTCTGGTAACATGTGGATCGTTCACACTGCACACTCGCCCTAGAAGGCAGCACACCTACTTGCTTTGGGTGAGGTAGTTCTTTGCACATCTCCATTTGGGCTTAAACTCCTAGAGGAAGATACCCAGTGAATTATTTCAATATACCACAGGCATACAATGAAACAGAGGGAGGGTAGAGAGGCATCTGCCATTGAAGCAGAGAGAAAAGTCCACAGGGTATGTTGTAGTCAGCTTTTGCATTACTATGACCAAAATGCCCACCAAGACCAACTTAGAGGAGAAGTTTATTTGGGACTCACACTTTCAGAGGTCTCAGTCCAAAGATGGTCAACTCCATTGTTCTGGGCCCAAGGTGATGGAGGGGCACCGTGGATGGAAGTTGCTCCCCTCATGGCAGCAAAGAAGCAGAGAGAGAGAGGAAGGGGCTCTGGGAAGATGCAGCTTCCAGAGCATGCCCCAGTGACCCAGCCCCTCCTGTCACACCCCACCTGCCTACAGTTACTACCCAAACTCAGATGGACTGATTAGGTTAAAGCTCTCAAAATCTAATTGTTTCACTTCTGAATATTCCTGCATTAACAGGAGCTTTGGGGACACTTCATATCTAATCAGCAGGGTGCATGTCTTGTGTGTGCCCGCGCGTATTTATGCAGTGTTATGTGTGTATGTGTGTATGATTGTGCATGAGTGTGCTTGTTTGTGCATGTTCCCATGTATGTATGCATGGGTTTGTGTGGGTGTATGTTCATGTGTGTGCTTGTGCACACTTACATGTGCATTGTGCCATGTGTTATGTGTGTGTGCATGCATGTATAAGTGTGGTGTGGTCATGTGTGTGCTTGTTTGTGAGTACCCTCTTTGTGCATGTGTCTGGCATTTGCATGTGTGGGTACTTGCGTATGCGTGTATGTTGTCCACATGTGTGCATGTATGTTAGAGAGGAAATCAGGACGACGTGGATATCCAAGGATTGATGGGGAGGGGAATTTGAGGACAAAGCAGAAAATCAGTCATACCTGGGTGTGCCCTGCAGCACTGCCCACGGGTCCAGGCCCAGCCTCTCCACTGCACACAGGCTCCTGAGACCAGTTAGAATGTCCCTCCTGTCAGGGAGGATCAATGGTTTCAGAATGGCAGAGATTGTGGAAATATTTCCTCTTTCCTTATCTCTCCCTCTTCCACAAAGAGAGGCTGCCGGAGCCACTCAATCTAACAATAGATCAGTTTTCCCACCAGGCACTGATGTGCAGAAAGGGCTAATGTGCAGATTAGAAATGGACACTGCTGAGGGAAGCAATTTCCACCCTATGATATTTGAAAACACTGATAACTGCCATAGTAACCCACTCACTGCCTTGCAGCTGCCTTTAGCTGGGTCTTCACAGCCGTTTATTGTGGCCAAGAGGTTAAGATAGCGTAGCTCTCGAAAGCCAGGCAGAAATGTGGCCAGGACACTTCGTGGGGATTTAAAGCTTCTAAATTTAAAGTCATATTGATGTGATTGTGTGATCATATGATAGGAATTAAACGCTGCACCTATGAGCCCCACCACTGACCCCTCAGCACCAAGAAGGTTGAATGTTAGTCATAACAGCTAAGTAGTAGAAATATGGATTTTTATTGTAAAAATCTTTCCGTTTTCCTGTAGGCTTGAAATTTTTCATAATAAAAGGCTGTGGGAAAATGACTTTTGACATAATGAGCATTGTCATCGGGACATCTGAGTTATCCAAGTGTGGGGCTCAGCATAGAATTAGGCTCTGGAGGTAAACTCTAGAACACAGAATCAGCATGTGCTTCACAGAAGGCAAGCTCAGAGTCCTACAGGAGCAGGCAGGTAATGAGACTGAGCAGAGTGGGCGCAGGAAGCCAAGCCGACCTGAGTCACAGCCCAGCTGCCCACACAGGGAAGTCCTGCTTCAGCTCCAACTAATCGGATAGGGTGGGTGGAAATGCTGGCCCTGTTTTGCCTGGCATTCTAATATTTTCAAGAAAAGGCAAAAATATGAATTTCAAACCTTCCGTTCCATAAATATCGGTTACATTTAAAAATTAACTTAAAAATTTAAAAAAAAATGGTGTACTTTGAAGGCATCCTTGGGAGTAGTCCCTGGGATTCTAGCAAACCTCTTTCCTTATAAATCTACTGGGATGATTGTACCACCTGCCACCTGGGAGAGCTGTTCCAGCTGTATGCCCTTTACTGACAGCCTTGAGCCCTCTCTCCAGGTGACCCAACTGGTTTATCTAATCTTCAGAAGAAATGCACAATTTTTTAGGAATTTTATATCCCATGAGTATTAATTAGTTGGATGAAATTTTGCTGGATTCCTCCTTCCTGGCATGTTTGAAAATCTTTGAAATATGGAATCTGACCACAAGCTAGAAAAGTAACAGAAAACATAAACTGCTTCACATCCATAATAACATTAAAAGAGTTCACCATGTACGGATTTTGAAAATTCCTGGACAATTCAAACACAGGCCTTCTGTGTCACCCATAACCACAACATTGTGTTGCCTTTCCCAAGTAGTAGATATGTTAACTGACTATTGGGAGGTACACAAAGAAGAAAAGGTGACAACATTATCTTCCCTGGTTTAAAATACTCTGAAGTCCTTTCATTTCTGACAGGTACTTTTAAAAAATCAAGGAAAAATGGATTGAAGCTAATAGTAACAATAAAAGCCTAAAATTCTTTTTTAAATAATGGCATTGACCTATCTAGGTAGAGAGCAAATTCAAAACCAAAAGCAAGATGGTAGATTTAAATATAACCTTATGAATAATCTCTCTACATGTAAATAGTCTTCATACTGCAATTAAAAGGCAAAAGGCACTATGTTGAACTTTAAAGCAAAATTTAACAGTATCTTGGCTATAAGAAATGCATGTACACATACAGACACAACTTAGAGAGGCCCTAAGCAATTTAGTGAAAACTTGCCCCAAAAGGAGAAAGAAAAGGGTATTGGGATGAGGCGCCGTGGTTTTTGTCTGAGAAAATATTTCTTCTTCACATCCACAGGATAATTTCTCTGTATACAAAATTCTAGACTGATGATGGTCTTTCAAATTTTTAAATTTCCCTCCATTCTCTTCTTGCTTTCATAGTTTCTGACAAGAAATCTGATGTAAGTATGATTATTCCTCTATGGGAAAGATGGGGTTTTTTCCTCTAAAATCTTTCAAGATTTCCTTTTTGTCTTTGGTTTTCTGCAGCAGGAAGATGATATGCCTAAGAATTTGGGGTATTTATCCACATGATGTTCCCTGAGCTTCCTTTGTTATTTGGTTTCAGTCATTAATTTTGGAAAATTCTAAGCTATCATAACTTCAAGGCTCTCCTCCTTCCTTTCTTCTTTGAAAGAAGATATTCCCAAATGTGCATATGAGAGCTTTTGTCATGGTCTCACAGTTCTTGAATATTGAGCCTCTTAGACCATTCTTTTTCTTATTTGCATTTCAGAGTGGATGATGTCTATTGATCTATCTTGAAGCTCGCTGATTCCTTTCCAGGCCATGTGGTCTATTGAACAGCCCATCAAAGTCATTCTTCATTTGTTACAGGCTTGTTGGTTTCTAGTATTTCTTTTTATTCCTGGTTTCCAGCTCTCTGACCACACTACCCATCAGTTTTTGCCTGTTATTCACTTTTTTCACTAGAATCCTTAGGCTAATTAATCATACCTGTTTTTAAATTCCAACGTCTCTGCCTCATCCAAGTCTGACCTGATGTTGCCCTTGTCTCTTCATAGTAGTTTGGGTTTTTTGTTTTGTTGTTGTTGCTGCTGTTTTGCCTTTCAGCACACCTTGTAATTTTGACTGAATATGGGACATGATGTATTGTTTGAAGGGAACTGAGGTAAACAGGTCTTTTGTTTGGGGTGTTGTTTATCCTGGCCAGGGGGGCATAGGGACCATGTACCCTTCCAGAGCATGCCGCATTGACCCATCTCCTCCATTTTTCACTGACGGATGTTGCTGTAGTAATCAGAGGCTTTGATTTCCTCTAGTGTCTTCGTCTACACTATTGTCTTGGGTTTCCTTTGAAGCCCCTTCTTCAACAGAGCCTGTGCCTGTGGCTCATCCAGCTCTAATCTGCCATCCTTGTGCAGGAGATTTACTCGTGATGGTAAAGCAGGGTGGGGTTCAAATCCCATAACTGGGTCTCAGGAGATGCTCTTGGTGGGCCTGAGCCACTAAGTGACTCTCCGTGTGTTTCACCCTCTGTGAGACAGTGTTGGAGTCAGCTGTTGCATTAGTGTGACCAAAATATCTGACCAGAACAACTTAGAGGAGGAAAAGTGTATTGGGGGCTTATAGTTCCAAAGATCTCAGTCGACAGATGCCAAATGCATTGCTCTGGGCCCCAAATGAGGCAGCACATCATGGGGGAGGGGCCAGGAGATGAAAGCCACTCAGAACATGACAGGGTCAGGAAGCAGGGGGTGGGCGGTGGGGGGGCATAGGGAAGACACCCTTCCAGGGCATGCCCCAGTGACCCGCCTCCTCCAGTCACACTCCACCTGCCTGCAGTTGCCACCCAGTTGTTCAAACTCAGATGATCTGATTAGTTACAGCTCTCATAATCTAATCATTTTACCTCTAAATATTCCCGCATGAACTGGAGCCTTGGGGGACACCTCCTGTCCAGCCCACGGGGAGGTCGACAGGGCTGCAGCTGAGTGGCTTTCCTTTCCCTAAGGCAGATGAGACTCCAGAGAAAGCTTCTCCCTTGCAGAGCAGTCCTCTGTGGTGAAGCAAGCTCTGCTTCCCGTCAGTGGTCACTTCTCCCTTGCCCTCGCCAAACAGAGGTCATTTTTCTCCCACTTTCGCTGTGGGAACTCGGTGGTGCTCCTGGAAGCCAAGCCGGTGAGACTGTGGGAGCCTAAGACTGGGCCTCTAGGACCTTGAACTCCCAGGCCGCACCCCCCCGCCCCCAGCCTCCATCAGCTCATCGGCATTGCCACCCAAGTGTCCCTTTGCACTTCTGGCTCTAGCACTTATGCTACACAAGCTGTTGTTCTCTCCATCGGCCTCTCTGTTTGGGGGTAGCATTTTGCCCTGGGACCTCAATTCTCTAATGAATCTAAGAAAAGCCACACCTTAGGTTTTTTTTTTCTTCAGTGTGTGTGTGTGTAGGAGTGACAACTTCTAAGCTCTTTACATGTCAGGACAGACACTGGAAGCCTCCAGCACAACCACTTGGGCAAACCTTTAAAGTTAAAAATATGCCCACTGGACCAGACACAGTGGAGCATACCTGTAATCCCAGCCATTCAGGAGCATCACGAGTTCAAGGCCACATGGGCAAAATAAAATCAAAAAGCCTAGGGGTGTAGCTCAGTGGTAGAGCATCCTCAAATTCAGTCCCCAGTACCACAAGTATAAATATATACACCAATTGTATATATTTATATTATATAAATTAGTAGAAATTTATTCCAGAAAGATGAAAGTATATATTTAAATATGAAGACTAGTTTTATTTGAAGGGGCCAAAAACTGGAAGCAACATGAATGTCCATGAACAGGTAAAAATAGATAAACAAAAACGTTATATCCGTACAGCAAAAACCTGCTCTACAAAAAAAAAAAAAAGGGATATGTTAGTATATGCAATAAAATGGATGAATCTCAAACTCATTTTTCTGAAAGAAGCCCAAAATAAGTATGTAAGTATATATTGTATAATTGCTTTTATATAAAATTCCAGAAAATGTGAATTGATCTTCATTGACAGAGAGTACACCACTGGTTCCCCAGGGAGGGAGTAGGGCCAGAGGGGGCAATATGTAAGGAACATAAAGGGGCATGATCATTTGAGCATTACCTTGATTTTAGTGATGATATGTGTGCACATACTTGAAAACTTATAAAGTTTTACACTTTAAATATGTCAGTATATTTCTTTTTTTAAAAAAGAGAGAGAGAGAGAATTTTTTAATATTTATTTTTTAGTTCTCTACGGACACATCTTTGTTGGTATGTGGTGCTGAGGATCGAACCCGGGCCGCACGCATGCCAGGCGAGCGCGCTACCGCTTGAGCACATCCCCAACCCCTGTCAGTATGTTTCATGTCCACTATTCTACAATTAAGCTGTTCAACATAGAGAAAAAACAAAATTAGCTTTGTCTAACAAGGATTGGCTACAGAACAAGAAACAAAAAAACACTTAAGTTTACCAGTAGAACATTTTATGTTATTTATTAAGAAAAACTTCAGAAACTAGAAGATATCTGTAATGCCTATGTATTGTAGAAAATGATATTTTTAGCTAATATTCTACTTTCCACCTATTCAAATAATGCTATTTTCTCAAAACACAGGCAGTGAGAATAAAAATTCTTATTCCAATATGTGGCCATTGCTCAACATGATTTTTGGACTGTCTACTGGATTTGAAATTATCTTCAGCCCCAGTTTATGAGCAACATAAGAAAGCTACTTGTATTGTTTTATGATCACACCTGGTAAATGAAATCCTTATTACATTTCCTACTTGAAAACTAGGATTTCTAAAATGTATTTGAAAACAGCCCAATTTTGACACCCTGTAGCACACTGCCTTTTTTACAATTTCCTCAGTGACCATTTTTCCAAGAACATTTTCTTGGAACAAAATTGACTTTGTGTTCCCTCCTATGGAATGTGCAAAAAGCCAACATTTAATAACCATAAAATCACATGTTTGTAAATGGAAAAAAAAAATAGCTAAAACCTGAAGTGAATCAAATGTGAATACACAGTAAGTTCAAAACCAATGCTATAGAACATATTAGTATAAGTACTCCATTTTATCAGCATTTGTTTTATCCATCTTTGGCATCCACACACTTTCTCTTTAGGATTTTTAGATTATTCCCTAATTATAAAATATTAGACATTAAAGGAAAATGATAAAGACATTTGTTATGAAATATGAAAATTGAAGTGCCGAGTTGCGTGTTCTCACCATCCAAATTAAAGACAGAACGACGCCAGTTCTGAGCTCTTCGCTGATCCCATCTCCTCTCCCTGCCCATCCAGCCCTCCACTCTTAGGCTAGATTTTTATGTTTTTATTCCCTTGTCCCAAGATATATGAAAACAGAGATAGATGATAGACAGATAGATAGATAATAGATGAATGGATAGATAAGACAGATTACAGATAATGGATGGATAGATAATAGATAAATATTGGTAGATATGAGATAGATGGATGGATAGATGATCGATGAATAGGAGCATTAGGTGGTAGCTTTGTTTGGCTTTTGTGTCTTATAGAAATGGTTTAATTTGTGTATAGTCTTTGATGGCTTATTTTTTCATAATATTATATAGCTGTGTGAGTTACTCATTTTTTAAAAAAATGTTAGGAGCCACAGAAAAAATATTGATATAGGCACCTTTGGATTTAATGACTGCCAGCCAGCAATTCACATTCATTTGGTAATTGGACTCATGCTGTTCAGCTGGGCCCATTTCTAGACTCAGGTTACTCATGTCACTCTTGTAATGGGAGAGTTCCCATTGGTTGGAAAAGGATGGTAGGAGGGTGTTCCGGGGGAAGTGGAAAACCCCCCGGCTCAGGTAGAACACACACGTGGCGGACCCACCTGTTAGGGGACGCACACGGCCTCTCTCTAAATAAAACTTTGTCTCAGTTTGACTGGCTTGTGTTTTTGTGCCCAACTGGGTTGCAAGATTGCAAGCCCGCGTGCACTGACAGCTCAGCAGGGAATCGCTCAGCAGGGGTGCCGCAGGCAGTGCTCGGCAGCAGGAGCGGGACTCAGCCGGCCCGGGGCCGGGCAGTTTGCGGCATTTTGGTGGCCCTGTACTGGGAACGCCCAAAATTTAAAGGTGAGTAATATCGCTCGCCCCTAAGGAAAGGCGACAGAATGGGTATTTCTGTTTTGATTTATTCTGCTTTTATTTCAGGCTCTCTAGCCTTACAATTTTTTCAGACGAGTTGGGATAAATGGTTAACTCAAGGTTTGAAGTTATTCGGCCCTGAGAGAGAGAAAATTGACATAATCATTTTCCTCCTCTCCGTTTCTGTTTCATTCTGTTTTGGCTTTCTTCTATCCTATCTTATTGGGTTACGTTACCTTTATAGTAGATTAGAATCTAGTAAAAAACAAACCGAAAAACTGTTAAGTAAATTGTTAGAGGTCCAGGCCATGGCAGAAAACATATTAGGTCAAGCAAAACAAAAGGTCTCTCAAGCTAGTCAGATAGAAGAAAATTTGAACAAGGCAAGCTCAGGGAAAAAACGGTCATCAGATAGGGAGGCTGCTACTAACTCCGTTTCACCACCAGAGGGCATAATTCAACCAACAGCTTTACCTGCCTCCATAGATGATGAAAGGAATCCTGAGGCGGGACCCCAAAAATTAGCATGCCCTGTAGTTGAGCGGGGAGAAGAAAGAGAACGAGTTTACCGTGCCTTAGATTTCAAAATAGTAAAGCAATTAAAGGAAGCTGTAGCAACCTACGGCCCAGCCGCTCCCTTCACAGTCAGTATGGTCGAATCTATTACCAGCTGGGACTTAACACCAGCAGATTGGGCTAACGTGTGTAATTCTGTGCTAAATGGAGGACAATATTTATTATGGAAAATTGCCAATGAGGAATTTTGCAAGGAGACAGCTAGGCGAAATGCAGAAGCAGGTTACCCTGAACGAGACCTGAAAATGTTACTGGGGAAAGAAGAATTTGAAGGGCAGATGCAGCAAATCAGATATGATCCTGGCGTATACGCTCAGGTCGCCATAAATGCAATTAAGGCATGGAAAACTTTGAAGGGACAAGGGGATTTTCAAGGTCAACTATCTAAGATAATACAAGGAGTTAATGAGCCCTACGCTGACTTTGTAGCTAGACTTATTGAAGCAGCCTCTGAGACATTTGAAAATACAGAACAGGCAATGCCATTTATAAAACAACTGGCTTACGATCAAGCAAATCGTTGCTGCAAAGAGGTCATTAGACCGTGGAAACAGGAAGATTTAAACACATATATTAAATTATGTAGAGACATTAATGAACAAGGACAAGTCATGGCAGCTGAAGTAAAACAGGCTTTAAGTACCAAGCCAAAAACATGCTATAATTGCAATCAAGAAGGGCATTTTAAAAGAAATTGCCCCATAGGAGGAGGGTTTAACAAAGCTAGGTATCAAAAGAGTAGAATCCCGGGTATTTGCCCACGATGCCATAGAGGGAGACATTGGGCTAATGAATGCCATTCTCAAACCACCATAGAGGGTATTCCGTTATCAAAAAATGGACAAAGACCAAGTGTCTACCCACGATATCGTGGAGAAAGGCATCAGGCCCCGTTGTCAAAAAACGAATTGGAGGGCCCAATGCCCCGGGGCCCAAAACCACAAATATACGGGGCAATGGAGGAACCCAGCAGCACCATCAAGGTGGTGCCCAGGACGCATTATCCATTAGATCCCTCATCAGACAGACTAGAGGGAGTGCAGGGTTGGACATCTGTGCCTCTGCCAGAACAGTATTAACTCCAGAGATGGGAGTTCAAATCATTCCCACAGGAGTAAAAGGACCTCTTCCCCAGGGAACAGTAGGCTTATTATTAGGACGCAGTTCTTCTACACTTAAAGGACTTATGATAAGTCCTGGGGTAATTGATCCCGATTATGAGGGTGAAATAAAAATTATAGCTAGTTCTCCAAGAGGTATATCAGTAATTTCATCAGGAGATAGAATAGCACAGTTATTAATAATACCAAGCCTACATGATAAATTTTCCAGTTGTAATGTAGAAAGAGGTTCCAAGGGATTAGGCTCCACAGGTGTAGATTGGGCTATGCTATCTTTAAATTTAGATTCTCGCCCTATGCTAAAATTAAATATTCAAGGGCATGATTTTAATGGACTGCTGGACACAGGCGCTGACCTCAGCATCATATCTCGCCAGGAATGGCCTAAACATTGGCCATTACAGCAAGCGACCCAAACGCTTAGAGGCCTAGGAGTGGCAACTAATCCCCATAGAAGTGCAATGGTATTAGATTGGAGGGATCCTGAAGGATGTGAAGGAACTATACAGCCCTATGTATTGGACCATCTCCCCATAAATTTATGGGGACGAGACGTCCTAGATCAATTAGGATTGACATTAACAAATAACGTCAATCCTAACGCGCCCACTACTAGGGCAAAACAAGGCTTTAGAAAAGAAAAGAGATTAAGAGATCAAGAACAAGATATAACAGCACCAATTCAAGTAGATCAAGAGATAGATAAACATGGATTGGGTTTTTTTTTCATAATATTATATAGCTGTGTGAGTTACTCATTTTTTAAAAAAATATTTTTTTTAGGGTTGGGGCTATGGCTCAGTGGTAGAGCATTTACCTACCATGTGTGAGGCACTGGGTTCGACCCTCACCTCAGCACCACATAAATAAATAAAATAAAGGTATTGTGTCCATCTACAACTAATTTTAATTTATTTTTATGTGGTGCTGAGGGTTGAACCCAGTGACTCACACATGCCAGACCAGCACTCTACACTGAGCCACAACCCCAGCCCAGCTCCTTGCTTTTTATTGCTGTGTAATATTCATTGTGTAGACATGACAATTTGTCTGACCCCCATTGATATTTGGGTTGCTTCTGTTTGGTGGTATAACCTTGCACATGGGAAAAAGGTCCTTCAGGACACTAGTTCTCAAACTGAACAGCAAAATTACATGCAGGAGTTCAGGAGCTTGTTTAAAAGGCAGGTTTGTGTCTCATCCCCAGAAATTCTGAGTCAGTCATTCTGGGATTGAACCCTTTGAATGAGAACTCCACTTTAACTAAGATACTTAAGATGATTCTCCAAACACTACATTGCAGTTTCCAGGTGTGGTTCTAAATCCACCCCTAGTAACTGCAGACAGGGAGACATGAATATCCAGGCTCACAAGAGCATAGTTTCCCAAAGTCGCTGTATTATGCGATACCCCAACGAACAATATTCAAAAGTTTTAGTAGTCTATATGCCCTAGCAATAATAATGTCACTATGCAATGCCCTCTCATTTTGGCCTTCGTGTTCATGTTCCTGATTTCTATATTTTATTTATTAACTATCCAAATTTCCTCTTTAGTGACATACCTATTTTTATCTAATGCCCAATTCCTGATTCTCCTGTACACATATAGAATTTTGCTTTATTTACTATTCTGAATAATAATCCTTTGTGAGTTATATATGTTGCAACTGTGATTTGGGTTTTTCACTTCATCCTTTCTATGGTGTCTTATAATGAATGAAACCTTTTACTGTTAATACAGTTGAATCAACCAATCTTTTTTAGCAAGGTTAATATGGCTAATGCATTTTTTATAATTGCTTAATTGTCTAATAAACCAAAAGTTATAAAAGTGTTATTTTTTAATTTTAATTTTTTCTTTTAATATATCTAATAGGTAATGCTGGAATTTATTTTAGCGTGAGGTAGAGATCCAAATTAATTTCATTGTGAATGGATATAATAATTAAATAGGCCACTCTATCAGTCAAGAGTCTCCAGAAAAACAGAACCAGTAAGATATACAGAGCTATCTAGAAAGAGACCTATTTTAAGGAATTGGCTCATGCAATTATAGAAGCAAAGAAGTCCCACAACCTGCCTTTGGAAAACTGGAGGTCCAGGAAAGCTGATGATGTAATTTCAGTCCAAACTTGAAGGATTAAGAACCAGGGGACCAACAGTCTAAGTCTTTATCCAAATGTGAGGGCCTGAAAACCAGAATCTCTGATGTCCAAGGGCAGAAGATCAATGCATGGATGCACCAGTTCGAGGAGAGAATTCACTCTTCTTCCATCTTTTAATGTTATCTGGGCTCTCAATGGATTGGATAATGCCAACCAAGACTGGTGAGGGAAGATCTTCTCTACTCAGTCTACTGATTCAAAAGTTAATCTCGAGGGGATCCAACATGGCGGCCGGCGAGCAAGCAGCATTTTCTATACCTCCGCAGTAACAGGATCAGAGAGACACATAAATACACTTGCATGGGACCTGCTGAAGATCTTCTAACAATATTCCACTGAAAGGAGACCTGCCGATAACTAGTAAGTCTGTGTGAGGGGTCAGTTTGTCCCAGGCGACTGAATCTCGGCAACGCGGATCAGGGACACAATCCCGCCGGTCACGGCGGCGGCTGATCTGGGCCCTGCAGGGCTGAGTCTGGGATCGGCCTCAGGGGGTTCAGCGCTAGGATCCACACTCCTACCACCCCACCCCACCCCCAGCCGGTTCGGAGCAACGCGGATCAGGGACACAATCCCGCCGGTCACGGCGGTGGCTGGACTGGGCCCCGCAGGCCTGAGTCTGTGAACGGCCTCTAGCGGTTTGGCGCTAGGACTTTGGCAGCGCTTAGGGCTGAGTTTCAGCTTTGAGACAGAGGAGAGAAGCGGTCCAGTTTGGTTCCAGACACTGGTCGGACCACAGAGGAGGACAGCAGCTGCCATTTCAGAGAGATGATGTAATCATCCCCATGTTCTACTGATCACAGCTCATTCAGTTACGGAAGAGGTGATTTCAGGCTAGTAAATTTCAAAAACACAACAGTTGCACCAAGCAGAAAGAAGCGCGTGCAGTATGAAAAGACAAGGAAAGAAAGGATCACAAGCAATGCAGGTCAACTCAACTTTAGAAGAGGTAATAGCTGCAACAGATGGAATATCAGATAAAGAGTTCAGGATATATATGCTTCAGATGATCTGGAGTCTCAAGGAAGACATGAGACAGCAAAATCAGACAATGAAAGATCACATTGACAAACAAATCCAGGAAGTAAAAGACCAATTTCACAGGGAGATAGAGGTAATAAAAAACAAACAAATAGAAATACTAGAAATGCAGGAAACAATAAACCAACTTAAAAACTCAATTGAGAATACTACCAACAGTGTGGATCACTTAGAAGATAGAACATTAGACAATGAAGACAGAGTATTTCAACTTGAAAAGAACATAGATAGCTCAGCAAGTCTACTAAGAAACCATGAGCAGAACATTCAAGAGCTATGGGATAATATCAAAAGACCAAACTTAAGAGTCATTGGGATACAGGAAGGCACAGAGCTCCAAACCAAAGGATTAAGCAATCTATTCAGTGAAATAATACGAGAAAACTTCCCAGAATTGAAGATTGAGACAGAATCCCAAATCCTAGAAGCCTACAGGACGCCGAATGTGCAAAATCATAAGAGATCCACACCTAGACACATTATAATGAAGATGTCCAAAATACAGAATAAGGAGAGAATTTTAAAAGCTGCAAGAGAAAGAAAGCAGATTATATTTAGGGGTAAACCAATCAGGATAACAGCTGATCTCTCAACACAGACTCTGAAAGCTAGAAGATCCTGGAATAACATATTTCAAACACTGAAAGAAAATGGGTTCCAACCAAGAATCGTGTATCCGGCGAAATTAAGCTTCAGGATAGAAGATGAAATTAAAACCTTCCATGATAAACAAAAGTTAAAAGAATTCGCAGCTAGAAAACCATCTCTTCAAAAAATCCTTGGCAAAACATTACAGGAAGAAGAAATGGAAAATAACATTGAAAACCAACAATGGGAGGTAGGACAGTAAAGGGGGGAAAGTAGTCAAAGAGGATAACAAATCAGGTTTAGTAACATCAATAAACAAATATGGCTGGAAGAACAAATCATATCTCAATAATAACCTTAAATGTTAATGGCTTAAACTCACCAATTAAGAGACACAGGCTAGTAGAATGGATCAAAAAACAAGACCCAACAATATGCTGCCTACAGGAGACGCATCTGATAGGAAAAGATATTCATAGACTGAAGGTGAAAGGGTGGGAAAAATCATACCACTCATATGGACTGCGGAAACAAGCAGGAGTGTCCATACTCATATCTAATAAAATAGATTTCAAGCCAAAGTTAATCAAAAGGGATAAAGAAGGACACTTCATACTGCTCAAGGGAATCATACACCAACAAGACATAACAATCATAAATATATATGCCCCAAATAATGGTGCAGCTGTATTCATCAAGCAAACTCTTCTCAAGTTCAAGAGTCTAATAGACCAACATACAATAATCATGGGAGACTTTAATACACCTCTCTCACCACTGGACAGATCTTCCAAACAAAAGTTAAATAAGGAAACTATAGAACTCAATAACATAATTAATAACCTAGACTTAATTGACATATATAGACTACACCACCCAACATCAAGTAATTACACTTTTTTCTCAGCAGCACATGGAACCTTCTCAAAAATAGACCATATATTATGTCACAGGGCAACTCTTAGACAATATAAAGGGGTAGAGATAATACCATGCATCTTATCTGATCATAATGGAATGAAACTGAAAATCAATGATAAAAGAAGGAAGGAAAAATCAAGCATCACCTGGAGAATGAACAATAGGTTGCTTAATGATCAATGGGTTCTAGAAGACATTAAGGAGGAAATTAAAAACTTCCTAGAGTCAAATGAAAACACAGACACAACATATCAGAATCTATGGGACACATTGAAAGCAGTTCTAAGAGGAAAATTCATTGCTTGGAGTTCATTCCTCAAAAAAAGAAAAAACCAACAAATAAATGATCTCATACTTCATCTCAAAATCCTAGAAAAAGAAGAGCAAAACAACAGCAAAAGAAGTAGAAGGCAAGAAATAATTAAAATCAGAGCTGAAATTAATGAAATTGAAACAAAAGAAACAATTGAAAAAATCAACAAAACTAAAAGTTGGTTTTTTGAAAAAATAAATAAAATTGACAGACCCTTAGCCATGCTAACGAAGAGAAGAAGAGAGAGAACCCAAATTACTAGCATACGGGATGAAATAGGCAATATCACAACAGACACTTCAGAAATACAGATGATAATCAGAAATTATTTTGAATCCTTATACTCCAATAAAATAGAAGATAGTGAAGGCATAGATAAATTCCTTAAGTCTTATGATCTGCCCAGATTGAGTCAGGAGGACATAGACAACCTAAACAGACCAATAACAATAGAGGAAATAGAAGAAACCATCAAAAGATTACCAACTAAGAAAAGCCCAGGACCGGATGGGTATACAGCAGAGTTTTACAAAACCTTTAAAGAGGAACTAACACCAATACTTTTCAAGCTATTTCAGGAAATAGAAAAAGAGGGAGAACTTCCAAATTCGTTCTACGAGGCCAAAATCACCCTGATTCCAAAACCAGACAAAGACACTTCAAAGAAAGAAAACTACAGACCAATATCTCTAATGAACCTTGACGCAAAAATCCTCAACAAAATTCTGGCGAATCGGATTCAAATACATATCAAAAAAATTATACACCATGATCAAGTAGGATTCATCCCTGGGAGGCAAGGCTGGTTCAATATACGGAAATCAATAAATGTTATTCACCACATCAATAGACTTAAAAATAAGAACCATATGATCATCTCGATAGATGCAGAAAAAGCATTCGACAAAGTACAGCATCCCTTTATCTTCAAAACTCTAGAAAAATTAGGGATAACAGGATCATACCTCAACATTGTAAAAGCCATTTATGATAAGCCACAGGCCAGCATCACTATGAATGGAGAAAAATTGAAGGCATTCCCACTAAGATCGGGTACAAGACAGGGATGCCCTCTCTCACCACTTCTGTTCAACACAGTCCTTGAAACACTGGCCAGAGCAATTAGAC
Organism: Urocitellus parryii; assembly: GCF_045843805.1. Classification (NCBI taxonomy): domain Eukaryota; kingdom Metazoa; phylum Chordata; class Mammalia; order Rodentia; family Sciuridae; genus Urocitellus; species Urocitellus parryii. The sequence goes on from NC_135539.1 coordinate 79,017,851, forward strand.
AGACGAAAGAAATTAAAGGCATAAAAATAGGAAAAGAAGAACTTAAATTATCACTGTTTGCAGATGATATGATTCTATACCTAGCAGACCCAAAAGGGTCTACAAAGAAGCTATTAGAGCTAATAAATGAATTCAGCAAAGTGGCAGGATATAAGATCAACACGCATAAATCAAAGGCATTCCTGTATATCAGCGACAAATCCTCTGAAACGGAAATGAGGACAACTACTCCATTCACAATATCCCCCAAAAAAATAAAATACTTGGGAATCAACCTAACAAAAGAGGTGAAAGATTTATACAATGAAAATTACAGAACCCTAAAGAAAGATATAGAAGAAGACCTTAGAAGATGGAAAAATATACCCTGCTCATGGATAGGCAGAACTAACATCATCAAAATGGCAATATTACCAAAAGTTCTCTATAAGTTCAATGCAATGCCAATCAAAATCCCAACAGCATTTCTTGCAGAAATAGAAAAGAGAATCATGAAATTCATATGGAATAATAAAAGACCCAGAATAGCAAAAACAATACTAAGCAGGAAGTGTGAATCAGGCGGTATAGCGATACCAGACTTCAAACTATACTACAAAGCAATAGTAACAAAAACAGCATGGTACTGGTACCAAAACAGGTGGGTGGACCAATGGTACAGAATAGAGGATACAGTAACCAATCCACAAAACTACAACTATCTTATATTTGATAAAGGGGCTAAAAGCATGCAATGGCGGAAGGATAGCATCTTCAACAAATGGTGCTGGGAAAACTGGAAATCCATTTGCATCAAAATGAATCTGAATCCCTATCTCTCACCATCCACAAAAGTTAACTCAAAATGGATCAAGGAGCTTGATATTAAATCAGAGACACGGCATCTGATAGAAGAAAAAGTTGGTTATGATCTACATACTGTGGGATCAGGTTCCAAATTCCTCAATAGGACACCCATAGCGCAAGAGTTAACAACTAGAATCAACAAATGGGACTTACTCAAACTAAAAAGTTTTTTCTCAGCAAAAGAAACAATAAGAGAGATAAACAGGGAGCCTACATCCTGGGAACAAATCTTTACTCCGCACACTTCAGATAGAGCCCTAATAACCAGAATATACAAAGAACTCAAAAAATAAGATAACAAATAACCCAATCAATAAATGGGCCAAGGACCTGAACAGACACTTCTCAGAGGCGGACATACAATCAATCAATAAGTACATGAAAAAATGCTCACCATCACTAGCAGTCAGAGAAATGCAAATCAAAACTACCCTAAGATACCATCTCACTCCAGTAAGATTGGCAGCCATTAGGAAGTCAGACAACAATAAGTGCTGGAGAGGATGCGGGGAAAAGGGCACTCTTGTTCATTGCTGGTGGGACTGCAAATTTGTGCAGCCAATTTGGAAAGCAGTATGGAGATTTCTTGGAAAGCTGGGAATGGAACCACCATTTGACCCAGCTATTCCCCTTCTCGGTCTATTCCCAAAAGACCTAAAAAGAGCATGCTACAGGGACACTGCTACATCGATGTTCATAGCAACACAATTCACCATAGCAAGATTGTGGAATCAGCCTAGATGCCCTTCAATAGATGAGTGGATAAAAAAAATGTGGCATTTATACACAATGGAGTATTATTCTGCAGTAAAAAATGACAAAATCATAGAATTTGGAGGGAAATGGATGGCATTAGAGCAGATTATGCTAAGTGAAGCCAGTCAATCTTTAAAAAACAAATACCAAATGACTCCTTTGATATAAGGGGAGTAAACAAGGACAGGGTAGGGACAAAGAGCTTGAGTAGAAGATGTACATTAAACAGGGACGAGAGGTGGGTGGGAAAGGGAGTGAGAAGGGACATCGCATGGAAATAGAAGGCAATCCTCAGGGTTATACAAAATGACATATAAGAGGAAAGGAGGGGTAAGACAAGATAATACAAAGGGAAGAAATGATTTACAGTAGAATGGGTAGAGAGAGAAAAGGGGAGGGGAGGGGAGGGGAGGGGAGGGGGGATAGTAGAGAATAGGACAGACAGCAGAATACATCAGACACGAGAAAGGCAATATGTCAATCAATGGAAGGGTAACTGATGTGATACAGCAATCTGTATACGGGGTAAAATTGGGAGTTCATAACCCACCTGAATCAAACTGTGAAATATGATGTATTAAGAACTATGTAATGTTTAAGGGTAACTGATGTGATACAGCAATCTGTATACGGGGTAAAATTGGGAGTTCATAACCCACCTGAATCAAACTGTGAAATATGATGTATTAAGAACTATGTAATGTTTTGAACGACCAATAATTAAAAAAAAAAAAGTTAATCTCTTATAGAAACTCTCTCAGAGACACACCCAGAAATAACATTTTAGCTGTTCTCTGCACACCCCTTAGCTCAGTCAAGTTGACACCTAAAATAATTAACCATTACGTTCACTTTCTTCCCACTGATCTATGATTATACATGCTGAAAATTTCAAATTTTAATTCATATATATATATATGAATTAAACATATATATATCTGTTTTGATTTCTGTTCCTATTCCACAGGTCAATTTTCCTCTCTTTCCCAATGTTCACTTTCTTAATTACTACTTTACCAGTCTTAAAGTAAATCTTTTTTCTTTCCATCCCCTTATTCTCCTCTTTTCTTGAACATCTTGCTCACCCTGGCTTTTGCTTTCAAATAAATTTAGGAACCATATTATCAGATTCAAACAATTGTGGTGATTCAAATTGAAATTGTATTGAGTCTACTTGTCAAAATGGGAAGAACTGACATCTGTACAGTATTGTCTCTTCCTAACAATGTGATGATCCCTAATTTTATTAATATTTTATTTTTTTAAGCTTTAAAATATTTCTGTGGATGATTTCAAGTCTTTTCTTATTGTTATTTTTAGATTCCCTAACCCAGATATCTTACATAATTTTGTTACAAGTATAAAATGGAGACTTTCCAGATACTGGGTAATATATTTTCATGGTTCTAAAATAAAAACACTAGAAATAAAGTCACTTTCATCCCTCCTCCCTTTTATCACATTGTCCAATGCCCTTATGGTGACTACGTTTTATCTTTCCAATGTGTTTAAGTGGTTGTATCTGAAATTTTACCACATATATATAACCACTTCAAGAAAGACTAAAAAGTTAATTACTATTTCAATGGTATAGTCAAATAATAAAAGAAAAATAAATCACTAACTCTAATCATATATTAATTTTACAGAAGTGTTTGTTGGTATTTTGAGAATTATGAAACTATTTTGTCATAACTTTTTTCTTTTTACACTATCTCCTTAAAAAGTGCCACTAGCTTTTTATTTATTCCAGTATGTCTATTTCACACTCATTCTTGAAAGGCAGTTGTTTTGCTGAGTATTTAATTCTAATAGTTTTCTTTTAGCAATTTGAAGAACTCACATAATTTCCACTCTGACTAAAAAAATATGCACAATTCTTGCAGAGATCAGCTTTCTGTTCCTACTGTAAAATGTTCAAGGGAGAGTCCTGATTAGGAGGCAGTTTAGGTGTACTGTCCCCTCAACCAGTCAAACATACATGGAAGAAGGATCACATAATGGAAAGTGACTCTCTTCCTACAGTAACTATATGGGTGAGAGAAAGAAAGTGCTCCAAGTGTGAGAAAGTGATAGTGTTGTTTGTGAAGTGGTGGTGGCAAAATGCCTATGGGGGAAATTCAAGATGGCAGATATAGGAAGTTGCTCCCTGGCTCAGGAATCAATGAACAGGAGTATTGCTTCTCAGCAAGGTGGGTGTATCAAGAGGGAATCTCCTGAAATTCAATATTAGATGGACAGTCTCTCAGTGACTCAGAAAATCAGGGGTATTGAACAAAAAAAAACAAGAAAGAGTACATCAGAGCCAAGCCAGTTGGAGCAGCCACAGCAGAAAGAGTTTACCACAGAAGTGAGGGAAGCACAGAAAGAGAAACAAGAGGACAAATTGGGCACTGAAAGACCCGGAGAGCATAAAAGCAGTCTGCAGTCAACTGAGCCAGAGGCAGCTCCGTGTGCTGCTGTTGGAAAGTGCTGTGTTTCTCAATTGGCAAGCAGAAATCTGAACAGAGCCAGCTTGCTGCTGCTGCTGCTGCTACAGCCCGGGAAATCACAGCAAACATTGCCACACTGTCCTCACAAATACCGACGTGATCTAGAGCACACCTAGTAGAAGGTGATTAATACAGAAGAAGACCATATTCAGGGGGACTCCAGTGAGAGATCTGGTGGGGAGTGCAACTTGCTTTCCCTTTGAGTTACAGCAAGAGACCAGCTGAAGGAGGTCAGGACACTTGACAGGCAGGTGTGACATCTACAGCCACTAACCCTGGGAAGGCCTTATTCATGGGCAACGGAGAGTGAGAAGTGTGCAGAGAGTTGGCTCCTCTGCCCTCTGATTTCTTGGGAGGATCCTGACTCCCAGCAGAGGTCCACATCTGCCTGGACCTAGGGATGTGGTAACCTAACCAGTCCACACTAGATACTATCCACCAACGTCCCTACAGCCTGATTGGACCAAAGCCCCAGCACCAGAACTCCCCTCACAGAATCTCTAGCAGCCCCACCCTAGAAGTACATGGCCTGTCTGGTCGAAACTGTAATCAATAGGACTTTCCATTCCATCCTACCTCCTACGGGGGAGAAGGCATGAGACCTATTGCCACCAGCTTCAGTTTTAAGCCACTCAGGCTGGCAGCTCAGTGAGCAACACAAAAGGAGAAAAGGCTCAACAACCCCCAGCCCTTGTTCTAAGGGGTTCCCAGCCCAAGAAGAAACAGAGAAAAGGTCAGCCACAGGCAGCGATCCTCTGTCCATGTCAACGGTTCTCACCACCTCCATGAAGACAATTCTTTCATTAAGAATCTGTGTGGGCTGGGATTGTGGCTCAACGGTAGAGCGCTTGCCTAGCACGTGTGAGGCCCTGGGTTCCATCCTCAGCACCACATAAAAATAAAATAAAGATCTTGTATCTATATACAACTTAAAAAAAAAAAGAATCTGTGTGTGTGTGTGTTCTTGCCAACCTGATTGCTCTATGGATACACAGATACCTATTTTTTCTCATTTTAAAAATGATCATTACTTACTAGTCTTGTCTTTTGAGGGTTAGGGTTATTTTGACATGGTTTGGTTTGGTATTTCTCATTTCTCTCGCTCTCCTTTCATCTCCCTCTCATAGACACACTCTCTTCTTCTCCCTCAACTATTTATTTTCTCCTCCTTTACAGCCATCACTTCCTAGATCTCTTCTGGTTTGTTCACATTTTGAACATTCTAAACTTTCTTTCACCTTCCATCACAATTTCTTTTCTCTTAATAAATTGTATTTTTAAGCTTCTTTTTTAGAACTATTTGGTTAATGTAACTCCTGCCGCTGCCATTCATGTTGGTGCCATTATTGGTGCTGTGGATGACAGCTGACACCTGTTGTTGACCTGAATGTCAGACCTAGATCACAGTTATTGACTGTTTTGACTGTTGATAACTGCTGACCCCACCATTCCTGTTTTTGTGGTAACTAGTGTTGTAGATGTCATAGTAGACACTGACTGTTTGTTTTATATTAATGCTACATATTGTTCTGCTCTTGTTTTTTTCCCCCTCTTTCTGTGAGGTGCCGGGAATCCAGGGGGACACATTTCACAGACTAGAGATTCTGTTGCAGAGCAAGCCCAGCTAAGAGACAGGACCCTTTGTTCCACACACAAGCTAACCACACTCAAACTCCAACAATACTTTAATTCAAAGAAGAGACAAACACCCTAAACTAATGACCAAGCCCCAAATAGGAGGAAGGGGGGAAGGGCCTCAGGTCCCACTCATGGAATCCTTTCCTACAGAAAAAAAAAAAAAAAAACAGAATTAACACAAAGCCTTCAGACACAACTGCAGGGAGTCTCAATTTAGATCACTCCCATACCCTGTTAGAATACAGAATATCAAGTTGGAGCAACCACAAGGGGTGTAGCTCACACACCGACGATATACAACACAGTTGCCAGATCTACAAGAAAGATATCATTCTTTTGATACCTAAGGACAAAGTGGAATCCTCAAGCTCTGGCATAATACATCCTAATTAGCACCAAAGAATCAGCAGGCAAACTATACTAAAAAACTTATTTGAAAATATATTGACAAATTCATTACAACCTGACATCCCGGAACACTGGTAAGAGAAGGCAGTTACCTGAAAAGGCCCACATAAGAGTGGAAGAGAAATTCATCCCTAAAATGCATAAAATCCAACAGAACAGTGGCTGGGGGAGAGGGGGAAGGCAGGAAGACTGAGAGTCCAACATCAACCTCAGCAACTTAATGAGGCCCTAAGCAACTCAATGAGACCATGTCCCTAAATAAATATTAAAAACAGCTAAGGATGTGGCTCAGTGCTAAAGTGCCCCTGGGTTCAATCCCTGGTACCAAAACAAAAAATAGTAACAACAATAACAAAACAACAACAAACAAAGACCCAACACAGAATACAAGAAATATGAAAAAACAAGGTAACATGAAATACCAGATAAATAATTCAAAAGGATGATTATAAAAATGACCAATGAAATCCATAAAAAATGAAATAAATTAGGGAAGTGAATACAGGATATAGATGAAAAATTCAATAAGGAGATACTGGAAAAAAATAGAAATCTTGGAAATGAAAGACAAAACAAAATGTTCAGTTGAAAGTTTAATAAAGTAGATTATGCTGAAGACAGAATCTAAGAACTGGAAGACAAAGTGGTCAACCTTGAATATTAAAGAAAAGGAAAAAAGTAACCATGACCAGAGTATACAAGAACTCTGGGACAACATGAAGAGACCAAACTTAAGAATCATCAGAAGTGAAGAGGGTTGTGAGATGAAGGCTAATGGTATGGCAAACTTCTTCAGGGAAATAACAGAAAAGTTTTCAACAATTGAGAATGAGATGGACATCCAGATGGGATGCATTCAGAATCCCAAAAAATAACCTCTCCATGAAACAATATAATTAAAATTCCTAACATACAGAACAAGGATAGAATTTTAAAAGCCATAAGGGAAAAGTTCAGGTCATATACAAAGGCAAGCTAATCAGAATTGATTCTGATTTCTCAGCACAAACTCTTAAAATCCAGGAGGGTGTGGAACAATGTATTCCAAGTCCTATAAGAAAAAAACTGTCAATCAAGATTGCTATAATCCAGCAAAGCTATCCTTCAGAATCAAATAAGAAATTAAAACAACCTTCCAAGACTAAAAGCACAAGAAGTAAAATCAAGAATCAATAAATAGGATGGACTCAAACTAAAAAGCTTCTTCTCAGCAAACAGTCAATGACATGAGGAAAGAGAGCCCACAGGATGGCAGAAAATCTTTACCACATGCAGCTCAGATAGAGCACTAATCTCCAGGATATATAAAAAACTCGAAAAATTTAACAGCAAAGAAACCAAATAGCCCAATCAATAAGTGGGCTAACAAATTGAACAGACACTTCACAGAAGAAATACAACTGTTCAACAAGCATCAGAAAAAACGTTCATCATCTCTAGCAATAAGAAAAATGCAAATCAAAACTACTCTAAGATCTCATCTCACTCCAGTCAGAATGGCAATTATTAAGAATATAAGTAACAATAAATGCGGGCAAGGATGTGGGAAAAAAGGCACACTCATACATTGCTGGTGAGACTGCAAATTGGTGCAACCACTCTGGAAAGCAGTATGGAGATTCCTCAGAAAACTTGGAATGGAACCACCATTTGATCCAGTTATCCCACACCTCAGTTTATACCCAAAGGACTTAAAATCAGTATACTACAATGAAACAGTCATATCAACTCACAATAGCTGAACTATGGAACCAACCTAGGTGCCCTTCAACAGATGAATGGATAAAGAAAATGCAGTAAATATGCAAAATGGAATATTACTCAGCCTTAAAGAAGAGTGAAATGAGGACATTTGCAGGTAAATGGAAGGAGCTAGAGAATATCATGCTAAGTGAAATAAGCCAAACCCCAAAAAACAAAAGCCAAATGTTTTCTTTGATAAGCAGATGTTAATCCATAATGGGGGAGGGAATAAAAGAACTTTGGATTATGCAGAAGGGAGTGAGGGGTGGGGAGAGGGTATGGGATGGGAAAGGCAGTGGAATGAGAACATTATTACCCTATATACAAGTATGATTACACTACCAGTGTGACTCTGCACCATGTTCAGCCAGAGGAAGAAGTCGTGCTCCATTTGTGTAAATGTGCCAAAATGCATTCTACTGTCATGTATAACTAATTAGAACAAATTTAAAAAGAAAAAAAACAATCTTCCAAGATAAGCAGAAACTAAAAGGATTAATGATTACTAAGACAGCACTATAGGAAATACTTGAAGAAATACTACACACGGAAGAAATAGAAAAGAAACCCCAAGGCTCTCAAAAGGACACATCTTACTTGAAGTGTAGCTAACAAAAGAGAAACAGGACCAAATTAAATATTAGAAATTAATCAAAATGGCAGGATTTAATAAATGACTCTGTAATAGCATTAAATGGAAGTGGTTTCAATCCTCCTATTAAGACACAGACTGGCAGAATGGATTAGCAAACAAGAGCCAACTACATGTTGCTTATAAGAGACCCAAAGGGAAAAAGCCACAGGCTGAAATGAAAGGCTTGAAACTGATACCTTGGCAAGGGAGCCCCAAACAAGGGATTCCCCCAAACAAGCAGGAATTAAATTTTTGTCATATCCAACAAAGAAGACTTCAAGCCAAAATAAATCAGAAGAGACAAAGAAGGTCACTTCATACTGGCAAAGGGAACAATCCTACAAGATGTAACAATAGTAAATGTTTATGCCCCAGACACTGGTGCATACTCAAAAGACATAGATAGACCCTAGTACAATACACTGGTTGATTTCCACACCAGTATCTCACCAAAAGGTCACTGAGACTTGAACTCAGGAAAGATTATTTGGACCAATAAAAATATTATAAATCAAATGAACTTAACAGACATCTGTAGAATATTCCACAACAGCCAAATTCTCTCTCTTCTTAGTTGCACATAGAACATTCTCCAAAAATAGACCATATTTTAGATCACAAAGCAACTCAGAAAATACTTTTTTTAATTATATCATCCCTTGCATCTTATGCATCTTATGATGACCCTATCAAGATAATGGAATGAAATCAGAAATCAACACCAAAAAATTAAATCAATAACCCCTAACAAAATTTATGTAACTACATAGAGATTAAACAATAAAAATTTTCCATAATGAATGTACAATAGAATAAGTCAGAGCAGAAATTTAACAATTTAGAATCAAACAAGGGTTGGGGTTGTGGCTCAGTGGCAGAGCGCTTGCCTCACACATGTGAGGCACTGGGTTTGATCCTCAGCACTACGTGGAAATAAATAAACAAAATAAAGACATTGCATCCAAAAAAACATTTAAAAAAAAAAACAAGAATAGTGATACAATATATCAGAACTTCTAAGACATTATGAAAGCAGTTTTAAGAGGAAAGTTTATAGTTTTGACTGCCAACATAAGAAAATCAGATAATAAAGCAACCAAATGATACACATAAAGGCCCTGAAAAGCAAAAACAAACCAATTCTAAAACCAGTAGAAGGAAGGAAATAATTCAGTAGAGTGAAATAAATTAAATCAATAAAATAAAGAATTTTTAAAAATACCAAAAGGTCACTGAGCAAACTAAGCAAACAAAAAGAGAAGTGAAACTAAGCAAACAAAAAGAGAAGACCCAAATTAATAAAATTAGAGTTGAAAAGAGAGAAATCGAGACAGTCACTACAAAAATGCAAAGTATTGTTTGGGACTTTAAAACCTGGAATTTATAGACACACATGACCTGCTAAAATTGAATCAAGAGAACATAGAAAGTCTAGATAGACTAAAAACTAGCAATGAGATAGAAGCAGTAATAAAAAGTCTTCCAACAAAGAAAAGCCTATGACCAGATGGATTCTCAGTTCAATTCTATCAGACCTTAAAGGAGAACTAATGCCAATGCTCCTCAAATTATTCCATGAAATATAAAGGGATGGAATATTTCCAGATTCATTCTATGAAGCCAGAATCACTTTCAGACCAAAGCCTGATAAGGACATATCAAGGAAAGAAAACTAGAGACCAATATCCTTCATGAACTTAGATGCAAAAATTCTATAATACTAGCAAATTGTATTCAACATATTAAGAAGACTGTATATCATAACCATGTTGATTTTATTCCAGGGTTGCAAAGATAGTTTGATATGTGCAAATCATAAATATGATTCACCACATAAGTACAATTAAGGACAAAAATTACAGTCATCTCAACAGATGCTGAGAAAGCCTTTGACAAAATTCAGCACCCATTCATGACAAAAACACTGAAGAAACCAGAAATAGAAGGAACTTACAGCAATATCAAAATGGCTATATATGACAAACCCCAAACCAACATCAGAGTGAGTGGGGCAAAACTGAAAGTATTTCCTTTAAAATCCAGAACAAGACAAGAATATCTGCTCTTACCAGTCCTATTCAGAACTGTACTAAAAATTCTAGCCAGAGCAATTAGACAAGAGAAGGAAATTAAAGTGATAAGAATAGGAAAGGAAAAGTCAAATTGTTGGCAGATGATATGATCCTGTACTTACAAGATCCAAAACATTCCACCAGAAGACCACTGGAACTAATAAACTAATTCAGAAAAATAAAAGGTTACAAAATCAACCTACAAAAATCAATAGTTTTACCTAGACACCAAAAATGAAACTGATTAAAAAAATCAGGAAAACAATCCCATTCCTGATAGCCTCAAAAAATAATAAACAAATAAAACAATAAATCAAACCAAGGCAAGGACCTCTACAATGAAAAACTATATATAGAACACTGCAGAAAGAAATTGAAGAAGACACAAGATGGAAAGATCTTCCACGTTCACTGATTGATCGGCAGAATTAATATTGTCAAAATGTCCATATTACCAAGAGCAAAATACAGATTCAAGGCAGTTCCCATCAAAATACCAATGACATTCTTCACAGAACTAGAGAAAAGTCCTAAAATTCATTTGGAAGAATAAAAGACCCAGAATAGCCAAAGCTTTCACCTGGATGCCTCCATATCTGATCTTCACCTTGTACGGTTCACACAGAATAAAATCCACCCTCTTCCCCAAGGCCTCTGAATGAGATGGTGCCTGTCCATCACCCCAGCCTCATCCTGGACCCTCCACCCTTCATACTATGCTCTGGCTGCACTTTTATTTCAGTACCTGCAACATGCTAAGTTCTTTCTTACCATTTTTGTATGCAGCTTTCCTTTTGCCTGGAATTATTCTTATTATTCCCTGCATACACCCAACAACTTTTAGGCTTCTGTTTAACTGTCATTTCCTTCACCAAACTATATAATGCAGCTCCCTCATGATTCTCAATCTCAGCTCACAAATCGTAAATGGATCCTCCCCCAAAGTTTATCATGTCTTTCACACAAGTTCTTACAACTCCAATGATCTGCTGAGTCTGTTTTCATTTTGACCACATGCTGCTTAATTCAAAAGGTATTTTAACAAATTAATTTAAAATTATAAATTTCATCTGTGTTCACTTTCAGCTTTTTCTTACCATAATACGGACTATATATCATTTGTTGCACATAATAAATAAAATGTTTACAATTTTTAAAATAATTTTTTAAAAATTCAAAATCATTAGAAAACGAAATTTATGGATACTAAGGGAGAAATGTTTTTGCAGCATTTTGATAAAATTATAGCAATACAAGTCTTCTCTGTTTTATTCCTTATATTAATATAACATGAATTTTTAACTGAAAGTATAAATGAAACTTGGACAATCACATGCTATGTGAGGAATAAAAAAGAAGTTAAACGGGAGAAATTTCTCACTTTTCCCTATGTGATTTAGGCAGTGAAATCTGCCAATAAGAAAAAGAACCCAGAACCCACTAACAAGCAAGAAATATCTAGTCTTACTTCAACACTTTCTGAGGTTTCTATAACATCCACAATGCCTCATTCACTTGAATTAGAATATAACAATGTACAAGTAAACATGACCAAATCCTGATTTGCTTTCTTCCAAAATGGTGTCCAACTTTCTGAAACTGCAATTTTAACTCTCACACAAGCTTACTGTAATATGAACAATAAAAGCATTTTGATACTCTGAGAAATGTCACCTAAAACTTATATTAGGTCACACTGTTAATCTTTCCAGAAGAGTTTGGGGTGGTAATGGGAACAAACAAGCATAATTATACATCATTTAATAAGAAATGGATAGGAAATATAAATCAATTGGGTTTTTAAGTCTAAAAATTTTTCAAATGGGCAATATTACAAATAACTTGCTTAAATGCTAGGCAACTGTAATTTTTATATAATTAATAATAATGATATTTCACAAAGGATAACATGAAAAAAAGTAAAAATAGTAAAGAGACTCCCAAATAAAAAAACTTTATAATAGTAATTATGGAACATGGATGTTTTAATGAATTTCATATTGCAAGTAGACACTGAACATTTAAAAACAATTACATTGATACAATAAAAATAAATGATTCCACAGAACACTTACAAATGCACACTTTTTCCTCCAAAGAAACTTGTTTTCACAGACTTAAGTAACAAATGATTTACATAATCTTCAGATTCCAAAATATGTACAAACTTTTGACTCTACAGAAACTGATGTGCAGTGATTGAGAAAAAGAATGTTGCTTTATCCAACAACAAATCTCTTATGATTTTTTGTATCAACACACATATTTTCCTTCCATTATTAAATGAAATCCTGGACACGTCAGCACATAATAGTGTTCCTATTTCCAAACACTATTTCAAATGAGATCCCATGTGGCTGATAACACAACTTAATTTCAGCCACATGAGCACGCGCACACACACGCACATATTAACCACCCCCCACTCCTTGAAAATAACACTTGTGGCCACAGCAGCAGTAGGATGAGATCATGTTAGAAGATGACACAGTAGTTAACAGTAAGTCACATCCTGCTCCTGAGAACTCTGCTCAAGCACCATTAGGGTCTTCTGCCCTCATGAAAATGAGTGAGGAGCCTCATTTCTGGTGTTAGAGGCTGGTTCCTCCAGTTAACAAGAGGTGAGCAGCTATTGGCAGTGAAGGTCACTAGTCTCCATAGAACTAGGTGGACATTATACATATATATTTTTAAAAGCTTCAAATCTTTTTCGTCTAGCAAAGACTGTGTCTTAAATTTGATTTAGTTATTTGTGTACATTTTTCATGGTTTCTAACTATCATTCTTAGACATCTAGATTTTCAAACTAAAATATAAGAAACCCAAGAACACAGCCTGTGCAGCTCATCAATGCCCTTGCATAAGCAGATGTGAGAGGGGAGCTCTCACTGTAAGGTAAAATTAGGCCACAGTGAATATTTTGTTGCAGTACTCCATCAAGCAGAATACACTCAGGACAGCACAAGGTGGAACTTGAAATTCTAACCAACCACAATGACCAGCATGACTTCAGTACTCAAAAACACTGTGGTCAGACTTGTGATCAGAACATGTTGGACTTTAAACAGTTTGGCTTAAAAACTCAAATCATTCTAAAACGTTTGTAGTTTGTCCCTTAATTATTGGTTATTCTTGGGTCATTCCTTCCTGGCTGTTAGTCATTTCAGAATTACTCTAAATGATTCAGCTATGGAGTTCCTAAGATCAGCTCCTGTAGGACCCAAGTAAAAGGTGCCAACAATGAGGTGTTCCTCACTGTTAGTAAGATCCACCAAAGGACACCTGAGCATCCTATGTACTATACCTTGCCAAATGGCTACCTATCCACTGCCAGCTCAGGTGTCCTCCTACATTACCACAAAACAGGGGGAAACACAAGAAATTGGGGGAGAGAACTATCTCCATGAGAGTTTTAAATACTATCTTCCTGTGCCTCTCCAAGTGATTAGCCTCCAAAGGGCTGTATGTAAAGGATTAAAAATGTGAGGGGCAGTAACTGAGATGTCTCTTTATCAAAACTGTAACTCAATAAGAAACATAAACTTAACAAATATCAGATGAACAGTAATTTTTAAGAAGGCAAGGATAACAGGCTCACTCGTGCAGTAGTAGGATTGGCACTGAGAGGTATCCCAGCTACTCAAGACAAAAGCATCTTGTTACCTTTGAACTATTTGTTATGGTTATCATCCTATTAGCCTAACTGAAAAACCTTTTACCTTCAGGATACATTTGGTAGGATTGTCTTTCTTGCCTTCTAAATTTAATTCAGTATTCCAGCTATGAATCAAAAAGTGCTTTAGCTAGGCAACATTAAGACTCCAAAGTTTTCCAAATATTTATTTTTGAGGTAGTACTCATTTATTTGCATTGTTGGCTCTCAAATACCACCAAGGAAGTGAACCCATTTAGATATATGCAAATCAATGATGTAGAAAATAAATAAGATTCTGTTTTCAGGTAGCAGGGCCTTCTTATAAAGGTCAAGTCACATTCAATGGATAAGTCATTTGAAACTTCTAAAAACTGTTTATAACTACAGCTATAAACTAAAGTGCTTTAAATTTTGCTTAATATCTAAAATCAGTGATTAGAATCATTATATTTTAGAATTTGCTAGTATGAGACCTCAGGCGATTGAAATGATTTTCTATAAAAAGAGCAGAAACTTTTTCTTTTCAAAAGAAACTCTCTGAATGTTGCAAATCCAGGCTATTTTTACAGAACTGTAATAAAAATTAAAACTGAAATTGAATTACACAATAGGACATGCCAAAACTTCACACAGAAGTAGATATGCCATCTTTGATCATTCCCACCACTCATTAGCCAATGCAAATGCAGCTCTGTACTCCTCCCAGTACAAGGTAGATATGTATAATTATTCCAGAAAATGTAACAGACTGTTTATGCCTCACACTAAGTACATAGTTTCACATTTAATTCACACAAATGTAATGCCCTACTGTTCATCTGTCAAATGTCAACAACTTACAAGTATTTTATGTACTGCATGGGAGGTGAGCTTCACTTCTACTGACCAGAGGATGCCAATATATATACACGAGACAAAAATAAAAAATATGATCACACATTTTTCTGTACATTTCATGCAAGCTGGGCACAATGTGAAAAGAACATATACAAAGCACCCTTCTCAGGGTGAAACTCTCACAAAAATGGCTGATTAATATGCAGAAAAGCCTGCATGAATCAAAGGTCCAAGGCAAATCACCAAACTAATAAGTTGACCTTATTTTTCTTGTAACAATGCAGGAATGTTGATGTTCCAACCGATGGCTTGCCTATCAAACCCACAGGTGAACAGGTTGCAAATGGGGTGGTCTTCACTCCATGCTGAGCAGCATACCATTCTTCTGTGGCCCTATTAACAAACCAAAGTTAGTGTGTTATTCTTGAAACAAGATGCATACAATTCATCCAAATTCACAACTACACCACTCAAAATTATTGAAACAAAACAAGGAGCTGAGTGCAGTGGCACACGCCTGAAATCTCAGCAACTCGGGAGGCTAAGATAGGAGGATCACAAGTTCAAAGCCAGCTCAGCAACTTAATGAGGCCCTAAGCAACTTAGCAAGACCCCTCTCTAAATAAAATATAAAAAACACGTCTGGAGGATGTAGCTCAGTAGTTAAGCGCCCATGGGTTCAATCCTGGTACCAAAAAAAAAAAAAAAAAAAAAGATGGAGGAGGGGATAGCTCACAGGATTAGCCCAAGTAAGAAAAAATTTTTCACATTGGCAAGAAGCTTTCAAGTGACAGACTGGTAAAGCCATGATGAATGAAGGAAGTGAGACTCACATCAGAAACACTTTATGATACTTTAAGAAAATAAAAGATTATAGTCAGAACAAATAAATAATCAAATGATCAACTTGAAATTTTCAAATGAATAAATGAGGCTTATGTGTATGTGTTAAGTGAAATTACTTCAAGTACCTACCATTTTAAGAAATAATTGATTCAGATAATAAAGAAGCTAGAAAAATACACTTAGTGACAAATAAAGACAAATAAATGGCCTTTCAGGGAGATTCCTACCATCTTCAGAAATTCCAGTTAAATACTGGAATATTGGGGAAATTACTGCAAAATACTTAATAACTTAGTGAATATGTATATAGATGCAAATACTTGAGATAATGTCCAATATGATAATGTCTGAAAGCAATACCTTAGGAATCATGCATACTTTCTAAATTAACATGATAGCTCTAATTGCTATTATTATATCATCAATAAAATACAAAAATTACTATTAAGTAAAACTATAAGAGATTAAGTAGAAGAAACACTCAATGGTACAAAATATTCCTCTGCAAAACATTCACATTGAAGAGAGAAATAAAATAGTCCACCCAAAAAAAAAAAAAAAAAAAAGGTGTGGGGAAAAAAGGACCATATAGCAAAGGGTTTCAATAGCTATCTTCTATTATTTCTTTGTTAATAACCCCCCCCCCCCGCAAAGAAAATCTGTTAACTGGCAAGAAACCAAGCCTTTAAACAAGAACTATTTGAAGATAAATGCAAAGTGTTCATTGTAGAGACACTGAAATCATGTTGTTGGCAAATGACAACATTACCCTGGACAAGCAATTCAGCTTCCTGAGGAGTTGGGGAGTTTAGAAGCGTTTGTTAATTACTTTTTGTTAGTTACTTTAATTTCATGAAGAATTTTCTGTGATGCACACTCGAAGAATAAAAAGCTCAATAATTACTTTCAAATAGTATACTGATATTCCACTGGGAAAGGGGAGTATGGCTGAGTTGCAGTAAGGATAGTTAGTTTTCAGAAACTGCATGTCACTAACAGAAATGGTGTTGTTATATTAGTGGCAAATTCCCACTTCACAATCTATCTCCATAATCACTCTTAAGACTGTAGTTTTCAAAGTGCACCTCTAGTGCAGAGATGTTCTGGGGCTTAAGAACTGTTCCGTGAGATTTTAGAATGAAATGAGACTGGTATCAACAATAAGGAGCAGCCAAAAGGCAGCAACAATGGGGAATGCTGTACAAACTGGCAGCAACTCTCAGAGATGAGTGCACACACAAGCACAGGCACGTGGACTGGTGGGACTGAGGAACAGATGGTTTGTTTATTTATTTTTGCAGCACTGCGGATTGAACCCAGGGCCTTGCACACCCTACACAAGTGCTCTAACACTGAGACACATTCCCGTCATTCAAGGAATGAATTCTTAAACAGAACCAACTGGCTTTTTCCTCACACAGATATCACAATGACCTTCAGAAAAGATCAAAAGAAAACAAAACAGTGATTGTGTTGTGAGGGCTCAGTTAAACACAAAAGCTTGAATAAATGCTGCCTTCACAAGCCAGGGAGTTTTTATTTATTAACACTTATTTCTGCTACATACCAACTATTCAAGAGGCACTAACCAAAGTTATCCACAGCTAAGACTTAGGCCCCAACTGCAAAGAACCTAGAACCAACCAGGTTATTATATAAATGCAGGCTCCTAGGTGTTGCTTTAGAATATTCTGATTTCATTGGGCTGAGCTAGTATCACAAAATCTTGACTTATACCATGCACTGCAAACAACTATGGAGGTGTTTTGATACCACCCATCTCATTCCCCTATGCACATCTGAAATCAGTGAAGAGCAATCCCTTAATTTATAAGAAAGTAACATTTAAAATGGGATTTCTTCTTCTCATGACAACCTGCCAGTGAAAGTTGTTTTTCTACTTGGGGGTAGAGGTAGGGATCCCATCTCAAAAACCTCCTGCAGTAGATAACTAACATTGCTCCTGCCTGACTACAGTAACTACTTATCATTTCAAACATTTCCATTCTGTACAAATCCAACTGAAAAATATATAAGACTGTGCCTTTCAATATGGCAACCACTAATGCATGCTGATGAGCTTGCCAGATGTGGTTACCAAAACCAATGAACTGAACATTTGATCTTATCTAATTTTAAACCTAAAAATTTAAACTCAGGGTAATGGGAAACACTAAAGTAGGTTTAGAACAACTTGAGTATGATGACTATTTTTTCAACTTCAAATTTTATAAACTTGAAACAGATTGCGTACTTCCAATAAAATTTAGCATCCAAAAACTTAGTAAGAAAACACAAATGTAAAACAGCTCTAATGTTTTTACAATGATTGCATGTTGCAATTATATTATTTAGGGTATTACTGATTAACGACAATATGTTAACTTATCTTTTTTCTCTCCTTTCTTTAATGTGACTATTAGAAAATTTAAAATTATATATGTGGTTCCCATTGTAGTTCTACTGCTAGGCAATAATGATTTAAGGTGTGAAATACCATGTTCTCCTCTAATGTGATTTATAAACATCTTAACTGTTACCTGTCGACTGCTCCGGGGAAGCCGTGCTAGTCGCACTCCTGACATATCAAACAATCGCACTTGTCGGTTGTCATGGGGGAGGGCTATGATTTTTTGGCCAACACATACATTGATCCTGCAAAAGAAGAGACAGAAAAAAAAAAAAAAGAATTGTGTTAAAATAGTTAAAACATAAATTTTTGAATTTACACATAATGATGTAGTAGGATATTGCACATTATTCCCATTTCAGACAAACTAGATTAGCAAACCACAGGCACTACCTACCTATGGCATTAGAATAGAGACCAAGGTACTTACACATAGCTGCAAGGCTATACACAGACCCCATACACATATGCACAACACAGGCACACTGTAATCCACAGTAGACAGAAACCCACCCAAAACCAAGATTAACTACCTTCTCTTTTAGTAAGTAAACAAAAGCCCTACAACATCTGGCCATAAATGACCCATTCTTATTATCATAAATCTTATTATATCAATCTGACTTCATGCTAAGAAAGTTAAGTTCATATGGAATTTATGAATTTGCATTAAAGGATCAATAAAATACATTTTCCCAGCTATCAAAATCATTTTTCCCAAGGCCATATCAACTAAATCCTAAATCTATGTAAATAAGGCATTAAATTACAATCAATCCTTACCTGTTAATGGCAGAGTCTGTGCGAATAGTTGCAATTGGAGATCTCATGTTTTTTAAATCCCAGACTTTCACTGTACGGTCATCGCTGCCTGAAACAACGTTGTCTCCCACAGTGAACACGGCAGAGGTTACAGTACTACAAGTAAAGGGTAGAGGATCAGACCCTCAGTAGAATAGATACAGGATGCACATCTTCCCACACAATACAATAAACACACAGCCCTGCTTCTAGAGATGGCAAGAGGGGCAGAGAAAAGAACAGAGACATGCAGGCTTACAATGGTATTCTACTCTATAACCTGCTCCTAACTCTCCCCATAAGTGTGCTACATAACTTACATATTTTTTCCTTAGTATAATAGAAAAATACAGTTTATTCTATCATATCAAAGCAATGGAACAAAGAGAAGTTACTAGAAAAACATGGATTAAACAGAACCTTTCAAAATTTCTACATATTTGGGTCTGCCAGAGAATTTCTAAAAAAAAAAAAAAAAAAAATCCAACTACCAATCTCAATTTAATATAGAAATTACAGAAAAACACTCAAGACAACTCAACAACAATTCAAAAAATGGCAAAGGATTTCAATAGATATTTTCTTAAAAATATACAAATGATCAAAACACACATGAAAAGATGCTTACTATCACCAATCATCAGGGAAATGTAAATCAAAAACACAATGAGCTATCATTACACATTAGCATGGCTATTATCCAAAATACAGAACCAAAAAGCAGGTAATGAGCAGTTATAAATATAAAGAAATCAGAACTCTTGTGCACTTCTCCAGTGGGGATGTGAAATGGGGAACCTCCATGGACAGCATAGTAGTTCATCAAATGACTAAACAAAGAATTAAAGCCCAGCAATTCTATTTCTGGGTATATACCCAAAATAATTTAAAGCAAGTATTCAAACAATGTTCACAGAAGTATTGCCTACAATATCCAAAAAGGTTGAAGTAACCCAAATGCCCAACAGCAGAGATTAAAAAAAAAAAAAAAGTGGTATATGCCATTTACACAATATTCAGCCATAAAAAGAAGCTAAAACATGGACAAAAGTTTAAAACACATAAAGAACCCACTTATGTGAAGTTTCTGGAAGAGGCAAATTAATAGAAACAGAAATTAGAAAGGAGATTATCCAGTTCTTGGAGGAAGGTGGGAATGGGGAGTTTAATAAGCCTCGAATTTCTCTTTAGAATGATGTAAAGTTTGGAAATAGCGGTAATGATTCCTCAACAATGTGAATTTATTTAATGCCAATGAACTATACACTTAAAAATGATAAAAATGTTATGTATATTTATATATTTGATCACAATTTTTTTTAAGTTTGAGAAGAAAAAACATCAGAACTGCTTTCTTTGAAATGTTTATATAACCAAAAAACAATAATTTTCTTTTTAACTCAAATATAAAATACATGACTGGGGGAAGGGACCGGGTTTCATGAGAACAGAGGAAGACCTAAAATGGCAAGACAAAGAAATGAAAGAATCATATGCTGGAGAGAAATATATGATTCCTGAGGAAGCTACAAAAAAAGAGAAGACAAAAAAATTTTAATTTAGTGCTAAGCTATTTCATAAACTCTGCTCTTGAAACATAAAAAAACACAGTGTCTAATATAGTGCTAAGTATTTATGTTCTAACAAATGAAGTTGAATTAACAATATGAAAAGACCATGAAGACCCCCCCCCCTATTCTCTCTTGCTCTATCTCTCACATATACACACACACACACACACACACACACACACAGGAACAAGAGGTAATGTCATCATCTGATCGCATCTTTGAAGAAACTCAATCAAAATCTTCAAAGAAAACTGTGTCTCTCTACTGGCTGAGGCTGTCTCAATCAGTGATGCTAACCAGTAATGTTAACCTTCCTCTCAAAGGAAAGTCACCCTCATCTGTTAGAAAATAGTTAAGGACTAAAATAATATAATAGCATTTGAAGAAGAAAGGCTGAAAATTCAATCATCTCTCTGCTCACTGGCAAAGATCAATAAGAAAATATGATAAAAATCTTACTTTTCCAGTCAACTTTGGACCAAGATAATTTGCTTATGTGTGAAAACATGATCCACTGTAATGGAAGAACACTGAAAAGGCATACTGGATCATTTTCATTATAAGCAGATGAGTTCCCATTTTTACCATGCATCTCTCTTCAACAGGTCTCAAAAGGACTTGCTTCTTGCCTAGTGCAGTGCCAGGTGTCCATTTTATTCAATATGTTAATAATAAATCACCCCAGGACTCATCCACCCCAGAAGATACTGCTCAATTTCAGGCCAGAATCCGTAGACACAAAGATGTGGGGGCAAGAGCGTCTCAAAGAGACACAGGCCTTAGCTTTACCACTAACTGGGGTCACTCACTCTGCACAAAGCCTTAAAACACATTTCAGTACTCACTGAAGCATCTAGAACAAGTATATAAATTTCTACCTATCCATGAAACAAGATGTCCTCTTATCTTCACAAATCATTAATTTGCATGGGTAAAAGCTTGATTTCTACATCCCGAATTTACATCTATCAACTGCTTAGAACTTAGTAAGTCCAATATAAATGCCAGTTGTTCCTGTCACTGAAGCTCTACTGTTGAGATGTGATAGTGTGTTCTATTCAGACACCTGATAATATGAGCACTATCCAGTCACTATGCCCTATTCATGAAAACCCTCTTAATTTCAGACATAAGATTATGGACATAAGTGAAGTTCTAATTAAGCTCTGCTGCATTAATACAAGGTTTTTAAAAATTCATCAAAGTAGCTACTAGGAATCCAGGAGTCTCAGCAATGCCTGAAAACAAACTACCCCATGAACACAATCATAAAAATATGATAGTGATGACATTTTCACAGACTATCTGTCTTCTCCAGACAGTCTTTGTCACAGCACACATTCTATAGCCTGAATTTGCTAATTCCCCATCTTGGAACTGACACTGGGTGGGAGCCTTCTCTGGTGGGGCCTCCTGTGCTCTGCAGGGCTTGGCAGCCTCCCTGCCTCCATTCAGCAAGTACCATTGTACACCACCTCCCCATATGTGACAACCAGCAAACCCACTGTACTACATGTACAGGGACATAAATGAAAATACCATCCTGCACACAGCAATAAACAACAAAGGGAGAAGTGGGCAGAGACAGTAAATCTTTAAAAATGAACCCATCTGAATTCTTTATTTAAAAAAACAACAATGTATGGACATGACTATAAATTAAATGCAAAGGTTACAGTAAAGTTTCAAGAGTTCCAACTACTAGTAGACGTTTGAGAAGAGGAAGATAAAGATGCCCACTGACTTCTCTTTGGACTTACAGTCTTCAGGAGGTTTGGGCCAAGTTAAATTTCAGCTAACACTCTGCTAAATCAGTGGGGGAGAAGCCTCAACAAAAGATCATCTAACCTTATGTTTATGAAATGCTAAAAGACATTAGGTTTTAAATAAATCACAATCTTGACAGGTATTGTAGGGACATCAAAAGAATAAAAAAATTGGCACAGAGGCAGTAGTTTTAAAGGCACCCTTAGACCATGGGTCCCACAGGGAGGCTGGTGAGCTACAACTGCTCACTGGAAAAGCTTCAGACTCTGCCAAACTCCAGCAAAACTCATTTATCTTGTCGTGGAAAGCAGCAGAGCATGTACTTCCAGCTGACAGTATGGTACCTTCTCACCACACACCACTGCCCGATCTGGAACATTCTGCTCCCTCCGTGGGTCTCAATCAATGGAAATACTGTAATGCTAGCACTCCTCATTAGGACTAACAGCTGTCTTCCTAGTCACACAGAGACACAAAACTGCTTTGCATAACAATCTGCTGAAATTTCACGGCTACGAAAAAAATATATGATGTGGAAAATGCTGGACCATGAAATGCTAATGCAGTGTTTTTCTGGCACCATGTCAAAAATTGACTATAGAATTTCCATTTCTTATTTTTTAGATGTATATTCCTACAAAATAATCTTTTGATAACTAAAGAGCAGACCAGTGTGTTCATAGAGAGCAAGCACTCCCTAACTAGAAACAAGCATATGAGCCTTTCCTTGAGGCACAGGCCTGTCGTTCAAGGTACACAGACGTCATCTTTAAAAAGACTACCTATGAAGATATCATTGGGACATTATCACTTTGGCCAGTCAACTGTTACAAATATATTCCAGTACTGAAATACAAGTGCAGGTACCACACCTAGCTCCTCCAGTAGATGCTGACCTTCAAACAGCACTGTGTGGAACTGGAAACCAAAGTGTGCTCCCAGGGGCCAACCCAGAGCCAGCTAAAGCACCTGCACAGAGCACTGCACAATGCAAGGAAGAACGAGGCACAACTGCATTCCTTATTTCACAGTACTCAGACTGCCAAATTCTTTCCTCACTATCCTTTTCCAAACTTATATAAAACCAAAAATCCAACAGACAAAACAAGTCCTCACCCTGAAGTAGCCAGACAGCCTCACTAAGCAGACATTCCTAGAATCTTGGTTCCTTTTCTGTCACATGTGCTTATCAGAGTTGAAAGAACCCACATAACACCTGTATGTTAAGAATCCAGATGCCTAACTATTGAAGTCATGTCCAAATGAAATACCTTTATGAATATTCCTTGGTGGTTAACTCCTCTTAGGGGAAAAGAGAAAAAAAAAAAAAAAAGATGCTGAGAAAAAAAAAAAACCCACAATCAAAGGAAAGGTCAAACATGAATTTAAAATTAAACTGTTCCCTGGAAAAATAATGAATTCACCTAACGTGTGGCACTACCTCAATATCCTCACTTGGTTACACCACTCTAATTCTTCTTTCTCAGGAAAAATAAGAAATTCCTAATCTAAATCAATGATAAATATGTCCTACAGAACTGTTTGCTCAACAAATATTTACTAAGCACCTACTGTGGGACTGGTCCCTTCTGTTAGAAAACATGCATCAGAGAAGATGGTAAAATTGCTACCAATGAGCCCTCTATTATAGCAAAGAAGACAGCAATGTTCATCCTGTTTTTAATCAACTAGCCAATAAGTAACATCACACAGAACAGAGAGTAAGGGTTAGGGCCCTTGTCTCTAGACAGTGACTTGTCTCAGGGTCTGGGAAAGGTGGTTTCTTCATTGGCAAAATAAAAACATTGACCTGAAATGTTTCTCAAACTTGAAAATGGGGCAACTCTACTTGTCCAACACTGGATAACATGTGTCCAAGAGGCCTCATAGCTTGAGAACCAAGCAGGGAATAAACTCTGTCCACCATGAGAACGCCTGTCATGATATGTATTGTGTACAGTTACATATATACTTCTCTGTGAACATGATAAATAAGCCGTAACTAAACCCCCACTGACAGAGAAACAGATGCTACTGAGAAAACTGTGCTAAGGAACACTGTTTATTAAAGCAGGATACACCTGATTCTGCTATTCACTGAAGGAGGATAAGAAGGGAATAGTAGATTGGCACCAGAAGGCACCCATAGTTTCCACATTTAGGTGAAGCAGGCAGAGTGAAAGTTAAATGTCACCTAAAGGTTCAGAATAAGTTGTTATCACAGTCTTCCAACATAAGGCATTTTCTTAGAGTCACCCAAGGGACAGCTTACTGCTTTTCTCCTAGGATGTATAGAAATCATGCTTTGTATATGACTGGCCATCTGGGACTAGACATTTGAGGAGTACAGTTATATAGAACAATCAAAAGACCTCTGTACTTTACTACTCTGGGGAGGTCACAGGTAGGTCAGTGGCCCCAATGTGCTTCAGACCCCACAGAAAATCAGACTGCTAACAAAAACTACCAGAAAAACTACTCCTCAGCCTGGAAAAAGAAATACACCTCCTTTCACAAACCATCAGCTTCAGATTGTTATAGTAATGGGGGAGGGTTTGACTGGATGGGAAAATGGTTTTTACTGCTTAAGTTCATCAAGTGGTGGCCAATATACTCCTTCTAAACTATTGTAACATATGATTCATCAAGGTCAATCAACCCTCTAAATTCTGCCAACTTTCTTCCCTGTCATCTTCTGCATTAGACAGGTGCCCACCAGCACTAACAGGAAGGGAAAGGGAGTCAGGATGACTATCTCCTCTCTTCTCTCCCAACACCAAGCACTCACCTCCACTGAATCCTCCCCACACCTCCCTATCTGAAAAAGAATCTCCTGGACCATTTTCTCTAGGCTCCTCTGCAGCAAGCCTCCTCCAGAAGGCAATGCCTGCCCAGGAGTAATTTGGCAGGGGCCACTGTTCCCATCTTGCCACTAGGAAAGCTGTATGAGACCCCCCCCCCATGATGCAGCCGCACTGATGGGACCTAACGGCTTAGGGTGACAGCTGACCTCTGGATTCCCCTCCTTCCCTAGGCTGCTGAGCTCCTCTTACCTCACTGACTATGCTTGCCCATCACATGCCAGGAGGAATTAATATTTTTGATACGTTCTTTTTAAATGGCAACTTATGATCATAACATATTCATCAAAAACAAATGTTTTTCCTTAAGAAACTATAGGTGTACACTAGATGTGAGATATATAGTTACATATCACATCTATTAAAAAAAAAACTATACATATATAGTTTTGGGGTTTTTTCTTTCTTTTTTTTTTTTTTTTTTTTTTTTTTTTGGTACCAGGGATTGAACTCAGGGACACTGGACCACTGAGCCACATCCCCAGTCCTATTTTGTATTTTATTTAGAGACAGGGTCTCACTGAGTTGCTTAGTGCCTTGCTTTTGCTGAGGCTGGCTTTGACCTCGCAATCCTCCTGCCTCAGCCTCCTGAGCTGCTGGGATTACAGGCATGCGCCACCGGGCCCAGCTAGATGTGATATATATTAAACCAACTCACTTATTATAAAAGGCATTGGTGCAAAAACAGTACCTTAACTCATCATCCTATGTAGAATTAAAAACCTGGGACTCAACGGGTTCATTTTTTAAGTCTCCTTCAGCAATTGTTACTGGAAAAACTAGAATTCTAATTAACACCCTACAACATATTATGCCTTCTTTTTCAAATCATACAAACACCATTTTGAAAAAATCTTTTTTGTTGTTAACCAAGTTAAGTTGTCTTTATGAAATTGTTTATACTTGCTACTGTGGATGCCTAAAAACAAGGTTGTATGGTTGTGTCCACTGAAACTGTGGACACAATAAAAACCTCTTGACCATTATATGAAAGGAAGTGCTCATCAAAGAAATGCCAAAGTCTGGTGCCTGTACTAAGTAACACAGCACTCAACTCTGTGCTCTCTACTCTAAGGCAGCACTCAGCTAAGCTCCATGTTTTCCGGACTATGTAACACAAGACTAAGCTCTGTGTTCTCTAGTCTAAGTAACCACACTCAGCTAAGCTCTGTGTTCTCTGAACTAAATCACATAGCACCAGCTCTATGCACTCTAACTAAAGCGCTCAACTAAGTTCTGTGTTCTCTGGACTAAGAAACAAGAAACACAGCACTGAACTCTGTATTTTCTTTATTTGCTCTGTTTCATGTGCTGGTGTTGTCCTCCCAGAAGTCAAGGCTAGTTAAGGACACATGCCATTTTTTACAACTACATGCATGTGCAGGGGCTTATACATCGATGTTTACAAACGTATGCTCTTGGATTATCTTGCAATATGACCTTGCAGAATATATAAGGAAATTCCTAATTTGCATACACTCATGTTCTTTCTTTATAAGAACGTTCTTTAGGCTTTTATTCAGAGTTAACTTTTATTTTTATATCACCTTAAAAATACCAAAAGCAGGCTGGGGTTGTGGCTCAGTGGTAGAGTGCTCACCTAGCATGCATGAGGCACTGGGTTTGATCCTCAGAACCACATAAAAATAAAATAAAGGTATTATGTCCACCTAAAACTAAAAAAAATATATAAAAAATACAAAGGGCAATTACTTAGAAAAATTAAAGATCAACAGAGAAACACAATTAGACCCTAATATGAAATTAGGGTCTAAATTCAACAACTGACTTCTAGAGAAGCCAAAACAAAAACAAAACACAAAGCAAACACAAAACTTAATGTACAGTCTTTGGGGAACATTTAGTGTTGGCAAACAACATACACAAGATTCCTGAAAGCATCCATATTCTCCTTTCTTTGCACACACCAACATACACAGAACTTAGAAGAGTTAAAGTCTTTTTTTTTTTTTTAAGTTTTGGTTCTTGGGGGATTACTGGAGAACTCAGTTATGCGGAACATCTCACTCCCCGAAGATGGCAGTTAAATGAAGTGTTACTCTGCTCTATTAACGAGTGTCAGAACCCTGCAGCTCAGATGCAAAGCAGAGAATTCAGGCAGTAGCTGAGTGTGACAAGTTGTGAAAGCAACTGCAGATGCGACCTGGTGACAGCCTCACCTCAGCTAAGCATGGAATGCCCATCCAGCATTGGCCATACTAGACTAAAACACACACCACTATTATTACAATGTTTTTCAAAAATAAGCTAACCCTCCAGTAGGTTGCTTTTTCCCACTCTGCTGGTTCTATACAATACACAGTGGATTTCTGCCTACGCATGGAATCTGATGGAGAGACATCTATCATCTGTCTCAGTGAATCCATTCTGTATCTCAGAAAGTTTCTAGTCTGTGTCAATAAAATGGCTGCTGATTTTTAGGTCATCTCAGTGAAAGGGATGAATAGCCTGCAACAAACAAAGCTGTCAGGGAGAATAATTTAAATGCACAAATTTTCTTAAAGGCTTTGTTTTTATTAGTTCCTGAACAGTCCTTCTTTAACAAGGAGTTTTAAAAGCGGGGGTGGACAGGTAAATATTAAATCTCTTTACTTTTGAAAACTATGTTATAAATTGGAAGCACTTTAAAATATATCTAGCAGGGCTATGGCTGTGGCTCAGAGGTAGAGCACTTGCCTTGCACATGTGAGGCACTAGCTTTGATCCTCGGCACCACAAAAAAAATAAATAAACAAAATAAAGGTGTTGTATCCATCTACAACTAAGAGTGTGTGTGTGTGTGTGTGTGTGTGTGTGTGTGTGTGTGTGTGTGTATGTGTATAAATATATATATATATACAGACTCCGTAAATTACTGTCTATTCAAACTACAGAATAGTAAACCAAGAAGTGGGTGGCTCTGCAGAAGCTGACCTAAAAGAGGTGTCAGTGAAATCAATGATACTTGCAGAACAGTGTCCCTTCACTCTAAGAAACATCTGTGCACGAAGACTTGTGCACTGCATGCTTCCATGGAACACTCTAACAGTCCCTCAGTTGTTTCTGTAGTCACAGACAAACTGTTCACTAATTAATACAAAAGAAACACCCTAAACACACTTGAACACAACACTGAAACATTCAGTTTCTGCCAGCTACTGCCCCTTATATGCTCTATGAATCTATGCAACTTATCTGGGCTAATAGTTAAGCTGAAAAGAAAAGCAAAAGAAATAGGGCAGTACATTAGGAGTTTACGTCATTAGTCTATTAATCCTTAGTTATCCTCAGCCTTGATTTTACGATACCCTTAGAAATTGACCAACTATGGCTAGGAATATATATATGTCTATAAACTTCCTCAAAAGAAAATTACTTTTGCTGGACACAGTGGCACACACCCATAATCCCAGCAACTCAGGAGGCTGAGACAGGAGGATCACAAGTCCAAAACCAGCTTCAGCAACTTAGAGAGACCCTGTCTCAAAATTTAAAACAAAGGGTGGGGGCTGGGTAGCTCAGATTCACCTGAGGGTATGTACCCCAGGTTCACACCCCAGTACAAAAAAAATTACTTTTGCCCACCTAAATTAAAAAGAAGATAAACCACCATGCTTCAGGTAAAGGAATGCGAAACTGGGATGACGTTTTAATTCAAGGGCAGAAGATGTGGTTTTCAGGCCATTATTTTATTTCTCAAATAACCATTTCCATCCTGGGAGGCACTTCTGGAGTTACCCTTCTGTCTCCAGAGGGCAAAGCTCAGGAAATACCTGTTTTTCCTCTTCTCCCCTCCTCACAAAGGAGGGGCTTAAAACACATCACAAAAACTAAAACAGAATTATAAATCTAATGCAGTCTTCCAAAATCTCTACCCCAGCACCATTCAAGGAAAAGTTGCCCATCTCCACATGGCCTATACACAAGGAATTCCTGTATCCTGACTGACAAAGCACAAAATTTGGTTATAGCATCTAAGTTAAAAAATGTCATTTTCCAAGTTTTTTCTCTTTTAAAGCATAAAGAAAATTGTTAATATTATGACATAAAATTTAATGTATTTTTTACATTGGTGAGCATATAACCTAGAATTTAGTATTTAGAACCAAATATCTTCCCTAGGTATCTGGCAATAAAAGCATATGAAAACGTTATATGTTCAAAACAATCATTATCATTTTCGAGCTGATTTTTGTTTTATTTTATTGAATGTGTGTTTTGTTTTCTTTAGAAGAAAGCATCAAAGTTCACATTCTGAGAACAAAGTCATAATCGTGGAAAGAAAACAAAAAAGAAGGAAACAAAAACCTTTGCATTCTCTAATATTTTATCCATGTTGAGCTAATTTCAGATTTTTTCAATGCCAAAGTTTATTCATATTTGTAAATAAATACTGTCAGCCGGGTATAAACTGGAGTCATCTGCCACCCATGGAGGAAGCTTAATGACCAGTGACTACATCAACTGTCATTTCCTTTTTATAGTAACTGAAACAAAACAAAACAAAGTAAAATGGGGAGCAGGGTTGAGGTATAGGAAGAGGAGGGGGTAAAAAAACTACCAATTTCCTACTGAAGGCAGCAATGCCAAGTTGGATCAGAGAGATATGAAGTTAGGATCCTTCTGTTAAGAACAATCCAGATGGGCATCTCTCATATTCCTTTCAAAGAACAGCTAGGGAATTTAACCTAAAAATAAATTTTTTTTAATGCTAAGAGACTCTTGAAAACATGTGTACTATCCATAATCCACACAGTGAGAGCCACACTGCAGGATCTGTGTGTGGAGTCCAAATTAGTCCAAGTGTGCAAGACATAGGAGAGGAGAAAGAGCTGGCATGTGGAGCAGCGAAGCGGCTGAGCTTACTGAATTACACTGTGAGAAAACACATCAACATATAAGGACCTAGCTCAATTCAGGTAAAAAGCACTGAATTGTAAGTTTGAGCTCTTGATGATTAAGATAGAAATATATGAGAGATAAACTGTCAATAGGTGAAATTCCTGAGATATTCTAAAATTCTGAAACATTTCTATTATTTACAAGAATAATACTACAATTTTGCATTTCTGCTATAAGACAATGTTATATAAATTGGTACACAATGGGCTAATAACACCTAGTCAAATAATAACAGCTACACAAGTAGCCAGACCAAGTAAACACTATTATGGCAGAATTCCTATTAAATGAAGAGATGTCATGAACAGAGTGAAAATAAATGAAATACATCGAAAAAGAAAAAAGTTTTAGTCCTTTCTAAAAATTTATGATAAAAGCTTTAAGCAGAGCATATATCAAGGAGCCCTATCACTATCCTGCAAAGATAATGACAGTACAAATTTCAAGGGGACCCATTTGGCTATAGTTTTTTATCTTACACTGAAATACTGCATCTCAAGCTCTAGTTTTTTCAAAAAGGCAGAGAAGCCACGTAAAAGTATAGGGATAACAAAGAAAATGAAAAAGGGAAAAATCTCTCTCATAGTTTCTAAAGAAATTAGATTACAAAACTGAGCTAATCATCCTGAAGCCTATTCAGTTACGTCTTGTCTTAAGAAAATCCAATGTACATAAATTCAAATTAACTGGACAGTTAAGTCAATTATTCACATAATAAAAGATATTACATTCTAATATATTTTGCTAGAGAATTTATACTGAATTCCCCTAAGATAAAATTTTCAAATGAGAGCTCCACGTCATGTTAATGTGAATTAAATTAAAAAGGCTTTTGTAGCCACTTACATTTAAGAAATACTACCTCTTTTTAGGCAATGATTCACTAAAATACACTTTAAATACCCGCTTCAGGGCTATACCAACAAGGACAGCACACTTCTTACTGTAGGTCTGAGTTTTAAGTTATTCAGGACAAGAACTAAGTTAAAGGACTCAAGAAAATCACCTAGAAAGCCAAAGAGTTACATAGACCAGAAGGCAATGCTGTAGGTCTAATAATGAACTTCTAGGAAAAAATTTCCACTTACTCATTAAGGAGACAGACACTATGCTAGATGCTAGACATGCAGGCAGAAGGTCTATTCCCCTTAGGCCGAGGGGGCGGCGGGGGGGGGGTGATAAAACAGGAAAACAATGGGGACTCATGGCTCTCTAGGAGGATGCTGTGGACCACTGCAGAAGACCCTCAAAACAGAGGACCTGTCAGAATATTTAGGATGCTGGGAAAAGGCAGGAGATCCAGGACTTGTTTTCTTAAGTCACAATTAGAACTTCACAGGTAAGCCATAAAACAGAAGACACACTGCAGACATTATTGACTATTCTTCTGCTTTTAACGAGGAATTGAATCCTCATGTTTGTGTTTAATAAAAGCATGCCCTGGCATGGATACACATCTGGAAACATTTTTAGATAATGTATTCTATAGGCTTTGTCCTATAGGCTTAAACCTATAGAATTCATAACAGAGACAAAATGAAAAGTTTCTAAGAAGATTCCTCAGATAAAACCTTGTAAAAGGCATCATTTTCTGTCTTTCTAAATGTGAGGTATTTCTAGAGGCTTGCTGCCTTACATATTGTATTCAAAGATGTCTACAGCTCCATCTGCTGACCAAGTCCTAAGCCTGCATGAGGAAGGCTAGAAGGCACATCAGACCAAGTACACTCAGGCCCTGGAGACAGAAGAGAAAACTGAGCCTCCTAACTCCTCTCACATACTGCCAATTCAGAAAGGCCTAAAAAGTTAAAACTTCCCTTATTCTGACACAGAAGGGAAATTAGTACCAAAGAAAAACCTTTCTGAAACGTGTTTTTGGATCTATACATAAATAAGACATGCTAGTTCATGTTTAAATAAGAAAAAAATGCAAATAATCTATAAAATATAGAGTGACACTTATATCTATATTCTGTTTTCATTAAAACTTTCATTTATCCTCAGGGCTAAACTGAATCTAACCATTAACTTACATCTTAGAAGGGGTGGGTAGGAGAAAGGGTTCACATGAATTACATACCATGTTAACTCTAAGCCTACTGATTACATTAAAAGAAAAAAAAAAACCCTAGATATCGTATTTATAACTCCTTCAGTTACATTACACATATCTCTCTAAAGAAAAATGCATTATTTATCAATCAACTAAAAATATAGCACAATTAATATTTAAATATCAGAGAAATATTCCCTATTCTTCAGAATCAGGACACAAATGAGAAACAACCTATTGTTAAATACCCATAAAAGCTAAAACATGCACTTCCATCAATTCCCAGTAATACAAATATATTCTCATCTCTTTTTGCATAAAAGTAAAATTTTCAATCAAATAAAGTACTGAACACAGAATGTGGTGAAACAGGCCTTTAAATAATATCTTGAGGAAATGTAAAGGATGTAAAGTGATTGTATTTCAGAATCACTCCCCTAGAGTCAAACTCCACTGAAGACTCTAGCAGCCCTCAGCAGATCACCTGACTGCCTTATGCCTCAGTTTCTCTCTCTAGAGCAAGGACGATGCTAGCCAGGCCTTGGAGGGTCACCAAATCCAATCTGTGAGATGTTTTCAACGCACCTGGCCAGGTACAACAAGGACTTACCAAACCCTGGCCTTTCTGCACCTCTCTCTGGTCACAGTGCTCCAGTCTTCCTTGAGTCCCGTTTTTGCAGGTAGCAAGCACAGTAGAGGCACAATGGCTGGTCCCCCTGTGCTCACATCTGTTCCATCACAGGAGAGTACAATTACCTTGTTCTTTACACATAAAACTCTCTTTGTCCCTCAACTCTCAAAACACTGAAGAATTCTGCTTGGTCTAGAGTACAGGTTAGCAGAATTAATTCAGAGAACAACTGTTGGCACTTTTTAGTCAGGGCATCTCAATGTACTAAGACAACAATGTTCAGAGACCAGAGAGTCACATGAAAAATTGACACCCATAAATGAGTACACTAAGAGCCAATAGTAAAATGACAATAAAGCATTATGGCTATAGAAATGGGAAAGGGGGAAAGACCACAATCTAAGTTAATAATAAATAATAATAATAATAATAAAGTGCAAACTAATGAGTGCATGAAGAAGGGCAGAATTAGAAACATAACCTTTTTGCAATATTCCCTGTACCAAGAGGCAAAGATCATCACGGGTTTTAGACCCAACAGGAAAAAAGGCTGCTGGAAATAAGATATTCTCCTATCTCAAAGTGTCACTTCACTAAATTTAAACAGGAAAACATGCCTTCCAATGGAGAACTGTGGCAGACACCATCTTAAACAAGGGATCCAACTCAGCACCCAAGAGCAGGACATCTGTTCTGATGGGACACAAAAAGCACATGACTAGGGCTGAGAGACACTTTGGGCAAAAAAGGAAATCAAGAGAAAAATGCAGAACGAGGGGCATTGTACAAGAATGTTGATTGCAATGGGCCCAGTGGCACATGCCTATAACCCCAGCAATCTGGGAGGCTGAGGCAGGAGAATCACAAGTTCAAGGTTAGCCTCAGCAATTTAGCAAGACCCTGTTGGAATAACTTTCGGTTCACAGCTAGTAGCTACGAGCAGCTCAGAGTACAGGCCTGACAGGAACACCTGCAGGGTGGAATGCTCTGCTCTAGTGAGCCATCTGTGAAACCACATCCTCAGTACTTGTGGTTAGTGTTGCCAAGCTACCAGGCTACCAGGTCAGGAGTCTGAGAGTCAGGTGCTTCACGGCATGAAATCCCCAACTCATAAGGCCCCTCTCTCTTAGGGACAAAGACCCTTCCAGACTGCCTTCCACCACAACAGCAACATTTAGTGCTTCCTCATAGTGCGGGTACATTAGGCATAAGATGATTGGCTTATAGATGTTAAGATACTTATGTGTGATTGGCAGGCATGCCCTACCTGAACCCTATAACAGCTGTATGCATTAAAAAAAAAAAAAAAAAAAAACGAGCTTGCTGAAAGTGGACTGCAGTTTCTCATCAGCCAGCTTTCTCACTAAGCTCTGGGTATCCGTGTGTTGATTTGATACTGCGTCTCTACACCACCACCACCACCACCACCACCACCACCCTCAACAAGGTAGCAGAGTGACCATTGGCCAGAAGTGACCAGAATGCATACAATTTGTACAAGACCCTGTCTCAAAATAAAAAATAAAAAGGGGTGAGGATGTAACTAAGTGGTTAAGTGCCCTTGGATTCAATCCCTCATACCAAAAGGCAGGGAAAGTTGGGGAGAGATGGTTGCCTTGTATTCTTCACAAAAATAATTAAAAAGTCATAAGATATAACAAAAAATTTGTGTGGACAACTGCCATAGAATAAGTGGCCAAAGAACATTATATCTAACTGCAGTGAGTGAATCCTTATTAAATCCTACATCTTAAATAAAGTATCAAAGACATTTAAGGGAAAGCTGGATCAATATGAAGATAATCCAGACATTAGATGGTATCAGAGAATTTCAGTTAATTTTCTTAAATTGATAATATTCTGCATTGGACAACATCTTAATTCTTCAAAAGATATATGCTTGGAGGGCTCAGCCAAAGAAAATAAGTGTGCATTTTATAAATATATAGTTTGTGCATGTGTGCACAAGATAGAAAGGAAAAAAAATGGAATAAAAACAATAGATGGCTGGGTACGGTGGCGCATACCTGTGAGCCCAATGGCTCAGGAGGCTAACACAGGTGGATTGCAAGTTCAAAGCCAGCCTCAGCAACTAACCAAAGCCATGAGCAACTCAGTGAGACCCTGTCTCTAACTAAAATAGGAAAAAGGGCTGGGGATGGCTAAGTGGTTAAGTGCCCCAGGTTCAATCCCCAGTCCAAAAAAAAAAAAAAAAAAAAATATATATATATATATATA
Organism: Urocitellus parryii; assembly: GCF_045843805.1. Lineage (NCBI taxonomy): Eukaryota > Metazoa > Chordata > Mammalia > Rodentia > Sciuridae > Urocitellus > Urocitellus parryii. Next base: position 79,053,012 of record NC_135539.1, read on the forward strand.
TATATACATACACACACACACACACACACACACACAAAACAATAGGTGACTAGGTGAATTCAGGGGAAGGGTTAATGATTTACTTCTTATTCTTTCAACTTTAGTGTAGGCTTAAAACTTTTAAAAATAAAAAGGTTAGAAAGAATCTGCAGGCTTGCGAGTTAAGACTGGTAGGAATTCTCACTCCTGTCCTCTGAACCTTGGTTTGCCTTCACTGTATGCTCCAGGGAAGAACAGCACTACAGTAGGAAGGGCCCCCACTCCTACCCCCACACCAGTGTGCAGGACTGCCAGGTGCAACCTTTGCATGTGGATCCCCTCTGCAGGTACTGCACATCAAATCCAGGCTCATTTGGTTCGGAAGCAGTTGCTGTGGCCTCATCCCCAATCCTGAGTATGGCAGATAGGACTGAGGTCCACATGAGATGGAGTCCCACATTGGAGCTCTCGGGGGGTCAGGCTGGGCTAGGTTTACTCTGCAGTGTGATAAAGTGACAACACTATGTTGTGTCAGTCACTGAGAACAGGAAGATAATTTCTATTGGCTACCGTTACCTGAGGTACTAGACTAAAAACCCATCTCACATTAGGATTAAATAATTCAAAACAAAAGCAGCTCCTAGAACAGACCAAGTCATATGAAAAGACCTCAATACACTTTTACAATACAATCCACAATTATAAACAATTCCTACACATCCTTGTTTTCTATCTCAAGCTTCTTTAAAAACTTCGTCCTATTTTCCTTTCAAATATTTTATCATCATTTTAAACAAGAAACTACAACTTAATATTTAACATTAAATATATAAAACAGACTTTTCATATTTTTCAGTAGCCAAATGAACAAGTATTCATTCATTTAAAAAATGGCAGAGTATCAAACAGAACAAGCACTGTCATCCATGTTGGAGACAGTGACATTGTAAAGGGGGGCAGTAGTACAAGGGGGAGCAGTGGAGAAGAATACTGGGGAAGTGTGCCTGGACAGGACTCTTTTATTTTTTTTAATCAGAGCAGTTTAGTTATATGTAAATACGTTCATTTTCACAAAATCATACAAGCATGGAATTTGATTTCATTCCCCAGCGCCCACTTCTCCTCCCCTCTACTCTACTGACCTTCCTTTCACTCATTTATTTTTGATTGGAGCTTTCTACACACACACATACACACACACACAATTCACTATGGTATATTTATACATGCATGTAGCATGATTTTGTTACATTCATTCCACATTTCTTCCCCTTTCTCAATGGACAGAGTTCTTACTAATGGACCAGGAGCGGGGTAACATGGAAGAATGGCGAAAGAGAGATTTTTTAAAAGAGAATCATCAAGAAATATTTCACGGTTTATGTCACAAGGAACTGGACAGATGGTCTCCTTGCTTACTGAGAAGGATCAAACTGGAAGAATGGGTTTGTGGAAAGAAAGAGTTAAGACATCCTCATGCTCAAGATGTCTGAGAGAAATCCAAGTAGAGAGAGACACATGCTAGTCTGTGTGTGTGTGTGTGTGTGTGTGTGTGTGTGTGTGTGTATGAGACAGAATATGTCTTTTACCAGAACATACCTGAAAAACACAAGTAAAAACAGAACCAGACTAGACTAAGGAAAGCTGCACTAAGACAACCTAGGAGGGTCCAGCAGGAGCTGCAGTCAGACCCATGAACAAAGCCTAGAGTGCTTCCTGGTTCTTCCTTCTCCCTCTGTCTCCTCACCACCCCATTCCATTCCCATCCTATTTCTTGACAGAATATTAAAGTCTTTCTTAATCCCTAAAAATTCCTTGAAAATGCAGCTAAATATTTAGGAAAAGCACAGACATTTGAAAAAGAGTAGAGGTGCAATTACTGAAAATTTTCATTAGAATTAAGTTTTAATGGTAACTCATAAATCTTTTTTCATAAACAGTTAAGATCTCTGAACTCACTCCGTGTGTCCTTGGAAAACATTCACAGAGTGAATGGAAGGGTCCCTGAAATCCCAGAGACGGAAGGTCGTGTCACGGGAGGAGGTCACCACTAGCCGCTGAGTGGGGTGTGTACAACAGTGAGTTAACTCCTGGTCATGCCCTACAATCAAAGATGACAAAAGTGCGAGATCATCCACCTGTAGATTCGCAATTAGAGTGAAACTTTTTGAAAATATAAAAACTTAAAAATACCTCTTTATAAACACCACTGCTAACAGCCAATGGAAAAGAAAACCTAAAGGAATCACTTAGTAACGTGTGCAGTCAGGGTGGGACCAGCTTTCTCAAAGAAGCTGGGTTCACTTCAGGCAGCCACTTTAAAGGAGCATACATAGATGTACATACAACTCATTTTTCTGATCCTAACAAGATGTCAGAGAAATCACTAATGGGCTGAGTACAAAAGCTTAAATCTTAATCCTTCACTTCTAGAATAATTTCTACTGGCCTAATATTCTGTCCCTCAGTAAAAGACATGTACTATAACAATGCCCTTACCTTGCATTTGGGCAAAATCTTTAAATGAAGTATCTCCTGGTAATTAAGATACATTATAGACAAACAAAACTTCCTGATGTAATTAAGGTCCCTAAAAGGGTTGACTTTGAGTTAATCAAAAGAAAGCTTGTCCTGGGTGGCTTCATCTAACCAGGCCCTCTCAGAGGTGGGAGAATTCAGCGCTCCTAGTGGCCTGGAAGAAAGCAAACTGCAACGTGAGGCAAGGCCTTTAGAGGGACCCAGAGCAACCTCCAGCTGCTCAAAGCAGTCTCCAGCTGACAGCAAAATAATGGGGGACTCAGAAGAGGATCACATGCCCCAGTGAGGTCCTGCCCCCACAACACCCTCACTTTGGTCTGCAAGTCCCTGAGCAGAGGAGCAGAAACGATCCACCCAGAAACACAGACCAGGAAGCCATAAGAGTGGATTCCTGTTGTTTTAAGTCACTATGTCTATAGAAATAGAAATTATCACAGAGAAATAGAAAACCAATACAACTATACTTCAAACATTGAGATACTCTATGCTACAATTAATATCCTAAAGATAAAATAAATTTAGCTATCAATAAATTTAATTAGAAATGATCTCCAAAATTTACAATGGAAGAGCCAAGAAGACTAAAAACAATTCTGGCCAAAAAGTCATTTGTACAACAAACATAAATATGCAAACACAAACTGAAAGAACCAACTAGCAAGTTAACATGTTCTATTAAGGTACCTGTCAGAGAATGAACAAGCTCGGACGTCTCAACATCGTACAGGTTTGCTGTTCTGTCCCACGAGGCTGTCACTGCCTGCTTCCCTCCAACTAGCCAGTCAGCAGCTATGACCACTCCCTGGTGGCTTTTAAGAGATGTCAGCGGAACCCGAATAGTAGGGCAGTCACTAGACACGTCTCCATCGATATCAGGCTCATCTTTATCAGAGCACTCTATTTCGTCTTCTCCAGATATTTGTTGCTAAAGGTAAAAATCACAAAAGAAAGATTTCTTGGGAATCTTGAGTTTTTTTCTGTCACATTACACAATCAGATTGGTCTTATCTATCCTAGGTCTTATTATGACCAATACAAACATAGTATCTAATATATAATTAGTGCTCAATGAATATTTATCAATTTTATGATTGGCTGAAACTGAAAGACAAATATTAAAAAAAAAAACACTACTGACCACTAAGACATCAAATGAAATACAATCCATTTCTACTGACCAAGAAAATGACAAATAAAATGATTCTTGACATTTTAACTTTTTGCCACTTATTAGTAGAAATGTAATATAAAACTAAACAAATACTATTAAACATCACTAACATCAAAAATGCATTTCAATTCCCAGGAGTTAATACAAGCTTATAATTCTAAAATAATTATAGAATTCTACTGTACACTAATATGGGAATTCACTTTATTTCCCAATGGGATCAGTGAAGAATTTGTCAAATGCTAGAGATAAAACAGTCAGTCTAAGCTTGAAGAAAATGCTTATTCATTCAGCAAATATTCATCAGGTGCTTACAAACGGACCGGGCACTGTTTACATGGCAGAGAAGGGGACAAATGCCATCTATCTTATGTAAGACTACATTCATTCTAGGTGGTAAGAACGTTGGAATAAACAAGACTGACAAAGTCCTTGCCCTCACAGAACTTCTATTCTGACAAGGAAGAAACACATGCGCGTGCGCGCGCGCACACACACACACACACACACACACACAGTAATATGATGGAGGGCCAACATTCCAGCATATAGGCACAGGCAACAACTACCTCAAGAGTGCCCCTAAAGCTTAGGAAATAATGACAAGAGTTAATAAGTAGGATAGGATCAAATTTTAAAAACAAAAAACCTTCTTCTACACAGCAGAGGGAACAAGAATGTGAAAAGAGAACCTACATTTTACAGAATGAAAGAAAATCTTATCTTCTGACAGAGGATTAATACCTAGAATGTATAAAGAACTCAAAAAACACCAAAAAGAACAAATAACAATACATGGGCAAGTAAATTAAACAGACACTTCACAAAAGAAAAAACACAAATGGCCAATAATTATATGAAAAAAAGTTTAACATCATTAACAATTAGGGAAACGCAAATCAAAACTACACTGAAATTTCACCTCACTCTAGTCAGAATGGCAGCCATCAAGAATACAAAAATAATAAATGCTGGAGAGGAAGTGGAGAAAAAGGAACACTTTTATACTGTTGGTGGGACTGGGACTGTAAGTAAGTACAACCACAGTGGAAATCAGTAGTCAAAAGACTAGTCATAGAACCACCATATGACCCAGCTATACCAACTCCTCAGTATTTATTTATCCTAAAGAATTAAAGTCATAACACTATAGTGATACATACATACCCATGTTTATAGCACAATTCACAATAGCCAAACTATGGAACCACCCTAGGTGTCCATCAATAGATGAGTGGATAAAGAAAAGGTGTGTGTGTGTGTGTGTGTGTGTGTGTGTGTACATACATAATTAGTGCAAATACACAATTAGTGCTCAAGAACACACACACACACACAAAGTTTTATTCAGCCACAAAGAAAAATAATATTATGTCATTTGCCGGAAAATGGATGAAACTTAAGACCATCATGTAAAGTGAAATAAGTCAAAGTCAGAACATCAAGGGTTGTGTGTTTTCTCTCATACGTGGAAGCTATAGAGGAAAAAGGGAAAGAAGGGGGGGGTGTCACATGAAAAGCAAAGGGAGAATAGAGAAAGGAGACAAGGGGTGGGAAGAAGGGATACAGGGGAGAAGCACAGGGTAGAGATACTGGCCAAATTATATTGCTATATTGTGTGCATGTACTGATATGTAACAATAAATGCCACCATTATGTACAACTATAATGCACCAACAAAAAAGGAAAAATAAAGTTCACACTGAAATCAAAAACAATTTTTGTCACATGTACGTACACACACTAGTATAAGAATATATGTCACATGTGCATAAATATGCAAGGAAATATGTCATATGTATGTGTACTAGTATGAGAGTATTTGTTATGTACATATACACAGTCAAGTAGTGATATGTGCTGTGAAGAAAAATAAGAGGTAGATAGTCAAGGGCTGCTAATTCACTCAGAATTATTGACAAAAGACTCTGACAAGGCAACACTTGAGTCAGATTGTGAAGGAAGAAAGGGAGTAAGCCATACCAATACTAAAAGGAACTGCAGAGCAAACAGTGTAAAGTCCTGTCTGTGCTACAAAAAAAAATGAGGGTGTCAGTATGGGGGGCGGGGGAGTAGGCAGACATAGGTAAAGTGGTATAAAACCTGGTATAAGACCATGAAAAGACTTTGGTTTTATTCTGTGTATTATGGAAAATCATCACAGTTTTAAGCAGGGATGAGACAGAATCTGATCTATGCTGTGTGAACAAGGGGAAAGTGAGAAGAGGGTAGGCAGCTACTATGGTGGGCTGATTCACATGCTGAAACCCTGACCCCCAGGACCTCAGAATGTGACTATACTCAGAAAGAGAGCCTTTGAGCAAGACCATCACGGTGAGCTCTTATCCACCATGACTGGCATTGTTAAGAGGAGAGTAGAGCACAGACACACAGGAAGCACACAGTGAGAAAGTGGCTGGCTCTCTGAAAGCCAAGGAGAGAGGCCGCAGAAGACCTTGAACGTGCAGGCTCCAGGACTGTGATGACATAAATTTGTTGTTGAATCTGCACAGCCTGTAGTACTTGGTTATGGCCGCCCTGGAAACAACAGGGAGAAATTCAAAGAGTACAAAGGTGCAGGTAAGAGAAGGCAGCCTGGGCTAGAACAGTGGTGACAGAAATGAGACGAATATCCTCTGGGTAGAGCTTCAGGATTTGCTGACAGATTGATATGCACTATAAGAAAACACAAGAGTTTGCAGACAATTTAAAAGTGTTCAGCCCAGCTGGGTGCCACGGTGCACACCTGTAATCCCAGTGACTCAGGAGCTAAGGCAGGAGGAGGATCCAAGTTCAAGGCCAGCCTCAGCAACTTAGTGAGGCCCACAGCAGCTTACTAAGACCCTGTCTCAAAATAAAAAGTGAAAAAGGTTGAAATATGGCTCACTGGTGAAATATCCTGAGTCCAATCCCAAGTCCCAAGAAGGAGAAAAAAAAAAAAAGGTATATTATCTAAACCACTGGGTAGATGGTGACATTTCTGAGATGGGTAGCACAACAAAAGGAACAGACTGGGGACAACATCCAGAACCCAATTTCAGTAGGTTTGCAGTGCTATGGGACATCCAAGGAGAGATGGAGTGAAGAGTCAGATGACTACAGAATTCTGGATTTAAAAAGAGAGCTACATACAGTACACACTGTTGGGATCAGCAGCAACAAATAGTTGGTAAAGCAATGGGTGCTAAATGAGACCACCTGGCACTAGTGTGGGAGGACAGCAGGTGAGCCATGGAGTGTTAGGAGAAAGGAGACCCCTACACAAAGGTGAGCAGGCAGAGCATCCAAAATGAAAAAGAGGTGTGGAGAGGAAGACAGCCAGACAGCAAGGGTCAAAAAGAAGGGAAAAAATTAGAGAAATAAAGTATGAAGTGGAGAGAGGATCACAGATAAGAAATAAAATGAAGGAGGCAAAGAAGCAGCCTGTAAACGTCCACTGGGTGGACAACAGGGAGGGATGTCAAAGACAAGGCTCAACAAAGTGGCAGGGGCACAAAGCTGGCCCAAGAGAACAGTGCCTCAGGAGGGAAAGGAGCACAGGTAACACTTCTGAGGTCAGCATGAGAAGGCTAATGGAGTGGTGGTTCTGGGTAAGCTGTGGGATAGATGTGCTACTGAGAAGGACCCAAGAAAGGAAACTTCTGATGACACAGGGCAGAGGGAATCATTGCTGGAGCAACATCCAAGCAAGAAGATGAAAACGAAGAGGACCCTAATGATGGAGGCAAGTCAGGACCCCTGACTGCAAGTCAGCTGGTGCCATGACACATAAGCAGGGGGAGGTGGGTACAGAAGTTCTTTCCAACTGGTTCCATCTTCTCAGAGAACCAAGAAGCGAAAGTTTCAGTTGCAGAGTGGGGGCTGGGAAAAGGATGGTAGCAGTGCAAGGCCACAAAATTAACCCAGATTGCCCACAGGGTGCTTACTGCTCAAGTCAGGAAAGGGACCAAAAAAAAAAGTAGATTTAGCCAGAGGTGGGATTTCTCCAGGAAGAGAGGATTCATGATCTTGTGAGAGAGTTCAGCATAAATGATCATACAACACATTACCCATTTTAGATTACGCTAAACACCATAAAGAAAAAGAGAAAGACGTGTTGAGAATGCACAAGGGTGATCTAACCCTTTAAGGAAGCCACATCTGAGCAACATGTGCAGGATGAGGAGTTCATGTAGGTCAGAAGGGGGCACACTAGGAAAAGGAGAGAATGTGTTAAGTGCAGGGCAGCGAGAGCCACTGAGTTCAGTTGAGGGTGCAGAGGGAAGGAGTGATAGAATAAAAGGTTAGAAAGGCTGGCAAAGGGCCATCAAAACAGAAGGGATTTTGAAAGGACTTCACCTTGAAGGCAAGGGGAAGACACTGAAGTGACAGCATGTGCATTCTAGAAAGATCATTCCTTATGGACTACCAAAAGGAAGTGTCATGGGCAGCCACACCTCAGGCAGAGAGACTAGGTAAGCCACAACCACGTGATCAGGCTGGAAAAAGATAAGGGCTTGTGAAACTGGAAGAGCAAAGGGCTGACAAAACCTTTTTCCTTCAGCAGGAAATGAGTGCCTCACTCCTAGGGCATGCTGCTTAAGATAAAAATGACACCAGGTAGATAAGCTGCATCCAAGCGGGGAGGAGGAAGTCCACATCATCTTAAATTCCTACTGGGAACATCCAGCTCTCAGTCTGGTGTCTGGCTGACTCTTGTCCCTGATGCTGCCTGTGGAACCATTCAGAAGGCAATGGCCTCTAGGCTGTAAGGCTTCCCAACTCCCACAGCTGCTCCTGAGCAGTCCTATTCATCTGTACCTGCATTGTCCCTGGGTGAGGACATAGCAGGTGCTAGTGGACATTCTACAGAAGCAGTATCCCAGGAACAGAGAAATGTGACTTTAAGAACTGTAATCAGTAAGACTCTGTGGACTGTTTAGAAGTGAAGAAGGGTGAAGATAAGAGGAGTCTAATAGAATTCCAAGTTTTCTGAGTTTTGTTAACCGCTAGAACCCTGACCTAGAACAGTGAACCCAAGAGGCTACTTAAGTAAGTATTTTTTGATGGAAGGAAATAAACAACTAGGTATACAATAGAACTACTTCCTCACACAGGAAACATGGAGGGGGTTTGGGAGCAAGATCATATGTTAGAGGTTTGGGTCACATTTAGTGTGAGGCACTTAAAAGTTCAACTGAGGGACTGAACATGCAGAGTGGACATGTGGGAGCTTGGAAGGGAGCCCTGGAGTTCCTGGTTATCAGAATCCCTGTTTTAAAAGGTGAAACAAAGTTAACAACTTACACAAGTAATTCTTCCACTACACAAGATACTAAAAGGTACTGTACAGTATTAAGAATAATTATAAGCTCTTTTAACCTTCATTTGACAAAGCGCAGGGGCTAGAAAGAGTAGAAATTACATATATACACATATATGTGTGTTTTTTTTAACCATCTTAGAGCTAATTAATGTGTTTAATGGTTTTACTGACAGCAATATTTTAAGAAAATGTCCAGAAATTGCCAATGTAATACTGATAAAGTATCTACTAAGTCCTCAAAATCAAAGAGTCACTGAATTTGTGTTTTAACATAGCAAAGACCACACTCGAAGCCACTTAGTTAACTCCTTTCAATTCCCACTTTGGGTTGGAAAAAATTAACCCTACTACTTAATGACTAAATGTCACAAAACAAATGTGTAACACCTATCTACTTGGTAATCTAAAATCTCTTTATTCTACATACCCAAATATTTCTTAAATAAATCAACACTGGGGATAACTCACAAATAAAACTCACTGATGCAAATTTTAAAGATAACATCTGTGGGAAAACTGTATTGATTCAAGACAAACACAGATTTTAACAGATTAGAGTCTGTCTTAAAATCTACGTTTAGAATTGCTAAGCAAATCTGAGTCAAGACTGGCCAGCAAAAGTTTAAGAAAACAAGCTGATTTCAATTAAGAAGCATCTTCATCCAGCAATAACTACAGAAGGATACTGCCTACTACCAAGGAGGTGAGACAGGAGCTCACTGAAGCCATCCAAATATCTGTAACGCAGGCTCATCTTTAATTCAAACTGAGCTCCTCCCACTCCAACATTAGCCCCAAATATGGAGGTAGCAGTTATCCAGGGAAAAAGCTGTCATGTTAAATGCAAGCAAAATAATGAAGAGAAAACAAAGTTATTTTAGTATTCCAAGTAAACTATTAAATGCTTTTTAAGTACTGTACAAAAATTTTCCTCTACCAATATTGGGGTTTTTCCAAATTTTATTTGGAAAACAATCCTGATGATATTCAGTTTGTGAGTTTTCTGAACATTAATCCTCACCCTCATTTCTTTGCCTTTGTCCCTCAACAGTGCTTAATTTTTTTTCCCCTAATGCACAATGTAAGTATGACACATAAGAGTTGGGAATTCCACAAGGAAGAAAAAAACTGTTAAATATATAACTGTCCCACCATATCCGAGGGTGATATGTTCCAAGAGGTTCTGCAGATTCTTTAACAGACTGTACTGAACTGTATAAATGTTTTTGTAAACATAGATACCTTTGATAAAGTTTAATTAGCAAAAACTAATAACAAAATAGAATAACAATGGTATTTTTTTAAAAAAAATATTTAAAATTTAAAGTTTATTTATGTATGGATTTCTCCATTTAATATTTTCAGATTATAGCTAACCACAGGTAACTGCAACCTCAGATAGCAAAACTGTGAACTAAGGGGGACCACTACATACTCAATTAAAAATGAATTGTTAAGACCTTTCAACTGAAAGAAGCTCATTTATTGCCGGAATTAATTGCTTAACCTGCCTCCAAATACAATGATGTTTAGAATGTTTACAAAGCAGAAAAGTAAATTAATATTCAAAGACAGAAATACAAAAACTAGATTACTGACATCCTCACAACAATCACAGCCCAACACAAACTGAAACCTCACAGACTTGCATTGACTACATAAAATCATGTGCTGTCACCATTTCAACCTGCTTATGCAGCAAAGAGAGAGACTAACCATTGTGATGACAACATCACTAAAATTTACAGTGCAACAGAAACTAGGAAGGATAATTTTCATTCAAAGAATAATTAAAACCATCATGTGATCATATATCTACTGACTCAGAATGAAGTAGTGCAAAAGTAATTTAAGGACAGGTGGATTATTTCTTCTCAAAGTGCAATAACCTTTTGTTACCTACATTAAAATTTTACCTACATAAAAATGATGATGCCACATAAGTCATTAATTGATGTGGTAATAAAATCCACAAAAGATTAACAAGGTGTCTATTTTTACATATATAATATACTAAGAATTATAACCTAAACATAACATTTAAAAGAATGAATAATAAATGTTTAATATTTGTGGAAAGTAAGGCTAAAATAAGCATATCTTATGAAGATACTTCTTTTTAGGTCTTGTCTTGACTTGAACTGCCATAAACAAAATAAAATATGCCAGAACATAACAAAAACAAACTGAGTGGCTCAAACAGTTTATTTTCTTAAACAGTCCTGGAGAGCAGAACATGACGACGGAACCAACCAGAGCAGTTTCTCTTCCTGGTTGGCACATTCTGCTCCTTGCTGAGTCCACACATCATGAGAAAAGTGCTCTAGTTGTCTTTTCCTCTCAGGACACTAACCCTAATGGATCAGGGCCCCAGCCTTATAACCACATTCAACCTTACCTACTTCCTAATCAAAGGCCCTTCCTCCAAATACAGCCACATTGGGGGTTAAGACACAGGAATTTGGGGGCAACACAAACCTCAATCCATAACATTCTACCCCAGTCCTCCAAATTTCATAACATTCTTTTTTTTAATATTTTTTTGTTGTTGATGGACCTTTATTTTTTACTTATTTATATGAGGTGCTGAGGATCAAACCCAGTGCCTCACACATGCTAGGCAAGTGCTCTGCCACTGAGCCACAACCCCAGCCCCTACTTCATGACATTCTTACATGGCAAAATACATTCATTCCATCCCAAAAGTCCCCCAAATCTTAGCTCTAATGTTAATTCCAGCATTAGCACTACAGTCTAAAGTCTTAATGAAGTAGCATCTAAATTAGGTATGGGTGAGACTGCAGATAAAATTCTTCTGGAGGAAAAATTTCTTTCCAGCTATGAACTATACCAAACAAGTTTTATTTTTACAAAATAAAATGGTAGACAGGCATAGGATAAACATTCCCATTCCAAAAGGGACAACAGGTTCCCAACAAGTCCAGAACTGAATAAGGCAAATTTCCACGGATCTTAAGACCCCCCAAACAATTCTTGTTAGCTCAATGGTCTGTCCTCCAAAACCACCAAGATGGCATCATCACCCCAGTCTCCTTGGGCCTCATCTGGGCAGCCCCATCTATGGCACTGGGCAGTGTCATCCTCGCCCCCAGAAACCAAAGAAGTCTCACCCCTTGAGAAGATATTAACCCTGTCCCCTGGGCCTGTGGTACGAAAGTAGTGACCCTATCAATCTCCAAATCACTTTCAGGTCTTTCCTCCCTTGTCTTGAAGGATGAGGAGCAGTTTACAGCCAGACAGCTCTATTTCATGGGGGTTGTAGAATCTCAACAGTTTGAGAGCCTTCACTGATTTTATCTCATCTTCTCTATTTCCTTTACTCCCAGATGGCAGTGTCTCTACTAGTATAATCTCTTCTCTATTCCTAACTATTGCTGAGGTGGCTGACTAAATTTGCAGCTCATATCTACCTTACTTCTTTATCAAACAGTTGTTCAGCCATGACCTTAATTGTCTCTTCAGAACAAACTTTCTTGATTTTTGCATAGGGATAGGCTGAGAATATTCCAAATCTTCAAGTTCTAGTTCTTTTTTTGCAAAATAGTTCAATTTTTCTCTCTACCTCTCATGTTTTACTCTAAGCACACAGAAGAAACCAGGTCATACCTTTCATTCTTTCCATACAAATCCTTTCAGCTAAATATCCGAACTGGAAAATCTACCTTCCACAAAACTCCTGGCCACAATTCAGCCAAATTCTTTAGCACTTTGTAACAAGACTGATCTTTCCGCTAGCTCCCAATAACCTGTTCCTCATTTCCTCCTGAGACCTCACCAGAAGGGCCTTTAACATTGTGTGCATGGTGATGTATATATATATATTTTTTAAGAGGAAGGGATAGAAGCTTCCTTTCCAGCTTTCCTCTTTTCTTCCCGAGCCCTCAATGGAATTATCTTTAACATCCCTATTTCTGCCAACAATCCCTTCTCAGAAATCTAGACTTCTAGCAGGTACCTCAAAATGCCTCCAACCTCTACCTATTAACTAATATTTTAATATTAGTCACTTAGGTATTTCTTACATCAACATACCACTTCTGTTGCCAAATCTTAGTTAATTCCAACTGTCATAATGAATTGCCATAAGGCTGTGTGACATACAAACAACAGAAATTTATTTTCACACAGTTCTGGAAGTCAGAAGTCTAAGATCAAGGTTCCTGCCAATTTGGTTTCTAGTAAGGGCTTTCTTCCTGGCTTTCAGATGACTTCTCTCTCCTCAAATGATGGAGGGGAAAAAAATGACAGAGCAAGGGAGAGTGTAAGAGCACACTATGCAAGCACACACATGCTCTATGGTGACCTTCTTTGAAAGACACTAATGCACTCAGGTTAGGGCTCCATGCTCATGACTTCATTCAACCCTTAATTACTCCTTAGAGATCCCAACTGCTAATACAGCCTCATTGGAGATGAGGGCTTCGACATATGAATTTGCAGAGAGATACAAGCATTCAGTCCACACCAGATACTATAAATGTATTCTAAAATTTGCAAGTGTCCAGAATTGTACATTAGTAGGACCATATTGAGTTTTATGGGTAAGTAAATGAGCTTACACTAGTGTCGGCAACAGGCTGAGGTGTCGGCAGCTGTACCACATATCTCCAAATGTGAGCAGTCTGATCTCCAGAAGCTGAAGAGAGAAATTGGGGAAAATTACCCAATGTACACATCTTACATAAAATGTGCTCTTTGCTATGCTCTGGCTAAAAAACCTCAGTCAGATTTTTCTAATTTAGTGATTATTTGGTGCAATAAATATATAATTAATTCACAGACTACACAATTCTATTCAAAGGAGTAAATGTACAAAATCAGGATTATGATTACTTATAAAAATACTTCCCCTTTCATTTTAGGGTAGAAAGTTTTGGAGGTTCAGAGAAAATTTACAAATATGTAGATTTTATTTTCTATCTAATAGGAATTTTATTACACTATAACTTGTGACTAAAATAGACTCTGAGATGTTTTAGCAACCTAAGACATTTTAATGCATTCATCATTTATAGGACTTTACAATTTGCCAGGTACCTGTTACTGTTACTTATCTGTGCCGCCTCCCTATTCTTCTCTTTTCCCCAAAGTTTGGAAAGAAATGCTTTGACTCAAGAGTGAAAACAAAGGGTAGAACTACAAGACCCAGAACAGGCTCTCAGATTTACCAGAATGGTGTCATCTCACCCCTCAAAAAAATCATTTGGGCCTTCATCTTCTCCTCACTGCTGCAGAGCTTCCTAAAGGAGCTACTACATATAATGACAGTAGCATATTTTTATGGCAGAAATCAACTTACTGTCCAATTTTTCTTCAAATCAATAATATATAGAATTGCAATCTAATGCTCTTCTCTATCCCCATTACTTTAATTATCTCCATGTTTCCATCAGTACCTTTTTTAAGCATCTCTTGGTTTCACCCCTCCTTTCTAATCCTTTGGTGTATTACATCTAGACATAGCCAACACACTGGTCTCCTTGCCGCCTTACCCTTTTTTCCAATCATACAACAACCCACCAATATAAATTCCTTGCCTACTTTAGTCTTCAAATACTTATTAAGGCATAAATTAGCTATGATGGTCTAGGCCTGTGAAAACTGTTCTCAGATTAACCTTCTCACCATATTCCTCTCACCAGACTGAATGACTTGCTGTATCTCACACATTAAAAGTATTCATATGTGGGCTCCCTGCTTAAACAATTCCACCTGCATGAAGCACCCAGTCATCTCAACTTTTGGGTTGAATCTTGGGATCAGCAAAATCTGGCCTTTGTGCCAAATCCAGGTAGCCATTTTGGTAAGTAAAAGGTCATCCCTTCAACAGTGCATTGTCTCTGCTGTTTTCATACAACAGGAGGATTGAGGAGTTTCAAACAGAGACCCTCTGGTTAAAAGATAAAAATATTTACTAATTGGTCCTTTATGGAAGATTTGCAGACCTCTAATCTATCAAAAGCCTACATATACCCTTCAAGATTATCTACAGTAACCCCAAAATATCTGTAGGTTTCTTGCAATTCTTTTAGGAAAAATTCTCAGAAAATAATGCTACTTTCCAAAAGCAACAAATGTAATTATAATTTTTAAACCACTATTTGAAATATGAGAAATCCAAGTTACCACAGGATAAGTAAATTGTCTAGAAAGGAATGAAAATGTGCTGAGTCTAGAAAATTGCTATCTCATTATTATTTTTTCTCATTTCTTTACTTTGGATACATATAGGATTAGGAAATAGAGCAGTAATCACAGGGTTTCAATATACATATATTACAATTTACTGTAAATTATCAAAGGCAATAATAAAATGCTTTATAAAAAAGACTTTAAGAAGATTACAAATTGAAGCACAGCACAGTAGTATACACCTATAATTCCAGCTATTGTAGGGGCTGAGGCAGGAGAATCCCAAGTTCAAGGCCAGCCTGGGCAATTGAACAAGATCCTACCTCAAAATGTGCAAATAAAAATTAAAAATTTGGGAATATAGCTCTGTGGTAGAGTATGCTTAGAAATCAATCTCCAGTTCTGCCAAAAAAAGAGGAGGAGGAGGAAGGAGAGGAGGAGAAAAGGAAAAAAAAAAATACGAACTAATTTTCATCTCACAATAAATTCAAGTAATTCCAATCTGTGATCCACTACTGGTTTTTGAAAGTACTACTCTTTTCTCATTTAACTCATAAAATGCCTAACTTTCATAAAAGCCATGGATAATTCAGATGCTACCAATAAAAGAATATTTATAGTTGTTTTACTATTATCAATAATTTTGTTCAATTAAAGAAAAAAAAACCAACATACCAGTTAGAGCCAACTGCTCTGAAGGATGAAATTTTATAGAATTTACTGCAAAATAAAAATATTATAAACACAAGTTTAAAGTAACAAAACAATTCATCAGTACTTATTAGCCACATATATATTTGCAAAGCTAAAATTAAAAATTAAAGGCACTATGATAGTTCAATATTAAATCCTCTCACTCAATTAAATTATAAATAAATGTATTAGAACTACCAGATTGCTAAATATAGGAAACACCAAAAAAAGAACATCAATAATCTATTTCTTTTTACAAACAGAGAGTTATTTAGAGCTAAAAATAAATCAGGGTGAAAAAAAGAAAACATCATTGTGACAACAGGCAAAGGCAAACTCCAGTGTGCAGACGCTGCCTACTGGTCCCCAAATGACAGGCCCCACCCTGTTCTCCTTCCCAGCATATAGAATCCCAATCAATTCAAGACAAATGGAGACCATGAGTGAACTCCTCCAATCCAGGGAAAGAACTGGGTTAAACTGTGATGATAACCTCTACTTTTTTCTTATTCAAGAGTTCAACAACATAAAAAGGGTAGTTCAATGAAGGTTTTCTGAGGAAGCTCTCATTTTCTTAAAAAAGTAGTTGAAGCCAAAAAAGAATCTCAGCACCTCACTCCCCTTGCTTTCTCCCTTGACTGCAAATGAGATATCTCAATGGGTGGTTAACAAGACAGCAAGCACAAGGACAATAACCCAGCACACTGAGGCCACAGTCAACTTAATAGCACTGCTCAGCTCCTCAAGCAATCCTGAGTCCACCCACCCACTTAGGATTCTCTCCTCAAATAAATCCTAGGTCTTACAACTGAATGAAACCATGGCTAGTCAGTCAAAAATGAGCTGAACTCAAGTTGCTCTGGGAAGGTCAAACCCTCACTTCCACATCTCATAAAGAAAGTGCAGTCCCTTACACAGAATGTAGTGGGAGTACCACACCTCAATCAGTTATCTCTTCCAATGAAATTTTGTAGCTATGCCATTAGAATTACTTTTCTAAGAAACTAAATGAAAAATGCTAGAAGATATTTTTAATCTCAACATTAAAATACAGATAACTGGGGGAAAGAGATGTTAAAAAGTGTGTATAACTTTTAAGTAATAAATTTAAGCAATGTATTTGCTAGAAATAAACAAATATATTTAAGGAATGAATTTGAGTTGAAGACACAGAAACAGAAAACGATACTTATTCTTTTACCAGAGTTGTGTTATATTTTGAGAACCTATTATATATATCCCAGGCATTGTGTAAGAAAATTGCAGGCCATGCAACAGTGCCACAGATGCAGTATGTGGGATAGAAGGTGGAAAGGAAAGCAGGTAAGGAAGCAGCATGGAAAGAAGATGTTCACTATGGGAAAGGTATGAGCCTGTCTATATGTTGAGAAGGAAAGGCCCATGGCAAGAGACAGAAGACACAGGTGACAAGAGGAAGAGCTGAAAAATAAAAGATCCTACAAAGGGAAGAGATGAGGGCAGCTCACTTGGAGCCCTGGCCTGGATGGGACCACTGAAGTGGACAGAAAGGCACCCAAACAAACCCAAGTGTGTAACTTTGTACAAGCTAAAGACAATGATAACTCTGGCTCTGTAGTCTCTACAAAGATTAAGGGTACAGTGTCAGCTGGCAGAGGTGGTGAGTGAGTGGCAGCCTGCCTCTGATGGAGGCTATCAATGAGGGCATTCTAAGTCAGAAAGAAACTCAAAGGGCATTTTGGAGAAAAGTGAGAAATAAAATTTGGTTGGGACGCTGGTTCATGAAAAGGCAGAAAAGAGCTATTGTAGATAGCATTAACTACAGACACGAAGCACAATAATAAGGTGTATCCTTTATTTAGCCTGAATATATCCAAAATATCATTAAAAGTAAACTTCTAAAACAGATACATATTTTGTAAAAATGCATATATTAAATCAATTACAAAACTTCCTACATATGGTTTATACACAATATCAGATAAAATGTAGACTAATATACGACATGTGCTTTGTTTAGGGAGCTAATCTTTTCCCTTAATTAAGTCCAACCAAGCTAAAGGCACAAAATTTTTCATAGTCTCAATATAACACAATGTCCCTGACAACCAAAATAGTAAAACTTTCTGTCAAATACATAACTTTCTATGAATATAGTTGACTTTATCATGAAAGATTTAAAAAAACAAATCCAAAAGTAACACTGCTCATTTAGGTAAATGTTTACCTGAACCCACGTGGCCTGTATATTTGACAAGGCATTTCCCTGTCTCTATGCTCCATAGCAAAGCTGTGTGATCTGCAAGATCAAAATAAAAGTGTCATAACATAGCCATCATCAATTTTACAGTCTTTTTTGTAAAAAAAAACATATAAGATACGCAATAAATAAAGGTTACACTACTACTACTCTACTACTCTAGAATATTCAATGGATCTTTAAAAAAAAAAAAAAAGTTTCCAAGAAGATTGGAAAGGTTGTGACTTGTTTAAAGCCATAGAGTTGGTAAATGAACAATCATGGACTCAATTTCCTAGTCTACACTGACCGCACAGTATCATTAGTTTTCCTTTTCTTTACAGAGCTGGTAAAGAACCCAGAGCCGTGAGCATGCTAGGCAAACGTTCTAACACTGAGACACATTTCCAGTCCTATGTGGTTTCATTATTTTATGGAGATATTGAAATTTTTCAAAATATCTTTCAATATTAAAATTCAAACAGTATCCAAGTCTAGTTAGTTTATTTGACACACAAAAAAAATATTCCTTTGGATCTTTTATCTTAGATGCATTAAGAGTGGGGAAAAATTTTTTAAGAAAAATCTGATAAATGCCAATTCTCCAAATAAAATTTCAGAAACATTAGAATCTTTTCATGTTTTATTTGTAATATCGAAAGCAACATGAAATGCTCATGTATGAACATCATTTCAAAGAGACAGAACTTTTCTTCACTGATATATAAGTATATCATGTTCTATTTTACCTTTAGAAAGTAAAGTCAGAGAAATGCAAATCAAATCTACTCTAAGATATCATCTCACTCCAGTCAGAATGGCAGCTATTATGAAGACAAACAACAATAAGTGTTGGCGAGAATGTGGGGAAAAAGGTACACTCATACACTGCTGGTAGGACTGCAAATTGGTACCACCAATATGGAAAGAAGTATGGAGATTCCCTGGAAATCTAGGAATGGAACCACCATTTGACCTAGCTATCCCTCTCCCCAGACTATACCCAAAGGACTTAACAGCATACTACAGGGACACAGCCACATCAATGTTTATAGCAGCACAATTCACAATAGCTAAACTGTGGAGCCAACCTAGATGCCCTAGTGGATGGATAAAAAAAAAAAAAAATGTGGCATATATACACAATGGAATTTTACTCAGCACTAAAAGAGAATAAAATCATGGCATTTGCAGGTAAACGGATGGAGTTGGAGAAGATAATGCTAAGTAAAGTTAGCCATTCCCAAAAAAACATATAAGGAGATTGACTCATAGTGGGGTAGGGAGGGGAGCATGGAAGGATTAGATGAATTCTAGATAGGGAAGAGGGGTGGGAGGAAAAGGGAGGGGGCAGGGGATTAGCAAGGACAGTGGAATGTGATAGACATCATTATCCAAAGTACATATATGAAGACACAAATTGGGTGTCAACCTACTTTATATACAAAGAGTTATGAAAAATTGTGGTATATATGTGTAATAAGAATTGTAGCGCAAAAAAAATGTACATGTATAAAGGCATGAATTAGCGTCAACATACTCTATATACAAAGATGAAAAATTGTACTCTATATGTGTAATAAGAATTGTAATGCATTCAATAAATCTAAAAAAATCAATAAAACTAAAAAAAAGTAAAGTCTAGTGAGTATTAAATTCTCACATGCTGGAAAATCATTTTCAAAAAACTGAGTACCATTTTAAATTTTGGCAATTTTTATCTGAAGGGCTATTATGTTATACCTATACCACCTTAGCTTTCCATAAAGTCTCTTGCTATAGTGAGAAGAAAGAAGTCTCTCTCTAACACCCTACCCCATGATTCA
This sequence comes from Urocitellus parryii, assembly GCF_045843805.1. Classification (NCBI taxonomy): domain Eukaryota; kingdom Metazoa; phylum Chordata; class Mammalia; order Rodentia; family Sciuridae; genus Urocitellus; species Urocitellus parryii. The sequence continues at coordinate 79,072,895 of NC_135539.1, forward strand.
CGCAGGCAAACCCTGAGGGACACCAGTCTCCACTGCCAGCTAAGCTCCCTAGATAATGTGCATTTCCCTGAGCTCTACTTCACTAGTGAAAAAAAAAAAAAAAAAAAAAAGAAATGTCAAATCTATCTACAAATCAGAAATATATCTGGCTATGAATAACAGGAACAAAGTCAACCAAAAAATACCTAACATTTTTAAAATCCCACTTATGTAGCAGCCATAAGTGAATATTGATTCCTTAACATGACACTAAGTTAAATTCAAGTATTTCCTTCCTCAGAAATTCAAGTCCACCATTGGACACAAAAAGGCCACTGATTCCTGACAGTCACCTACCTCAGTCAATTTGCAAGCAAAGTCACATCTGGATAAGCCAAATGGATCAGGGTGCAACTCACCAGCAGAGGCAGTCCCAAGTACCACTGGCTGTGTCCTTGCAACACTGACATCCCAGATACCATCCCTGTGGCCGATATACTCCTTTACAAGCTGGCAGACAGCCCTTGATGTGGTAGTCTTAAAGCTGGAGACAATCTAAAATTAAGAGGGGAAGGAGCATTTTTAAACATTTACTGAAGTGAATTTTTCTGTTACAAAGGAAAAACAAAAATAATCTCTTGAAAAAAGCATAAATCAATCATATATTGTAAACACTAAAGGAACACAACAAAAGCATGGACAGAACTGAAACACCTTGCATAGTAAGTCAGGCTTGTTCGGCTGGGTATCACAGAGAAGGAAGACTTCCCCCACTTCACTGGAGTCAGGTAAATAATTCTTACTACAGAAGAAAGGCGTAGGTAGGCATTTTAAGTCACTCTTCCACAAATATGAAACATCAGACAAAATTTCCAAATTCTTTAAAAAAAACAAAGAGCTAGCTAGCCAACCAGACATGAAAAAGGAAGAATACCTGAACTATTAATATTATTGTGCTCCATGAAAATCTTTAATTTTTTTCTGTTTTTGATCATTTACACCAATCATATTTATCAGAAGGGAAAAAGAGCCCGTGCTGGGAGAGAAACAAAAGACGACACTTTTAACAGATGAGCAGGTTTGTTTTAAACTGTTTATTGAGCACTTGCTCAAAGCCAGGCACTGTACTAAATGGAGGAACAGAGCTGAACAACACATGAACTCCTGGCCTTTTGGAAGCGCACAGTCTAATGGGAGTCAAACATGAAAATAATACAGACAATGAAGTACACACATAGGAAGATATTATCTCATATAATGACATTCAACAAACAATTCTCATTTCCTCTTAAAAGGAAAAATGAGTAAGGAAGAAACTAAAAAAGATGTCTTTGAAATTTGGTTTTTAAAGTGCTCTTAGATAAAAGAAAACCTTCTTAGCTTTTAAATAAATCAGAATATTGTAGATTATTCAAAATAATGAAACCATAAAACCAAGTGAAAGTCAAAAATTGATGGCATCATACAACTTCAACACTAGTTTGGCAAAGCCCTAAAAATTGTATTTGAATTTACTCTTAAATTAACATAAAAATGCACAATCCACTGTTACATCAATTCAGGTATGTGCCATTCAAAGTATTTCCCTGATACAGTGAAAGACTAAAGCAAAATACTTGAAGAAGAATCTGACATTTTTACCAATAATATACACAGATTCCGTCTGAGTTAGTTTAAATTTGACAGATAATATAAAAAGACTTGCTTAACTTCATTTCTTTCTGAGAGTTGTTACCTATTCAATCCAGCAAAATGATCTCTCCACAATATAACAAAGTGTTTTTGCTTACATAAAATGTCCGTTAAATACCAAATATCACAATATTTTAGTAGAGAGTGAAGTTAAAGACCACATACAACTTTCCCCATAGTAACTTGTAGTAAATTTCATTTTCCAAGTCTCTCACCATTTCTAATACAAATAATAGTTTTATAAGAAACCACATTTTTCACTTATCCCCTTCCTACAGTAAGAATAGAGGGGTTATCACTGTCACCATGAGAGTCCAACTATATTCTTAGTGTTGTTTTGCAAGCAGAAGATAATGTGCTGTTTATGAATATTGTAACATCATCTCATGTGTATCTTTCAAAATGCCCACTATATTTTCACCATCTATTAACTTTAACTCTTTCTTTAAAACATTGACTTAGTCACAATCAAAAAGAGGCAACAAAACAGACTGAATTACTTAGAAGGAACATTCAAACTTTATAGTAAAGCAGCAGAAAAGCAACTAAATGATGCTTAGGCCTATTATCCTAAATCATTTCAACTAAGATGCAATCTAAAGCACTTTTGAAAAAATCAGAAAGGGTTTTTTTTTTTAATTTCTACAATGAAAGATACTTTATAAAAATACTGGTTAACAATTCCATAAGTTTCTTTAAAGTACTTTGCAGGTTAAACTATCTTACCTCCCTCCCAATGTAGCATTAGAAATACACCATTAGCCACCCAGGAAGGGGAAAAACCTCTTCTGGGTTTACTTAATACACTTGTGTTCCCACTATCTCACCAAACATGCTACTTGCCTTTCATGGCTCTGAGTCAGAAGGAAGGAAAGTAATGAATCTAGATTGTAGCATTTTTCTTGTTGCATTCATGCTTAGCTTTAATACCAAGAATCCATGCTGTAGTACAAATCAGAATATATTCTGTTACTAAATTATTTCTTCAATTTTCAGATAATGTTATTTCTTAAGATGAGTACACACAGTGTGCAAATGCTATTAAAAATCATTAGTATAATGTTTCTTATAAATTCAGATGAATTTCTAGTCCTTAAATGACTAAGTCTCTAAATATCTCCAATATATTTTTTAAAGCAGAGTATTACTGTACATAACCTTACCTTTGTCCAAACCTTATTTTTTTATTGCTCATGGTAAAGAATAACTTTTTATAATTATTTCTTCCTCTACTTCAGAAACAATCAGAAAGTTTTAGAATTCTAAGATTGCACATTGTATACATACAACTGTTAAGCACCAGAATAAGCAAAGTCATTCAAGATAATGCAACAAGAGATCAAATGAGGAAAAACATAATTTCACACTTCATTTTGAAGAAAAAGTTAAATTTATTAAAAATTTCAAAACATTGTGGGCTAGATAATATAAGACCCCCCCCAAAAAAAAAAAAAAACAAAAATTAGCAACTTACATTCTAGGTGCTATCAAAGCAAAGAGTAGAAAGTGTCAGCAACACTATTCCCTTTTAAACAATAATTACCAAAAACTTCTAAATAAGAAGAAATAATAGAAACACTGATTTTTCCCTATTCATTATAAGTAATGTCACTGTAGCTGTCATGCCATACAACTTTAAGTTCAGAGAACAAATTGGAAAAATAAAAAGCTAACAGTAACTATGCAATCATAGCAAATTTCAACTTTTCCCCTCAGGGTTAGCCAAAGGAATGTACATTCACCATGAGTAGGTAATTTATCTTACACACTCAAAATACTCGAAACTAGAGATCCACACAAAATTACCTCAAAACATTGCTTCATCATAGACTGACTTCCAAACAATTAAATCCTTACCATTTCAACATCAGCACAAATACTTTACAAGCTAAATTCCCTGAACTTATGCCCTTTATTTGCCTCAGAAACAGACCTTTACTTCCTCATCTTTCTCTTACAAGATTTTTTAAAAGATAATGGTAACTTTAGCCCAAACATAATTTTAATTATCTTACATCTATTTATTTGCTTTTTCCAACTCAGAGCCTTTATGTCAAGCCAATTAAAAACAGAAAATATATTTTTCCTCTACAGACAATATATTTATTAATACATAACATATTGATCTCAGTAAGTATTAGAGTAACTTAGTGTCTATGTGTCTACTTTCTTTAGTTTCTTAACATGATATTCTTTTAAAGATTAAGTTTTCCTAGAAACCAGACATTTATCTTTTTCTATTACACATTTCTAATTGGAAAATATGCAATTTAAAGTATACATCTGCACACCTTAAACACCACATGACTGGTTCGAGAGCCAGAGCCCTGCATACCTTGCTGGTTGAAGCCTTGTAAGTGGTCTTTAGTTTCTGAGAAAGCTGACTGGTACTGTGACTGGCTGTAGAGACAGAGAATCAACAATCAAATACAATCAAACTACCCAAGGACCACAGCATTGCAAAGTGGATCTTTGTCTTACACAGAAAGAAAGTGAAAGCAGAAGGGCCTGTTTGCCCACGATGACATGGATCTCAGAGAAGAGATGGAACAAGGACCCAAGCACCCTGATTTATTCCTCTAGACCACACCTGAATTACATATTTTTCTAAAGTTTTGCTGAGAGCAAAAAGCAAGTGAGTAAGTATCCTTCACTAAATCCCAAATTTCCTTGGTAAATGATCTGTAAGAGAATACTTCAGGAGCATTCACCTTACCTTTTGTTTTGAGCTGGCCCTTACTCAGTTCTGCTCCATCAATCGCTTGTCCTTCAGCAGCTAAACGTTCATTAAGAGTATCAATTTCTCTACGCACTAAGAATGAAAAAAAAATTTTCAAAAATGTAAAATTTTTTTATGTTTAAATGTTCACCACTTCTAAAACTTGTACACATAAAAACCTTACATGTTATTGTTGTCTAAATAAAGAGAAATAATACTAAAAAGGCAAGATCACAAATTTCCAGTAACTCAAGACATCATTCCAGATACCAGTCCAAAAAAAATAAAATAAAAAGTTCAGGAGGTGTGGTGGTGGACATCTTAATTCCAGCAACTTGGGAGACTGAGGCAGAACAATCACAAGTTCAAGGTCAGTCTCAGCAACTTAGCAAGTCCCTAAGCAACTTAGTGAGAGACCCTGTCTCAAAAAATAAAAAAGACTTGGAATGTTGCTCAGTGGTTAAGCACCCCTGTTCAATCCCTGGTACCAAAAACAAAATAAAATAAATCTCCTACACTCTTGCTACCCCATGAAGACACGACTCTTAAGGGTCTCCCAGCAGAGTACCTGCATTTCAACATTGTTTTTTAACATAATTCCTTTGTGCTTTATTCTGTATACTTAAAAATATTATTCTGATACTGTCTGAAATTTAATGAAATAGTCTACCTGAAGACACAGCAAATGAGGAAAAAACACAATTAACAATGTAATTGATGGTATATAACACCACATAATCTCTAAGTAACAATCACATATAAGAAATATTAAAATTCCTGATGAACTAGGAATTACAACATAATGGGGTGTTAGGACATTTAAAAGGCAGGACTCCAGGAATAAAGAACAGGGTAATCAAAGAAAAAAGAAAGAAATATGGATTCTCAAGAGCAGACCTGCATGTCTACACTTTTATTCATACTGGGGAGCAGAGAAGAGACTGGGCCAGGAAAGCAACAAGTTTAAGGACACAAAGCTACTGATGTGACACACCTGGTCCACCCATCTCAATAACCTACATCCTTGCCACAACACAATGCAGCCTCCTAGGACTCTATGAGGAGACTGGTCTGGTCAAACGTAAGCAAGAGGTAAGGTCAAAACTAAGCTAAGGGCTGAAGGCTCTATACCACACCCAGTCGGAACAACTTAAACTTTATCTTAAGGATAGTAAGGAGCTACCAAAACTATAAGTGCTACACAATGCAAACTCAAAGTGCCTTTCAGTCTCAGTAATTTGTAATCATATAGTTTGTTTTATGGTTTGGGGAGCGAACCCATGGCATTGTGCATGCTAGGCAAGTACTATAACACTGAGCTAACCAGTCCCTTTTTCTATTTTATTTTGAGACAAGGTCTCAGTAAGTTGCCCAGGCTGGCCTTGAACTTGCGCTCCTCTGCCTCAGCCTCCCAGTAGCTAGGATTATAGCAGGTGTCACCATGCCCAGCATAATCCTATAGTTCCTTGAACAAACTACATGAATTTATAAAATACATAAGGCCTTAGATCACAATGGAAACTCAATAATTTGAGTTGAGTGCTAAAACTCTATCTAAAAATCAGACAGACAAAAAAAAAACTCTTAGAATTAAGATGCCATACGTGGCACCTACTTGGAATCACTTTTCCCTCTACAAATTTTTAACGTAAATTAAAAAAAAAAAATCCAGTATTAAAACATTATATATTTTCCAACAGCAAAGTCTGAGTGACACAGGATTATATTCTCACTACTTATCTAATCAGTTTATTTAGTTATAAACAACAGTTTAATAATACAAATGCAGCGTGTTAATATTTCATTTTTGGAATCAACTTGTAGATAAACATGAAAGAATGAATAGTTATACTGGCATAATAAAAATTTATAACAGAAACTCTATGAAGTTTAGTTCCTAACATTTCATAATGAAACATTAATGTAATCAGCCTTCACTGTGCAGATCTAAAACTAGAAGTAAATTACATATGTTTATAGAAATAATCACAGAAGAATTAAAAGTGAAAAATGCAAAACACGGTTTCCTTTAAAAAGTTCAATAAGGTCAAGGAAAATGGTAGATATCTTTTTTCTCTTTTTATTGATATTTTGTATGTATATGTAGATATTACTTCCAAACTAAAAATGAAAAAATAAAGTCAAGCTAATTAAAAATGTATTTGATTTATGTTTAATAGGTTAGGTACTATATGCATTTTAGGAAATTTATAAATGATGGTATAATAAAAACATGCATCAAAATCATCTCAATTTAAGTTTACTTGGTGAGGAAAAATAAAATGCATTCATTTCTTATGAAATCACAACTTAGATTGATAGAGTAGGCTGAAAAACAGGCCAGAGGGCTCAATCTGAAAACATCTTTATGAATGGAGGACATACAGAAGGCTGGGTCAGACAGACAACAAGAGATTCCATCACTAAGGGAGACAGGAGGTCCTGTGAGCCAAGTAATTTGGCAAGGGAACTGAATCCTGTCACATACCAACAAATAGGAAATATTCATCCCTAGAGCCTCCAGAAGGGAACATAGCTCTGCCAAGACCTTGACATTAGTGAGAATCATGTCAAACCTATATGACTCTAAGACAATAAATTTGTGTTATTTTAAGCCACTGTTTGTTATAGTAGAATAGAAAATTAATACAGTGATGAACACCTATCCACAAATTTTACTATCAAGATTTCTACACACAGGTACAAAGTTATAAAAGTGTATTAAGGGGCTGGGATTGTAGCTCGGTGGTAGAGCACTTGCCTAGCACGTGCGAGGCACTGAGTTCAATCCTCAGCAACACATAAAAATAAATGTCTAAAATAAAGGTGGGGTGAGGTTGTGGCTCAGCAGTAGAGTGCTAACCTAGCACGTGAGAGGTGCTGGGTTCAATCCTCAGCACCACATAAATAAATTAAATAAAGGTATTGTGTCCAACTATAACTAAAAAAAATAAAATAAAAATTTAAAAAAGTATTATGTCATCTATACTAGAAAAATATATTTTTAAAAGTTTTTTAAGATGAGATACTCACATTCTAAGTTTTCAATATAAAGGTTTTCAAATTCTCTTTCTATTTGACCAAACAGTTCCAGAAGTGTGGTGCGAACTGAGGAAGGTAGTTTAGAATCCTGTAGAAGAGAAAGATTTTAAAATAAATGAATGAATGAATGAATGAATGTGAAACTGTAATACCAAGTACCAACATACTTTTTTCAAAGTAAATATCTTTTATCCTAAACTCTGATTTTATATAATATTGTATTCTATTTCTTAAACATAACATGTTTACAAATTTTAAAGTGTTGCTCAGTTTTAATGTTCATGTTTAGCATGCACGAGGCACCAGGTTCAATCCCCAGCACAACAACAACCAAAAAGCTTCAAATTTCCACAGAGAAAACAATAATCAAATTGTATAAATGGCTAGGGTAATATGAGATTTTAAAACAATTGCTTCTTCAAAATAACATAATTTTTCTTTTACAAGATAAAAGCCTACCTATTCAAAAATTTTCCAAATTTGTAGAGAAGGCAATACCCATAGGTGAAATTATATTACAAATAGCCTTTAAGCTCTATCATATGCTATTATCAATTTATTTTAATATGTGCTTTATCATCTCATTAACATCCATTGTATTTCAAGCAAAATCAACTAGGTATGTCCTATAACTACTTAATTCCTAAAGGACTGTTAGGAAGAGGGAAAAAAGGAAAATCTCACCTATAAGAGCAAAATGTCTATTAGTTAAGTGAAAACATTAACTTTTAAGTTCCCAGTTGGGCCACATTCTTCATGCCTTTGCATATCTTCTCTCACAACTCCAGTCTCTGTCTAAAAGTCAAGGGAAGGCAATGGGAAGAAGCAACATCTCAGCTGAATTTTGAGTAGGGTCAAATGAGTGAGTAGCATCGTAGACACCAAGTTAAATACACAAAGCATTTACTTTTCCTGAACATTGCTAATAAGTAGAAAATTGTTGGATATCATCTGCACTCTAATCTCCAGGGTAGGGTCTACAAGGGTCCTCCACTCACCCCAGCATTCAAGAATAATTCCCCTCCAAAAATTCTCAAGAAATATTTCTAAAATAATGTTCCAATATTTAACTGCTATCAGTATGATTTTCAAAGTAACTTCTCAAATTTATGTATAGCACAGATTTTAGCAAATACGTGAGTTACAAATTTTTACAAAAGATACGCTGTTTAATAAAATTCCTTCTTAGGTTAACTTTTTGTTTGGTTTTGTTTTGTACCAGGGATTGAACCCAGAGGCGCTTAAACACTAAGCCACATCCCCAGTCCTTTTTTATACTTTTATTAAGAGACAGGGTTGCACTGAATTGCTTAGCCTAAGTTGCTGCGGCTGGCTCTGAACTCAAGATTCTCCTGCCTAAGCCTCTGGGATTCCTTGTTGGGATTATGGACACGTATCAACGTGTCTGGCTCAGGTTAACACTTTAGGAAAATAAATTTTAGGGAAAATGATAACATTTTAGCAATATGAGTTTTGTATTAATCAGATATTTCTCATACAAATTTTGTAAACCACTTAAAAATATTTACATGTAAAACCACTAATTTAAAACTTGAATCTGGCAGAACTGGTAATCTCAACATTCCTCTAAAATGTAGATAAAGAACATGAAATAAACAACAACAACAAAAAAAAAACTTAAAATTACAATGGAAATGTAAACTAAGCCATCAAAAAAGAAATCCCAATAACCACAAAATACAAAACATGAGCTTGTACTGAGCTGAGAAGTGCATTTAATATTTATTTGACCTGCCTCAAGGTCTCTGTGTATTCCACTCACTTCCTCTGCTGGAACAGTCCCTCCCAAATGTTACCTTAGAGAAGCCATTCTGACTCCCATTCAAGGCCATATCTATTTTACACACACCAATTTCTACTCACCTATACCCATAATGTTTTAAAACCTTTACTATGCACAAATTCCTTGAATATCAAATACCTCTTAATATAAAAGCAATTGGTAGAGAAAACAAAGCTGAGATGCATTTTGGTAAACAAATCATTAACCCCATTTTATCAGTTCTCCTTTTTTGTGCCATTTATTATCACTATCCCTGAAATAGGTGTTCCACTTTTGGCCCCAACTGAGAAAATTCAAGACAGGAAAGCTACTATGATTAAGTAAAGCTTTTAAATGAATGTGCACTTTATCATATCAACACTGACATACACCTGAAAAAGTAGTACAGATATGCAAAAAGTAGCTCTGCCAACCACAGGCAATGTGGCATACAGGTAGATAAAGACAGAGACTCAGCAGACCTCTGTAATGATAAGACTCCCACAGATTAGAAGGCACACTAATCACTGCCTTTTAAAATACTTCTGATTTACAAATCTAATATCTCATTCAGACTAATCTTCACTTTTTTTTTATTCTGCTCTCCAACAACTGAAAGGGCATTATTACATAAGTTGCCTAGATAGTGATTACACCTACAATTCAATTTACTGGCAATCAACAGCTCTATGTTCTAATCATTCTACTTTTACCTACCATGCCTACTGCATGCACCAAACACATCACTCTCTACCCTCCTGCTGCAAAAGGAAGGTAGAGCACCTTACACTGGCCACTAACAGAACATGCTGGTTGGTCCCACTCCAAATTACTGGCACTTATTCAACAAATAAGTAGTGTCTAGGTGAGAGACACGAAGAAGGCCATAGAGCAATAGAGGACTAGGTTGTTCAGCTTGCAGAATTCTGAATTACCTTCATAAGCGTTACTGTGATATGCAATTATGTCACAATGGAGGACAAGAACACAAGAAGGCCAGGAAAGAATGCATTTATATTTACCCTGTGTGGAAAATAACTAGAATATACCAGCAAGAAGTTGCAGAATTCTCACTGCTTAAAGTGTAAGTAAACCAAAAAATAATAATAATTTTAAAACTATCTTAGACTGTTTACCTGCACTGTCCAATACAGTAGCCACCAGCTCAATTTCACTGTAAACGTCAATGTAAAATCATTAAAATTTTTTAAAAAGTAAGATTTCAGGTTCTAAATCACACCAGCCATTTTTCAAGTACCCAACTGTCACAGTTAGCATTGTTACTCCCTTATAAAATACACAGAACATTCCCACCATCACAGAAATTCTCCTACATAACTCTGGTTTCACTCTCTTAAATGGCTGAATTATGTCCCCCAAAATTCATATGCCAAAGATCCAAGCCCAAGGACCTCAGAATGTGACAATATTTCAAGGTGGAGTCTAAAAAAAAGAGTTTTTATAGAAGTAACTAAGTTAAAATGCAGTCACAAAAGTGGCCCCAATCCATTATGACTGGTGTCCTTATTAAAAAAAAGGAGATTAGTGAGGAAAGACCACACAAGGTCACAAGAAAAAGGTGGTTATCTATAAGCCAAGGATAGAGGCTACAAGAGAAACCAATCCTCTCTACACCTTGACCTAAGATTTCAGTCTCCAGGATTGTGAGAAAATAAATTTCTGTTGTTTAAACCACCTAGTTTGTGGTACTCTGTTACAGTAGTTCTAGCAAAGTTATACAATAAGAATACCATAGTTATTTTTATGATTTTTATTTCCATCATTACATTAAAATATAATCATTTTTTATGGAAAATAGAACTTGGCATAGTTGACCCTCCACATTTGCAATTTCTAGACCCCTGGATTCAAATAACTACAGATAAAAACCATCTGAATGGGAAAAAAAGACTCCTTTTTTTCTTGTCATTATTTTCTCAACAACACAGTGTAACGACTATTTACATAGCATCTACATTGTATTCGTTAAGTATAAGTCATCTAGAGATGATTTATTAAAGTATACAGAAGATTATATGCAAATATTGTACAACTGTAAATAAGGACCATGGATTTTGACATTCTTGGGGGGTCCTGGAACCAATCCCCCAAGAATACTGACGGATAACCACACAAAAACTAAATTTGCACTGATGACACTACTGCCCTTTTGGAGGCTGTAGCCTAGAAATCCCAATCATGAAGTTATCAGCAAAGTTTTAACAAGACCCAATATTCACAAGAACCAATTTCTCAGATATCTTATTTTCCTGCAGCAGTGTGTCTAATGAACTAATATAGTTGTGAAAGAATAGTTATAAAATTACTATTTATATACACACATATATAAACATATCTCTAATAATTTATTTTCATATAATTAACATACCTTAGACTTCACAATAACAATCTAAAAACTCAAAACATTTGCATCATCTATAAAGAAACTAGAAATATAAGCAAAATTTATCAATATGGTATTAATGCATTTAATCAAGGACAGTATACTCACTATAGCAGAGATAAAAGTAAAGTCAAATTAGGTTACTAAAAGAACTAATTCCAGTGCTAGGGCTATAGTTCAGTGATAGGGCACTTGCCTAGCACATGTGAGGCACTGGGTTTGATCCTCAGCACCACAAAAAAACAAACAAATAAAATAAAGGTATTGTGCCCATCTACAACCAAAAGTATTTTTTCAAATGTTAAAAAAAAAAAAAAGACCTAATTCCAAAACCTCCTCAGAGAACAAAAATTGCTAAAACTATGATCTTTTCTCCAGATAAGAAAATGCAAAACTATATTGTCAATTAACCTGCACAGAGAATAAAAACTAATTCGTACTATCACACTTACTTCTTTTTGTTAAGTATTATCAATACATTAACCCAGAAATCTAATTCTATCTCTGTGTATGCTATTGTGTTTGACAGTAATTTTAGTGGATTCATTTGGGGAGAATTTTGATAAAGTTTTGATAACCCAAATCATTTTTTAGAAGCCTGTATGTATTTGGCTATATTTATAACATTAGAAACATGATCAACATCTTTAAAATAAGGTACTGATCAATGTTAACTTACCTGTCCTTCCAGCATTTCTCTTGGTAGTCCTGTCCTCTCCTGTTCCGAGCTGTTAGTTCTTCGTATGGAAAGGCTATGTGATTTGCGCTTTTGTTTTGCTTGGCGAGCAGTTGAACAACTTCCGCTTTCTGTGGGCATTACTTCTAAAAAGTAGTATCCTGGTCACTCCTGCAATAAGCTAAACAACAGCAGAAAAAATGAGTACTTTATTTCTGATAAAGAAAAAACTGAAATAAAAAACAGTGAATAAGATAATTACTAGTTTTAATTACAAAATTCCTTACAATGATTAATATTTGTATATAATTTACACCACAACAGATTAAGGTACTTTAAGGTAGAGACAACAGTCCTTGTTAAAGAGGTACTTTTAAATCAAATTTCATCAACACTTAAAAAAAAATCAGATGGCAAAGGGTTTAAAATAAAAACAACTCTCCCTTAATGCAACTTCCTCCAGACTTAAGTCTACTGCCCCACAAAGATAACCAACTGTAATTGCATGTTCTAACCTACAGTTCATTCTAGAATAATTCAGACCAAGAGAAATATAAGCTATATACATAACTTTTAATTTTCTAATAGCCACATTCCAAAAAGTAAACACATGTGAATTTACTTTTAATGATTTATTTTAACTCAACATATCTAAAATATCTTACTGTCGATATAAAAAACATCAATGGAGTTAAAAACAGAACTCAGTGGTTGAGTGCTTGCGTAGCACACACAGGCCCTGGGTTCTATTCCTAGCACCACAAGAAAAAAGAAGAGGAGGGTTATTTTATGTTATTTTTATTATTACTTCTTCAAAATTCAATGTGTATTTTATATTCATAGCACATCTCAGTGTGAACTAGTCACATGTGATTTATTCAAATCTCTAAATAATTTGAACATTGTAATTTACCATTTCCACACTTTCTACTTGTCTTCTTCTATTACCCATTCCTCCTATCAACATAATTATATCACCATATTAACAATATTTCAAATAGTATGTTTATACTTTACACCCTTTTCTACTATAGATTAACCTGTTTTGAACATGACCTACTTATTTTTTGCTATAACTGATCCCTCCTCCTCTAAAGACAAGCCAACACCACACCACTTCATGTAAATGCTGAGAAAGCAGCACTGCCTTTCCTCCCAGCACTGAGTAAGGCAAAACAGGATACATCCATGACCTCGAAAAAACCAACATGCCCAAAAGTATCTTGATTCAGAAAGGGAAGTTGGCCTAAGTCCAAACATTAGAGGAATGTTTGTTATATTAAACGCATATAACAACTTGATAGGAAAACATCTTTAAAATAATCCTAAGGAGCATATAAACATCCATATTCTAAACAGACAGCTAAAACTGAGTGCAACAAGGTTTGAACCCGAAGGCAAGACTTATTCTAGTATCCAGCCTTCTTCCTGACTCCTCAGACACTACCAGACTCTTGTTAGAAATTCCTAGAATGTTATCCCTTTGTTTCTAAATGGCTTTCACTTAGCAATTATAACACCTCCAAACTTTATTACAAATGATTTATGCAAATTATACTATTTTAAGATCACCAACTCTCTTTTCCTTTTAAACAAACTCAATTGTTTTGAAGGGGAAAAGTTTGTTCAAACATAAAGAAATATTATAACAAAAATAGGATATATTCACAGAAAATTTTAATATCTTTGAAATTAATAACATGATCAATGAGAATCTTTCCTATCTGGTTTATAAAGCATTCTAATTACAATCCTAATTTATCAAGTATAAAAACATTTCTTTACACAAGAGAACACATTGTAAACTCAATCCATTTAGATTATTTTTAGAGTACTATCATTAAAATAGTAGAAATCAATAAAAATAACCTTAGCATATAAGGAAGATTATAATTCATTCTTCTAAACCGTACTATATGAATGTACATTGTTTGCCTTTTATCATATGCTATTTAGAACTCTCACCAATATATCATGTTATTAAAATTTTTACAGCCAATCCTAACCCAAAAATATTGTGAGAAATATAGAAAACAGTTTGCCTATTACTTATTTAAATAAGTCTTTTAAAGTTTTAACTCACTCATAAAGCTTTCAATAGCTCTTCACCAAAACTTTTGTGTTGGTTTTGAAGTTAACATTTTACTATCAGGATTACCTTTTCTTAACTTTATATTTTGAAATATTTGCAGATTTGCAGAAGTTACAAAGATGGTACCAAGAAGTGTTCCATATTTCCCCAATGGTTATAGTATAATTTGATGATCAATTTGTTTATCTGTTAATCCTGTAAAGGTATCAGTTTGTTACATAAATTTCTGTAAATCCTACCATAATCAAGATGCAAAACTTTTCCATCTCTATAAAGAGCACACTCATGCTACGGATCAGTCATCAACACCCCTCAGAGCAATATCCTTAACTCCTGACAACTACTAATCTCTATACCCTCCGCAGAATTTTGTCATTTTGAAAATGTTATGTAAATGAAATCACAGAGTTAAGTGCCCTTTTGAGATATTTTTGCCACTTGGCTTAATGCTCACAATCCATCCAATTTGTGACATGTATCAATGATTATCTTCTTTACATTGCTAGGTAGTATCCACAGAATATATGTTTAACTGTAAGTTTGTTTAACCATTCAACTATTGTAAAAATTTTTAATTCTTTCCACTTTTTTACTATTACAAAGTTGCTATAAACAATAACATATAGGTTTTTTGCATGAATTTAAGTTTTCATATCCTTTGGAAAAAGAGCCTAGGAGCCAGTCTGTTGAGTTGTAGGGTACATTTAGTTTCTAAAGATTTCTTGAAATTGCACTTACATTTCCACCAACCATTCCATACAAGTCAATATGGTGGCAATCTGTTTCCACTGGATAACTTCCAACCAAATACATGCATTACAATTACTTGCCCAAAATCTGTACTAAAAGGAGATTTTTTTCACAATTTAGTCTTTTAGCAACTTTCTAAATTCCGTGAAATCATATGTCAAAGGTGGGGTCATAATGTCTTTGCCATATACTGTGGTTAATGTTTAAAGATTATTTGGCTAATTAAAATTTTGCCTCTTTCTATAATTTCTTCAGCTACTGTTCACCTACCAATTCTCCAAAATTAGTTCTGTGATTTTGTAACCTCTTAAATTTTTTTTCTTTTAATCCTTCTCTTTGTCACAATTTTTGCCTACAAATTTTCCTAATTTTTATTTTATTTTACTTTTGTCTCTACATTCACATCCTCCATCTTTTTTCCAGACATCTGCAATGGTCCTATCATCACTTCCTTTTACACCAAATTCATCAGAAAAAGTCCCTGACCCAAGAACTATAAGGTACTACTATTTTACCTCAAGCCATGTGTATTAGAATAAAAATTTTTAAATATCTGATGTCATAAGAAGTTTAGGAGTTTTTTAGATTGGTATCATAAAAAGAGAAAGGCAAGGAAGTTGCAGATGTTTTTCAAATGAATACAAATTTACCACAGAATCTGAACTAGACAATCAAGGAAGTGAAAGAAAAAAAAATGAATGAGATACTGAAGGTAAGTGAATGGATTAGCAGATCTACCTGCAGTTGAAAAACTATTACAAAGGTCTCTTAGGAGACTGAAATAAAAAGTCACTAATTCTCATAATTCCCTGTCAAATAGAATTCCCAAACCTAATTAACAGTCTGATAATATCTGATATACTAAATAATTTAATAAATTAATCTTAGAACTATAAAAAGAAAGAAAATTTTCCCACACTAAAAATAAGGTACTTGGGGCCAGGGGGTTAGGTAAGTGGCACAGCACTAAGCTTAGCATTCATGAGGATGTGGTCTGATCCCCAGGAAACAGAAAAACAAGTAAGTATGGGCTGGGGATGTGGCTCAAGTGGTAATGCGCTCGCCTGGCACCACGTAAAAATAAAATAGAGATGTTGTGTCCGCCAAAAACTGAAAAATAAATAGTAAAAAATTCATTCTCTCTCTCAAAAAAAAAAAAGTAAAAATACAAACAATCTACTTTAACTCTTACACACTGTTGTGCCTAAATACAAACTAAAACAGAAACTAAAATTCCAAAAGAAAATTATTCTCCCTCAAAAGTATTCACATTAATAAGCCACAGCCAGAAACTCAAAGGTCAAATGTTTTCTTTTATATATAAAAGCTAGAGTAAAATAAAGGAGGAGGGAAGGATAGAATATCATCAAGATATAGTAAAGATCAGTAATATACAAGAAGAAGATCAAGAGGCAGAGTGGGGGGACAGAAATGCAGAAGGAATTCTTTTAAAAACCATGTTATATGCATATGTAAATATACTACAGGTAATTTCATGTATAAGTAAAAAGAACCAATCAAAAATAAATAAATAAATGAGCAAAAGGAAGTCTAGTGGAGTTGAAGAAGGAAAAGGGGGATTGTTAACTAAAACCAAATTCCACACATGTAGGATTTTGTCAAGATGAACCCAACTACTATGTATAACTTCAATGACCTAATAAGAAAATTCACATTTGCCCAATATTATAGGATAAACCACCACATTAAGTAAAAGACTATGGAAATAAAATATCCTCCTGGTTTTTTGTTTTTTATTATGCTGTGCTGGGGGTCGAACCCAGGGCCTCCCACATGCTAGGCAAGTGCTCTACCACTGGGCTACACCCCCAGCCCCTCCTGGATTTTACAAACACCATTAAAAAGAAAAAAAAAAAAAAACTATAAATAATCCCTCTGAAAATCCAACCTCTCTATCCTGTCATTCAAATAAACATACTTTAATATAAACTCTCCTTCTTAACTCTTAACTGATTTATGGTCTCATTTGTTTTTATATGCTGCCACACATCATCCCCGCTATTGTTTGTAAGCAAGACAAAAACAACAGACACACAGCTTTGATGCAGCAGCGCTATGCACAGAGCAGACACAGGCCAAATACTTAATAAATTAATGAAATTCATAAGCATAACAGTATTAGTTAGCAAGCAGAATTCCCACCTTTGTAAATGCTGTAATACTAAATATCATCAATGAATGTTAGAGTCTGTAAACAAGTCAGGATGGCGCCTGGCATTTTGCCAGAGAAATGTTAGGGTCTGTAAACAAGTCAAGATGGCGCCTGGCAAAATGCCAGAGGGAGTGGTTTGTGAAGTAAGGCCAGCGAGCCATTAAGTGTGGCAATTCCTTATTGGTTGACTGCTATATCAAGTTTATGTTAATTAAGATAAGCTGTGTGGAATGTATAAATACCCCTCCTGTCCTACAATAAATGGCTCCCACTCCTGCTGTATCAATCTACACAAGTTGTTCGTACCCCCCAGTTATTTTGCTGCAGCCGTACTCCAGCAAATGAACACTTAGCCTTCTGCTCCTTTCAAATGGCTCCTTTTTTTAGTAGTCCAGATACTAATTAAACTGCCACTACTAAATTATCAGATTCTTCTAAGAACACATAATTTGAGGACAGTAGACAGCCAAAATGGTTTTCAAAAGCTACAACAAATTACTACTTTGTGCCTTTTTATGAAATTAAAAAAAAAAAACACAAAACAATACTTTCTACTTCATATTCAGGGGAATTTTAAACATTTTTCTTTCAAGAAGAGAAAAACAAATGGTTAATTTCACAAATGTTATTCCAGTGCAAAGCAATGGTTAATGGACATTACATGCATGTGACATTAAAAAATATAAAATGTGACTAAATTTCAACAAGTTCAAAAATTTTAGTAATATTTTACTGTAATAGCACTTATAGGTGAATTACTAGAGAGCTGGAACACCAAACATAATATTGGGAGGGAATGGAAAGCAACCTCAGAAATCTGTCATCAGTGTTAAGATGTTTTGTGAATGCATGCCTCTCAATTCTATGGATAATGCTGAGCTGGCAAACATCAGTAGATTGGATAAACGTCACTAAAATTTTTTAAAGATTTCAATAGCTTGGGGCTGGGGATGTGGCTCAAGCGGTAGCACGCTCGCCTGGCATGCATGCGGCCCGGGTTCGATCCTCAGCACCACATACCAATAAAGATGTTGTGTCCACCGAGAACTAAAAAATAAATATTAAAAAAATTCTCTCTCTCTCTCTCTCTCCTCTCTCACTCTCTCTTAAAAAAAAAAAAAGATTTCAATAGCTAGAAGAATTAACTCAAAACAAGGAGATTTTTAACTCCTTGTTTTGGGTTAAAACAATGCAAAATCTTTTCCTAGAAAAATCATGGTAGGAATATTAAGAAAACTCTTAGTATCACCTCTGGGAAAAGGAATGAAGTACAGATTTTAGGTCAGGACATGCACAAAGTAAGTGAATCATCTTATATAGCTACCCAAAAAGAAGTGCTAAAAGAGATTGAAAGGAGAAGAAATAAATATTCCAAAGACCTCCTGCATCCAGCACTTTGCAAGAATGCTTGCTTAGCAAAAACAAAACTAGGTTGATTTAAAAAAAAACATTTTAGAAGACAGGAAATGAAGACTTACAATTTCCTTGCCCCAAAGTCATACTTTTGTTATCTGTGGCCAATGTCTGCTGCCCTGTCTCCTATGAGCAGCATTAATAGAAGAGCAGTGTCCAAAGCAAGGGACTAAAAGTGCCACTCCATTTATTCCACTTCAGTCATATTTAAATACTGTGTTCAACTAGTCTAGTGCACACCCTTAGTCCCAGTGATCCCAGAGGCTGAAACAGGAGGATCACAAGCTCCAGGCCAGCCTTGGTAACTTAGTGAGACCTTTTTTTTTTTTTTTTTTTTTTTTTGAAGAAAAAAAGGGCATGTAGCTCTGTGGTAGAACACCCCTAGGTTTAACCCCTAGTACCACAATAAACACATACATATATACATACAGTGTTTGAGTATGTAGACCACATTTCAAATGGAATTCAAGAACACTCGAATTTGAACAGGAAAGTAGCCAAAACAGCAAGGAGGGTAGTGTGGTAAAGCGGGGTTCTTTCTAAGAAGAGGAGAAAATATCCTAGCGGTATATAAGAATTATCTTGGGCTATCTTTTTTATTTAGAGGTTAATAATTCCTGGAATGCTCTGATGGCCATTAACTCATAGGCTAAAATACTGAATTTAAGGGAGATCCATCTGAGCTTAAATGAAATTTCCAAACAATTAGAAGACCATGACATCAGTGTCAACCAACCTCGCCAAGCATAAGGAATGTTGTAGAGTAAAAACCTCGATGACCATAACGTTGTGGTGTGTTAGTGACAAATCACAGGGTCAGTCTTTTTTTTTTTTAAAGAAAGAGTGAGAGTGAAAGAGAGAGAGAGAGAGAGAGAGAGAGAGAGAGAGAGAGAGAGAGGGAGAATTTTTTAATATTTATTTTTTAGTTCTCGGCGGACACAACATCTTTGTATGTGGTGCTGAGGATCGAACCCCGGCCGCACACATGCCAGGCGAGTGCACTACAGGTTGAGCCACATCCCCAGCCCCAGCAGGACATGAAGTTTTACTGCCAGCAGCCAAGATGCAGAGATCAATCTCTTGCCACATCTCAACCCTGACTGAGGGTAAGGAGAGGTTTATAAAGCTAAAAAACAAAAATAAAGGGGAAGCAGAAAAAGGAATCATAAGCAACGACTTTCTGGTGTGGCTTATGCTTGTAATCCCAGAAGCTCCAGAAGAGGACATAGTACTGCTTTTTATCACTTAATTAGACCCTCCTCTCTGAGGAGATGCCAGATCATTAGCCCAGAGATCCTGGTAAATAGACAGTCTGGGGTCTGGGACTGGAGAGAGGGTCTGTCCCTTGTTTTTGTTCTTTTATTTGTTCTATGTGTTCATATCCATTTCCATCTGTCCCTGACACTGTTGTCTGACTGTGCTCCTTAGTGCATACCTTCCTTTTTATTTTGAATTCTATATTTTTTTGAGCTCATAATTTTGATACAGCACACCTAGATTAATGTGTTTTTCTGATCAGACCCATTTTATTGAACTATAAACTATAAAGGTTTTTAATACTCTGCTTCATTCAGAGGTCAATTTACAAGGGTTAGCTCTCAATCTAATAGGTTTTTAAAAATAAGCTACAAGGCCCTTGTTTGTTTTGTATATGTATGTACACAGGTATGTTGTCATGTCTCCGTGTGTTTCGGATCAAAACTGACACATAATATGGAGTCTTGCACTGAGATTTCAAAGGCCTGAAAGACCAGACGAGTGTAGCAGGTCAGATTCCCTACAGGCATACCCTGAAATGTTGATGCCTGAAGTTGCTAGAATAAGCCAAAACTAAAATAGACATCCCAAGGATAAAGAGATGATAGTAAAATGAAATGTATGTTGAGGAAAGCTGCTGGTTGTGGACAAGAGCAACCCTGAGAGATAAGAGAGGCCATGTGGACTGCAAACAGCAAGACCAAAGGGACAGGATTGCAAAAGTTCTTTGGAAATCACATCTCATCACCATGTGCCACAGGATCTAATATTTACCCAGATGGATTTTGATCTTATTTTGATCCCATCCCTTCTTTCTATGTCCTTATTCCTTCACTTGGAAATGAAAATGTTTACTCTCCACAATTATATATTGAATATGTTACCTGATTTTGATCTTTACAAAGAGAAATGTTATGGTTTGGATATGAAGTATCTCCCTAAAATTCATGTATGAGGCACAGTTAGAAGTTAAATGACTAGATTATAAAAGCTGTAACCTAATGACTGGATTACTCCATTTGATGGATTAATAACTGGAAAGGACTACTATACTGGGTAAAAACTGTAGGCAGGTGGGTATGGCTGGAGGAAGCAGGTCACTGGGAGCATGCCTTTGGGTTTATATTTTTGTCCCTGATACCTTATTCTCTCTCTGCTTCTGGGCTGTCATGATCTTAGTAGCTTTTCTCCATTATACCATTCTTCCATGATAGTCTGCCTTGTCTTAGGCAGAGCAATAGAGCCAACTGATCATGATCTGAATTTCTGAAACTGTGAACTCAGAAGTAAACTTATTCTCTACTGTTATTCTGGTGAAGTATTTCGGTCATAGCAATACAGAGCTGAATAACACAGGTATGGACTACCATACCCTAAATAAACTTTTCTCATCAAAAAAATATTGACATATAAGCTCATAAATTTAAAAAAAAATTTTAAATGGATCCAAATACTTTTGGGTCACATGATTTAAAGGGTTCAATTTAAAATTTAAATCAGGTACAAATAAAAGTAAAGATGTCTATAAAATTATTTCTAGGATTTTTCTTCAACAAGGAAGAAACGGATAATACTGTTCAATACACTTGTCTAGTGTCCTGCTTTTTAAAAAATATGTAAATTAGATTGACATATCTGAGATTAATCATAAATTGTTAAAGACATCTGATTAATTTACAAAGTTAAAATACTAGCTGTTAAATACAATATCAAGTATGCTTAACTTCTTAAATTCTATGGGGTGATATACTTGAACATTGTTTGTTTTCACAAATTGGCAAACAGACAAAAAAACTAAAAGGTTCTAGGTATAAAATATATTTAGTAAAAAAAGAAAAACATATCTAGGTAAGTCTTTATGTTGGTAAAGTTGTAATACAGCTAAGTAAACAACAAGAGGGTCTAATTAAGTGATAAAAAGATCTATGTAAATAAAGAGTAAATTTTAAAAGGTTTGTGTGTAACTAAGTTGGTTATATATAAGTAACACAAACAGAGCTATTCAAGGTTATTCCCTAAAGTCAAATATTAATGTACTGATATAATCAAAGTTTGATCTATATGTTAAAATGACAAGGATTTCTTAAAACATTAATTTACTCTTAACATTCTGTCTGTTAAGTTATATTCTCTAGAGCAACTAGTCTTTTTTAAATATTTATTTAGTTATAGATGAACACATAGTATCTTTGTTTATTTTTATGTGGTGCTGAGGATTGAACCCAGTGCCTCACACATGTGAGGCAAGCACTTTACCACTGAGCTACAACCTCAGCCTCAAGAGCAACTAGTTAAAAAAATAGGGTTTGTACAACTCTTGCAAACCACAACTGTTATTTAGAGTACTGCATTACATCATACAATCTAAATTTTCTTTAAAAGCTAAACTTAGTTAATATAAAACATCAACATAATTGTGGTGTTATTACTCTTCTTTTGTATACTTTGTGTTTGTACCTTCCAGGTATACAAGTCTTTAAAGTAAAAGGTTTAAAAGAACATTTTATTAAGCTGGTGTTCTCCAAACTGAAGTTGCCCATAATAATTATTTCAGACTTATAATGATAATAAATTTTATTGGGCATTTATTTATCATTTAAAGTTCTGTAACCAAACCTAAACCTTATGTTACCTTTTACACTGAGATAAAAATGTAAATGTTGGGGCTGGGGTATGGCTCAGTGACACACTGGGTTTGATCCTCAGCACTACATAAAAATAAAATAAAAGGTATTGTATCCACCTACAACTAAAAAAAAAATTTTAATGTAAATATTGATTCTAAAAGATAACCAATTTCTGATCAGTTTAAAGGTTAATAATAGTAAAACAAAAACATTTTGCCACTTTTCCACACAAAAGAAAAACTTAAAAGCTCTCAGTCTTTCTTTGATTCATGTTTTAAAAATAATATTATATTATGTTAACCAATGCTCATACAGACTCAGAAAACAATATATATAAACTTTATAAAATGATATTTAAGGAAGAGATAAAAAAAAAATTAGACCTGGTAGTATCCAGATAGCCTGCCTGTTTACGTATCATAGCAGCCCCTGCCCTTTTAGTTAAGGAGGCTGATAAGGTAACTTAGCACAATCCCTCACAGTGATAACCCAACACTTTGTAGAGACCCTCCTAAATGGTGCACTAGATAAATGGATGACCAACTGTATTATTATTCATACCAGAGTCTGTTGCTTGATCATTCTCAGCTCACCTCTGCCCCAGCTCCGGCCCTGAACCCCACCTCATTAATGCCAGAAGATGACTCACATGAGCCCCTCCACAACCATGGAAAAATGCTTGACCAGTTGAGCTCAGGAAGGCCTGATTTGACTGATGTTCCTATGACTGAGTCAGAAACCTTTCTATTCACAGAGGGCAGCAGCCAAGTCATAAATGGAACTTGAAGGGCCGGAGCTGCAGTCACCACAGAAACTGAAGTCAGTTGGGCTCAGGCACTCCAAGCAGGAACCTCAACAGAGGAACTAATTGCCCTGATACAGGTTTTAAGGTGGGCTAAAAGTAAGAAAGTAAATATTTAAACAGACAGCAAATATGCCTTTGCTACTTCACATGTGCACAGAGCCATTTATAGAGGTGGGGGTTACTAACTGCTGAAAGAAAGTTCATAAAAAAATAAAATAAAGATGAAATATTAGCCCTACTTGAGGCAATGTGGTTACCTAAATAGAGGGCTTTTATACACTGCCGGGGTTACCAAAAAGGAGATTCACCGGTGATTAGGAAAACAGTTTTGCAGACAAAACAGCAGAACAGATGGCCTAAGTCTCCAAACCAGCCACCAAGGTAACCCTGTCTTTATATCCTAAAACCAGCCTTCATTCCCACCACATTATCTCTTTAGAGATGGCTAAAGCAAAGGGGGAACCAAATTAGAACTTTTCCTGATTCCAAGATTGACATGCTGCAACCCACTGGGGAAAGAACAAGTTAACTGACTTTCTGTCTAAGGCCTATTATATCCCAGGACTAAAACAAACAGCCCAAGACATCTCTGTACAATGCCCAACCTGCCAACAGATAAATACCAAACAAGGAAGGTGAACCCACCCTGGGATCTGCAAAAAAGAACTGCCTGGAGACCACCTGGAAGTCAATTTCACTCAGGTAAGGCTTCCTTTGAATGGTTATAAATATCTCTTAGTTTTTGTGGATAGTTTCTCAGGTTGGCCAGAAGCATGTCTTACCAAAAATGAAACTGCTTGGACTGTTATAAAATTTCTTGTCAATGAAATAATACCTTACTATGAACTGCCAATTGTCATAGGTCAGATAACCTATAATGGCTGCAGCATTCACTGCAGCCATATCACAAGGAATATCACAGGCTCTAAATATAAACTGGAAACTCCATGTGCTTGCGATCCCAAAGTTCTAGGCAAGTAGAGTGCATAACCAGACCCTAAAGTGTACCCTCATAAATCTGCCTTACAGACTGGTGCTAGGTGGCCTAAGCTTTTGCCTGTCACTCTCTTGCAGGCCGATGCACCCCTTATAAGGGAAATCTTTCTCCTTTTGAAATCATGTATGGGAAACATGATTTCATCTTTTGCTTCCTTGAGAAAATGACATTCATTTGGCAGAAATCAGCCACCAACTTCTTGTAAACTACTTTAAGTCTCTCCAGCAGGTTCAGGAAAAAAACTCTAAAATTCCTGCAAGAGAACCAACCCCAAGAGACCACTGATTTCCAACATCTGTTCCAGCCTGGAGACAATGTCTACATCAAGCAGTTCCAAAAGGAAAGGACTGACTCCCAACTGGGGAGGACCCCACTCCATCCTGACCACCCCCCACCCCAACAACCATGAAGGTAGATAAACTTTTTTTTTTAAACAGGAACTCCTTTATTATCAGAACCCCCACACACACCTCCCACTGGGCCCTTCCAGGAACCACCAACCAGAAATCCCTCCACTTCCCCAACCAATGCGAACTCTCTAGGAATCCTGAGAACTCCAAAGTACTGGGCCCAGGCAGACAGCAGGGGTCTAATATACAATTGAATACACAGCTTAACATAAGCATCATCATCTCAATGGCTCACTGGCATCACCTCTCAACCACTCCCTTCTGGCACAAATGCCTTGTTTCATTCCACTGTGTCTCTCAGCACTCATAAGTGGATGCTAACACACAGTAAGAAATGGGGGAAGAAAGAATAGAATTTCTTTTTTTTTTTAATTTTTTTTAAGAGAGAGAGAGAGTGAGAGAGAGAATTTTTTTAATATTTATTTTTTAATTATCAGCACATACAATATCTTGGTTTGTATGTGGTACTGAGGATCGAACCGGGCCGCACGCATGCCAGGCAAGCGCGCTACCACTTGAGCCACATCCCCAGCCCTGAAGGTAGATAAACTTACAGAGTAGATTCATCACACCCAAGTCAAAGCAGCAAAAACATCACCCATGGAGGAATGAATGGCTCACAGAGACCTGACTATCCTCTAAAGACAAGACTAAAAAAAAAAAATTAATGTTTTTCCTCTTGCTCGGATTGTGTTATAATGCCCAGGCTGCTCCTCATAGGTACAATTTTACCATCACTTCCAAAGGAATGACAACTAATCTCTTTCAAAAGCTTCCACCCTTTTCCCTTGTACAATAGTAGGGACCCAATCTTTACCCCTTACTGCAAACTGTTTATCGGTTTATTAACCTATCATGGCCAGAATTGGCAAATGATTGCTGGCTATGCTTAAAATCTAAGCCTCCTTACTATGTAGGGTTGGGTTCCACAGAGATGCCCACAGTATGGCCAAATACTACTTACTATACAAACTCTGGACCCAAGCTTACTTTAGGGGTATATGATATACCTAGCCTAGTTATCTCATTAGATCAGAAGCCAGCTTGTCATAAGTTATGAAGGATTCATTTCTGTTTTCTGTAAAAATATCAGGATGTCTGTATGGCCTGGCCATTAGTTGATGTTGTAAAGCTGATTGGAATGCCTGCCCGTGCCCTGAACTCACCCATGTCCGGTTTTCCCTGACCATATAACAACCCTTTCCTAAACCTTAGTGACACCTCATAAATTCTGGCCTTCCCTGGCCGGATAACGCCCCTCTCTTAGTCTCTAAGATCTCCATAAATTCTGATGCCGGGGCCAGCAAAAATGTAAACTTGTGTTATGCTCCTCAGAGTGTTGTTATCTGTAACCCCCCTTTGTGTAACTTTTTGGGCTATAAAACTGGGCCACAAAGGAGCCTCGGGGCTGTCCTTGGCTCCCACGATTTTGAGGGGCAAGGCAGCCCGGCCGGTCGAAATAATAAGCTTGCTTTAATTTGATTTTAATTGGAGTCAGTGGTCTTTTCTTGCGTCGTTGGTCTAACAGTATATATAGAAAAAGCCACTTGTATTGGTTTTCCTAATACCGATATGCCTCCTAACTTTCCTGTGAACATTTACTCCTATAATATTTCTGGAAATTATACTATATCTTACTTTGCTCCTAATGACACTTGGTGTGCCTATGACACTGGTTTGTCTCAATGTACCTCTTTACAGCAATATCCCAACATCTGCATTGTAGTGCGTGTGTTACTTCAGACCTACACCTACAGTAGGCCAGGAGGGGCTCCAAATCACCTATGTCCAGATAAAAAGGGCAGTTCCTCTTCTCTTTCCAGGCCCTTGTGGGATTAAATGTAGCAGGAGCAATTGCAGTGGGTCCCGCAGCCTTAATAAAAGAGAACAGGGACTCACCTCTTACCCAGGAGGTAAATGACAATTTAAGCCACTTAGAGCAGGAAATCAACCATTTATATGACCAAGTCTAATATTCAGCTGAAGTGGCACTTCAGAATCATAGGGACCTAGATCTTTTGTTCATGTCCCAAGGAAGGCTCTATATGACCCTAAGGGAAGCTTGGTGCTTCTGTGCAAATAAATCTGGAGTCATTAAAAGTTCCTTTGCCAAAATAAGAAAAAAGATACAAAGGAAAAATCAAGAGTTAAAACAAAATAAGTCCTGGTTCCAGAGATAGTACGAATGGAACCCCTGGTTGACTACCCTCCTCACTGCAGGGCTGGACCTGTAGTCCTAATATTCACAGGATTGCTCATTGGCTCTTGTCTTAAACTGGCTTATTAAATTTCATTGAACAACACATTTCCTCTGTTAAACTGATGTATATGTGCAGCCTCACACCCAACACAAGAATAATCAAGGATTTGATTGTCTCTAGAAGAGGGGGAATATTATGGGCTGATTTGAAAATCCTGACCAGACTTACCCCATTTTGTTCACTCACCTTACCTTATGTGAAGTTGGCCCCCTTCCATATGGTGCCCACATCTGCCCTCCTTGCCTCCTGACTGCAAGTTCCTGGTTTGGCAGTACCAATGTATAGAGACATGTCTCTTCTCCTTCCTCTCTTCTAAGAATGTGATTTTTTAAAATGCAACTTTGTAACTTTTTTATAACCTGGTAATTTTCCATTTTTATGAACTGTATCTTGTGATTATGATTGCATCTTCTGCCTCCCCCGCTTTTGTGTTTCTTAGCTTTATAAGCTGTCCATACCCTCAATCAGGGTCAAGATGTAGTATGAGCCACACCAGATACTCCTTCACGGGCAAGGTCATATCCATTACCACAGGGGACCCAGAATCTTACAAGGCAGAGAGCTCCCACAACTAGAGAAGGAGAGTACCCGCCTCTCCGTTCAAGGCTTCAGGATCCCTGTGAGCCTGAGATCTCTCTAGGGCCTCCAAATGATGTGGCCTATAAGTAAAAAGTCACCGGGTCAGTCTTGAAGCAGGTCATGAAGCTTTACTGCCATCAGTTGAGATGCAGGAATCCAAATCTCTGGTCATATCTCAACCCCGACTGAGAATAAAGACAGGCTTACAAAGCTTAAAACCACAAATAAAAAGGAAGCAGGAAAAGGAATCATAAGCAATCATAATCACAAAACACACTTCATAAAAAAGTGAAAAATTACTGGGTTACAAAAAGTTACAAAGTTGCATAAAGAAAAAAAATCACATTCTTAGAAGTGAGGAAGAGACACATCTTATTCATTGGTACTGCCAAACCAGGAATTTGCGGTCAGGAGGCAAGGGGGGCAGGTGTGGGCATCATACGGCAAGGGACCAACTTCACAGAGGGTGAGATGTCTGAACAAAAAATGTGTAAGTCCGACTGATTTTTCAAATCCTCCCTTAACATTCGGATGTTTCAGCTCACAAGGTGAAGGGCTTATTCATGCAACTTTGGAAGGCAGGTATATTACAGGTGCTGCTGTTTTATTCGGAGAACAGCTGCCTGAGCGGTGGCAGAGGACACGGAGGAGAGGAGAAGCCTTGAGAAGAGAAACCAAAAGCACTGCGCGGGGCAACCACCCTGGCATCCGCGCACCGCGCACTCCAGCCCCTCTCCGCTCCTTCCAAGGGGCCCTGCCAAGGCCCCCTCTTTGCAATCGTAGACCACTGTCTTCGAACAGCCTCCAAGTGGCTTCCCGCGCGACACTGGCAGCCCATGAAGGTGCCGCTCTGGGACACGAGAGGGAAAAGGACGCCGCGAACCCTCGTCCACCTCGAAAACCGGCCCATGCGACCCTGACACCGTCCCATGCCCGCCCTACCCCTGCCGAACCGCGATCCTCTTCTGCAGCATCCTCCCGTCCACCTCGACCCCTCCCCCAGACCCACTCCTCCTCCAGGTACCACGGGAAGGACAAGGAGCCCGACAGCTGGGAAGATGGCGGCACTTACCTGTCACAGCAGCTGTGCTCCCCACCGCCCGGAGCCAGCCCGGGTAGCACTCAGCCCGTAAGTCCCCACGACACGGCCCGCAGTACTGACCCGCAGACCTGCAGGACACCGGCCGACTCGGCACTGACGCGACCCGGCGACCCCAACTTTCCGTGCCCGCACTTCCGGCACCGCCGGAAGTTCCTCTTGACCACCGCCCCACATCCAGAGCCACCGGAAGCTCCGCCCAAGCGTGGCGCCGCCGGAAGTCTTGTCCTGGCTTCCGCCCCGCAGGCCTGGTTCCCCGCAGGTCTGTGCGCTTCGCTACGGTGCAGTCGCCCCGCCACCCTAGCTAACCCTAGCGGGGCGCGAGCAGGGGCCGAACGAGTGACCTAGGGATGGGGGCGGCATGGCGCCCCTGGTGACACGGGCGGGCTCGGACGCCGGAGGGCTCGAGCCTCGCGGACACGCCGGGACTTGTGCCCCGAGCGAGCCCAGCCCTACAGTCCCACGGCCACCCAGGCGCTCGGGCACCGCCTCCTAGGACCCCGGGCGCCTCCAGTCGGGGAGAAATCACCCGAGCTACTCACCGCAGCAGGGGTTCCGGGGGGATCCACGGTCAGGCAGGTTTCAAATCCATCTGTCCTCTAAGAACTAGAGACGAGAAGGAAAATAGTCCCTTAAAATGCAAGGTCAAGTATACTGTTTATAACAATCAATTTCGAAATCTTTCAAATCCACACCGTTTTATACGCTAATTTGCTGCTAACCGCTTAACTGGCAGCGCTCTGTGGTAGTCTTGTTATTTGCCTGCAGGGGAGCCTGATGGAGATAGAACTATTAATATTTCAGCTTATCTGCAGAAGATGACTCACCCAGTTTCCTTCTGAAATATTTGATCACCATTGGCTAAAAAAGAGAAAACAGAATCAGCTGTTCACTGCAAAAGGTGGGACTTAAGCCTTAATCTAGGTTGGAAAACTACGTAATAGACTGGAACCATTACATAAACAGCCTTCTCTGCAAACAACTCTACCTGAGTCTTTAAAGCTCACCTGGACTAAATCAAAAGTACGAAAGCATTACTTAAAGTATTATTTTAAAATAATACTCGAGATTCAGATTCAAAAAACAGTGATATGTTTTTGGAGAAGAAGCAAATTTAATGTGCTTGAGGATTCAAATAACCAAAGATATATATGTAAAGTAAAACGTGAAGTTACTTCTGCAGTAAATATAAAAGCTTATCACTGGAAACAGTTCTACAAGATGAACTAAGATATATGGATTTTTAGGGAAATCATTTCCAAACTTGGAGGTTGTCACAAATATTATTTAGCAACAAATATTATACAAGATATTCTGCTAGGCATAATAGCCCACATTATCATATTCAACTAACTCACATTCTACTAGGTGGTTTTGTTTTGCAACATAACATCCACAGTTTGTATGGCACTTAAGATACTGTTAATGATAGTAATGTTTTTCTTTGATATATTTAGGATTCCACAAAAGCCACAATTGAGTACATTATGCGGTATCACAAAACCAAAAGAAAGGAATCAAGTTTTGAGGGCCAGTCAATTCAAATAATTTGTAACTTCTTTAATCCCCAAGAACACAAAAGTGGAAACTTCTATTCTAAACTGAATTTTACCTAAATATGAGAACATTGAAATGACTTCAAAAGTGAAAAAGACAGAATGCAGCACAAGGATTAAGATCCAGATGCCAAGGTCCACATTATCCCCACTGTGTATACTTTGATAGGGCTGCAGTAACAAAATCACAGAATGGGTGGCTTGAACAGAAATTTTCTCTCTTTAGAGTTCTAGAGGTTAGACCTCCAAGTTGTTGGCAAGGTTGTTTCATTCTGAGAAATATGAGAGTGAAATCTATCCATGCCTGTTTCTGGAGTTTACCATCAATCCTTGGTGTTCCTTCTCTGTGGCAGTAAAAATTCAGTCTTCACATGGCATTCTCCCTGTATATGTCTGTTTCTTCATTTGGATGACTGATGAGGACATCAGTCAGTACTGACTTGCTGACCTAGGTCACCTGGACCTCATCTATGATACTGGAAGAAGAACTGATGGGTAAATGCTGCCAGTCTCACGTTGAAAAAATATTATCACATCCTCTGTGTTAAGTTTCACCCACCAAGTACTTGCCATCTTTCCTCATTCTAGTTTTCGAGTAGAGCCTTCGTTTGTGTCTTGTCCATGTGACAGACAAAAGGGAAAACTATTCTAATCTCAACAAGTATGTTTGGTTTGTATCTAATAAAAGGAATATGCATGATTTTTGTATAAAGAAACAAATCAGCATTGTTCTCATTATCATGACACTTAGATATTTTCAAAATGAAGTAGTAATCATGGGAAAATTATTGGAAAACTCTACCTAATTAATAATCAAACGTATATTGTAAACCTGTTCCAGATGGTGTTAGAAAACCATATCTCTGTTGGCAAAAGGTACATACAAATGAAAAAGAAGATACTTTAAATAACTTTATACTGGTCTCTAAGCACACAGTTACTATCCTTTTGTTTATCAATACCACATAACTTGCAACCCATTTACATTATATAGCAATGCACAGTTAATGAATGAGGTATTGTTAAGCCTCTCTTATAGAAGAGTGCTTTAAGATATTTAGTAACTATCCCAAAGCAGCAGAATAAGTGGTTGAGGGGAAACCTTCTCCTGAGTCTCTTCAATTTTTATTACTACTAACTATATGAAAATAGCTGTATGAATCTAAATTGCATAAACAAGGCTATGTATACATAGTAAACTTTCTCCGTTTTGCATTAAGAATCCTGCATTTTTCTGTATTAAGATTACACACAAAGATATAAGGATGAAGCTATTATTGTGCCCAATCTGATGGCAACATTTTGCAGAACAGAATCTTCAAAGTGGAGTGTTGGAATACAGATATATATCCTACTACTAGGTCCATAATATTTTGTCAGACCACTCTATATTATAAATCATAAAATCAAAGAGAAAATAAGTCTGTCTAAAAGACAAATATAAAATCCAGACCTGTAATCCCACCTATTCAGGAGTCTGAAGCAGAAGGATTATAAATTTGAGGCCAACCTGTGCAACTTTACAAGACACTGTCTCAAAAAAGAAAGAATGGGGATGGAGATCAGTGGTAGAATGCTCCTGGGTTAAATCCACAGGACCATTAAAAAAAAAAAAAAAGCATTGGAGATGCAGCTCAATAGTAGAGCACATACTTAGCATGTGCTAGGCCCTGGTTAAATCCCCATTACCACAGAAATAAATAAAATGTAAATATAGGAATTCTTCCTTCTTGTCCCCTTTTTAAGGACTCGTGTTATTCATTGGGAGATTGGGAATTGTTTATGAGCTTTTAAAAATGGCAACAAATTTAAGGATATAATTGGCTTTTATTAGAGCTTCTAGAATTAGGAAGCATCTCATTCTAAAAAGAATGAGTGCTCCTCTGAGCATGACAAAGAGTTGGTTTTTGTCAGGTGGAAAGAAGGAAACAATAACATAAAAAGTAGGTTGGCTAACATCAGTTTGCTACAGGTTACTTTTCTTAATAATGGTTAAAGGAGATGAGACTTCCTTATTAACATAGCCAGGGTTGACTAGGCCCATCCAAATAGTTACTGTGAACCTCCTGTTTTCAGAAGAAACTGATATGTTCAAGAGGTTTACCTGGTTCCTTAAAACTCCAGTTTATGTGGCACTTAGCATGAGTAACACCATGTCAGTTTGATTTGTTGGGGCCTAGTATAGGAACTCAGTTCAAATGACAGCCTTCTATAAATTTTATTGAACAATGGAAAGAATGGAAGGAACTACAGAAGATATTATTGTTAAATGTTGACATGTTTCTTTGTGTGTGAAGTGTCTACTTGTGTGGTACCTTATTGGCATCATCAAGTCAAATAACAACAAAATCTTAGTTCTGAAAGCTGGAATGGTTTCTGCCTTTTCTCTGTTATACCTAATATCCTAAGTAGCCACACAAATTAAGAAAGAATCCTGGCTGGGGGTGGTGGATTGTGCCTGTAATCTCAGCAGCTTGGGAGACTGAGGCAGGAGCATAGTGAGTTCAAAGCCAGCTTCAGCAATATAATGAGTCTGTGTCTCAAAAAATAAAAAAGGTCTGGGTGGTTAAGTCAGTGGTTAAGTGCCCCTGAGTTCAATCTCTGGCACCTAAAAAAAATAAAAGGATCCTGACACCAGTAACATTTCCACCAGGAACTATTGCTTATTTAATAGGCATTCATTTTCCCATAGCTACCTTTACACTGGTGAGAAGACACAAAATGTGATCCCAGACTTCAAAGAAATTACAAGTCACTTAAGGCAAAACTAAATATGAAACAAAATAAAGTCCATTAAGCATGAGCATGATATTAATTATAAGTACATTCATAGTATAAAAAAGAAAAATGAGTACTTTTTGTTTGAAATAGTTGAAGAATGCACAAAGGAAATTTAAACTGAACTTTGAAGGCCAAATAAGACATACTGATTGGGTGAGAAATGGATGAAGAAGTGGCACATTTTAGACAGAAATAAAAAGATGGAAAGGATGGGTAGAAAAGTGACAGCAAGAAAACTGGTGAAACCAGTGTGAGCGAAGATTATGTTCCAAAGAATCGTGAAAAATTATTTTAGAAGACCAGAACATGAGAAGCCTTTAACAATGGAACCCCATAGTATCAACGAAATATGTACTGAGGAGTCATTGTACATTTCTGAGAATGGAAGCATGTAAAGAAAGAGTAGGATTCCTCTCCAGATGTGCTCTCTCTGACTTTCCTCTTACACACTGGCTCCTCAGTAATCCACATGCTGCCCTTTTCTATTCCCACTCCACACTTTCTTGTATCCACTCTTGTAGTTTCACCTATAATGTGTATTTTTATAGATACAGATCTCTACTTTCAGCCCACAACTGTCTCCCAAGACTGGGACTTTTTAGTCAGTGTACAGTATACCTTTACCTGAAGAGGTAGTTGAGCATGTGGCTAGACTCAGACTAGAGCTAGATCTCCCAGATTTTAATCCTGACTTTTGCTACTTACTGGATGTGTTATCTTGAGCAAGTTGTTTAAATATTGTGTGCTAACTAGTAAAATAGGGATAAACATTCTGCCTTTTACACTTGTGTATTAATCAAATTAATGCATGCAAAATATTTATACTAGTACCTGAGGCACATTAAATATTCAAATGGTGTTCACTTGAATCAACAATTGCATATATGTCAAGGTTTTTGTGAATGCAGGAGACAGCAAGGGAACTTAAAATTGATTAAGGAAAAGAGGAATTCATTGATTCTTCAAATGAAACTGAGAAAAGGAGTCCAAGTGACCAAGAAGACAAACTTAAAACAGGGACTCGTTCCATTTCTATGCTTTACTTCTCTCTGCCTATGACCTTCAATCTCTTATACTATAGACCATTTTCCACAAGGCAGATTGTCATCAGCTGGCAGTTGACAGGATAACATTCTCAGTTTCACTACCAAAGAGACACTGAACCTTTTCTCATTGTTACAATTTTGAAAATCCATTGGGAGAAATACTGGATGGCCATGTTGAGGCCTTTACTCACCCAACCCTATATTCAATGGGCTAATTTCAGTATCCTTAAAAAATCATATTATTAGAACAGATGGAGGGAATATTGCCCAAAAAAGGGAAAGTGATTGTGCCTATTATATAAGAGGTGCACACTGTAACTTAGATTGTCCAGGCACTATAAATAAAACATATCAGAACTGTTCATATTCTTTAAACAGTTTTTCTATTTTGGTTCTACTGGTCCTCCCCATATATGATTTATTTGTATAGCCTCACTCACTTTCTCACACCAGGAACTCAGAAGTCACTTATCCGTCCTTCCAATCCAAGTACCATATCTTGTCAATCAACCTAAGATGCATTTTTGTTCACGCCTCTAAATTAGAGATTTGTCTTAGAAATGTATCAGATTATGTGTTTAATCTTTTGTCTAGATAAGGCTCCTTAAGAGTAGTCACTAGATTTATTTTGGTATCCCTACTGCCTGACATAAAGGAAACAAACACCTTGTTGAAAAAAATAAACAATAAATGAAGGACAAAAAATGCAGAATACAGGAGGATTAAGCTTTAGGACTAGTAATGGCAACAATACAGAAAACAAAAATCTTATTGATCAGCTTTTATAGTAGGCATAATTCTGAAATGACCTCCTTTTCTAAGAGGACATCTAAAATAATGTTCATTTCTAGTCCCTGAAACTAGTAAATATAGGAGATGATTCCATGGTTGTCTTATATGATGCAGTCAACTTTAAGTCAGGGAGATTTTTCCAAAGGGAGCTTTTAAAAGCAGAGTTACCTCCAATAGATGGCAAAAGAAATCAGGTTGGAAGTTGGACAAGGACTTGATGTACTGCTGCTGGTTTGAAGATGTAGGAGGCCTGCATGAGAAGGAATATAGGTGGCTCTAAGGAGTTAGTAGGATCCTAAGGGCATCTACAATATATTAAACATCATGCTTGACTCTTAACTTATACATCATCTCACTTATTTTCCATGAAATGCTCTGGGAATCTGTGGTGGCACTACAAGTTCATAGGGTAAAAGTTTTCTGCTGCTGAACTAAATCCAGGCAAGAGAGAGTCTGTGCTGAGATATTAGAACACATAAATTAACATATTCAAATTAATATACTCAATCTTCAGTGATACTTTAATACAAAGTTTGGAAGAATCAAAAACCCCAAGCAAATGACCACACTCCATGTAGAAATGGCTATAGGGGATATGCCCTCCTACGGCAAAAATTAGAATTAATGCAAAGGCTGTGGATACCACACCTATGAGGTATCTAGATGACTCAAGGATACTTTGGCAAGAGAAGGTCATATCCTAAAAAAGTGCATAAATAAGAGTGAAAGAGAATCCATACCAACAGATGTATAAAACTCAACAGAAGATTACAATTAATATTTAAAAAACAAGCTGGCATGATGCTTCCTAAAGCACAATTCACCAAAACTGACTCCAAAGATATAGAAGTGGATGAAATATCAGATATAAAATTCAAAACAATGATTATAAAAAGGATCAATGAATTCTAGGAGAACCCAGAAAAGCAACTGAATGACTTAAGGAAGTCAGTATAGGATATGAATAAGAAATTCAACAGGAGATAGATTGAAAAAGAAAAATATAACTCTTGGAAATGAAAGATCAAATAAATGTTCCATCAAGATTCTGATAAAGTAAACGACACTGAAGACAGAATCTCAGAGATGGAATAAAAAGTAGCTGGCCTTCAACATTCAGATATTACAAAAGAAAAGAAAAGAAGTAACAATATCCAGGATATACAAGAACTCTGGGACAACAGTGTTAGACCAAATTGTAATTGAAGAGGGTTGCAAGATACAGGGTGATGGCATGGAAAAACCCACCTTGAAAATAAGACAGACATCCAGATACAGGATATATTGAGAAAACCACATAGAAAAGACCACAAAAGAACTTCTCTATGACACATTATAATTAAAATGCCTAACATACAAAACAAGGATAGAATTTTTAAAATCTCAAGAAAAAATATCAGTTTACATTCAGAGGCAAGCCAATCAGAATTACTTCCAATATCTCAGCACAAACTCTAACAATCTAGGATGGCTTGGAATGATGTGTTGCAAGCCCTGAAAGAAATTTTTAAAAAAACTTTCCAAAATGAGTAGAAACTAAAAGAAGTCATGATTACTAAGCCAAAACAACAGAAAATACAACAGAAAAATAACACAAAGACAAAATCAAAAACAAACTACAGAGTTCATAAATGGACAAGTCTCATTTGAAGAGTAGCTAAGAAAGTGAGAAACAGGACAAAATTAAACATTAAAAATTAACCAAATGGTAGGAATTAATGGACATTTCTCTATAACATTGAATGTAATGATCTCAACAATTAAAAGACTCAGCTGGCAAAATGGATTAAAAAACATATGTTGCTTGCAAGATACTCAGCTTACAGGCACAGACAGCCACAGGATGAAAAGTAAAAGATGGAAATTGATATACCATATTAAGTAAGCCTAAAAATAAGCAGGAGTTGCTACTCTCATATCTGACAAAGCAGACTTCAAGCCAAAACTAATCAGAAGAAACAAGGTCACTTCATACTGATAAATGGAAAAAAAAACAACAAGAAGATATAACAACAATAAATACTTATGCCTCAAATTTTGTATACCAAAGTACATAAAAAAAAGATACTACCCAAATTAAAGACTTAAATCCAGTACAATAACACTAGGCAATTTCCATACAGCTCTCTCACCAATATGTCATCCAGGCATAAACTCAATAAACTCTTTGGACCTAAAAAGTATTCTAAATCAAATGGACTTAACAGACCTCTATAGAATATTTTATCCAACAATAGACAATACACTTTCTTCTCAGTTGTTAATGGAACCTTCCTAAAAATATATTTCACTAATAAATGAATTCAGCAGAGTAGTAGGATATAAAATCAACACACATAAATCAAAGGCATTTCTGTACATCAGTGACAAGTCCTCTAAAAAAGAAACTAGGAAAACTACCCCATTTACAATAGCCTCAAAAAAAAAACCCTAGGAAATCAATAAAAGGGTGAAAGACCTCTACAATGAAAACTACAAAATTCTAAAGAAAGAAAGAAGACCTTAGAAAATGGAAAGACCTCCCTTGTTCTTGGATAGACAGAGTTAATATTGTCAAAATGACCATACTACCAAAAGCACTATACAAATTTAATGCAATTCCAATCAGAATCCCAATGACATTTCTCATAGAAATAGAAAATTCAATCTTGAAATTGATTTGGAAAAATAAGAGACCCAGAATAGCCAAAGCAATCCTTAGCAAGAAAACTGAAGCAGGAAACATCACAATACCAGAACTTAAACTATACCACAGAGCAATAGTAACAAATACAGCATGGTATTGGCACCAAAATAGACTTGTACATTAATGGTACAGAATAGAGGACACAGAGACAAACTCATATAAACACAATTATCTCATACTATACAAAGGCACCAAAAACATATATTGGAGAAAAAATAGCCTCTTCAACAAATGATGCTGGGAAAACTGAAAATCCACATGCAGCAAAATGAAATTAAGCCCCTATCTCTCACCATGCATAAAACTCAAATAAAAATGGATCAAGGACCTAGGAATTAGACCAGAGACCCTACACCTAATAGAAGAAAAAGTAGGTCTAAATCTTCCTCAGGCCAGATTAGGCCCCAACTTCCTTAACAAGACTCCTATTGCACAAGAAATAAAATCAAGAATCAATGAATGGGATAAATTCAAATTGAAAGCTTCTCAGCAAAAGAAACAATCAGTGAGGTGGAGAGAAAGCCTACAGAGTGGGAGCAAATTTTTATCACATGTACATCAAATAGAGCACTAATCCCTAAGATATATAAAGAACTAAAAAAACTTAAGACCAAAAAAAACCCAAATAACCCAGTCAATAAATGGGCCAAGGAACTGAATAGATACTTCTCAGAAGAGGATATACAATTGATCAACAAATATATGTAAAAATATTCAATATCTCTAGCAATTAGAAAAATGGAAATGAAAACTAAGATTTCATCTCACTTCAGTCAGAATGGCAGCTATTAAGAATACAAACAACAATAAATGGTGGTGAGGATGTGGGGGAAAAGGCACACTCATACATTGCTGGTGGGATTGCAAATTGGGGCAACCAATCTGGAAAGCAGTATGAAGATTCCTTGGAAAACTTGGAATGGAACCATCATTTGACCCAGCTATCCCACTCTGCAGCATACACCCAAAGGATTTTAAATTAGCATACTATGGTGACATGGCCACATCAATGTTTATAGCAGCACAATTCACAATAGCTAAACTGTGGAACCAATCTAGATGCCCTTCAACAGATGAATGGATAAAGAAACTGTAGCATATATACACAATGAAATATTAATCAGCATGAAAAGAGAATAAAATTATGGCACTTGCAGGTAAATGGATGGAGTTGGAGAATATCATGCTAAGTGAAGCAAGCCATCCCAAAAAACCAAAGGCTAAATGTTTTTTCTGATATATGGGTGATGATACATAATGGGGGTGGGGGAACGCATGGGAGGAATGGAGGAACTTTAGATAGGGCAAAGGGGAAGGAGGAGAAAGGAGGGGACACGTGGGTAGAAAAGATGGTGGAATGAAATGGACATCATTACCCTAAGTACATGTATGAAGACATGAATGGTGTGACTCAACATTGTTAGAACCAGAGAAATGAAAAATTATGCTCTATATGTGTATTATAAATTGAAATGCATTCTGTTATCATATATAACAAATTATAATAAATAAATAAATTTTAAGAAATATATCATATTTTAGGCCACAAAGCAATTCCTAGAAAATAAAAAAAAAAAATCAGTATAATTCCTTGCATTTATCTGATAGTAACAAAATTAAATTAGGAATAAACACTAAAAAAAACTTCAGAAACTATACAAACTCATGAAGATTGAACAATAAACTTTTAAATGATAAATGAGTAATAGAAGAAATTTAAAATTCTTAGAATCAAATGAGGGGCTGGGGATGTGGATCAAGCAGTAGGGCGCTCACCTGGCATGCGTGCAGCCTGGGTTCGATCCTCAGCACCACATACAAACAAAGATGTGTCTGCAGAAAACTAAAAAATAAATATTTAAAAAAGTCTCTCTCTCTCTCACTCTCTCTTTAAAAAAAAAGAATCAAATGAGAACAGTGATACAACATACCAGAACCTCTGGGACACTATGAAGACAGTTCTATAAGAGAAATTTACAGTGATACAAGTACATACATGAGAAAAATAGAAAGATTCCATCCATATAAAACAACCTAATGATGCATCTCAAGGCCAGTAGAAGGAAGGAAATAATTAAGATCAGAGCTGAATTCAACAAAATAGGAAATTTTAAAAAGCAAAAGATCAATGAAATATGAAGAACTGTTTTTTTGAAAAGATAGACAAGATTGAAAAACCCCTAGTCAAACTAACCAAAGGAAAAAGAGAAGATCCAAATTAATAAAATTCAGATTAAATTAGTACCAGCATTATGGAAATAAGTATGAAGGTTCCTCAAAAGACTAGGAATGGAAATGTCATATAACACTGCCATACCACTACTCAATATTTATCAAAAAATTAAAGTCAGCATACCCTAGTGATATATGCATGCCCATCTTTGCAGCAGCACAATTCACAATAGCCAAACTATGGAACCAAAGTAGTTGTCC
Source organism: Urocitellus parryii (assembly GCF_045843805.1). Classification (NCBI taxonomy): domain Eukaryota; kingdom Metazoa; phylum Chordata; class Mammalia; order Rodentia; family Sciuridae; genus Urocitellus; species Urocitellus parryii. Next base: position 79,112,947 of record NC_135539.1, read on the forward strand.
ATCAATGAATGAATGATTAAGGAAAATGTAGCATATACACACAATGGAGTTTTATTCATCCATAAAGGAAAATGAAATTATGTCTTTTGCAAGAAAATGAATGGAACTTGAGAACATTATATTAAGCAAAATAAGCCAAACTCAGAAAGTTGAGAGTCATGTTTTGTCTCACATGTGGAAGGTACAGAGGAAAAAGGAAAATAAAGGGGGCAGGGTCTCATGAAATTCAAAGGGAGATCAGAGTTATGAAGCCAGAACAAAAGGTCAGCAATTAGTGTAGATGATGATCGGGTCAGGTTGGGAAGATGGAAGCTGATTCAAAGGGAACGAACTGTTAATACCTTCAGGACACATTCTCTTCACCTGTGTCCAAAAACACCTGCCCAGGGGATTGTTCCTCCCAGCAGGGAATTGTTCATTCGCATTCCCTGAGTTGCTCCCTTCCTGCTTCTCTGGGAAGACAATGTAAAATGGGGAGAGGTACCCCTGGATTGCCCCCTTCCCACCTTTTTGCTGCATAGGTGGGATAGAAGAACAGGGCATAAGAAGTAAGAAACCTGAAAACTATAACAAGACAAGATTCATCTCCTCCTGAGGATACCAGCTCTGGATCCCCTTCTTCCTTCCAGAAGTCTGTCTCTGTTCTATCCTGTTGGGAGCAGCAAATGACTTACAGGTTTCTTTGAACCAACACAAGGCAGAGGCCAGCCCTTCTAAGAACTCTCAGTGGAATTGCACAGATTTAAGACCACACAGATTGAGACTGGCAATGCTCTGGTCAAAGGGAAAATTCTGTGTCTCACAGAATCTATTGGTTCAAATAGCCTTGATTTCAAACATCACCATCCAGGACCTAGAAGAGGTATTGAAGCCAGATTTAAAGTTAGGTAGTCAGTGTAGTTAGGTAAATCGGGTCTAATACCGAGTGAAATCTAAAATGGAGGCCATGCTGGGAATGACTCAGGGAAAACAGGACAACTCATGGAGTGTTAATGAAGTCCTGAAGAGGCCCTAGGCCAAAGTCCACCTGGAAGAAGTATTAATGAATAGCCCCCAGCAGATTTGGAGATAGCCCATCACCAAGAAGTGATAATGAAGTCCTTCCTGCTCAGACTACTTCTTTGGCCCACCTGTGTCTACCCCTCGGGCCTTCCAACCTACATTCCATCACTGAAAGAACTATAAAAAGGGGAGACAACCGCACTTCCACGGATTCCACCTTCTGGGTCCCCTTCTTCCTCCGGGAGAAGTCTTTTCTTCTGTCCTTTAATAAATTTCTAATTTCTACTCTGACCTTGCCTCGGCGTGCTTCTTTGGTGTTATTCTTCAACATCGGGGAGCAAGAACTTGTCACCGGTCAACAGTGGTAACAGTATGAGCATGCTCAATAGCCCCGAGATGCCAGCTATCCAGAGGTAGCAGAGATATTGGCACAAGCTGATAAGCCCTAATTAAGCCTCTTTTTGCTCACAACTTATTTTTATTTATCTTGAAAAAGCGTTCTCACAGTAAATCCTTTTGAAGTAGAAACCTATATAATAATGGGCATCGCCTCCTCGTAGTCATCCAATCTTGCTCCCACCAGGAGCTCTGGTGGTCCACCACGTACCACTTTCCTTTACATTTACTTGTTTGTCTTATTTCCCTTATTTTCTTTATTTCTAACCCACTCACCACCCATGTTCACACCTTGTGCTGGATCATGGCACTACCCTTTAAATAAAACTTGCCTTGGTGTTTCTCAGATAGTCAATCTTAAACATCTGGGGAAATGGAAGTCAGCCCTGATTGATTCTTTTCATCAATATCATATTTGGAGGTCCCATCAAGTTCACCACCAGGTTAAGCTCATGCATATGTGTTGAGGGCCACAACCAAGTCAAGATGGCACTTGGCAGATTGCCAAGAGGAGTGGTTTGTGAAGTAATGCCAGAGAGCCATTAAGATGATGAGGATTCCTTAATGACTAACTGCTGTATCTAGATGATGTTAATTAAGTTAAGCTGTGTGTAATTAGTTGGGTATATATACCTCTGCTGTCCCGTAATAAAGCGGCTCCCGCTGTTTCAACCTTCACAAGTTGCTTGTCACCCCTCGGTTATTTTCCCAGCCAGACTGTGGCACATATGCACCATATATCTTTCTGAGGTGTATCTGTCTGTGTTTTTCTTTCTGAAGGACAATAATGGGCATATGTCAGCCGATTAAATGCAGTTAGTGCAAGCCACCATTCTACAAGACACAGTGAGAGGATTCCCAGCCTAAGGCAGTTCCAAATCACCTGTCCTGTGGGTCAGGCATGTTGGCTTCTGCTGAAGGCATTTCCCACTATCCTATCCAGGCTCAGAGAACATTTGGCATGAGTACACAGTGTCTCTAATCCAGTCTGCCATTGGATGCATGGAGACACACAAAGGGTTGGAACAACTGCAAGGTTCTAGCATGGGTCACTCTCAGGTGAACCTCAAAGGTTCCTTCTCCTGACTTCTCTTCCTAACACCCCAATAGGGTATTCTATGGAGATTGGTTGATAAGTGGCATTGAGCAAAAGGGACAATAACACATGCCTTCGGATGGACCATGATGCACTCTCTCATGCTTGCTCCTCCCAAGTGCTTCCCTCCCTTTGCAGATCAGATTCCAGCTATTCAGACTCTAGGATTGAGAGAGGGACATGAATGTCCTAATGAAATGCCTGGGTTCCCTTTATTCACATTGTAAGCCTTTATTAGCCTGTAGGGATTCTCTCCATTGTGTTTTCTGTGCTCCAACATGCTCCACAGTGTTTTTTTTGTTTGTTTTTTTTTTTTTTTTTTACTACAGAAGGGAGGTATTTTAATCCATCCCTTCCAAGAATTCTAAGAAAAGGGCATTAATTGTCTAAGATCACTAGATGTCCTCCTTACCCTCAGGAGATTCCTTGAGCCCACAGAGCAAAGAAATGTTCCCCAGCAGAGGCCTTTTTTTCATAGGCCATCACATTTGGAAGTTGTGGCAGGAGAAGGTCAGTCATGTCCCTAAGTCTGAATTCTCCTGGGTGTCTCGCATGGGGCAAAGCAGAGACTCTTTTAGCATTTTGCCAATGATGCCAGAAATAGAGTTGGCAAGATCAGGTGGTGAGAGATGGGTTTTCTGGTCCATCAAGTTCACGGAGAGATACCTCTGGGGAAATGAGCAGTTTTCTCTGGTGTGCGTGCCTGAGTTCTGTTTTTTTTTGTTGTTGTTGTTGTTTGTTTGTTTGTTTTGTTTTGTTTTTGTTTTTCCTCATTCATATGGGAGCTTTATTCTCAGTAGTTATGCCAGGTTCCCCACTAGCCTGCATACTGGGAAACTGGGATAAGTTTGACCCACAGACGTTCAAGGAAAAGCAGCTCATTTTCTTCTGCTGCCAGGCCTGGCCTCAGTTCAAACTCCCTGATGGAGAATCCTGGCCACTAGAGAGAAGTATAAATTTTAATACTACTTCACAGGTTAATGCATTTTGCAGAAGGGGAGGGAAATAATGGTATGAAGTTCCCTACGTTTAGGCTTTCTTTTCTCTAAGAGAAAACTCCAAACTTTGCCAACAGTGTAAATTAGACTCAGCTGTAATCACTGCCATCAAAGAGAAGGCCTTAAGGAATCACCTACTAAAGGAAAGGAACAAGGAGGACCCCCAAAACTTCCACCTCCTGCTGATATCCACCAGCAGTCCTCCTGTCTTCCATAACCCTGGCCCTCCTCCATCTGCCCCAACAGGCAGGCCGAATGTATTACCTCTTCAGAAGATGCCAGGGAGAGAATCTGGGCCAATTAAATTACATACCCCTTTCTCCCTTGAAGACTTAAAACAGATAAAGACAGATTTAGGGAGGTTTTCAGAGGATCCAGTTAAATATATGGAGGTTTTTCAGAACTTATATCAAGTGTTTGATCTCCCCTGGAAAGATATTATGCTGGAAAGATATTATGCTGTTACTTAACCAAACTTTACCTCCAACAAGAAGGACACCACCCTAAAATCAGCTGGGGATGACCTACATCTTACTCATGTCCCAGCAGCACAAACTAGAAGCAAACCTAATTATCCATCTGGAGCACATGTACTTCCCGGAAATGATCCTGACTGGGATCCAAATGATGAACAGGATGCCTAGAAAATTAGACAATTCCAGAAATTAATCCTTGAGGCTCTCAAGAAAACCAAACAAAAACCTATTAATAATCCCAAGGTATCAGAGATCATTCAAGGCCCTCAGGAAAGTCCTATTTTTATAGAGAAACTCAGGGAGGAAATGAAAACACACACACATACACACACCCACACACACACACACACACACACACACACACACACACCATACACACCATTGTGGGTCCTGAGTCCACAGAGGGCTCCTACTTTTAAAAGATAAATTTATCATTCAGTTGGCCCCAGACATTTGAAGGAAATTACAAAAATTGGCACATGGCCCTATCAACCCTCAGATAAATCCTCTGGCTTGAAACTTCTGTCTTTTATAATAACGATCAGGAGGAAAATAAAGAAAGGGAGCATAGATATAGGAAAAAAGGCTGAGGTGCTGATCATGGCCATAAGGGGAGTAAGCTTCCCAGATAAGAAAAGAGAAAATTGGAACGTGCCTCAGGCCATAGAAGGGACTTGTTTCCATTGTGGAAGAGAGGGACATTGCAGGCCAAATAGTCACCTCCAGAGCCCTGTCCTAAATGTCAAGGCAATCATTGGGGTAATTGCCTCAGGGGCAAATTCCTCCTGGTGGGCCGACAGGACCCAGGGTCACAGGGTCAATTCTGGTAACACCTATTACTATGCATGTGCCCCAGGTATGTTTCTCCATAAGGAACCAAGAGGTCAGTTTCCTCTTGGGTACTGGCAGTCACCTCTTATCCTGGACCTCTTTCCTCTAATACTTATAATAGTGCAAGGGGTGTCTGAATGGCCTATTATCAGAACATTTACTTCTCCACTGAGTTGTGAGTGGGATGGTATAGTGTTTTCTCATGCATTCCTGAGATTCCCAGAGTGCACCTACCCCTTTATTGGGGAGGGATTTACTTTCAAATTTCCAGACTTCCATCATGATGAATTTAGGACCACTAGGATCATTATGTCTACCTCTATTAGAATGCGATATAAACCCTGAGCTATGGGCAACTGGTGGCAAGATTGGATGGGCAAAAAGTGCAGTCGTAATTAAAATAGTCTTAAAGAATCCCTCTGTCTTTCCACATAAGATGTAATGTGGCACATGGAAACCCTAACCAATTATATTCAAACTGCCCTCTAGAGGGCAGTATTTCTCCCCTTAACACTCATGAGAAAAGCCACTTTACAAAACTGGATGGCTTTAGATGGCCTCTCTGCAACTCAAGGTGGTGCTTGTGCCATTATTATAACTGAATACTGTTTACATTCCTGATAACTCTGGCAATGTAACTAACATCCTTAAAGATTTACATTCCCAGATAGAGGCCATCTCCTTGCCTGCCTTGTCATGGGAACAACTTCTTAGGTATAATCTAGTGGAAACATTGTTGATCTCTGCCAGCATGTTCGTATGCTGCTGCATTTACTGTTGCATTAATCTTATTCCTGTACTCATATCTTCTTGTTTCTCTCATAGATCACCTGCCACTCAAATGACCTTACAGCCTATTGCTTCCAAACCAGATTTTTACTGAGGCCCCCTGGACCAACCCAGTTTCTAAGAGGGAAATCCAAATTGTTTGCCTCAGGTCACCCCCTTTCAGCTCAAAGCAGCCATAGTGTTTGTTGTCCATTTTTCCTTATAGCAGTAAGGATTCCCTAAAATTAGAGGGGATAGTGAGGCAAGAACAAATGTCAGGCAGTAAGTACAGATAGATGATCAGGTCAGGTCAGGAAGATGCATGATGATTTGGGTTGGGAACATGGAAGCTGATTCAAAGGGAATGAAATATTAATACCTTTAGGACCAATCCCCCTCACCTGTGGTCAAAGACACCTGCCTGAGGATGGGGGAGATTTTTTCTCCCATCAGGGAACTGTTCATTAGTAATCCCTGGTGGCTCAATGTAAAATGGGGAGAGGTAAACCTGGATTGTCCCCTTCCCACCTTTTTGCTGCATAGGTGGGATAGAAAAACAGGGCATAAGAAATAAGAAGCTTGGAAACTATAACAAGACAAGATTCACCCCCTCCTGAGGATACCAGCTCTGGATCCCCTTCATCCTCCTAGGAGAAGTCTGTCTCTGTTCTATCCTTTAAATAAAACTTGCTTCCTAAAGGATATGGAAAAACAATGCCCATGGAGAAAAGGAGGACAATGGATCACAGGGAGGCAAAGAAAACAATCGGCTCTGGACTTTTCCTGTTTCTCAGCAACAATTGGCTCTTGACTTTCACAACTCTTCCCCTGACTGCCCAACTGACACATTCTGCTATGGTTCAGTCTAACTAAACCCTATAAAACTGAGATCCCATTGTGCCCAGTTGCCATTTTCTGTCTTGAAAAATTTCCCCTCTGCTGCTTATAAAGTATCACTGATCTGTCGAGGTCTGTCTCCATTTCTTTTTCTCTTTCATTTTGCTTTCATTTGGTACCAAAACCTGGGAGGGGTTTGGGTTCTTTACAGCTCCCTGTCCTAATAAACCTCTACCATTTTTTCATATTTCCCTCCTATTTTTCTTTCTCTCTCTCTATCTATCTATCTCTATCTCTATCTCTCTTATATTCAAAGGTTAATAATATTCATGTAAATGGTCAATAAGACCTGGAAAGTGACTGTTGATTATTTGGCACTCTTGGCTAAATGGTGGCTGGTATGTAACCTAAAACTGACCCCATTCTTGGGCTAGGTTTTTTGCTGCATAGACAGAGCAAGAACCTGAATCAAGTCCTTTATTCATGTTGGTGGCATCCTGCTTCTAATCCTGTTCTAATTCCTCCCTTTTTTTACATACTTAGACCTCCAGATCAGAGGCTACATTTTGCCATTTGCTTCTGCATGAAACATCAACATCCTCATTCTTCAGAGAGTTAAGATTCTTTGTGGACTCCTGAACAGACACCCTGCCCAAGGCCCTCCACCTTTCAGCTAATCTGGACCTTGAGGGGATCCCTCACCACTGAGACTGTAGAATTCTCTGGTGGAACTCTGTCCAGTGTTGGGAAACATTAAAGGACATTTTGATCTCAACCACCCACCTGGGTGAAACCTATCCAACATAAGAGCTTCCGTCTCATGGGACTCTCCCTTATGTTGTCTCATAAATAATTTTGAGAACCTTAAAATTAGATACCTCATTAGGTCTAGTACTCAGATTTGGCCACAATATAAATTAGAAAACTGCATCAATGGCCCAAAACCAGAACAGTTCATCCAAAATTTTTTCAGGATTTAGACAATTTCCTCCATTGAAACAGCAAAGTTCCTTACCTGCAAGCTTTCTTTTACCTTTGCTCAAAGCCCTCATTATGCCAGCCCTGCTCTGCTCTACAACTAATCCTCACTGACTCACAACTTTTTTCCTCATTCAATGCCCCAGAAATAGAAGATGAACCCCCTCCTTACAGACCCCAGGGGCCTTCTGCCCCCTCATTAACCACCCCTCTTCAAACCCCACACCCACTTCTTCTGCCTTACCTGAGGATTTCAGAACACTCTCATTCTTCTAGTATCTGAACTGACTCTAATCTGAGCCAAAAGCATACCCTGATCTGATAAAAATGTTATGTGTGCTCCTTTACTAAAGTAATTACAGATCACTTTACACCTAGCATTTCCAACTGCCCAGGCCTCTGTATATAATGTGAAAATCTCATAAGCTCTATTTCAATTTCTAACAGTTTAAATCTAATAGAGGCTTTAATAAACATCTGTAGCTTTGCCTCCTACCTATGGAGATTTACCTACAAACAGCTACAAGATCTCTGTTTCCTGTCTGGTTTATGTATATGTGCACACTTGTGTTTTGTTTTATTGGGTCTACATATGTGCTTATGTCCATATATCACATACATGGTATCAAAATTGGCATATAGATAAATGAGTGCTTATAAATTAAAATTTAAAAGAGAAATGGATCCAAATACCCTTTCACATAACTTTAAAAGTTCAATTTAAATTAGGTAAACAAATGAGAGTAAAGATGTTTTTAAATTATTAGCTCACAAGTTTTTCTAGGTGGTCAGACAATTAACAAAGTGTTAGTTTCTATAAAATATCTATAATATAATATGCATTGTTTCTAGCAGTTTTTCTTCAAAAAAGAAATAGCAAGTACTGTTAACTACACTTGTCTGATACCTTTGTTTTTACAGTTAAAAATGAGTAAATTAGAATAAACATCAACATCAACAGGAATTAATTTACAAAGTTAAATTACTAAAAAATACCAACTGCTAAATATAAAATCAAGTACTCTTGACTTCTTAAATTCCATAAGGTAATATACTTAAACATTAAATTGACAAATTAAAAAAGAGTTTAATATTGCTTTGTTTCAGGGTCTTCACTAAGAATTAAATTTCTAACAGGTACAATTCTATATGCAAAGAGTCCAAAAAAGTTTCAGCTATATTTCAATTAAAGTACCATAAATAGAATAAAATATTTCATCTTATTAAGAGGAGTAATTGAAAAATTCAAAAATTTTATAAGAAAGTCTTTTTCCTAAGGTCAAATATTAATGTACTGATATAAACCAAAGTTTAATCCTCTATAGGTTGAAGAAACAAGGATTTCTTAAAATATTAATCTGCTCTTATCTGCTGCCCCCAACCCATGCAGGCAGCTGAAATTAAGGTCGCTCGTGAGAATTTCCAAGGACACCAAATAAAACACACTTTAACTTTAAATAAGCTTCAGGATGGCTACTCTTCTCTCAGCTTCAGGGTCCCCAAATGGGAAAGCAAAAGAAAGTAATGAGAGGCTAGCGAGAAAGAGCAAGCATGTTAGCAAGCATGTTAGGAAGTGGGCTTTTATTGGGGGGAACCTTGTTCTTAGAAAGTTCCGTCCAAAAAAGGCCAGAAGGGACAGGGTTACAAAGGACAAATGAGTGTAATTCAACCCAAGGGGCATCGCCTACATCTGAAGACATGCCCTCAACTTCCTAAACCGAGACAATGCCCAGATCACTACAAAATGTAATTATGGTCAAAGCCTCTCGCTTCAGGAAGGAAGGCGACAGTCATTCAGAGTGGCTCCCTGCATTTATCTATCAAGATAATTTCTTATGTCTGTTAAGTTTTATTATTTAAAAAAACTAATATTAAAGAAATTTGGGGAGACTAGGGTTGTGGCTCAGTGGTAGAGTGTTTGCCTAGCACATGTGAGGCACTGGGTTTGATCCTTAGCACCACATATAAATAAATAAAATAAAATAAAGGTATTGTATACATCTACAAATAAAAATATATTTAAGAAATTTGGGTTTGTACAACTCTGGTTAAATAGCTATTATTTTAGATTATTACACTACACTACAGATTCTGAATTTTCCTAAATGAGTTCATATCTTCTAAGTATACAAGTCTTAAAGTATAAGGTTTAAAAGAACATTTTAACAAACTGGTGCTCTTCAAACTAAGTTTAAAATAAAGTTTTGGGATTATAAAAATTATGTTTCTTAGTTCATGCCTATTATACAAACTATTGCCCTTGTTTTTAACCCTTGTTAATTTCATCTTATATTTTCCTTATAAAAATTAACTATTAGCTGTTATGTGTTAGTGCCTTACAAACATACAACTTCTAATATAACACCTAAATTAATTTGAGATAATAGCCCATCATCTACATTAAAGGTAAAACCCAGTACTCTTACCTTAAAACTAATAAAATTGGCTTGCTGAATGTTTAAAACCCAAACTTGGAGACTAAAGTTAACAAATAAAAGGGCCAAGAAAAAAAATAGCCAATATTTAGCTATTGCCCTCTGAGGTCAGCTTGAATCCAGGACTTAGAAAACAAGGGGACTTCTCTAAGGACTTTGCGAATATGGGCCATATGACATCCCAATCAAGGAGATAAGTGAGACCCTGGAAAACAGAAAGCTGACCAGTGCATATGCTGCAAAGAGGAGGGTCATTAGAGAAAGAGACATCCCTGACTTCTAGGAAAGTCACATAATCAAGGAAACCCTGACCCATCCTTGCAGATGGCATTAAAGGAACAAAGAGGCTGCTAACAAATTCCCAACAGTGACCCTCTGATGGCACTCAGCTGACTCTTTTTTTTTTTTTAAAGAGAAAGCAAGAGAGATAGAGAGATTTTTTTTTAAAAAAATATTTACTTTTTAGTTTTCGGCAGATACAACATCTTTATTTGTATGTGGTGCTGAGGATCGAACCCAGGCCGCATGCATGCCAGATGAGCACACTCCTGCTTGAGCCACATCCCCAGCCCTCAGCTGACTCTTAACAATAGATAGAAACAAAGTCAATTTGACCACCTTGGTCTTAAACACTTAGCAAAAACAGTTATAACCAAAATTTAGCCATTCATGAGCAATTACAGAAGAGACAGTAGTTCTTTAAACATGTGCACTTGCATCAGCCCCACAGTCCTGGTGCCCCCCAAATTCAGGCTGTTTTGCATTGTAAGGCTCATATTTACCCCTGCCTACTAAAAAATATACTGACCTCTGTACCTTAGTTTTTCGTAATCCTTAATTTGACATTTTACCTAACAACCAAAGTCTGCCTATCCCAATAATGACATGAGAGAGTCATTCAGTTTATTCTCTTACTCATAGGGCTAGAGATATCTGCTAGGATTGGCACAGGATCAGCAGGATTGGGAACCTTAATTCATTATTATAAAAAGTTATCAAAACAGGTTATCAAAGACATCCAACAGGTTACTGACTTAGTACTGACTTTACAGAATCAATTTGACTCCCTGAAATCTGTTGTCTTGCAAAATCAGTCAGGGAAGAATGCTTTTTCTTTGAAACTAATCAAGATTGTAAGAGACAAGGTTAAACAGCTCCAGGACCACCTGGAACAGCAGAGATGAGAACTAGCTGATTCCTAGTAGTCCATATTGGGAGCTCTAAAATGATGGACCTCCTGGTTACTCCCACTTACATCTCACTTAATATTCATCTTTTTCATAATCATCTTTCTTCCTTGTACTCTTAATTTTAGAACAGAAACAGCTTCTTAGAAAGGTGACCCATGTAGCTCAAACTGCCTCCCAGGAACATGTTAAAGTCATTCTGCTCCTGTTCTCACAATCTGGTTCTCTGAAACCACAAAAAGGGGACTTTGTCTATGATGACCTTGAGACTCCTTCCATACAACTCTTTTCAGCCTCAACCACTAGGATCTTTGTATTCTCTCCCAGAAGCCTGAAAGAGGGGGATCCTCCATTGCACCCCTTCTCAACAGAAAGCAGCCAGACATGATATCAATGCCCCTATTCATTATCCCCTTTCAGCGTCTGGAATGAGGAATATGAAAAAACAACCTCCAAGGAGTAAAGGAGAACAATGGACCCAAGAAGGGAAAGAAAACAATCAGCTCTGGGCTTTCACCATTTCCCAATAACAATGGGTTCTGGACTTTGACAATTATTCCCCTGGCGCCCAACCTACACATTCTGTTATGATTCAGTCTAACTGAACCCTATAAAATTCAGATCACTATTGTAACCAGTTGCCATTTTCTCTATTGAAAATGTGCCCCTCCACTGCTTATAAAGCATTGTTGATCCACTGAGGTCTATCTCCATTTCTTTTCTCTTTCATTTTGTTTTCACTTTCTATTCTTGGCTTGGCCATTTCTCAGGTGTTTAATCTTCAACATCTGGGGAAATGGAACTCATCACTGATTGATTCTCATCACCATCACTGATATCAGCTAGAGGAAAGGGATCGGGGGAGGGAAAGGGGTAAGGGAAAGCAGAAGGAAAAGGGGAAATATTGGGGAATTATATTAGCCAAATTATGTTGTTATTTGATTCTGTAACAATGACTCCCACCATATGCCACTATCATGCACGAATTTTTTTTTTAAAAAGGGAAAAAAAGAGAATCCTAGCTAATAGCAAGAAAATGGGGATCTTGATCCTACAACCTGAAGGAACCAAATCAATGACTCAAATGAGTTTGGAAGCAGATCTTTCCCAGTCAACCCTCCACAATACCCTGTCTTCAGCCTAATGAGACCCTAATCAGAGAGTCAGAGCTTGTGATAATTTGCCATATAGTGATAGAAAACTAATATACCTTCAAGGTTATAAAAGCACTTATTCCAAAATCTGGTAAATAAAGCATGAAAATAAAATATCTATCCATTCTTGCAGGTGTAAACTGATTTTAAGATCACTGAATAGTTGATGAGGCAAAGACTTCCTTTCAGAAAAATTCAGTTAACAAGGTAGAATGACTGATAGCATTAGAGTGTATACTACAGATTGTAATTTATAACTAGAACAAATTTATTTCTTAGAGTTCAAGAGGGGCAGGTCCATGATCCAAGCAGGTTAGGACCAGGTCTATCTGCTTCTGAGAATACCACATCCTCTGGAAAGGAGAAACCTCATATCCTCACATGGCAAAAGAACAGACGAGAAAGAACTCACTCCCCAGGCACTTTTTATAGAGGCATTCATCATTGATGAGAGTGGAGCCCTCACGGCCTAACCCCTTTCATTAGGCCTTACCTCCCAACATCATTGAATTGGGCATTGAGTTTCCAACACATTTAATTTGGGAGACATATTAAAACCATAGAGTGATGATATCTGATATACATTTGTGTAATATTTTATTATATGGTATATGAGTGTATATGAGTTCACACATTACAAATATTTCCAAGTTTTAAATACTATAATTGTTTTGTTTAATTTTTGTTGTTGTTTTGAGTACTGGGGATTGAACTCAGGGGCATTAAACCACTGAGCCACATCCCCAGCCCTATTTTGTATTTTCTTTAGAGACAGAGTCTCACTGAGTTGCTTAGCACCTCACTGTTGATGAGGCTGGCTTTGAACTCAGGATCCTCCTGTCTCAGCCTCCCGAGCTGCTGGGATTACAAGCATGTGCCACTCACCACTGTGCCTGGCTTGTTTCATTTTTGAGCTGGAGTCTATGTTGCTCAGGCTGGTTTCAAACTCCTGGGCCCAAGTGAGCCTCCTGCCTCCCCCTCTCAAGTGCTATGACTACACCGCTGTACCAACTCATAAACACCAGGTTTTAAGTAAACATTTCAAAGACATTCTCTTTCAACCTAATGATACTCATGCTATATTTGCTCAAAGTTCCCCTCTTCCTCTAGGATCCAAAATCTTCCAAGAATATTGGGTATTAGAACATAATAATGGGTCATGCTATTCTCTCTTCAGCTTGGTGCCTTGGTATTTTACAGTACTACTAATTAAATACTTAAGATTAAAGAAAAGTCATTTCCATAGATTGGCAATTCTTTTATAAGATTTTTTTGTGTGTGTGATGGTGCTGGGGATTAGACCCAGGGCCTTGTGCATGTGAGGCAAGCACTCTACCAACTGAGCTTTATCCCCAGCCCCTTTTATAAGATTTTTATAAAACCGAAGCCATTTTATTGGGTTATTGCTTTACTTTGTTTCTTCCCTTCACATAAGTGTGCAAAGCTTCTAAGCAAAACCACATATAATACAATAATATACATGGTTGAAAGTCCTTAAAAATAATGCCAAGGGTTAAACATACATGCAATCCTGTACAACTGGATCATCCTTATCTATAGGTTAATTTCCAAATCCCTGTGATTACTTATATCTGTTGCATCATTTACAAACACAGATCTGGAGGGCTGAGTGTTCCAACCACAGCTACTATTTAAAAAGCTGGCCATATCTTGAACCTTATACACATCTCTCTTTGTCACCAATGATTGACTCAAATGGGATTCTGACTAAAGAACAAATGAACAAAAAGTATGCAATTATAACAAAAGCTAATTCACAAAGAGTGCAAGACTCTCCAGATTTCCACCTTCAGAAAAGTTAATTAACTAAGACAAAGGGCATTTAGTAATTGGAACTAAAGTTGAAAGGACCTTATAACCTATAAGAAAACCCATGATAAGAGAGAGAATATAAAGTACAAGAAAATTGTAGAACAGTTTGCAGTAGTTAATTCCTACTGAGTTCCTAACATGTTAGAGAATCTAGAACTATCTTCCATTTCAAGCTTCAGATTTTTTAAAATTATTTTTTAGTTGTAATTGGACACAATATCTTTATTTTATTTGTTTATTTATTTATTTTTAATGTGGTGCTGAGGATGGAATCCAGAGCCTCACGCATGCTGGGCGAGTGCTCCCACCGCTGAGCCACAGCCACAGCCCTCAAGCTTCAGATTTTGAATCCTGAGAAAGTATATGTCCTGGGCTACCATGAGTTTTACCTCCCTTATACCTTTACAATACCTTTTGTCCTTTTCTCCAGCATTCTCTGTGAACAAATAGAAAGCAACACTATAGATTAAAATATTCTATGTCCACATGGCAAAAACAAGTCATGGTTTTAGAAACAGAAATCTTTCTGGTAAGACACGCGACCTGGTTCTCTTAAAGCAAGCATTGTATAATTTGGGGCAATGTTTCTGGAAATCCTGCCTAAAATTGTCCAGGAAAACCTAAGTAAGAATCATCTAGTAGAAGGTATTAAACATTCAGTGCTTTTGAAGATCATAATTGCACAGGGTGAGGACATCAGAAGAGCCCCCCCATATATGGTTGGATGATATCTTCAACAACAGTATCAATGTATGGGCATTAAGTAATTATCCACATATTGTAGTACTGAAACAAACAGCAGACAAAAAGTTATTTTAAAAGGAGGGAGTATAGCATGTAATCTCTGAACTTCAGTTTCATCATACATAAAATGGGTATAATGATTACCTCACAGGGTTATTGTAAGGATAAATAAAATATTATAATGTCCTCGCACAGTGTCTTATACAGGCAAATTTAAGGCTGAAAGACAACTTGAAGTTCATTTCACCTCTTCTCTACTACAGATGAAGGAAATGGAAGCTGGGAATTTTGGTCTAAGATCACTCAGCAATGAGCCTCAAAGTCCAGTGTTTCAGTCTGTCCATCCTTCTATAATAAAATATCATAAAATATATATAAATAGAAATTTGTTCATTAAAGTGACAAAGACTGGGAAATCCAAGATCCAGGCTCCGATAGTTCAACATCCAGTGAGGGACCCAGTTTCTTCTTCCAAGATGGCACCACGTTGCTGCACCCTCCAGAGGGGATGAACATTGTGTTCTCATGTGGTGGAGGGGACACAGAAGAGCAAAATAAGAACAAGAGGCTCACCAGGCATAGAAGCACATGCCTATAATCCCAGCAACTAGGGAGGCTGAGGAAGGATGATTCCCAAGCTTGAGGCCAGCTTCAGTAATTTAGTGAGACTCTCGGCATCTTAGCAAGAACCTGTCTCAAAAATTTTTAAAAGGGCTGATGTAGCTCAGTGGTGAAGCATCTTTAGGTTCAATCGCCAGTACCAAGTGAAAAAAAGAAAGGAAAAAAGGCTTAAGTACAAATGTCTCCATCCCTTACAGTGCACTAATATATTCAGGAGGGCAAAGCCCTCAAGACTTCATCACATCCCAGAAAGCCCCACCTCTTAATATCACTATCCTGGGGATTGACTTTCAATATGAATTTTATCAAGATATGAACTGAGTGAGGTCTTCTGATTCAGTGGACTTTCCACTAGTCCTGCAGTTCTCAAAAGGTGGCCTAGTAACTTGTGGCTGTTCTGAAAGCTCCTAAGGGCTTTATGAAGTTTAAATAATTTCACAGTAATACTAAAACATCAGCTGCCTTCTGCACTCTCAATTTCTCATGAGGGTATGGTGAAATTTTCCAGAGACTGCAGGAAATGAGATGACATCTTCTTTATGAAGGTCACCAAAATGTGTGTTTGTGTGTGTGCTTTCTGGAATTTTTCAAAGTAGTAGCTTTAGAGCTCTTGTTCTCAAAAAGTGGCCAGAGATTTCAGGGAATTTTCAAGAATCTTTTAGGAGGTCTCTGATGTCAATACTATTTTCATAACAACATTAAAATGTTTTTTACCCTTTACACAGTGTTGACATTTTCATCGAAGGTGAAAAAGCAAGGCTGAGAACTGAGTACAGGGAGAGGATAGGGATGGGAGAAGGAGGGTGAGGGGGATAAAACTGCCAGTATCTTGTTTTAATGAAGGCAGTGCCACCAAACTGTACAAGTCGTTATTGTGTCCACCATCAGGCACTTTTAGCAAAAAATATAAAACGTCAGTTTTACTTAACAATTGTCCTTCCTTGATAAAAAAAAAGCAGTAGAAAAATACTAATTTTAATAATTTCAGTCCTTGTATGTGTATGTGTATGTATATGTGTGTGTATATATATATATATATATATATATTTTTAATCCAGGATTGAACACAAGGGCACTTAACCACTGAGCCACATCCTGAGACTTTTTTTTAATTATTTTTTGTATTTTATTTAGAAACAGGATCTCACTGAGTTGCTTTGAGACTTGCTAAGGTTCTGAGCCTGGATTTGAACTCAGAATCCTCCTGCCTCAGCCTACCAAGCCACTGGGGATACTCATTTTTTTAATACAGTATAACAAAATGGGAAGTATGCATAAAGCTTTTATGCTACACACTAAATTATGATTGTTGTCCTCAGGAAAACTCTCATAAAAATTTTTGAGTTCTAAGCTTAAATAGCTGGTTGTTTTTTGTCCCCCTCCCCAAAATACCATTTTTATTGGAAAGAACTATAGACTA
Source organism: Urocitellus parryii (assembly GCF_045843805.1). Taxonomy (NCBI): domain Eukaryota; kingdom Metazoa; phylum Chordata; class Mammalia; order Rodentia; family Sciuridae; genus Urocitellus; species Urocitellus parryii. Next base: position 79,129,723 of record NC_135539.1, read on the forward strand.
AATGTATTCAAACCAAAGTATCTGGCAGACATTTTCTTGAAAATAAATGAAGTAAGCCTACCACCTCAAGGAAAATTACAGTGTGTGCTACCAATAATAAAATTTGAATTTTTGCACAAAAGAACTGGTATCTGCCACCAAGCTCTTGACAGTTTTCCATACTTAAAGGCTTTTCTGATGAGATTGCTGGTGATAATATGATTACCTGGTATTAAATAATAAACTATGGCTGGGCATGGTGGGGCATGCCTGTAATCCCAGCCACTCAGGAGGCTGAGACAGGATAATAGTGACTTCAAAGCCAGCCTCAATAAAAGCAAGTTGCTAAGCAACTCAGTGAGACCAGGTCTCTAAATAAAATACAAAATAGGGCTGGGGGGCTGGGGATGTGGCTCAAGCGGTAGCACGCTCTCCTGGCATGCGTGCGGCCCGGGTTCGATCCTTAGCACCACATACAAAGATGTTGTGTCTGCCAAGAACGAAAAAATAAATATTAAAATTCTCTCTCTCTCTCTCTCTCTCTCCCCTCTCTTCTCTCTTTAAAAAAAAAAAAAAATAGGGCTGGGGATGTGGCTCAGTGGTCAAGAGCCCCTGCATTCAATCCCCAGTACACCTCCTCCCCACAAATAATAATAATAATAATAATAATAAAAACTATGTTAATGTTTGGAAGATCTATTTAATTCAGTTAAATCTATATTTTGCAAATGACCAATGTATGATATTACAAAATAACACATAAGAAAATATGCATTCAAGGGTACAATCAAAATCAATGTATTTTAGCCACACATGGTGTCACTTGCCTGTTAATCTCCGTTACTCTATGGGCTGAGCCTGAGAAACCTGGCCAGACCCTGTCTTAAAAAAAAAAAAAAGGAGGGGGGGGGGCTGGGGATGTGGTTCAGTGGTAGAGCACTTTCCTAGCATGTGAAAGGCTCTGTATTCAATCGCCAGTACCACAAAAGAAAAAAAAATGAATTTTAATACAACAATATGAAATGTTCATTATAATTCAGAATCCAAATAGCAAATAACCTTTAACTAACATACCTGTTTTGCTGTAGTATCAAAAAAGTTACCATGATCATTTGAGAAAGCTATTAAAATACTTCTCAATTTTCAAATTATGTATCTTTCTGAGGCCAGACTTTATGTATTTCAACTTATACAACATATACAGCTGTCTTCTACTAGACCAGAAATTAAGATTTACAAAAAAATGTACAATAAGTCTCTGAATTTTTTGTTTGGAAAAAAAAATTGCATAAAAATGCTTTTTATGATAAAATGTCACTTGTTAAATTGCAATATTGTTATTACTCCTAAGTGAATATTTTAATGTACCAATTTTAATTTTAATATAAACATGTACAAACAATAATAAGGAAAAGCTTTGGGGAGTTCTAGATAATTTTAAGTGTAAAAGTGTCCAGAGACGGGAAAGCTGGGAATGGAACCACCATTTGACCCAGCTATTGCCCTTCTCGGACTATTCCCTGAAGACCTTAAAAGAGCGTACTACAGGGATACTGCCACATCGATGTTCACAGCAGCACAATTCACAATAGCTAGACTGTGGAACCAACCCAGATGCCCTTCAATGGATGAATGGATTAAAAAATGTGGCATTTATACACCATGGAGTATTTCGAAGCACTAAAAAATGACAAAATCATGGAATTCGCAGGGAAATGGATGGCACTAGAACAGATTATGCTTAGTGAAGCTAGCCAATCCCTAAAAAACAAATACCAAATGTCTTCTTTGATATAATGAGAGCAACTAAGAATAGAGCAGGGAGGAAGAGCAGGAAGAAAAGATTAACATTAAACAGAGACACGAGGTGGGAGGGAAAGGGAGAGAAAAGGGGAATTGCATGGAAATGGAAAGAGACCCTCATTGTTATAAAAAACTACATATAAGAGGTTGTGAGGGGAATTGGAAAAAAAAACAAGGAGAGAAATGAATTACAGTAGATGGGATAGAAAGAGAAGATGGGGGGAGGGGGGATAGTAGAGGATAGGAAAGGTAGCAGAATACAACAGTTACTAGTATGGCATTATGTAAAAATGTGTATGTGTAACTGATGTGATTCTGCAATCTGTATTTGGGGTAAAAATGGGAGTTCATAACTCACTTGAAACTAATGTTTGAAATATGATATGTCAAGAGCTTTGTAATGTTTTGAACAACCAATAAAAAAAAAAAAAAAGTGTCCAGAGACCAAAAAATTTGAGAACTGGTGAAACACACGTGATTAGGTGACAAATTCAAAATTTTTAATTTCTCAGAACAGTAAATAAGTTTTATTTCAACTTCGTGTACATTTCATGATTGTTTTAAAATTTACAATTTCACATTGAAAAGACCCCCGATTCCCTGTCCAAGGAGAATCACACGAAACACTGGCTGCAAAAAGCAAGAGGGATTTATTGGGACACAGGTGCCTGCGGGTGCCCAGCAGAACCTCAGCCGGAGCTTTGGTGAGCTGGCACCCCGGGCTTGGGGATACAGAGATTTTTATAGGGTAAAGGGGCTGTTTTCGCGCGGGGGAAACAATAGGTTTCTTATTGGTTAATTTTAAACCCAGCATATAGATTACCTAAAGGGCAAAGTTGTTTTTCACTGTATGTTACTAAAAAAGAACCACATAAAAGCTACATATTTGCACTCTGGTCCTCCTGTTCCTGCTCATTCAGGCATGCCTAGGGACCTGGTCCTTTGTCCTTTCCCAACCGGTTACACCTAACTAATTATCTGAAAAATACCTCTGGTGCCTGCATAGGTTTGTGACATGCCTCGGTGGTTTTGCAACTAGGCCTGAGGTTGTTGGGCTGGGGTCTTTCATTCCCCCCTTTGTCTGGAAACTTGGGAACCAATCATGGTTCCCTCAGTTGTGGGCCTATTTGGGCAAACTCTACATCTTGGTAAACAGTAATCCTCAGGGGACAGTCTTTAACTTTCCAAACTTACTTAAAATTGGCCTCCTAGATCCAACCTGACCTGATTTACTTATCTATTCTGGCTTTGTTTACCCTAATTTTAGAAACTTTATTGCCGTAAGGAGAAGGAGTGAAAAGGGGCGATGGCTCGTTCTGGCTGCTTCAGGCTGAAAAGGGGTGTCGAACATGAGGGGGCTTGATGACAGGGGGAACGACGACATGGGGGGACATGAGTTCCCTTTTCAGTTCCATTTGAGGTCTGGTTGGGGAAAAACAGGTTGTCATCTGGGGATGGGTACCTCTATGAGAGAAACAAAAACCATGAGTACTGAATAAGTGTTGCAGCAGCTTTAACATGTCACTGTACATAAGTTCCCTCCAGTTACCAGGATTGTAAACATATCATTTAATTTAATATTATCTGATCTTGCAAAATCCTTTTACTAGTATGACCTGTGTCTAATAGAGAAATCTAATTCTGTTACTTAGGGCTGGATAACCATACTAGCAAACACCAAGCCTACCTGTGTAGGTCAGAAATATCTGTGGGCCTTAAACTAAAAACTATTCTGGCAGTTCCTTTTGATAGTTATCAGGCATTCCTACCTAAGAATCTCTTTCGCAGCCTCTAGTTTACTTATTTATGGAAGTTACATTTAACTATTATTATTATTTAAGATGTCCAGGAACAGCTGTGCTTTGGCTTTGACTGTCTTTGCTAAGTGTTTAAGATGAAGCAAGTCAAACTGACTTCTGTTTCTATAACAGTCAGCTGAATTTCTCTGGGAGTCCTCGGGAACTTCACAGCAGCTTCTCAGTTCTGCTAGTGCCATTTGCGCAAGGATGGGTCCAGGCCTTGCTTGACCACGTGGCTTCCCTCGGAAGCATCAGGGATGTCTCCCTTTTCTGATGACCCTCCTCTTCACAGCAAATGCACTGATTGGCTTTCTGTCCTCCACTGGTCTCATTAATCTCCCTGATCAGGAGGTTATGTGGCCTAGAGTTGCAGAGCTCTTTGGAGAAGTCCCCTATCCCTTGATTCAGACTGACTCAGAGGGCAAGAGCCAAATATTGGTTTTCTTGGCCCTTTTTAATTTAACTTTAATTTTAAAACTTAATCTTAAACATCCAGCAAATAAACTTTAACAGCCTTGTATTAAGAGTACTGGGCCTTAATGTTTATCTCTTTCCTGTAGGTGCTAACTCATTATCTTAAATTAACCCAAGTTGTGAGTTCTTAAAGCAGTACTTCTTTAAAACATTAACAGGCAATCCTTAGACCATCTAAAAGCAAACTACAAAACAAAACTAACTAGGATAAAAACATATTTAGTTTACGTAATACCTACCCTGAATTCTGGCAGAGTTATACATTATCATCCCCTGTTTGAGGTCCTGGCAATCGTGACAAAAACCAACTTTTGGACACAACCTTAAATGCACTGAAATCTGGCCTACTTCTTTTATAGTCACTTATGAGATGGGACATAGAGCCTTATCTCAAGTAAGGTGGGGCTCTTTATAAATCTTTTTTTTTTTTTATTGGTCGTTCATAACATTACATAGTTCTTAATACATCATATTACATGGTTTGATTCAAGTGGATTATGAACTCCCGCTTTTACCCCGTATACAAATTGCTGTATCACATCAGTTACCCTTCCATTGATTGACATATTGCCTTTCTAGTGTCTGATGTATTCTGCTGTCTGTCCTATTGTCTACTATCCCCCCTCCCCTCCCCTCCCCTCCCCTCCCCTTTTCTCTCTCTACCCCTTCTACTGTAAATCATGTCTTCCATTTGTATTCTCTTGACTTACCCCTCCTTACCTCTTATATGACATTTTGTATAACCCTGAGGATCGCCTTCCATTTCCATGCAATTTCCCTTCTCACTCCCTTTCCCTCCCACCTCTCATCCCTGTTTACTGTAAATATTCTTCTCAAGCTCTTCGTCCCTACCCTGTCCTTGTTTACACCCCTTATATCAAAGGAGTCATTTGGTATTTGTTTTTTAAAGATTGACTAGCTTCACTTAGCATAATCTGCTCTAATGCCATCCATTTCCCTCCAAATTCTATAATTTTGTCATTTTTTAATGCAGAGTAATACTCCATAGTGTATAAATGCCACATTTTTTTTATCCATTCATCTATTGAAGGGCATTTAGGCTGGTTCCACAGTCTTGCTATCGTGAATTGAGCTGCTATGAATATCGATGTAGCAGTGTCCCTGTAGCATGCTCTTGTTAGGGCTTTAGGGAATAGACCGAGAAGGGGAATAGCTGGGTCAAATGGTGGTTCCATTCCCAGCTTTCCAAATTGGCTGCACCAATTTGCAGTCCCACCAGCAATGAACAAGAGTGCCCTTTTCCCCGCATCCTCTCCAGCACTTATTGTTGTTTGACTTCCTAATGGCTGCCAGTCTTACTGGAGTGAGATGGTATCTTAGGGTAGTTTTGATTTGCATTTCTCTGACTGCTAGCGATGGTGAGCATTTTTTCATGTACTTGTTGATTGATTGTATGTCCTCCTCTGAGAAGTGTCTGTTCAAGTCCTTGGCCCATTTATTGATTGGGTTATTTGTTATCTTATTGTCTAATTTTTTGAGTTCTTTGTATATTCTGGTTATTAGGGCTCTATCTGAAGTGTGTGGAGTAAAGATTTGTTCCCAGGATGTAGGCTCCCTATTTATCTCTCTTATTGTTTCTTTTGCTGAGAAAAAACTTTTTAGTTTGAGTAAGTCCCATTTGTTGATTCTATTTGTTAACTCTAGCGCTATGGGTGTCCTATTGAGGAATTTGGAGCCCGATCCCACAGCGTGTAGATCATAACCAACTTTTTCTTCTATCAGATGCCGTGTCTCTGATTTAATATCAAGCTCCTTGATCCATTTTGAGTTAACTTTTGTGCAAGGCGAGAGATAGGGATTCAGATTCATTTTGGTGCAAATGGATTTCCAGTTTTCCCAGCACCATTTGTTGAAGATGCTATCCTTCCTCCATTGCATGCTTTTAGCCCCTTTATCAAAAATAAGATAGTTGTAGTTTTGTGGATTGGTTACTGTGTCCTCTATTCTGTACCATTGGTCCACCCGCCTGTTTTGGTACCAGTACCATGCTGTTTTTGTTACTATGGCTCTGTAGTATAGTTTGAAGTCTGGTATCGCTATACCGCCTGATTCACACTTCCTGCTTAGTATTGTTTTCGCTATTCTGGGTCTTTTATTATTCCATATGAATTTCATGATTCTTTTATCTATTTCTACAAGATATGCTGTTGGGATTTTGATTGGCATTGCATTGAACTTATAGAGAACTTTTGGTAATATCGCCATTTTGATGATGTTAGTTCTGCCTATCCATGAGCAGGGTATGTTTTTCCATCTTCTAAGGTCTTCTTCTATGTCTTTCTTTAGGGTTCTGTAATTTTCATTGTATAAATCTTTCACCTCTTTTGTTAGGTTGATTCCCAAGTATTTTATTTTTGGGGGGGATATTGTGAATGGAGTAGTTGTCCTCATTTCCGTTTCAGAGGATTTGTCGCTCATATACAGGAATGCCTTTGATTTATGCGTGTTGATCTTATATCCTGCCACTTTGCTGAATTCATTTATTAGCTCTAATAGCTTCTTTGTAGACCCTTTTGGGTCTGCTAGGTATAGAATCATATCATCTGCAAATAGTGATAATTTAAGTTCTTCTTTTCCTATTTTTATGCCTTTAATTTCTTTTGACTGTCTAATTGCTCTGGCCAGTGTTTCGAGGACTATGTTGAACAGAAGTGGTGAGAGAGGGCATCCCTGTCTTGTACCAGATCTTAGAGGGAATGCCTTCAATTTTTCTCCATTCAGAATGATGCTGGCCTGTGGCTTATCATAGATTGCTTTTACAATGTTGAGGTATGATCCTGTTATCCCTAATTTTTCTAGCGTTTTGAACATAAAGGGATGCTGTACTTTGTCGAATGCTTTTTCTGCATCTATTGAGATGATCATATGGTTCTTATTTTTAAGTCTATTGATGTGGTGAATAACATTTATTGATTTCCGTATATTAAACCAGCCTTGCATCCCAGGGATGAATCCTACTTGATCATGATGTATAATTTTTTTGATATGTATTTGAATCCGATTCGCCAGAATTTTATTGAGGATTTTTGCGTCAAGGTTCATTAGAGATATTGGTCTGTAGTTTTCCTTCTTTGATGTGTCTTTGTCTGGTTTCGGAATCAGGGTGATGTTGGCCTCGTAGAATGAATTTGGAAGTTCTCCCTCTTTTTCTATTTCCTGAAATAGCTTGAAAAGTATTGGTGTTAGTTCCTCTTTAAAGGTTTTGTAAAACTCTGCTGTATACCCATCCGGTCCTGGGCTTTTCTTAGTTGGTAGTCTTTTGATGGTTTCTTCTATTTCCTCTATTGTTATTGGTCTGTTTAGGTTGTCTATATCCTCCTGGCTCAATCTGGGCAGATCATAGGACTCAAGGAATTTATCTATGCCTTCACTATCTTCTATTTTATTGGAGCATAAGGATTCAAAGTAATTTCTGATTATCTTCTGTATTTCTGAAGTGTCTGTTGTGATATTGTCTTTTTCATCCCGTATGCTAGTAATCTGGGTTCTCTCTCTTCTTCTCTTCGTTAGCATGGCTAAGGGTCTGTCAATTTTATTTATTTTTTCAAAGAACCACCTTTTAGTTTTGTCAATTTTTTCAATTGTTTCTTTTGTTTCAATTTCATTAATTTCAGCTCTGATTTTAATTATTTCTTGCCTTCTACTTCTTTTGCTGTTGTTTTGCTCTTCTTTTTCTAGGATTTTGAGATGAAGTATGAGGTCATTTATTTGTTGGTTTTTTCTTTTTTTGAGGAATGAACTCCAAGCAATGAATTTTCCTCTTAGAACTGCTTTCAATGTGTCCCATAGATTCCGATATGTTGTGTCTGTGTTTTCGTTTAACTCTAGGAATTTTTTAATTTCCTCCTTGATGTCTTCTAAAACCCATTGATCACTCAGCAACCTATTGTTCATTCTCCAGGTGATGCTTGCTTTTTCCTTTCTTCTTTTATCATTGATTTTCAGTTTCATTCCATTATGATCAGATAAGATGCATGGTATTATCTCTACCCCTTTGTATTGTCTAAGAGTTGCCCTGTGACATAGTATATGGTCTATTTTTGAGAAGGTTCCATGTGCTGCTGAGAAAAAAGTGTAGCTACTTGATGTTGGGTGGTATAGTCTATATATGTCAATTAAGTCTAGGTTGTTAATTGTGTTATTGAGTTCTATAGTTTCCTTATTTAACTTTTGTTTGGAAGATCTGTCCAGTGGTGAGAGAGGTGTGTTGAAGTCTCCCATGATTATTGTATGTTGGTCTATTAGACTCTTGAACTTGAGAAGAGTTTGCTTGATGAATACAGCTGCACCATTATTTGGGGCATATATATTTATGATTGTTATGTCTTGTTGGTGTATGGTTCCCTTGAGCAGTATGAAGTGTCCTTCTATATCCCTTTTGATTAGCTTTGGCTTGAAATCTATTTTATTAGATATGAGTATGGACACTCCTGCTTGTTTCCGCGGTCCATATGAGTGATATGATTTTTCCCAACCTTTCACCTTCAGTCTATATATATCTTTTCCTATCAAATGCGTCTCCTGTAGACAGCATATTGTTGGGTCTTGTTTTTTGATCCATTCTACTAGCCTGTGTCTCTTAATTGGTGAGTTTAAGCCATTAACATTTAGGGTTATTATTGAGATATGGTTTGTTCTTCTATCCATATTTGTTTATTGATGTTACTAAACCTGATTTGTTATCCTCTTTGACTACTTTCCCCCCTTTACTGTCCTACCTCCCATTGTTGGTTTTCAATGTTGTTTTCCATTTCCTCTTCCTGTAATGTTTTGCCAAGGATTTTTTGAAGAGATGGTTTTCTAGCTGCGAATTCTTTTAACTTTTGTTTATTGTGGAAGGTTTTAATTTCATCTTCTAACCTGAAGCTTAATTTCGCCGGATACACGATTCTTGGTTGGAGCCCATTGTCTTTCAGTGTTTGAAATATGTTATTCCAGGATCTTCTAGCTTTCAGAGTCTGTGTTGAGAGATCAGCTGTTATCCTGATTGGTTTACCCCTAAATGTAATCTGCTTTCTTTCTCTTGCAGCTTTTAAAATTCTCTCCTTATTCTGTATTTTGGACATCTTCATTATAATGTGTCTAGGTGTGGATCTCTTATGATTTTGCACATTCGGCGTCCTGTAGGCTTCTAGGATTTGGGATTCTGTCTCAATCTTCAATTCTGGGAAGTTTTCTCGTATTATTTCACTGAATAGACTGTTTATTCCTTTGGAATGGAGCTCTGTGCCTTCCTGTATCCCAATGACTCTTAAATTTGGTCTTTTGATATTGTCCCATAATTCTTGGATGTTCTGCTCATGGTTTCTTAGCAGACTTGCTGAGCTGTCTATGTTCTTTTCCAGTTGAAATACTTTGTCTTCATTGTCTGATGTTCTCTCTTCTAAGTGATCTACTCTGCTGGTAGTATTCTCAATTGAGTTTTTAAGTTGGTTTATTGTTTCCTGCATTTCTAGAATTTCAATTTGTTTGTTTTTTATTACCTCTATCTCCCTGTGAAATTGATCTTTTACTTCCTGGATTTGTTTGTCAATGTGATCTTTCATTGTCTGATTTTGCTGTCTCATGTCTTCCTTGAGACTCCAGATCATCTGAAGCATATATATCCTGAACTCTTTATCTGATATTCCATCTGTTGCAGCTATTACCTCTTCTAAAGTTGAGTTGACCTGCATTGCTGTGGTCCTTTCTTTCCTTGTCTTTTCATACTGCTCGCGTTTCTTTCTGCTTGGTGCAACTGTTGTGTTTTGAAATTTACCCCCTATTTATTTATGTTGCTCTTGTATACTTGAAAAGTCTCCCTTGCAGGTGCGGGCGGCGGCTGTGCCCCTACTCCAATTGGGGTGACTTGTCTACCACGCTGGCGGCTCTCTGGGCCTGTTCCGGGAGTGGAAGGCGGCTCTGCTCTGTCCCTATTCCAATTGGGGTGTCGTGACTACAATGCTGGCAGATCGCTGGGCCTGTTCCGGGCGTGGGCGGTGGGCTTGGCTGGCGGGATTCCACCTAATGGCAGTCCCTAACCTCCCTGCTTGCTAATTAATGGCTTCTCTGAGGCGCCACGCCTTCTGTAGCTGCGGGGCAGGCCGCGCGAATCAGTTGGCCTGGATCTCCGGGGTCCTGCTGCTGGCTGTTTTGATGTTGCAAGCTGTTGGAGAGTGGTGGTGTATTCTTCAGCTTTCCCGGATGGTGGCCACTGACTGCCTGGATGGAGTGTCCGCTGTTTTGATGTTGCACTCTGAAGGAGAGTGGCGGTGTATCCTTCAGCTTTCCCGGATGGTGGCCGCTGACTGCCTCGGTGGAGTGTCAGCTGTGGGGGATGGGACTGTACCGCTTCCTTCCCCTTCTGAGAACCCGTGCTCGGCCCAAGGGTCCGTGTGGGCTTGGCTGGTGGGATTCCACCTAATGGCCTTCCCTAACCTCCCTGCTTGCCAATTAATGGCTTCACTGAGGCGCCACGCCTTCTGTAGCCGCAGGGCAGGCCACGCGAATCAGTTGGCCTGGATCTCCGGGCCCTGCTGCAGGCTGCTGGGATCCCTGGCACTCTATCACTTTGATTTTTTCTGCTTGCCCCTCCCCCAGCGCTGGCTAGCCAGGTTTCCTTTTGGCTGCTACTGGGAGGAGGGGTTGGAGGTCAGGTGTCTCTGGTTTCCCCCTAGCCTGTATGGAGGCTCAGCTTGATACTCCCTCTCCCGGCAAGCCTAGGAGAGATTTTATGCGAATTCCCGCTGTCTGGGGGGTGAGCTGAATGACACCGACCTGTTTTGATGTCGCACTCTGAAGGAGAGTGGCGGTGTATCCTTCAGCTTTCCCGGATGGTGGCCGCTGACTGCCTCGGCGGAGTGTCTGCTGTGGGGGATGGGACTGTACCGCTTCCTTCCCCTTCTGAGAACCCGTGCTCGGCCCAAGGGTCCGTGTGGGCTTGGCTGGTGGGATTCCACCTAATGGCCTTCCCTAACCTCCCTGCTTGCCAATTAATGGCTTCACTGAGGCGCCACGCCTTCTGTAGCCGCAGGGCAGGCCACGCGAATCAGTTGGCCTGGATCTCCGGGCCCTGCTGCAGGCTGCTGGGATCCCTGGCACTCTATCACTTTGATTTTTTCTGCTTGCCCCTCCCCCAGCGCTGGCTAGCCAGGTTTCCTTTTGGCTGCTACTGGGAGGAGGGGTTGGAGGTCAGGTGTCTCTGGTTTCCCCCTAGCCTGTATGGAGGCTCAGCTTGATACTCCCTCTCCCGGCAAGCCTAGGAGAGATTTTATGCGAATTCCCGCTGTCTGGGGGGTGAGCTGAATGACACCGACCTGTTTTGATGTCGCACTCTGAAGGAGAGTGGCGGTGTATCCTTCAGCTTTCCCGGATGGTGGCCGCTGACTGCCTCGGCGGAGTGTCTGCTGTGGGGGATGGGACTGTACCGCTTCCTTCCCCTTCTGAGAACCCGTGCTCGGCCCAAGGGTCCGTGTGGGCTTGGCTGGTGGGATTCCACCTAATGGCCTTCCCTAACCTCCCTGCTTGCCAATTAATGGCTTCACTGAGGCGCCACGCCTTCTGTAGCCGCAGGGCAGGCCACGCGAATCAGTTGGCCTGGATCTCCGGGCCCTGCTGCAGGCTGCTGGGATCCCTGGCACTCTATCACTTTTCCCTGGCACTCTATCACTTTTCAGCACTCTATCACTTTTCTAAATCTTAAATACTATAGTTCTGAAGCTAATCTCTGCTTTTTAGACATCATTTTATAAAGCCTACATAAATTGTTGTTCAAGTTTACATGAATATTAGCTAACACAACATAATATCACATCTAAAACAAGAATTAAAGAAAGGCTGAAAGCTTTTAACCTTTTGTAGAAAAGTAGCAAAGTACTTTTGTGTTTTGCAATAAAACCTTTACATAGATTAGGCTCTCATTAACTTAAAAATACATTTAAATGTATGGAACTTTACATAACTTATTGATAATAAGTACAGTTATAGAACACAAATGGTATAAATAAATTTTTAACATGTTTTTCTTTTAAGCCTAAAATTACCATACAATTTTAGAACACCAGTTTGATATAATGCTCTTTCTAAAGCTTCTGCCTTACAGACTTGTATACCTGGAAGATATGAACACATTAATGGCACCAATTACATTGATGTTTTATATTAACCAAGTTTAGCTTTTTAAGAAATAACATAGCACAATTCTCTAAAACAACAGCACTTGTTTAACCAGTTGTTTAATTTCTTTAAGATTACTTGTTCAAAAACTTACACAGACCTTTTTTATATCATTTACTTAAACTTTTTAATTATTTAACCATATAGACTCTTATCCAGAAATTTAGAACCTTTTAGTTTTTCTTTTTATCTGTTAACCTCCTTTTGTTCACATTTTGAAACAATACCTGTAAACCTTTGAATCTAAGCAGATTATTTCATAGACATCAACATTTTATTAGGGCCTTTTTGAACACCTAGGAAAACTTATAAGCTTAATTTTAAAGACATCTTTACTTTCATCTGTTTACCCAATTTAAATTGAACCATTTGAATCACGTGAATTAAAGATATTTGGATCCATTTTTAAATTTTTTCATGAGCGCTCCTCATTTGTCAATTTGTCATATCACTGCAGGATATATGGACATACACACATACAGACATACCGACATACAACACATAACAAGAGTGTGCACACATAATAGTGAAGGCCTTGTAGCTTTTCGCAGATGAAATCTCCATTGCAATGTTTCAAAAAAAACTCCAGTTGATCAAAAATAGAACTTATCAGAAAAACATTAACTTGTCTGTAGGAACAAAATCATGAGCTCAAAAAATATAGAAACTAAGAAAAGGCAAAAAAGTCCTAGAAAAATTGACCGGCCAGTAATTAGTAAATGCCATACAATTTACTCTTTGGTTTAATCTGGTTTGAGTTCCCATAAAAAGACACTTTTACCCTTTTTTTTTTTTTTTCCCTTGGGCCTGAGCTCCAAGCTGCTTCTGTTTGCATATTAGCTTAAACCCTGGCTGAGGTCTGGAAGGAACTGGGAAAACCGGAATTCTGAGCAGAAACTTTATGCCTAAGGTATTTTAACCATAAGTCACAATTTATCTTTTTACACTAGAAAAATTTGCTCACACAAAACTGAAAATAGGATCTTACTTGATAATATAAAAGCCACCATCAGAAGGAGTTTCTTCAGGATCATTAAGCTACTTTCTTTGTTCTGAAGTTTCTAAAGTAATATTAAGTTACATTAAATGGCCTGAAAAATTTTAAAAGAGAACCACACACCACCATGTATATCAAAATTAAGCTTTGAAAATTCCCAAGACTGTTTCTAATTAATGTCATTTCAATAAGCCAGACCAACGTTTTAATTTAACACTTTTTTAAAATTTTTACACAGAGAGAAACAGATACCAAATCATAATTTACTATCTTTACCCAAATCAATGCACTGTATACCTAGTGAAATCTCCTTAGGCTACCCAATTCAAAAACTGATAAAAAATAAAACTGAATGATTGGGAGTTACTTGCCAACTTGGAAGTAGAGTTCTTTTAATTTTCTATTCTAAGTATTTAAGTTCTCTGGCATGAATTATCTGAAATCACAAACTAAACAATTACCTAACCCTAACTTTTAACTGCAAGATAGTGCAATACTTTAGAAACCCATTCAGATACCAGATTGTTACAATAAAAAAATTAATTTTGTTAGACACACATTTAACTTAGATTATCCCCAAGAAACAATCTATAATAACCTTAAAACAGACCAGATAAGGAAAAAAAAATCTCTCCTAGGTTTTGAACTTCCATTTAATCATGACTTTTATCAGTGGCTAAAACAGACTATTGAAAGTTACCTATGTACCTTAGAGAACCTGGGCAGATTTTACTAATTATCTCATGTCTTTCTTAGTCCTACAACCTGAATTGCTAACATTTCTGACCTGCGAAGGAAGGGAAGCATCCAGGAGGAATGGATGCGGGGTTGGGAGTGTTGCATGGCCCATACGGAGGCAAATGTGATTGGGGCTTTCCCTCAGTGCCATTCATCTACCGATCACCCTAGATACCCCTGGGGGCTGTTGGAAGGGGGCTCAAGAGAAAGGAACCTTAAGAATTCGTCTGAGAGTAGCCCAGACCGGAATTCCTCAGTTGTTCCAAACTCTTTCCTCCACCTCCACGCATCCGAGGCAGATCGGGATTCCGGACACTGTGTACTCACGCCAATTGCTCTCCAGGCCCAGACAGAAAAGTTGGAAATGGCTTTGGCAGAACCCAACATGCCTGCTCTGTACTGAACAGGTGATTGAGAGCTGCTTAGGCCGAGAAACCTTTCACCCGAGTCTTGAAGAGTGGCGGCTGCACTAATTGCGTTTAAGTAGCCGTCGGGTGCCCACCTTATCCTCCAGAAAGAAAGAGAGAGAAAGATGCACCTCAAACAGACATGGGGTGTGTGCACTTACCTCGGTGTAGAATCTCAGTCTGGGACAGAATTTATGACTGAAAGTTTGGCTCCCATCCCCGAAGCCAATTAATGCTAATTTAATAATGAGGACAGGGTTTTGAGAAAAGTTAAAGCGAGATATCAAAGTTCTTAGATCCCCAGCAGGCATTTCTTAATTGCAGCAGGTGCACTCAGGCCAACTACAGGAAGAAAAGAAAACACTGCTTCCCTAATCTTGCTCACAATTTAGGTTAAAATCTAGCTAAAGTTATCTCCACACCTCTAAGGCAGATTGGAATTTGGGACTCTGCATCGGTCAAACTAAAACAATGCCATCACACTTAACAGAGACACAGACAAAAAGACACACACAAAGACATAGATTCCCTTTTCAGATTGTCAAAAAATGAAAGTGGGTGCTGGCCCCAAGCCGACTGGGGCCTTCCCTTCAGACAAGCGAATTGGGGGAGCATCCCCCTCAGATTGGGTCTGACAATACCAGATTGGGAGATTAGTTCTCTTGCTAATGGTCGAGGGTGAGACTCAAAGGGATCATAATTGATTGCCCCATGTTAGTTTCAGATGAAGGGATTGAATACAGAGACAGAAATAATAACCACAATAACACTGCAATCAGACCAAAGAGAAAGAGCACTGCGCAACTTCCAAACAGATGGCTTTGGTAGAGCGAAAGTTCCACCATTGCCTACAGATACAGATGGCTTAGATGGAGCGGGAGCTCCACTGTTGCCTACAGATGGCTTAGATGGAGCGGGAGCTCCACCGTTGCCTACAGATGGCTTAGATGGAGCGGGAGCTCCACCGTTGCCTACAAAAATCCCTGGGACGTCTCCCAGGGTGGCAGGGGAGAAGTCCGAGTTCGTCAACTCCTTCTCAAGCTGCCCAGAATACAGAGCGACTACGCGTAATCGTACAGGTGCAGCGCATAGAAACAAAGTATCAGCCAAGAATTCCAAACATTACAGACATAAAAGTGACACCAGACAACACGACAGACACGACATGAGCTGGCCAGCTTACCTCCCAGTGATGCCGGGTAGTCCTTGGGCAGGGATCCAGACAGGGTGGGGGAGGAGCAATTATCTCGGTGGAACCTCCAAATGAAAAGACCCCCGATTCCCTGTCCAAGGAGAATCACACGAAACACTGGCTGCAAAAAGCAAGAGGGATTTATTGGGACACAGGCGCCTGCGGGTGCCCAGCAGAACCTCAGCCGGAGCTTTGGTGAGCTGGCACCCCGGGCTTGGGGATACAGAGATTTTTATAGGGTAAAGGGGCTGTTTTCGCGCGGGGGAAACAATAGGTTTCTTATTGGTTAATTTTAAACCCAGCATATAGATTACCTAAAGGGCAAAGTTGTTTTTCACTGTATGTTACTAAAAAAGAACCACATAAAAGCTACATATTTGCACTCTGGTCCTCCTGTTCCTGCTCATTCAGGCATGCCTAGGGACCTGGTCCTTTGTCCTTTCCCAACCGGTTACACCTAACTAATTATCTGAAAAATACCTCTGGTGCCTGCATAGGTTTGTGACATGCCTTGGTGGTTTTGCAACTAGGCCTGAGGTTGTTGGGCTGGGGTTTTTCAACATGTAATCTTAAATTTATTCGCATGAGAAAATGATTGCCACCTTAGGGCTTAATAGGGTGCCAAATTAATCCTACCCAGTGTAGAACATACCCCAACCTGCCTCTCCGTCCCTCAGCTTTGCTAAACAATTGTCCTTGAGTTGCAGAGTATCTAGGAAATATCATGTAAAACAGTGGAGAAAAATTCTTCAACGATTCCAAACTGGTCACTTATGGGGCGGGAGGTGAGTCTTCTCAACGGACCCTGAATGGTGACTCCTGGGTTTTCCCTGACTTCCATCAACCTAGCCGGGCGGAAGTCCCCTGCCGCCCTCCGCAAGCGTCTTACAACACCCGCGGATTGCATGCCGCACGCCCACTGGGGACGCCCACGCTCCGCGCATCCTCTCCAGGTAGGAGCAAGCAGCGGCAGGACTCGGTGGCGAGCTCCGAGGCACCTGACGTCAGCAAGTACCCCAGCAGCGCCCCGGCCACGCCCTTTCCCCGCCTCCCGCCGCCGGGCTTTATCTGGGGCACAATTGGCAGGCAGTCGGCGGGCGAGTGGCAGCCAGGCGCTTGCCCGCTTGCGGGGCTTCTCCCGGCGTTGCAGGGTCCAGTGACCACCTCAGCCTCCCTCCGGGGTCCGTATGACCTCAGGCTCTCCGAGAAGGGGTCCCCACGCTCCCCGAAGGCTCCGGCGCGTCTCCGTGAACCGCGATCAGGAGAAGTGGCACCACCGCTCGACAGCCTAGCGCGGCCGTGACGTCAGGCGGGCGCGAGCTGCGATTGGCCAGAGCATGTGGTGTGGGAGGGCGCTGGTGCAAGTGGTTGGGCTCGCGGCTCGAGGGCGGAGCCAGGGAGCGGGGAGCTCGGCTCTCCGGGCTCAAAAGGGACGCGCTCCTGGGCCGGCTCGCATCTCTGGCCTGAGGTACGCGGGGATGGGTGGGAGGTTGGGAGATGGACTGGGAGCACAGGACGGGGCGTGGGGACTCTGCGAGACGCGGAACTTGGGTCACCGCGGCAGCAGCGGCTCCCACTCTCCCTGGGCCCCGGGTGCCCCGCTGCAGGCTGGTGGGTTCTGAGGCAGGCAGCACTGCCCGCCGTGGGAGTAGACGTCGACGGGGGCGGCGGTGGGCTCGTGGACCGGGAGGGACTGGGCAGGGTCTGGTGGCCCCCGCGCCGCGGCTGCGGACTCCGCCTGGGCTCCCTGAGCTGCGGGGGAGATGGTTAGAGAAATGCCCGGGCTGGTACGGGAAGTCCGGCTTCCCCTGCGGAACCGGCCTGAACCCCTGGGTTACTGCAGCGTGGGCGCCTTCACTTGTCTGCCCTGGCAAGAGGAGGTCAGTCCAGCCTTGCTCCTCCAGTTGGAGGGCGGGCTTGCAGGTTTTGTGCCTTGGTGTCCGTGTGCCTGTTTTAAAGGAGAGAGTGTGTGTGTATCAGAAATTATGGAACAAGTTCTTCTAGCTTTAGGCATTTTAGACTTTGCAGGAAAGTGTAGAAAGCGCTTTAATAACTGGTTTAAGGAGAGAAGAGTTGTTCAGTGGGAGCATCCTGGTCTCATTTAACAATCATATGCGGGTGATTTACAGTACCCTATATGCGGGTGATTTACAGTACCCTAAATGAGTCTGGATTGCCTAAGGGCAAAATCTGGCCTGCTGCCAGTTTTTGTTATGTCCCATGAGCTCAAATGTTCTCATTTTTAAATGAAGAAGAATCAAAAGAAAATATTTTGGAACACGAAATTTAAGTGCAATTCAGATATCAATGTCCATAAATGGGTTGATTGGAACACAACCACTCTTAGTGTACACGTTATGTGTGTTTGGGGCATTACATAGTTATTGCATTGCTTAGTCTACAAAAACAGAGTTGATAATGTCTGGCCCATTATAGAAAAAAAGTGCCAAGCACTGCAATGACATCCATTGAATATTATTAAATTTTGCCTATTTAGAATGAAATTAGCTGTGGAAGAATTATTGAAACAGTCACACAAATTATTTTACTAATTAGGAGCTCAGATTGACAAAGACTGAATTAAATCTCACTGGGACATTGGTAAAAAGTTTTGGAATGTTTAGCATTGAAAAGTGAATTCAGCAAACATTGGTATGCAGCATTCTTGGGCAGCTTTGTAGAGGCAGGGAATGGCAAAAATATTTGACTCTGGAACAGGGAATCCAGAAGTCATTGTAAAAAAAAAAAAAAATAGGTTGGGGCTGCATCATAGATGAACAAGACTCCTTAGGAAGAGGGTCATACAAAGGAAGAAAGACTGTCTATGAAGTGCTTCAGAATCTCAAGTCAAGAATTGGAGTAGAAGGCTGGGATATAGCTTAGTTGGTAGAACGCTTGTTTCTCATGCACAAGGCCCTGGGTTCAATCCCCAGCACCAAAAAAAAAAAAAAGGAAGAAAAAGCATTGGAGTAGGACGTTGAGTTGGCAGTTAAGAGAGTGATTGTGGTAAGTGATCAGCTGTGATTGTCGGTAGGAAAAATGATGGTCAAAATAGGGCTGACCAGTGGGCCAGCAGCATTCCTGCAGGAGCCCAGTGGATATGAAGAGTGTTGAGGCTGCAGATTGGAGTCATCATTGATAATCCGTGAAATGGCCGAATTCATTATTGGGCTCAGATCTAGAACTGCTCCTTCACTAGGGTTCTGTGACATTCAGATAAATATGATATAATGGACTTCTTTCTCTTAATATTAGTGTTTTAGGACAGATCAGACAATTTGTAACAATGCCTGAAGTAAAGACCAATCATCTAGATGAGAAACAAGTCCAACTCCTTGCAGAGATGTGTATTCTTATTGATGAAAATGATAATAAAATTGGGGCTGACACCAAGAAGAATTGCCACTTGAATGAAAACATTGACAAAGGTATTATTTAAAAATATTCTTAGTTATAAAGTGATTTAATCTAGGCATTTCAGGTTAGCTGAGAAAAGTACTCTGGTAAAGGAGATTCATTCTTTCTTTCGTGGTGGAGGGGAAGGGCCAGGGGAGTGCTGCACCACTGAGATATATTCCTAGCCCTAGGAGTTGCAATTCTTAATCCTGTATCTTATGTTTGATTCCAGTTATGTGATGTAATAAAAATCTGCCTTTCTGCCTTCCTTGGTTAATAGCTATTTCCACTTCATGTCTTTTACTATGCCTATACTGGTTTCGTGTAAAACTGGGAATAGACTAATTTATACCTGTGGAGCCTTAAACCTTTCTTTCTAATGAATAGAGAGAGGCAGGTATTGTAAAGAGGTGCATGTGTCTTCACAACTCCCCCAATAACAGAAGACTAATGGCCTAAGCTGAATCTCTCTGAAAAAACATTTGGCCTGTAGCAAAGCTGCCAAGATCACTATTTCTTTCACTTGGCAGCTAACTTCCTTGCTGGTATGCCAGAACTCTTCTCCATCATAGCACAAAGATTATTCAAAGGTAGAAGATTATGGGGAAAAAAGCAAAAATGGTAGCAAGTTGCTAGTAGTATTCTGAATTGCAAGGAGATAATTGGGCAAATAATTGGTATTTTTTGACTAACGGTATTTCTTTTGCTTTCAGGATTATTACATCGTGCTTTTAGTGTGTTCTTATTTAACAGTGAAAATAAGCTTCTGATACAGCAGAGATCAGATGCTAAAATTACCTTTCCAGGTTAGTACACTTAATGTACAAGGTAGATTTTTGGGAACTCTATATTTTATTCTTTATCACCAAACTTCCTGGAGCTATGTCAAAAAGGAAAATCCTGGGAATGACATAATTTAATAGTTACATAAAATAAACTTACAGAATGTGTACAGCCTAATTAAACAGCAATAAAGAATGTGTACTCAAGGGATAGGGGTGTGTGTGTGTGTGTGTGTGTGTGTGTGTGTATGTATGTATATAATGTTTTGTTTTGTTTTTGTGGTGCTTGGGATTGAACCCAGGGCCTTATGCAGGCACTCTACCAAATGAGGTATATCCCCAGCCCTGTATATATGTTTTCTAAAATTTTGAGTCTTCTACACATTTTGGTCTTTTCAGTTAAGGAGGCATTAATAAAAATCTTACCTACAGATGTCCATTTTACAAAACAATTGCTGATAGCCCATTATAACTGATTTTAAAACCCTAAAAGATCTTCTAACTTATTTACCTGTTAATTCATAAAACTTTGTCTTGATCTTTCAGACCTACCTTGAAGAAAAGTTAATTTATACCTATATTAACATTTTCCAGGTTGTTTTACCAACACTTGTTGTAGTCATCCATTAAGTAATCCAAGGGAGCTGGAAGAAAATGGTGCCATTGGTGTAAGGCGAGCAGCACAGAGGCGTTTGAAAGCTGAATTAGGAATTCCTTTGGAAGAGGTAACCAACTTTATTGAGCAGTTATATAAGCTGAAAAATAAGTGTATAGTAAGACATTTTTAAAAAATATATGTTAGAAATTCTTTGGGGGGCTGGGGTTGTAGCTCAGTGGCTGAGCACTTGCCTTACATGCGTGAGGCACTGAGTTCGATCCTCAGCACCACATACAAAAATGAAGGAATAAAACGGGGATATTGTGTCCACCTGCAACTTAAAAAAAAAAAAAATTTCTTTTGGCATCACTGGGGACTGGACCTGGGACCTTGCACATACTAGGCAAGTGCTCTACCACTGAACTACTCTTCCAACCCAACACAATTTTTAAATTCAAGTGTGAGGGCTGTGCTGTGTAACTTGAATTATAATTATACTCAGAAGGCACCTTGAATAAAGAACATTATTTAAATTTTGATTTCTTAATATCACTTCTCAGAATTTCACTCAGTACTGAAATCAGTTGATTTATTAATCGGTCTATAAAATTGACTAATTGGTCAAAACAATGATGGAGGGGCTGGGGTTGTGGCTCAGCAGTTCTACTGCACGTGTGAGACCCTGGGTTCGATCCACAGCACCTCATAAAAAAAATAATAATAAGTGAAATAAAGGTGTTGTGTCCAACTACAACTAAAAAATAAATATTAAAAAAAATGATGGAGCCAGGTATGGTGGCACATGCCTGCAATCCTAGCAACTTGGGAGGTTAAGTCAGGAAGAGCACACCAGCCTTAGAGATTTAGCAAGGCCCTAAGCAACTTAGCGAGACCCTGTCTCAAAAAATTAAAAGGGCTGGGGGTGGAGCTCAGTGGTAAAGCACCCCTGGGTTCAATCCCAGTACCCCTCTCCCCATAGTGGCTATTTTCTTGTGGAAATTGTAGAATCTTGAACTACAAATCTGGTTGTGCAAATTGAAATAATTCAGTTTGCAGGCACGGTGGTACACACCTATAATTCCAGCTATTCAGGATGTAAAGGCAAGAGGATCACAAGTTCAAGGCCAACCATGGCAACTTAGCAGGACTGTCTCAATTTTTCAAAAAAGGGACTGGGGGTGTAGCTCAGTGGTATAGTACCCAGGTTCAATCCCTAGTTCCAAAAACAAAAGCAATGAAAAAACCCTTTTTACCCCTGCTGTTGTCCTATGTATTTTTTTTTTTTTTACTGGTTCTTTTTAGTTATACTTGACAGTAAGATCCATTTTGATGTAATTATACAAGTGTAGAATATATTTTAGTTAATTTAGACCCCATTCTACTTAACAACACCTAGGTAAATAAAGAGTATGAGTATCTCATCTAGTTAAAATGGTAAATTTTTTCTCCAAAAGTAATTCTAAAACATGAATGTTATATTTCTAGTTTAACTACTGTTTTTTTAAGTAATTTTATTTTTAGTGCATTGTGGTTATACGTAATAGTGGGGTTCATTTTGACATATTCATAGATGCAAATAATATTTTTCTGTATTAGAATGTCTAGTACTATTCCCTCCCCTTCCCTCTCCCTCATCCTCTTCCTTTTCTCTATTGGACTTCCTCTTTTTTTTTTTTTTTTTTAAACAATACCTTTATTTGTTTATTTTTATGTGGTGCTGAGGATCGAACCCAGTGCCTCACATGTGCAAGGCTGGTACTCTACCACTGAGCCCCAGCCATTTTTAGGGCAGGGAGGTACTGGGATTGAACCCAGGGGTGCTTTACCACTGAGCTCCATCCCCAGCCCTTTTAATTTTTTGAGACAGGGTCTAAGTTGCTGAGGGCCTTGTTAAATCTCTAAGGCTGGTGTGTTCTTCCTGTCTTTGCCTCCCAATTGGTGTGTTACACATAACATTGGAATGAATTGTGATGTTTCTAAAATTTTTTGAAAAAAAATTCAACTATGTTTGGTTCTATGAAAAAAAAAATTAAAACATGAAACAATGTAATAATTTTTCCATTTATCCTCAATAAGAGAATAATACTTTAGAAGTTCTAATGCTACAACTGTACTGCTGTTCAAGATATTGATGAAATGTGGTGAGTTAATTTTGGATTACTTCTTGTTGAGGTTTTAATATTTCTTTTTACATCCTAGGTTCCTCCAGAAGAAATGAATTATCTAACACGAATTCACTACAAGGCACAATCTGATGGTATCTGGGGTGAACATGAAATTGATTATATTTTGTTTATGAAGAAGAATGTAACTTTGAATCCAGATCCCAATGAAATTAAAAGCCATTTTTATGTGTCCAAGGAAGAACTAAAAGAACTTATGAAAAAAGCAGCCAGTGGTGAAATTAAGGTTACTCCATGGTTTCAAATTATTGTGGACACATTTCTCTTTAAATGGTGGGATAACCTGAATCGTTTGAATCAGTTTGTTGACCATGAGAAAATACATAGACTGTGAATGTGTAAATGAATGATTATTGAAAAATTTCCTTACCTAGTAAACTTAGGATGGTTTTATTGTTGTTTTAAAATTGGATTCCCCATTAGGACAACTTTTATGATATTTGGATACATTACAACCAGAGTTTGTGTGGGGGAAAAAATTCAGTTGGCATATAATTTTGCTACACACCCCATCTACATGCACTGTTATTTGTAAAAAACATTTATGAGAGAATTGTAAAATGAGAGAACAAATAAAACGTGAACTGTCCAAATACACAGTTATGACAAATTGAAGAAATAGTAAAGTTCTTCATTTTTTTTATATTTTGAAAAATATTTTCAGAACACTCGGCTTGCTGTTGGCCTGGTGCTTTGTATATAAATGAATTTGTATCACAGTCCAGAAAAATGAGCAAAGAAAACTGTTTGCTTAGATCCTTTAAATCATTCCTTATTAACATATTAAACTGTCAGAGCAGGTTTAAGGGAAACCTGTGCACAGCCACCTCTGGGTATCCACACAGATTTTGTTTGGGGACTTCCTTCATACCAAAACCTTTAGTTTGCCTATGATCTACACTCATCGTCCCTTACACTTTAAAAATCTCTGGATTATTTAATAATGTAAATGCTACATAAATAGTTGTTCAATGACAAGGAAACGTTTAATACACATGTGATTTTTTTCCCAAATATTTTTAATCTACAGTTGATTGAATCTTTGGATATGTAACACAGATGTGGAGGGCCAACTGTATATCCTAATTTCTGTCATTCTAAGTTGATTCTGTGATTCAGCCTTTCTGAAAGTATCGTTTTGATACTTAACTGTCAACTTTTGGTAATGATTTTTTTTAATAAATTTTCTTTTAAAAAGTATTTACAACTTTGCAAAGTTTTTACAGTGAAAATTTCTTACTCTCTGTTGGGAATTGAGTCATACATTATAGGGTTAAGAAAACTATAGGCACTATGGACATTTGTTCTGGATAGTTCTTTGTTGTGGCATTAAGCAGCATCTCTGGGCTCTATACACTAAATGTCATGACAACCAGAATTACACCAATATCCACTAGGGGGCAAAGTTGCGTCTTGGTAAGAACCACGGTTCTATATCTTTAGTAGGGGAAGAATAGCGTGAAAAATCTGCATAGATTCAGATCATGCAATGGGTGTATGTTAAAAATGTACCTTGATTCATGCACTTTTTAAAACTTGCCATAGATTTCTCAAATTTGAAATCTTAAAAATAGTTTTATTATCTTTAAATGCTGTATAATAATAAAAAAATTATTTCTTAACAAAGCTAAATGTTTTACAATTCAATTTCTTGTTAATCCTGAACAATTAACTTATAACTTAAGACTGTGTTACAAGTATTTTATTGAGAAGCAAACACAATAAACAGTTACCACATTTTAATACGGTTGTCTAGTTTGTCAAGTATTAATAAAATAATAGGTTAGACCTCTATTTCTTTTGGTACCAGGGATTGAACACAGGATTGCTTAACCATTGAGTAAAATCCCCTGGCCTTTTTATTTTTTATTGGAGTCAGTTTTGCTAAGTTGCTGAGGCTGGCTTTGAATTCGCCATCCTCCTGCCTTTGCCTCCTGAGCCACTGGGATTACCGGCCTGCGCCACTGCATCTAACTCCATCTATAGTATCTTTTTTTTTTAAATATTTTTAGTTATAGATGGACACAATGCCTTTATTTTATGTGGTGCTAAGGATTGAACCCAGTGCCTCACACATGCTAGGCAAGCATTCCACCACTGAGCTACAACTGCAGCCCTGTCTATAGTATCTTTTCTTTTTTTAATGAGAGAGAAAATTTTTTAATATTTAGTTTTCGGCGGACACAACATCTTTATTTGTATGTGGTGCTGAGGATCGAACCTAGGCCGCACACATGCCAGGCAAGTGCGCTACCGCTTGAGCCACATCCCCAGCCCCTGTCTATAGTATCTTAAATATGATAAATGCCATAAATTTCAAATAGTTCTTTAGTTTTATTTTTTAGGAAGTTTTAGACTCCTTGAATGTGATTACTTTATAGCTGCATATAAGGAGTAGCTACTAAATTGGACAATGCAGTCTTAAACTGCTACCTGGTGCTTTGTAAGTACTAGCAAGTGTCAGATATTGCTGTTACTAGTGTGCCACTGCAGCACATATAAGCATAAATGACTTAACTCCTTTGAACCACTGCCTTTTTATGAAGAATAGTATCCTCCTGGAATATACCTACTTCTGACCCTAAAGGTAAGAATTTAGGTATGTTCGTTCTAAACTTGAAAGCTAACAGATTTTAACACTTTTTTGTAAACTAAAATTCTTAGTCTCCAGAATATTCGATTATTTGATTCTAGACAAACCATTGCCAGCTCCCATTCGGACAAAGCAGAGGTGGTTTATGAGATTGTCTTCCATACTCATATTGTCCAGAGAATAAGGGAGGAAGGAAGGGAAGTTATTTTCTTACAGTGCCTTTCTGGAAGCTCAGGCATGTTAGCAGACAACTGGGGCATGAAAGAAAACAGGTGCAGGACTGATCACACAGCCACATTCCAAGGACAGGGGCGTAAGCAGATTTATTATTAGGCCCCTGAAAAGTTGCTCTGCAGAAAGAGGGACAGCGGCAGGACAGGGAGAGCAACAACATCTCCCCCTTGAGCATTACGTTTTATAGTCTAGAATCATGGCCGCGCATTAGGGGCGGGCTTAGCCCTTGTGACTGGCATAGCAAGCATCACCTGAATTTGCAGCAAGTTTCTGTTCATTGGGAACAGACATGGGCATATCTTTTCTCTCTCAAGGAGAGACCAGTAAGTTTTTATCTCGGTCAAGTTTCTATTTCTTGAGAAAAAGAACAGCATTCATAAAGTGGGGGTGAGGAAAGGAAGATGGCTGTAATTTTGCCAACAGAGCATGCCTAGGGTAGTTTTCAGGTGACATTTGTCCTTCTGTCCATTCCCTTGAGGATGCTTTATGAGGAATAAAACATTTCCTCAGGTGGGTCAGTCCCATATGTTGGACCTTACCATAGTGGAGGCTCCCTTGTGGGTTGAGGTATGCTGAATCCCTTGACATTGGTTTTGCCTTTTTAAATTTTTTTTTCATTTCAGCTATATCTCTTCCTTGACCCAAAACTGGATGCTTTTGCAGCCCTAACCATGTACTTATGCATTGTACAGAATGGATTTGATCATATATTTGTGTGCATTTAAATATCATGACAAATAATTTTATGCTTTACAATTGTCACACATTTTTTACCTTATCAGTGACATGTTTTAGACTCCCAAATGTAAATCTTAGCTCAGAATTCTTTTTATTTTCATAAAGGTGAAAGAATAAATGGTATATTCAGATAATGGAATATTAATTATTCAGTGCTATAAAGAAATGAGCTATTAAGCTACAAAAATAGATGCACAGCGCCAAGTGAAAAAAAAGTCAAGGAAAAGACTGCATACTGTCTGATTCAAACAAAAGGAAAAGGAAAGGAAAAACAGGAATAATGAGTGGTTGGCAAGAGGGGAGAGGGAAGAGACAGATAAATAGGTGGGGCGTGTGTGGTAAATACATGTCACTGCATAATTGTCCAGACCCATTGAATGTCCAATACCAACAGTGAACTTTGATATGAACTGGGGCTCTGGACAGTAGTGATATGTCAGTGCAGGCTCATTAGCTGTAAGAATGTACCACAGTGGAGGGTGTTGGTAATGGGGTTGGCTGTGCAGGAGCAGAAGTGGGAGGGATATGGCAATGCCCCAGACCTTAAGCACAATTTTGCTGTGAATCTGAAGTGTAAAGAAGTTTTAAAAACATTCAACTGGGCATTAAACATAAAAATGAACTTAACATCATTAATCATTGGGTAGCTACAAATTAAAACCAGAATTTAAAGGACTGACATTACCAAGTAGTGACAGGATGTAAAGTAAATGCTGTACTTAAACTGGTGAGAGTGCAAATGTGCTACTATAAAAAATTAGTATGAATTGTAGCTAACAAGGGACATATCTGGATGGTTCTTATGGCTTGTTTGATTTCCATTTTGCTAATAGCATCTAGACCTTTGGTCCTCAGTGTGCAGATGTTGGCCCTCAGTTTGCAGAACCACGGATACTGTTCCAAGCCAGGAAATGATTGACATATTCATTCTTACTTGAGAAGCTAGAGTATCCAAGGTTCTCATACTACCTTACAAATATGATGCAGTATGAGGAGGATTTGTTCTTACATAGAGCCCTTTAGTGCATGTGCAGCCTGCTAGCTCCAGAAGCCCATGCAGAATAGCAATCTTTTGTACAATTGCTATACACAATATGAATAAATCTTACAGAAAAAATCTAAGACCAAAATGCCAGAATCATATTGTGTGATTCCAGTGAAACAAAGTTCAAAAAACAGGCAAAGCCAAGTGAAGATGTTGTAGGCTGAGTAGAGGTTACTTTTAGGGAAGTAGAGCCTGAAAGGGAACAGAGGGAGTCTTTTGAGATTTTTTCAGAAAGATTCTCTGTCTTGGATGGATGTTGGTTAAACGGATGAATGAATATTTAGAATTTATTGAAGTGAAAATTGTGCATCTTACTCTATGTAAATGATAGCTCAATGTAAGTGCAAAAACATAGAATTAAAGTCATAGAGATGGCATCTGTGGCCTCTCACCTCCTGGTGGTAGAAACCTGAGTATCTCCACTCACTACATCTCAGTATTGGAATCACCAGGAAAACATGAAGACAAGTAGAAGACTTCACTCACACAGAGAAGAGACAGCAAGTGTAGTTCCAATAGGGGGCGTCAAACCCCCACAGCTCCTCCTAGAGCTGACACAGGATATTGGTAGGGACAGTCTCATGCTATAGTAACCTTATCCACTCCCCACAAGGAGCAGATAGAGCAATGAGGCTGACCAGGTGTCATATGTTGTGCACATAGGATGTATTGTGTTTGTGCAGAATAAAGGATCACATGTTGCATCTGAAAAGGAAAGATGCCCACGCAAGGTAGCAAGTCCAATGCTGGCTGTGAGGACTCTGTCTCTTGGCTGTGTGAGTGAAGTCTTCTAATTGTCTTGACCTTTTGCATCTCAACGTCTTCATTCCTTCCCTTCCATCTGGAATGTGCATTCCCTTTGTGTGCATCTGGCTGAATTTGACTTTATCTTAAACTCTTAGCTTAAATGTTACCACATGTAATCCTTCCAGAACCCATAAATCTAAATTATTGAATAATGTGGAGCCTAATAACTATTGGTTGAATAAATGTCTGCATGAATGAAATTTTATAAACATGCTCTTTTGAGCAGGGCACGGGGGTACACGCCTGTAATCCCAGCAGCTTGGGAGGCTGAGACAGGAGGATAGCGAATTCAAAGCCAGCCTCAGCAAAAGCAAAGCGCTAGGCAACTCACTGAGACCCTGTCTCAAAATAAAATACAAAATAGGGCTGGGGATGTGGCTCAATGGTTGAGTGCCCTTGAGTTCAATCCCCAGTACCAAAAAATAAATTAAATTAAATAAACATACTCTTTTAAATATGCTTAAAAGAAAGGCATAATCTCTTTCACAATAGCTGCTGTTCTAACAACAGTCTTACCTCTCATATCAAAGACTGTTTGCTGTTCGTGCTTCACTACTGGTAGAGACAGGCCAAGCAATGGCACACAACCCAACCACCTAGAACATATGTCAAAGACTGAATGGCTCTCAAGAAAAGTATGAGGCCAAAATCCCAAGGAAGGAAATCTGGGCTACCTATTTCCATGGGTCACTGCCCAATTCAAGTAAAGGAGCAGAAAAGCTGAGAAGTCGAACAGAGTTTTTGGCAGATGGTTAAGAAAGGGAGAACAAAGACCAGGCATAGTGGCCTGCTGAGAAAGGTCACTTTTGTTGGACCCTCCAAGTTTTGGATCCTGAGATGAACTAAAAATAGGCTGGTTATCATAGAAATTTAGAGCCAGCCTAGAATGGTCTAAAATAAATCATCTCTGATTTAACATCATCATCTGTGAGAATAACATCATCACAGACTCCAAATTACCCCTCTGGACTTGTTCTTATTTAATATCAAGTCTCAATAGGAATAAATAGGAATAATAAGATATATGAGCCAAGGCAATGTGACTGATACCAAAGAAATAAGAGCTAGTTGTAGTAAACCCTTAGAGCACAGATAATGATTAGCCACAAACTTTAAAATATAAAGCTGAATATCATCACAGAAATCAAAGACATGATTGACAATTTTGAGATGAACGGGATGATATTTAGTGAGGCAAGCAGACCTAGATTTCAAAGGACACTCCGGAGAGCTCTGGGACACAGGCTGAATCAATGCTGATGAGTCAGCACCACCTCAGTCTGATATAGATAGATAGATAGATAGATAGATAGATAGATAGATAGATATAGATAGATAGAATAGATAGATAGATAGATATAGATATAGATAGATATATAGATAGATAGATAGATAGATAGATATATTTTTTTTTTTTGGAACCCAAGGAATTGAAGGGTGCTTACTACTGAGCAATATCCTTTGTTTATACTTTACTGGTGCTTAACCACTAAGCAAGAGCCCTTTTTTAATATTTGATTTAGAGACAGGCCTGCTGCAGTCTGGCTGGACACAAATAACTGAGCCACCACGAGGCACTTGTAGGTTCAAACAGGAACTACTTTATTGCCTGAACTCTCACCGGCACTCCACCGCACACTCCTCAGGAACTCTCCCAGCCCTCAACGGGGCTCTATGAGAACTCAACAGGAACTCCGGGAGAACTCAAAAGTAGCGGGCGCCTGAGGCAGCAGGAGCCTCCCTATTGCCGGACAGCAGGGGTCTATATACAACTGAATACACAGCCTGTTTCAATCCAGCATCATCCAGTCACAGCAATTATACACAGCTTAACTTAATTATCATCATCTTAATGGTTCGCTGGCATCACCTCTCAACTACTCCTTCTGGCAAAATGCCAGGCACCATCCCAACTCGGCTGTGGCTCTCAACACAGGCCCTTGGTGAGTTGAAGCAAAGTCTGAGACAGGCCCCATCAACACAGGTGTGATTCAGGTGACTTGCAAGAGCATCATGAAGTCATTTGCAGCACTGGAAAATGGGGCTTGAGCATCTGGGGTGAAATGAAACGAAGCATGAATCACATACTGGAGAGCTCAAGTCTCAGGATGGTTGAAGGATTAATGTTCTTACTTTTTGATAGCCTCTTCAATAAATGGTGCTGGCAAAACTGGAAATCCATATGTATCAAAATGAAATTGAATATCTCTCACCCTGCACAAAAATCAACTCAGGGGGGCTGGCTCAGCGGTAGAGCACTTACCTAGCACATGTGAGCCCTGGGTTCAATCCTCAGCACCACATAAATAAAATAAAATAAAGATATTGTGTCCAACTACAACTAAAAAATAATAAATATTAAAAAAATCAAATCATATACCCTGCGCCTAATAGAAGAAAAAATAGGCCCAAGTCTTCACCATGTAGGCTTCAGACCTGACTACCTTAACAAGACTCTTAAAGTGCAAGAAGTAAAATTAAGAATCAATAAATGGGATGGATTCAAACTAAAAAGCTTCTTCTCAGCAAAGGAAACAATCAATGATGTGAAAAGTCTGAAGAGAGACTGGGAAAAAAAATCTTTGCCACATGCACCTCAGATAGAGCACTAATCTCCCAGATATATAAAAACTCAAAAAACTTAACACTGAAAAAACAAATAACCCAATCAATAAATGAGCTAAGGAACTGAACAGATACTTCACAGAAAAAGAAATACAACTGATCAACAAACATATGAGGAAGGGGAGTGGGCCAAGCTGGTTCCAGACCAGTCTGCGGGTGCTGTGGTGAGGGCAGAGGAGTGTGGAGAGGAGTGAAGTCTCGCCTAGATCTCACACTGGCAGCCCGAGAGGTTCATAATAAAGGTGCTAAGAAATAATGTAAGACAGGAAAATAACTAAATATTTTTATCATGTTGTCAATGCAGTGCTGAGAATCAAACCCTGTGCTTCACACATGCCAGGAAGAAGAGAACAGGAGAGGAGTCTTTGGAGCAGACAGGAGAGTTTGGTTGTTATGAAAAGCAAGGAATCCATGTCCTCTGTTGCTGGAAATCTCCAAGTCGCTTGCTGGTTTTGCTGAGCCGGGTCTGGGTGCCATCTGGAAATGGAAGAGAATATTTACAAAAGAAAATACATTCTTCAGGTCTATATTGAAAGTGATATGTGGTTGTAGTGACCATTGCCCAATGTGCTTCAATTAATTCTGCTGTGAGAAACTGCCTGTGAAAAATCCACCTGAAATTGTCAATTCAGTAATCTTTTACATTTTAAGACTTGTCTGAAAAAAAACACTCTTGCAACCACAGTTATTCACACTTAAGATGTGAATAAAATTATGTATTTAAAAAAACATTTGAAAAAATGTTCATCATCTCCAGCTATAACAGAAATGCAAATCAAAACTAAGATTTCATCTCACCCCAGTCGGAATGGCAATTATTAAGAATATAAGCAAAAATAAGTGTTGGCAAGGATGTTGGGAAAAAAGTACTCTCATACATTGCTGGACTGCAAATTGGTGCAACCACTATGAAAAGCAGTATGGAGATTCCTCAGGAAACTTTGAATGGAACCACCATTTGACCCAGTTATCCCACTCCTTAGTATATACCCAAAGGACTTAAAATCAGTATACTACAATGGTGCAGCCACATCAATTTGCAATAGCTAAACTATGAAACCAACCTAGATGCCTGTCAATAGATGAATGGATAAAGAAACTGTGGTACTTATGCACAATGGAATATTACTCAGCCTTAAAGAAGAATGAAATTATGGCATTTGTAGGTAAATGGATGGAACTAGAGAATATCATGCTAAGTGAAATAAGCCAATCCCCAAAAAACAAAGGCTGAATGTTTTCTCAGATAAGTGGATGCTGACCCATAGTGGGGGGGGTATGAAAGAAAGGAATGAAGGAACTTTGGATTTTGCAGAGGATAGTGAGGGAGAGGTGGGGCTGTGGAGATGGGAAGGAGGGTAGAATGAGGCAGACATTATTACCCTATATACATGTATGATTACACTACCAGTGTGACTCTGCTCCATGTACAGCCAGAGGAATAACTAGTGCTCCATTTGTATACAATATGTCAAAATGCATTCTATTATCATGTAAAACTAATTAGAACAAAAATTTAAAAATTTCTTAAATGCTGTTCTTTTTTCCCTAGCTGAAGAGTAGGAGAGCTTGTGTGTGGAGGGAGCACTGCCAAGTGACCCCAAGACTGTGAAGTGGAGACTGGTTGTGAGAATCAGGCCATCCTGCCATTTTCTCCAGGAAAAGGAAAACATGTACAGCAATTCCTTTATTGAACTCCTACTGGATATATGAAACGGTATCTATTTTCTGCTAAATGTGAAATTTAGAAATACCTGGACAACACTGCTTTGTGTTAAGATGTGGACTTCTAAGTTATGTTGCCAACAGATCTCCAACCTACCTTAGCCACAAGAAGCCCAAGCCAATTTTCTTTTATGAAAAGCATTCATAGGGGGCTGGGGCTGTATCTTAGTGTCAGAACACTTGCCTAGCATGCGTGAGGTGCTGGGATCGATCCCTGCACCACATAAACAAACTAAATAAACAAAATAAAGGTATTATGTCCATCTACAAAAAAAAAAAACAGCATTCATAGCTGAGCAGGGAACATAAGTAAAGATGGATCATCCTAAGCAAGCTGCAAATTCATTTTTAAAACATGACACATGGGAGCAGACAACCGTGACCCCTCTGTGTCGCCTGTGCAGAAGGAGTAGGAGCAGGTGACCACGACCCTGGCCCGCCACATAGTGGGAGATTTGTCCCATCTACCAAAGCATGTGGTGGTTTTCCCCACCAGCTTCCATCTTGTGACAACAGCCAGGGCCTACAAGATCATCACCCAGGTTCCTGCAGGGATGCTACAAGATTATAAAGTAGAAACTGTAATACCTTGAATTCACACTGCTAGAGAGGAAGACATACAGACAATATGAAGAAACAAGAAAGTGCCTGAAACAAATCATGCTGATACAATAATAGATTCCATTGACAGCACAATAGCTGAAATGTCAGAGAAGGAGTTCAGAATTTACATAATTAAAATGGTCTACAAAGCAAAGAATGAATTAAGAGAGCAAATACAGGCAAAAATTGATCACTCCAACAAAGAGAAAAGATAGCAAATACAGGTAGCAAAAGATAACTTCAAGAGAGAGCTAGAGGGGGCTAGGGATATGGCCCAATTGGTAGAGTGCTTGCCTTGCATGCACAAGGCCCTGGGTTCAATCTCCAGCACCGAAAGAAAGAAAGAAAGAAAGAAAGAAAGAAAGAAAGAAAGAAAGAAAGAAAGAAAGAAAGAAGAAAAAAGAGAGAGAGAGAAACTCTGGAAAAAAAACCCAGAAATCCTTGAAATGAAGGAAGCAATAAATCAAATAAAAAATTCAATAGAAAGCATCTACAACAGACTAGCACTTGGAAGAAAGACTCTTAAGCAATGAAGACTAAATATATCATCTTGAAAATAAAGTTGGCCACACAAGATGGTGCAAATGGTGATAAACCATGAACAGAACCTCCAGAAATTATGGAACAACATGAAAATAACAAATCTAAGAGTTATCAGGATATAGGAAGGCACAGAGATACAAACCAAAGGAATGCACAATCTCTTCAATGAAATAATATCAGAAAATTTCTGAAACATAAAGAATGAATTAGCAAATCAAATATAAGAGGCTTACAGTTTACCAAATGTACAAAATCACAACAGATATGCACTAAGGCACACTATAATGAAAATGCCTAGCATACATAATAGGGATAGAATTTTAAAAGCTGCAAGATAAAAGTTTCAGATTACATATAGGGGGAAATGAGTTCGAATCTCAGCAGATTTCTCAACCCAGACCATCAAAGCTAGGAGATCCTGGAAGAACATACACCAAACTCTTAAAAGAAAATGATGCCAACCAAGAATCTTATAGCCAACGAAATGAAGCTTCAGGTTTGATGACAAAATAAAAACCTTCCATGATAAACAAAAACTTTAAAAAAATTAGAACAAGAAAGCCTACACTACAGAATATTCTCAGCAAAATATTCCATGAGGAAGAAATGAAAACAATAATGAAAAATCAGCAAATGGAGGAACTACACTAAAGAAAAATCTAATCAAAGGAGAAACCAACTCAAATTAAAAACCAAATGACCAGGAATATAAACCATGTCTCCATAATAACCCTGAATGTTAATGGCCTAAACTCATCAATTAAAAGATATAGCCTGGCAGATTGGATTAAAAAAAAAAGATCCAACAATATGCTGTCTTTAAGAGACCCATAGGAAAAGACATCCACAGACTGAAGATAAACGGATGGGAAAAAAATATATCACTCACATGAGCCATGTAAACAAGCAGGGGTTTCCATCCTAATATCAGATAAAGTGGACTTCAAACCAAAGTTAGAAGAGATAAAGAAGAACATTTCAGGGTTGGGGCTGTAGCTCAGTGGTAGACCGCCTCACTTGTGTATGTGAAGCACTGGGTTTGATGTACAGCACCACATAAAAATAAATAAAGATATTGCATATATATATATATTTTAAAGGACATTTCATACTGCTTAAGGGAACCATACATCAACAAGACATAATAATCATAAATATCTATGCCCCAAGCAATGGAGACTCTATGTATATCAAACAAACCCTTCTGAATTTCAAGAAGCAAGTAGATTACAACACAATAATAATGGGTGACTTTAAAATACCTCTCTCACCACTGGATAGGTCTTCCAAACAAAAACTAAACAAAGAACTATAGAACTCAATAATACAATCAATGCTTTAGACTTAACAGACACATATAGAGTATTTCATCCATCATCGAGCAAATATACCTTCTTCTCAGCAGCACATGGATCCTTCTCTAAAATAGACCATATATTATGCCATAAGGCATTATCTCAGCAAATATTTAAAAAATAGAGATACTACCCTTTATTCTACCAGATCATAATGTAATGAAATTAGAAATTGATGATAAAATAAAAAAATAGAAGCTACTCCAAAACCTGGAGACTAAATAATATGATATTCAATGAGCAATGGATAGCAGAAGATATCAGGAAGGAGATAAAAAATTTATTTGAGATAAATGAGAACACTGATACAACATATTAAAATCTCTGGGACACTATGAAGGCAGTGTTAAAAAGAAAGTTCATTGCATTGAGCTCATTAATTAAAAGAGTAAAAAGTCAACAATGACCTAACATTACATCTCAAAGCCTTAGAAAAAAGAACAAATCAAAACCAAAAAGTAGCAGAAGACAGGAAATAATTAAAATCAGTGTTGAAATCAATGAAATTGAAACATAAGAATCAATTCAAAAATTGACAAAAAGAAAAGTTGGTTCTTCAAAAAATAAATAAAACTGATAAGTCCTTGGCCAACTAATGAAGAGAAGGAGAGAGAAAACGCAATAAAATTAATGATAAAAAAGAAATTATCATCACAGACACTATTGAAATACAGAAGATCATTAAACACTATTTTGAAAATTTATACTCCAATAAAATAGAAAATCTCAATGACACCAACAAATTTCTAGAAACATAAGATCTACCAAACCAAATCAGGAGGACATACACAATTTAAAGAGATCAATTTCAAGCAAGGAAATAGAAGACGACATCAAAAGCCTACTAACAAAGTAAAACCCAGAACCATACAGATTTTTAGCCAAGTTCTACAAGACCTTCAAAAAAGAACCAATACTCCTCAAATTATTCCATGAAATAGAAAAGGAGGGAACCCTTCCAAACTCATTATATGAGGCTAGCATCACCCTGATACCAAAACCAGTCAAAGACAAAAAGGCAATAAAACTTCAGACCAATATCCCTGATGCACATAGACACAAAAATTCTCAATAAAATCCTGGCAAATTGCATATAAAAATATATTCAAAAGCTAATGCACCACAATCAAGTGGGGTTCATCCCAGGAATGCAAGGTTGGTTCAACATACAGAAATCAATAAATGTAATACATCACATCAATAGATTTAAAGACAAAAATCATATGATTATCTCAATAGATGCTGAAAAAGCATTCAATAAAATACAGTACCCCTTCATGTTCAAAACACTAGAAAAACTAGGAATAGTAGGACATACATCAACATTGTAAAAGCTGTCTATGCTAAACCCAAAGCCAAAATCATTCTAAATGGAGAAAAATTGGAAGCATTCTCTCTAAAAACTGGAACAAGACAGGGATGCCCTCTTTCACTACTTCTATTCAACATAGTCCTTGAAATTCTAGCCAGAGCAATCAGACAAAATAAATTAAAGGGATATGCATAGAAAAGAAGAACTCCAACTATCAATATTTGCCAACGACATGATTCTATATTTAGAAGATCCAAAAAATTCCACCAGAAAACTTCTAGAAATAATAAATGAATTCAGCAAAGTAGCAAAATCAATACCCACAAATCAAATGCATTTCTATACATAAGTGTAGAGAATCAGACGTGACTGCTTGCATGCTTGCAAACAAGACTCTTTGCAGTCTTTGGTGGAGGTTGTCTGCAAACAGGATGTTCTGCCAAGGATGTAGAGAATCAGATAGGATAACTGCTTGCGTGCTTGCAAACAAGATGCTTTTTGGTCCTTGGTGGAGCTTGCCTGCAAACAGGATGTTCTGCCAAGTGGGCTGGAAGGACTCTGAGAAAAGAACATTACTTGCAAACAAGAATGTTCATCTGTTCTTAAGGAGCAGAGCTCAGAATGCTCCAGCCCAAGAGTAGATTAAGACATGATCAGCAAGTTACTTCTGATTAGTAAGCTACTTCTGCACATAATGTTCTGCAAGCTTATAGACCTGAGTCATTGCTGTTGGAATGGTGCCTTCTTTGTTCACAATACTATATAAAGACTGCTATATTCAATAAAGGGAGCTTCTTCTTTTTCTTCTTGCTCATGCTGACCTGCATTTGAATTCTCTGCAACAATTGGTGTAGTTGACAGTATTCAGCACCAAAAGGGTAAGCACCCCCGGTTGAGAAAATGAAAGGGGGACTTTTGGAATTAACATGGGAAACTCCCAATCCTTAAAGGAACAATATGTAGAATTACTACAAGGATTATTGCATTACATAGATGTAAAAACATCTCATAAGAGACTTAGGGAGTTATTTAAAATTATAGAATGTCATTGTTACTGGTTCCAGTATCAAACCAAGGTCCAGTTAAATTTAGGGAAATGGAAACTCATTCAAAAAGAGCTCCATAAGCAGCATCATGCAGGAAATGTTATTTCTTTAAAGATTTGGACACTGTGTGGCGCTATTACTCAAACATTACAATTATTAGAGAGTAATAGTGAAAAGGGTTCTCATCATGAAGTCAAAGTTGATATGTCAAAATCTGATACTAAAATTAATAAAACGGAGCCCAGGAAAGATATCTGTGATACTGTAGGTGATTCTCCTAAATCAGATTTGGATGATGAAAGGGATTTAGAAAGCTCAGATAGTGACTCTAGTATGAAAAAAATAATGGAGGCCTTTGTAGAACAAACGAAATTAAAAAAGCGAAGGTCCTCTCTTAAACCCTACTGCTCCTTCTAATGCTTCCCTTTTTCCAATTACAAAGTCTAAAGTTGATGTGGGTAGAGAACATCAGCTCTTTTCATTTTCTCTTATTATGATATATGATGATGATGATGATCTTCCAGCTCCCCCTGGCGGTTTTATTAATCTACCACATTTGTTTCCTATTACTAGACAACAAAACCCTCATAATCCCCAAATGATTGATGTTCAGTATACTGCAATGGAATACAAGTTTATAAAGGATTTAAAAGCTGTGGTCTCTCAATATGGCCCTCAGTCTCCCTTTGTGCTAGGTATGTTAGAAAATTTAGGAACTTCTAAATTACTTATTCCTTTGGACTGGGAGGCATTAGCAAAAACA
The DNA here is from genome assembly GCF_045843805.1 of Urocitellus parryii. NCBI lineage: Eukaryota > Metazoa > Chordata > Mammalia > Rodentia > Sciuridae > Urocitellus > Urocitellus parryii. Next base: position 79,167,635 of record NC_135539.1, read on the forward strand.
GTTTTAGAAGGATCTCAGTGGTTGCAATTGAGAAGTTGGTGGGAAGATGAGGCACGGAAACAAGCTCAAGAGAATGAGACTCAAAATCCCCCTGGACCTATGGAGGATAAGATAATGGGGGAAGGTAATTACCGTGCCTTAAGAGAACAGGCTCAATATACAGATCAAGATATTCAACAAGTTCGACAGGTTTTCTTGAGAGCTTGGAGACGTGTAGTACCCACTGGTCAAGCACAACCTTCCTTTACTAAAACCATACAAGGGGCTACTGAACCTTATACTGATTTTCTTGCGAGACTGCGTGCAGAAGTAATGAGGGCGGTGGGTCAAGATCAAATAGCAAAGATATTATTGGAAACATTAGCATTTGAAAATACAAAACCTGAATGTAAACGTACTTGGGGGCCATTAAAAGGACAAAACGCCTCATTGGGTGAAAATGTGAGAGCTTGTGCTGGAGTGGGAGGAATTAAAAATCAAGCTTCTATATTTGCTACAGCAATGGCTGGAGCCCTTAAACCCAATAAATCAGGAGCTTGCTTTAATTGGTGAAAAGCAGGTCATTTTCTAAAAGATTGTCGCAAAAAAAAGGTAATAATAGTAATAATAGTATATCTCCCAAGATGAAAAAGATACCTCCTAAAGTTTGCCAACATGTAAACCAGACAATGGGTGTCATCCCTGGGGCCCATAAACAATACCAGGGACCACTTCTCACTTGTTTCCCAGCAACAATGACCCCTGAGTTGGGTCACCCACCAAACAATCTCAGGATAATACTAAGTTAATATTGATAATCTTTATGCAGCTACCCAACAAAGTGCTGCTGCTGACTTACCTATTAGTGAAAATATCTTAATGTCTCCCAGAGGTGGTACTTACAAAATAAAGACTGGTGTTTATGGATCTCTTCTCTCTAAGAGTTTTGGATTAATTGTCGGACTTAGTAGCTCTGCCTTAGTAGGCATCCATGTAATTCCTGGAATTGTTGATCCTGATTTTACAGGTGAAATTTTCATCATGACATATTCTACCCAAACCCTTTCATTGATTAGTGGAGAATGCATTGCCCAGATTTTGTTGTTACCTTTTTTAAAAAAAATTCTTTCTAAAAATCAATCAAGAACTGGAGGATTTGGTAGCACAGGGAAGCATATATTTTGGTAAACTTTAATTACTGATCAGAGACTCTCTTTAACTCTTAATATTCAAGAAAAATATTCTGAAGGATTATTAGATACTGGGGCTGATGTCTCAGTTATCTCCATAAAACAATGGCCACAAGAATGGCCTAAACAAAAATGCCAAATAACATTAAATGGATTAGGGGCAGTGGCAGATGTGTGGGTCAGTTCTGGCCCTCTATCATGTCATACCTTAGAAAATATCAGGTTTCTAACAACTTTTTACATAATTAATGTCCCAATTAATATTTGGGGCCGAGATATTTTTTCTCAACTTGGAGCACATATTCACATTCCTTCAAAAAACTTATAACCACTGTTCAGTCCCCTCAAGCAATGCCATTAACACAGTTAACCAGTACTCTTAAATGGATTGACCAGTGGCCTTTAAATAAAGAAAAGCTGGAGGCATTAAAACAATTGGCTACTAAACAATTACAGGCTGGACATATTGAATATTCCACATCACCTTGGAACTCTACTGAATTTGTTGTTAAGAAGAAGTCAGGAAAATGGTGACTATTGACAGATTTAAGGGAAATTAAGAAATGTATTAAACCTATGGGGAGATTACAATTAGGACTTCCCTCTCCTACAATGATTCCAAATAAATGGTCAATTTCTGTTATTAATTTAAAAGATTGTTTTTTTTACTATCCCTCTCCAACCTCAGGATAAGAAAAAATTTGCTTTTACAGTACCTAAATATATAATCATCATCAACCTGTTAAATGTTATCAATGGACTGTGTTACTTCAAGGTATGATTTAATAGTCCTACTGAAAGGGTAAAGTTTCTAAGCTACAAAGCCTGAGTTAAAATGTAAAGGACCAGGCATTGTAAAGCTGCTTCTAAGCTGCAAAGCCTGAGTTAAAATGTAAAGGACCAGGTATTGTTAAGTTCCTATGCTACACTCAAAACCTGAAATTCCTGTAGCTGTTAGGACAATTCCCGGGACTGCCCAGTAGATATTCCCCCTGACCATTTTGTTGTTTAATAACCTAGGATCCTGTGCAGCTTGGCACGTAGGCATCTCAGGGCCCAAACCAATCAGTTTGAATGTACCCCCCTTCTTAGGACTGACCTATCACTCCCGCCGGACCTGTTCCCGCCAATGAATGTACTAATCATGTTTGAGAATTGTTGTTTGAGATTTTCCCACGGTGTATGGTGATTTGTTAAAGGAGACTGTGATGTATGCAAAGTCCCTGCCCTCCCTAAAAAAGTGTACTTAAGCACTGCTCAACCCCTGCTCGGGGCTCTTGGCCGTTCTCCCTTCTTGAGTGAGCACGGAGCCCCAGCTCGCCCTTCAATGGATGAATGGATTAAAAATGTGGCATTTATACACCATGGAGTATTTCGCAGCACTAAAAAATGACAAAATCATAGAATTTGCAGGGAAATGGATGGCATTAGAACAGGTTATGCTAAGTAAAGCCAGCCAATCCCTAAAAAACAAATGCCAAATATTTTCTTTGATATAAGGAGAGTAACTAAGAACAAAGTGGGGAGGAAGAGCATGAGAAGAAGATTAACATTAAACAGGGGTGAGAGGGGGGAGGGAAAAGGAAAGAGAAGGGAAATTGCATGGAAATGGAAGGAGACCCTCATGGTTATACAAAATTACATACAGGAGGAAGTGAGGGGAAAGGGGAAAAAAAACAAGGGGGAGAAATGAATTACAGTAGATGGGGTAGAGAGAGAAGATGGGAGAGGAGGGGAGGGGATAGGGGATAGTAGAGGATAGGAAAGGCAGCAGAATACTGCCGCAGTCTGACTGGGCACAATTCAGGAGCCACTTGTCAAAAGAAACAAACTTTATTTTTAAAACTACAAACGCCAAGCAAAACAGCTCCTCAGGAAAAACCCTCAGAGCCCAACTGCCACCACTGGCTTCCAGAAGCCTCTCCCCACACAAACCACCACACCTCCCCCAATCCTCCTGCTCTTGAGGCCGATTGGCTGGGTCGCGTGGGCGGAGCCAAAGAAGTCCCCCAATGAGCAGTTCCGTAGTCTGAAGGGCAGGGAAACAGCCCAATGAACATGACTGCAGAGGAGCCAATCAGCTAGATGTTGCTGGGGTCACTGTGAGCCAATCATCAGCTGGCAGCTTGAAGGGCAGGGAAACAGCCCAATGAACATCGCCGCAGAGGAGCCAATCAGCTAGATGTTGCTGGGGCCACTGTGAGCCAATCATCAGCCGGCAGCTGGGAGTTTGCTGGCAGCTGGAAGTTTTCTGGGGCCCCTTTGGCTGTGGCTCTCAACAGAATACAACAGACACTAGTATAGCAATATGTAAAACAGTGGATGTGTAACGGATGTGATGCTGTAATCTGTATACGGGGTAAAAATGGGAGTTCATAACCCACTTGAATCAAAGTGTGAAATATGATATGTCAAGAACTAGGTAATGTTTTGAACAACCAACAATAAAAATTAAAGAAACAAAAATAGCTTCAAGGGCTGCAATTGTGGCTCAGCGGTACAGTGCTCGCCTAGCACAGGTGAGGCCCTGGGTTCGATCCTCAGCACCACATAATAAAGATATTGTGCCCAACTACAACTAAAAAATAAATATTTAAAAAATAGCCTCAAAGAACATAAAATACTTGATCTAACAAAAAGAGGTGAAAGACCTCTACAATGAAAACTACAGAACACTAAAGAAGGAAATTTAAAAAGAACTTAGAAGATGGAAAGATCTCCTGTGCTCTTGGATAGGCAGAGTTTAAATTGTCAAAATGACCATACTACCAAAACTGTTATACAGATTTAATGCAATTCCTATTAAAATCCCAATGACATTCTTCATAGAACTAGAAAAAGAAATCATGAAATTCATTTGGAAAAATAAGATAAAAAAAAAAGTGAAGAAGGAGGCATCACAATAACAGAACTTAAACTATACTACAGAGATATAGTAACAAAAACAGCATGGTATTGGCACCAAAATAGACATGTACACCAATGGTACAGAATAGAGGACATGGAGACTAACCCACATAAATACAGTTATCTTATATTAGAAAAGGGTGCCAAAAACATACATTGGAGAAAGGATAACCTCTTCAACAAATGGTGCTGGGAAAATTGAAAATTCATATGTAGCAAAATGAAATTAAACCTCTATCTCTGACCATGCACAAAACTCAAAGTGGATCAAAGACCTAGGAATTAGACCAGAGACCCTGCACTCAATAGAATAAAAAGTAAGCCTAAATCTTCATCAAGTTGGTTTAGGCCCCAACTTCCTTAACAAGACTCCTAAAATGCAAGAAATAAAATCAAGAATCAATAAATGGGATGGATTCAAACTGAAAAGCTTCTTCTCAGCAAAATAAACACATTGAGGTGAAGAGAGAGCCTACAATATGGGAGCAATTTTTTACCACATGCACATCAGATGGAGCACTAATTCTAGGATATATAAAGAACTCAAAAAACTTAATACCAAAAAAAGAAACAACCCAATCAACAAATGGGCACTTCTCAGAAGAAGATAAACAAGTGAACAACAAATATATCAAAAAGTGTTCAATATCTTTAGAAATTAGAGTAATGCAAATCAAAACTACTCTAAGATTTCATCTAAATCCAGTCAGAATGGCATTTATCAAGAATACAAGCAATAATAAGTCTTGGAGAGAATATGGGGGGAAAGTTATACTCCTACATTGCTGGTGGGACTGCAAATTGGTGTAACCACTTTAGAAAGCAGAGTGGAGATTCCACCGAAAACTTGGAATGGAACCACCATTTGACCCAGCTAACCCGTTCCTTGGTCTATACCCAAAGGATTTAAAATCGGCATCCTATAGTGACATAGCCACACCAATGTTATAGCAGCTGAATTCATAATAGCTAAACTGTGCAACCAACCTAGATGCCCAGCAATAGATAAATGGATAAAGAAACTGTGGTATTTATACACAACGTGTTGTGGGGCAGGTCTCTCAGAAAACACACCAAGTTCCTGTTTTGTCCAAATTGAAGAGTTTTTATTTAGCTGGCTGGCTGGCTGGCGACTGCTCCCCACAGTACCCATAACTGTCTCTGCAAGGAACAGCCCTGAGCCTGAGCATTTTAGGTTATTTAAACGCAAAAACCACATCTGGGTTGACGTAGCTGCAAGCAAGCAGGTACAGAAGCTGAACTGGGCAGTTAGCGAGACAATGCAATGGGTACATTGGTATTTCCCACAGGACTTTCCAGGTTGGTATAGCAGCAAGCAAGCAGAAGGGAACTGGATCAAAATGACCCTAGTTCAGTACAAGTTAGAGAATGGTTACTAACGTCTAGACAATCAATCTCTGACAAGGTACATTGCCCAAGAAAAATGGAAACCAAAGAGAAAAAATTTACATTGTATAAGAATTGCTATTTTGTGAATGGCCAGGTATGCTATGCTAGGTAACTATTAATGGGTACAGAGCCAGGCTTTCCCATGGGAGAAGCATTTCTTACATGATATGGAATCTCAGGGTAAAATAGAGTCTTTTGGGGCATTGTTCATATACCCTGGCCCATAACAAATGGAATATTACTCAGCATTAAAAGAGAATAAAATTATGGCATTTGCAGGTAAATGGATGGAGTTGGAGAATATTATGCTAAGTGAAGTAAGCCAGTCCCCAAAAACTGAATGTTTTCTCTGTTTAGTAGATGCTGACTATGATGGCAGGGGAGTCATGGGAAACTTTGAATTGGGGAAACAGGAGGGTGGGGCGGGTTATGGGGGAAAGAAAGATGGTGTTATGAGATGGACATCATTACCCTAGTAACATGTATGATTGCATGAATGGTGCATCTCTATACTGTGTATAACCAGAGAATTGAAATGTTGCACTCCATTTGTGTGTGATGAATTGAAATGCATTCTGCTGTCATGTACTGCTAAGTAGAACAAATAAAAATAATAATAATAAAAATAAAACATGACACAGAGCACAACTCTGCAACTATTATCTGGATGATCTTGTACATATTCCCAAACTCAGCACTTGACTTTCCTTGACTCGAAACTGAGTCATGGTAGAACTCTGGGGTTTGTTGTTCAAATTAAATGAATTTAGATACAAAAGCATTTTTCATTATTAATTGATGTTAGTACCATTCATATAGGGAGAGAACTAATCCTCATTTTTTTCCTGTGTTTATTTTGTAAGGGAAGGACAGCTTTACATTCCAGGTTGCTTTATAAACAGACAACTGTGTTATATAGATAGTTAGGATACTCTAGTGTGGGCAATTTAAATTTTTTCTGTGTGTATTATTTTTTCTTCTCTGTAGTGAAATTTCAGGGTACCGTCCTCAGCACTGGGCTTCTTATAGGGAAATGTTGGTAGTCACTAGCTATAGAGTGATGGGAACTGCATCATCTGCTACAGTGAGAAAATCACAATGGTACTCTGGTATGGACACAACTGAAACTTTGGAAGTTTCTGTATTCAACACCCATGACATGACGAATCCAATGACAGTGACAGATATCAATGAGGTATTAAGTGATGCCAGCTGAAACCAACACCTGCAGTGGCACTGAGAGGACAAACTGACTTTGTACTAGCTCCATCCTTTGAACATGTTGTCTCTGTCATTCAGCAGATACCTCTGAGATTATTTAATGAAGTCTTCACGGAATCCCAGCCAAAGGCTGAGGAACACGTGCATGGGTACCTCATGTCTATTTTCCTTCTCCTTTTGTTTATTTTACTGAAATGCTTATTCTGCTGCAAAGTAAATCTCGTATTTTGTGTGTCCCTTAGAATGTGATAAGGTAGATTCTCTTACTCTCTCCACCCAGGTTTGTACCTTCACAGGCCCAATAATGTCTTTTCCTTGATTTCCTTGATAAAATGCCTCAAGTCAGCCATTCTATAGAACATTCCCTTTGAGTCACTGAGAGGAGTCGCCTGGAAGGAAGAGTTACCTAAGCTGTACATGTGGGAAAGAAGTGTAATAAACTCCTTTGCACTTTTATGACTTCAAGGAAAATCTGAGGATTTGGTAGTAAATCAGAGAAACAGAAGGACCCTAATCTGAACCCAATAAGGGCAGTCCTGACAATCAGCCCAAACCTGACTTTCTGCTGAAAGGGCTGGGAATGTGGATTTAGATAGGGGTTAGTTTAATTATAGAATACTTGGTTTCAATCTTAAATAGAAAATGAGGGCCTTGAAACTGAGTGATTACGAGAACCAATATGGAAATAAGTCATAGTGGACTCTGCACTCTAGCTAGCAGGACTATTGGACCCCTGTCAGTATAAGAGGCCAGAAGGTAGATTCGGAGGCCAAGGAACTGACTGTCAATGTGTGCTGTGTACCCAAATTTATTCTTTTCTATTTATTTTTTTACAAAATAAATTATTGTGAAATAATAAATGTATGCATTTATCCACATATTTTATATAAACATGGAAAAGTACATAAGATACAGCTGTTGGATTTAACAGATAATTATCAAGTACACACACAGGTGGCCCCCTCCTTGATTTCTATGGTTAACACATCTTTGTTTTTCTTTATAATTTTGCAGACTATGGATTCCCAAACAGTATAGCCTAGTTTTGCCTGATCCTGAGCTGCATATAAATGGAATGCATTTTTTCTGAATCTGGATTTTTTTTCCCACTCTGTATTATGTTTGTAATACAGGTACATACAGGTATGTTTGGCCCCCGAGGTTGTTTCAAACTTGGTGTTGTCTCTTTTTTTCATTTTGTCATTTCTGTGGGAATATGGGTGGTTCCATGTCATATTTCATTTTGCCTCTCACCATTACTAATGAATTGACTCTTTTTTCATGTTTATTGCCACTCAGATACTGCTTTTGTTTGTTTTGTGATGTGGTAGTTTGAGATTTTGCCAATTTCTGTTTTATTGTGTTGTCTTTTCTTCATGATTTGTCAGAGTTGTTCTATATTCTGAATAACACAGCCATTTTGGATATAAGCATTGCAAGTATCTTTTCCCTTTCTTGGGGGTTCCTCTCATTCTATTTAATAGTATCTCTTAGAAAAATAATTTCTTAATATGACCCAGTTTGTCAATTTTGTCCTTTGTAAGTAATGTTCTTTAAATCCTCTTAATTTTTTTCCTACTCCAAAGTCATAAAGATGTTCTGTTTTCCTCTAAAAGCTTTTATGGATTTACCTTTCATATTTAGAACTACAATCCATCTACAATCAATTTTGAGTATGGTATAAGGTCTATGTCAAGATTCATTTTTTCTTATGAATATCCAGTTTACCCAATATAATCTGTTGGACAAACCATCCTTTTCCAACTTGCCCTGCAGCACCGCCATGGTCATAAACCAAATGATAAAGTATATGGCATTACTATGTGACGTCACGCAGAGATCACCTTGATGAGGCGGTAGATTCAAAGTGCACTTCAAGGCAAGCCATTTCAGATACCAAGCTAAGCAATCTGAGTGAGTTTCATTTAATCAATGAAAACACAAAGTGAAAAGCAAAAGGAAAGAGAAAAGGGAATGAATTAAAAATTTTTTTCTTTCACTGTTTTTATTACTGCATTAGAGTTATATATAATAGTGGGGTTCATTTTGACAGAATTATACAGTCTTTGAGTACAATTTGCTCCAATTCTGTCCCCAGCGCTTTGCCTTTCCCTCCCTTCCTCTCTCCCCTGTTGTCTTTCCTCTGCTGGTCTTTCTTCTATTTTCTCATATTTCTTTTTAAATTAGAATTTTTTAAATGTATATCTCTGCTTTATAGATATACATAAAGGTGAAGTTCACTGTGGTATATTTATACACACTCACGATAGTTTGGTGGATATCATTTCTGGTGTTCCTCCCTTTTCCCACTGCTCCTCCCTGCTCCTCACTCCCCTTCCTCCACTCCCCTGATCTCTCTTCCATTTTCATGGGATGCCCCACCACCACTTTTCCCCCTTATTTTGGTCTAGCTTCCGCACATGAGAGAAAAAACTACGGAACACTTGGTGAATTTACATGTCATCCTTGCACAGGGACCGTGCCCATCTTCCCTGTATTGTTTCAATTCTGGTATATGTGCTGCCAAGGCAAGCGTGCGAATAAAAGTTGACAAGGAAGAGATTGGAAAGTGGATGAGTGGTGCTATGGATATCCACACTATCCGGCTCTCTGTTTCTCTCCCGCTCCTGGACCTTTCCTTCCTTCATCATCTTTTTTTGTATTGCCCTTTTCCCAATAGTATGTGCAAAAAGAAGAAAATTGGATATAAAGAAAATTATAGCCGGACACAGGGGCACATGCCTGTAATCCCAGTGAGTGGGGAAACTGAGGCAAGAGGATTGCAGGTTCAAAGCCAAACTTCACAATTTAGTGAGACCCTGTCTCAAAATAAAAATTAGAAAGGCTGGGGATGTAGCTCAGTGGCACCCCTGGGTTTCAACCCTAGTACCAATAGATAAATAAATATTACAAAAATTGCACTTAATAGCTTTGGAATAAAAAAGAGAAAACTATAGTGACAACAATTTTCAAGACACCAAAAATAAACTGACAGTCTTTTAACAACTGCAGCTTTGTCACTAAATCTGATTTCCTCACAGCAAATGTTCCAGAGCCTTGGGAGCCATTTCTATCACATAACTAGTCCCAACAGCTCAACCCTTCTGAGTCTCACTGGGACCATATACAAATGATCTATCTCGCTGTTATCAGTAAGCAATGCTGACAAAGTGGGAAAAACCACCCTAAGATTTCTTAGACCCATGGACACAAACCAAGACTATAAATTCATGTTATGCGTTTTACAAAGGGTCAATGACAAGTTAGAACTGCAGCCAATCAGCTCAGGTGAATTCTAGGTCCGCTGGAATAAACTCTCACAGAGCACATTAAAAGTAATTTTAGTGGAATGGCTGATTGAAGTGGATTTAAGAGAATATTACAGTGCTGTACTGCTGAGTTTAGTACATATACAGGCCTAATAGGAGCACAACAGAGGGGAGAGTGGGGCTGTTTTGGCTTAGGTCTGTATTTTGCTAGAATTAAGCTAGTTTTACTCTAAAGTAGAATGTGAAAAGTTCAGATTCATGTTGTAATGCCTAAAGCACCACTAAGAAAATTTCTCATAAAATATAAACACAAGAAGAAAATGATACAGCAGAAAATACATATTTACTATAAAGGAGGTGGTAAAGGAAGATAAATGGATCAAAAACAAAACTTATAGACAAAAAAACACAAAATAAAAAATGGGAGTTGTAGGCTGGGATTGTGGCTCAGTGGCACAGCGCTTGCCTCGCATGTATGAGGCCCTGGGTTCAATCCTCAACACCACATAAAAATAAATAAATAAAATAAAGGTATTGTGTCCATCTACAAGTAAAGAAAAAAAAATTGAAAAGGCAGGTATAAATTCATCTAATTCAATAATGACACTAAGGTGAATTAATAAAACATGCTAATATGAAAAAAGAATAATGATATTCAGTGTGAGTGGATTAAATATTCAAATCAAGTCAGAAATTGTCATTAGAAACTGGATTAAAAATTCAATTATATTCTCTCTACAAGAAACACACCGTAGTTTCAAAAACACAAATAGATTGAAAATAAAAGACTGGAAAAAGATACACCATGAGACCAGTACCCAGAAAAAAAAGTAGAGTCATATATTAATAATGAATAAAACAGACTTGGGACAAAATACATTCCTAGAAGCAAAGAAAGAAATTTTATATTGAGAGAAGGGCTAATCGATCAGGAAGAATTAAGAATTCCAAGCATATACTTATGTATGAAAGAGCTCCAAAATTGTGTATAGCAAAAACTAACAGAATTGAAGGGAAAAATATACAATTCATCAATAATAGAGACTTCAGTATCTATGATCAATAATGGACACAATAACTAAACTGAAAATCAGCAAGAATGTAGACTGTGATCCACCCAGTTGGCCTTATTGACATCTATGAAGCACTCCAACCAGAGACAACAAAATACATATTCCTCTCAAGCACATATAGTATACTCTCTAGGGTATAGTTGGCCATGTACAAATCTCAATAAATTTAAAAGGATCTAAACCATACAAAATATATTCTGTGACTTCAGTGAAATAAAATTAGAAATCAACAAATGAAGGACATTTGGAAAATCCAGGAATATTTGAAAATTAAATGCACACTACCAAATAATTCACAATTCAAAGAAAATCACAAAGGAAATCAACCAAATATTTATTTGTTCATTTATTTAGTGCTGGGGATCTAACCTAGGACCTCACACATGCTATGCAAGCACTTTATCACTGACCTGTATCCCCAGCCCTTAACCAAGCAGGAAGAAAAATGCCCACAACATAACTGGTACATGGTGTTTAGGAGAAAGTTATAGCTACAAATGCCTATATCAAAAAAAGAAAGAAAAGAAAAAAGGAAGGAAGAAGAAGTCAAATCAATAACAAAAGTTTACACATTAAGAAACTAGGGGCTGGGGATGTGGCTCAAGCGGTAGCACGCTCGCCTGGCATGTGTGCTGCCCGGGTTCGATCCTCAGCACCACATACAAACAAAGATGTTGTGTCTGCCGAAAACTAAAAAATAAATTAAAAAAAAGAAAGAAACTAGAAAAAAGAAGAGCAAACTAAGCACACATTTTAAATTCATATGGAGAAGTAAGAAAGTAACTTTATTCCTTTAAAAAAGCAAGCCAGATATCCCATCAATACTCAAATAATTACCTTTTCCATATCTATTTGAAATGCCACCTTACGCAAACATCAACATACCATGCAACAGAACATAACTTCTCCTAAATTTAAAAACCAAATGCAATGGGCTAGAGTTGTGGCTCAGTGGCAGAGCGCTTGCCTAGCATGTGTGAGGCACTGGGTTCGATTCTCAGGACCACATATAAATCAATAAAATAAAGGTCTATCTATCGACAACTAAAGTTTTCTTTAAAAAAATACACTAAAAAAGGTGAAGTTGAGTCAAAATGATTTTCTATGATCATCTGATTCACAAAGCAAGTCATTGAACAATGGAAATGGTTTGTTACATTCCAAGGCACTGGAGATGGTATGATCTGGCCTGTTAAACAAATGAGTGACACCTGGAACATTGGTTTACAGGTTGAATAAAAATTTTCAAAAGAAGGTGTGTACCACGAATACGCAGAAGTCTGATGGAAAGACAGAAGCAGAGAAAGGTCAGGGTATGGTTTCATGTTTAGAATATAAATCTTTGAGATCATCTTCATGGCATCTTTCCACACACCTCAAAGGTATAAAAGACCCTGGTTCAATCTGAGTGCTCAGCTCCACACCTGACACCCAGGAGTCTCAAATTTCCACGAACGGTTAGTGCGTATTCTTTTTCTCATGGGAATTCTTTTGCCTATTGATCAAATTTTGTACCTATTCAGCACTTGTTCTCTCTATATTTGTGTTCTGTCCCCAGTCCACATGTCTAGTCAAGCAGCCTTTTTACTAAGAGGATGAACGGATTGCTGAAAATAATAATAGAATAATGACAAGGGACAGAAGCAATTGCAATTCATTAAAAAGTAGGAAGGGATAATGAAAAGATTTTGGTGAAAATAAATGGTACTGAAAATATGATCTGGGGAAATTGTTATGTGGGGATCTATCTGGCTCTGAAGAGGATGCATGAGACTCAGGTCAATGCAGCTTTTCTAAAAGGTGGCGAAATCGCCACATCTGTTCCAATCCTGATTCCTTTTCCCAAAAAACACTACAAATAATGTTATCTGAACTTGCACTTATTTCTTTTGTGGGGGTTTGTTTGTTGTTTGAATCTTCATTGAAGGACCCCTAGGGAATATATTTTATATACACACACACACATATATACACACACATATCATACATATACATATATATTATATATACATAATAATCACACATATATATGCATGATATATATAATTTATATATATTATATATGATATGTATACATGACAAATATATATAATGTATATCATATATAACATGTTACATATCTATATGTATGATATTTGTATATATATCTCTCTCCAAGATTTCCTATTCAGAAAGACACTAAATTATAAACACCATACACCTCTTATATCTAACAATAGTTCTACTTCAATACCATATGATAAATCCTGAGGTGCTTGGTAACAAATAGCAAAAATTAGATATGATCCTCTGCACAAGAGGAAATGTCATGCACCCATTTCAGGCTGGCTCCAGCTCGCAGCTATGTCTGAAGTCCATCCCGACTGGCTCAGTGAACATCAACTACAACGCCTAAAGGAAATGCTTGTTGTGGTTGATGAAGATGACAAGGTCCTTGGGGAAGACACCAAGAGGAACTGCCATCTGAACGAGAACATCAAGAAAGGTGGCACCGCATGTTTTTTTGTTAATTTTGCAAGATTTTCTCATTTTTCCCACCTGAGAGAGATGGAGAGGCAGGCGAATCTGGGCTTTTTGCATAAGGAGGCCATATGGGCACCTTGTCCTTTCACCGCTTCTCTTTTTGGGAAAAGATTCTGAGGCACCCACCTTGACAAAGAGTCTCTGCTCAGCCTAAGTGTCAGCAGAGTCCGAGCCTCCCAGACAACTGTGCGCTCCCCTTATAAAACCCAGCTCAAGCAAGAATCCTGCTAACTTGGTTCAGAGAGACTCCTGCCCTCTGTATCTGCTCAGGTCCTCATGCCACACCATCCTCAGGTGATGTCTGATCACCCAGGTCTTGAGAAAGAACCACATTAATCCTGTAGACCTAATTGGAATGCCTCTTGCCCCAGACATACCCTCCTAGAAATTTTCCCTCGGCCTTCCTCCATTTTGCTCCTTAGGGACAAATTCCCTCCTGCCAGTGCTGATTTCAGAGTTGATACCAGAGCTACTCTAAGGTCTCTTTTCCCCTACTGCAATAGTTGTGAATAAAATCTGGTTTTCCTGATTGAACTACCATCCAGCTCTGGTCTTCTCTGACAAGCCTAAACTTTTACTTTGAGTTTCACTTTGTCAAACAAGTTTAATTACTTAAAGGTTTCAAAATGTCAATTTAGACAACTGCATGTGCTTGAGTAGGGACTCAAAGGTCATATACAGATTTTTCAGACAAGACGCAGACTGAGGACAGAACCGATGACTATTGCAAGGACTCCCCGTGTTCACTCACAGTCTTGGGCTTGTCCTCCCAGGGCTGCTGCACAGAGCCTTCAGTGTGGTTTTGTTCAATACAGAGAAGAAAGTCCTGATTCAGACGCGATCAGACATCAAGCTGACTTTTCCTGGTAAGTCCACTCAGTTGAACCTATGACTTAACAGAAACTTTCCATGTAATCTGACCTGGCGGATTCCGAGACATTAATTATCTGCACAGCCAGATGACATTTTAGGAGGAAACTGCAGACCCATACTTACCAATCTGGTATTTCTTCAGTGGCCTGGGTTTTTTCTAGTTGGGATTTTTTTTTTCTGGCAGTATAAAGCTATTTAAATCCAGAAGAACTTATCCGTCTAAGGTATTGGGGAACTAAAATAAATAATATTTAAACATAAAATTAAGAAGATAATGAGGGCTGGGGATATGGCTCAAGTGGTAGCACACTTGCCTGGCATGTGTAAGGCACTGGGTTCAATCCTCAGCACCACACAAAAATAAAATAAAGATATTGTGTCCACCTAAAGCTAAAAAACAAATATTAAAAAAAGAAGATAATGATAGAAACTATCATCCTACCATCCAAGTCTTAAGACTGAATTTTTCTATACTTCCTAAGATCATGACAAATGTAAGAATATCCCTTTAGAAGCGAGGATAGCAGATGATGACATTCATAAATTATCCTGAGCTACAGAAAAGAATAGGGGCAGGGACTTCTGGAGGGAAGTGGGACAAGTTATGGAAGAGTAAAGGAAAAAATAATATGGGGAATAAAGATTGCCTTGTGATGCAAATATAAAATCTTCCCAGGTAATAGGAGATCTCAAGGAGGAACTGTCAAAATAGGTGCCACCTGTGAAAAAGCTATCTGGGTGGGGAGCCCCTCCAATTTCTGCTGGTGGATCTTTGCTGGGCATCTTACTGACTTCCCAGGGAGAAGATGTATAATGTTGTTTTCATTTTCTCTGGTCAGATAGGGCAAGTTCAGAGCAAGCCCCCTCCTCCACTTGCTCTTTTCCAGGTTTTCTCAGTTTGGAGTCCAAAGCAGCAATTTTGGTGTGGCATTTCCCAATCTCCTATTCCTGCCATCATATTTCGAGGTGGTGTGTCCCAAGCCCAACACTCCCACATATGCCCTTTACTTCCCCAGCAAGACTCTAAATCCACCGATGCCATACACACATGCGCTCATCTCTTCTTCTCTCAAATGGGATTTCAGATCCATCATGGGACATAAATCTGCCCAAGAACCGCTTCTGGTCCTGAGACTGACTTGGAGAGTGCAACAGGGCATGTGGGTGAGCACCTGCAGCAGGCAGCCAAGGCTGAGTCTTAAGAACAGCTCCGCAAGTAGTCACCTAGAGGCACCTCACCCAAACCCTCACCCCATGGCAGCAGGAACACAGGCTCTGCCCTGAGCACCATAGCAAACCTGCACTTCCCACCTGCCAGGCTGATGATGACAGATAATGACAATTTTACCCAAAGAGTCTGTATTTGTATTTAATATATTCAAATAAAGTAAGAGGGATGTTTCCCTTGTATGTTTTTTCCAGGGCATTTTTCTGACTCCTGTAGTAGTCACCCATTATACAACCCTGCAGAACTGGAAGAAAAGGACGCCTTGGGAGTGAAGAGGGCAGCCCTGAGACGCCTGCAGGCTGAGCTGGGAATTCCCCAGGAGCAGGTACGAATATCTGCCCAGTAACAACTGTGCTGTCCCAGGAACTGGATCTGTGCCCTTGGCCTGGCAATGGTGCTGTTGCAGAGGACAGGGTCATAGCACATTGGTTTGTTCTTGGCAGGGTTGGGATGGTTCAGGAATCTGGTTTTCTATAAAAAAAAAATTGAAGAAGAAATTGCAGTGTACGCTAAAAGGAATGCCCAGGATCAGCCGTGACTGTCCATTACCCATTTGTTAACTTTATCTGTAAAGCCAGTAGGTGAGAGAGGATGGCCAGTTTTCATTGGTTTTTCTGTTGTTGCAGGTGGAGGAGTTGGTCCTTCAAAATAGGACAGAGATACATTTGTTACAGCAAGGAAACCAAAGTCAGATTATTATTCAGACTTGAGTCCACAAAACTTTAGTTAGTTCTCTCTGCTCCCTGGCTACCACAGGGTGAGCAGCTTTCCTTCGCCATGCTTTTAGCCATGATGCTACAGCTCATCTTGGCCAGGGCAATAGAGTTGGCTGATCATGGACTGAACCTCTGAAGTTCATTAACAGTGTAGACCACTAGCAGTCTTTGCACTTCTGGTACTAACACGGTAGATACAAGGACCATTGCTCCTTAGGAACAGTTTCCAAGTGAATACACAGGGAGTCTTAGGCCCTTGGACTTAGACATACCCATCACAGATGACATAGTTTCAAATGAGAAGGGCATATCCCATGACAGCAGGGGACAGGAATAGGCCTGAGCAACAGCTCTCCAGCTGTTCCAGAGCAATCAAACCAATGTCTACTGAGACAACCAATGGTTAAAAACAAGACCACACCTGTAGAGTGTTCACCAGAAACCCTTGACACACCAAAGTGCCACTGATTACATCATCATCATTTTTTGGAAGGAAAGAATATTCATGCCATATATGTCCCAAATATGGACCTGGTATTTGTCCATCGTCATAACATTAAGGAAAAAACCTGAGAAAGATCACATCTGCTAAGGCTAACTGACTTTTCAGGGAGTCTACAAGCTTTTCCCATCTGTATCAGCTGTTTTATACCCATTCCTAGGTCTCAAAGGCAATTTTAAAAGGTAGCATGCATCCATAAATCTGCATAAAAATGCATAATGCATACATCTGCATAAAAATTGTGCATTGTCAAAGTGATCTGCCATTTCTTGAATCAATTTTATTTTTGTGTTAGTGCCAATAAAGTTTGCAATCTCCCCTTAAAGAAAAAAAATCATTTAAAATTAAGGTTTGAATAATAATCAATTACCAACAGAATTTGTTTATCTCCTCTGAGGTAAACAAATGTGTTTATTTTCTCCTTTTTCCTGTACACTGTATTTTATGCTAATGTTATTAATATTGCATCAATTTCTGCCACAGCTTTCTACAGAGGACATAGTGTTTATGACAAGATATTTTTACAAAGCAAAATCAGATCAAATTTGGGGAGAACATGAGATCTGCTACCTTCTCTTAGTGAAGAAGAATGTGACCATCCACCCAGATCCCGACGAAGTTGACAGCTGCTGCTACCTGGCCCAGGAGGAATTGGAAGAGCTCCTGGAAAAGGCAGCCAGGGGCGAAGCGAGGGTCACGCCCTGGCTGAGAATCATTGCAGAGAGGTTTCTGTATAAGTGGTGGCCTCACTTGGATGAAGTGACCCAGTTTGTGGAGCTTCATAAGATACAGAGAGTGTGAAAAACAGGGAGGAAAGTGTCTGCCAGGAAGGGCCAGATAGCAAAGGCTATGCTTGCAAGTGGGAGACTCTGGTTTAAATGGGATTACGCACCTCAACCAAAAAAGGGAAAAAAAGGGGACTTGATTGCTAATCATCTATAAATCACTACTTTTGATCATTTAATCTGCTTTGTCATGTTGTCTTCATTTCCCCCTTTTGCTTTATTTCTGTCTTTCATCTGCCTAATTGAAGGGAGGGAATTTATTGTTTTCCCCAGATGCAATTTCTAAAAAATTTTAAAGTTCATTTTAAAAATGGAGGAAAAAAGAAGAAGAGAAAATCCCACAAGTAGAGATCTGAAATCAGCATTGCAGTAGCTAAATATCACATAACCATCTTTAGACAGCCCTTGGATGGGTCTCCAGGCCTCTTTTTTTTTTTTTAAGAGAGAGTGATAGAGGGAGAGAGAGAGAGAGATAATTTTTTTTAATATTTATTTTTTAGTTATCGGCAGACACAACATCGTTGTTTGTATGTGGTGCTGAGGATCGAACCCGGGCTGCACGCACGCCAGGAGAGCTCGCTACTGCTTGAGCCACATCCCCAGCCCTCTCCAGGGCTCTTATTGAAAGAAGCACAGGAAGCCAAATCCAGCTATTAATAGTCAGTAATAAAATTTGGCAAGAACTGAAATGCCTAAATTACACTTAAGCTGTCCTGCTTTAACTTGCAAGAACTAGATTGTCTTCTAAGAACTACCGTATTCACTTACCCACATTAAGTATTTCTACGTAATGCACAGTGGTCATAGTACATATTCATTAAATGAATGAATTAGGGATCCTTCAGACAAGCGTGAAATAATGTTTTAAAGTAGTTTCCTTTCTTGGAGTAACTTAGAATTTTCATTGACTTGAAACATACCCAAAAGGCCTGCCTGCTGTTAGCTGTTACACTTTACTTGTGGAGGGAAGCCAGAGCACCATTCTTCAACTGTCATTCTCACATTTTATTAAATTTATCCCTGTGTTTGGAAAGCAGTGGTCTATTTTTTTTTTTTTTTTTTTGGTACCCGGGATTGAACCCAGGAGTGCTTAACCACTGAGTCACATCCCAACCTCTTTGTGTACTTTATTTAGATACAGGGTCTCACTGAGTTGCTTAGGGCCTTACTAAGTTGCTTAGGGCCTCACTAAGTTGCTAAGGCTGAATTTGAACTTATAATTCTCCTGCCTCAGCCTCCCAAGCTTCTGGGATTGCAAGCATGCACCACCACACCCGGCAGCATTTGTCTATTTTTTTAAGTCTGTTCCCTTTGGGGATGGTGGTACACACCTATGATCACAGCCTGTTGGGCAGCTGAGGAAGGAGGATGGCAAGTTCAAGGCCAACCTGCACAATTTAGCAAGACCCTATCTCAAAACAAATATAAAAAGGACTGGGGATGCAGCTCAATGGTAGAGCACCTATGGGCTTCAATCACCAATACTAAGGGAAAAAGTCTATTTCCACAGTCATAGGTTCTGGCCAACATCTTAACACTTTTAAAATTTTTGTTGTTTTTGATTTAGCCCCCTTAATGGGTAGAGGTAGTAGTATCTCACTGGTTTTTTTTTTTAATTTGCATTTCCCCAAGACTAGGTGATGTTGAACATATTTTCATATACTTATTTGACAATTTGTGGATTTTTTTTGAGAAATGTCTGTTCAAGTCCTTTGTCTATACTTGGTTTGTTGTTGTTGAATCTTAGTTCTTTATGTATTATGAATATAAATCCCTTATCATATGTGAGTTTTGCAAATATTTTCTCCCATTCTGTCGTGTCTTTTCACTCTGTTCATAATGTCCTTTAGTACAAAAATTTTAAATATTGATGTAGTCCTATTTGTCTAATTTGCTTTAGTTGGCGTTGCTTTTGGTATCATATTCAATAAATCATTGCCAAATCCAATGTAATGAAGAATTCCACCCATGTGTTCTCCTAGAAGTTTTAAGTCTTACATTTAAGTCTTTAACCCTTTTAGAGTGGTTTTTTTCTTCCCCATACCCTCATGGTACTGGGGATTGAACACTGGGCCTCTACCACTGAGGTGCATATCCAGACCTTTTTATTTTATTTTGAAACAAATTCTCCCTAAGTTGCTTGGGCTGGTTTCAAACTTGCCATCCTCCAGCTCAGCTTCCTGAGCAGCTGACATTATAGGCATTCATCACTATGCCCAACTGTTTTTTATATTTTATTAATGCAGGACTTCACTAAATTGCCCAAGCTGGCCTTGGGATTGCTATCCTCCTGCCTTAATCACCCAAATAGCTGGGATTTCAGGTGTGTACCACCACACTCAGCTTCAGTTGTATTTTTGTGTTGTCCTATGAGGAAGAGTCCAACTTCATTCTTCTGCCTGTACGTATCAGGTTTTTCCAAAACTTGGAGAGACTCTCCGTCTCCTGTCTATTCTTGGTCTCCTTGTTGAGGTCATCTGACTGTGTGTGGAAGGTTTTATTTTGGAGTTCTATATTTTGTTCCCTTGGTCTATACATCTGCCTTTAGGACAGTACCACAATGTCTATTACCATTGCTTTGTAGTATTTTTTAAGAATCAGAACATGTGAGTTCTCCAACACTGTTCTTCTGTTTCAAGATTGTTTTGTCTGTTTGGGGGGCCCATGAGATACCATATAAATTTCAGGATTTTTTTCATATTTGTGCAATAAAAGAAAAAAGATCTCATGGGGTTTTGATAGAGGTTGCACTGAATCTGTAGATCTCCCCAGGTTTACAGACTTCCAATCTGGGAACAGTGGATGGCTTCCCTCCTCCCTGCCTCTCTTGCCTCCTGTTTTTGTATTTGATTTATCTTTATTCATGTTTTGTAGTTTTCAGTATTTTTCCTTCTTGGATTATTCCTAAGTATACATTCTTTTTGATGCTAATACAAATAGGATTGTTTTCTTAATTTCCTTTTTGGATTGGTCATTATTAGTATATAAAAATAATGCTGAATTTCTCATATTGAGTTTGTATCCTACAACTTTACAGAAATCATTAGTTTTAACTCTGTGTGTGCGTGTGTGTGTGTGTATATGTGTGTGTGATCTTTAGAATCTATGAAAAGAGATTTTACTTCATCCTCCCACTTTTGATCTCTATTTGCTTTTTGTCTAATTGCTCTGCCTATGTCTCCAGTAGCATATTAAACCAGAAAGGGAGGAGCGGGCTTTCTTACCTTTCTTCTGATCTTAAATGTAAAATTTTCCATCTATCAACATTACGATTTAGCTGGGGATTTTCCCATATCTGACCTTTATTAAGTTGAGGTAGTTCCTCAGTTTTTAAAATGTTGGGATTATTGATTAAATCTCCTTGTGAATTATAGGTTTATTAAAATTTACTATTTCCTAATGATTGTCTTCAGTTTTGCCTTTCTAAAAATTTTTCCATTTCATCTGTTAACCAACTTGTTGGATACACTTGTTTATAGTATTCCATTATACTCATTTTTATTTCTATAGAATCAGAAGCGATGTTCCCATCTTCATTTGATTTTAATAATCTAAGTCTGGGGCTGGGGATGTGGCTCAAGCGGTAGAGCATCGCCTGGCATGCGTGCGGCCCAGGTTCGATCCTCAGCACCACATACAAAGAAAGATGTTGTGTCTGCCGAAAAACTAAAAATAAATAATATTTTTTAAAAAATAATAATAATCTAAGTCTTTCTCAATGTAGCTAAATGAACTTTTCATTAACCTCTTCAAAGAACCAATTGGTTTCATTCATTTTATTGAGGATTGAATCCAGGGTTTTGTGTATACTAGGTAAGCACTCCACCACTGAGCTACATCCCCAGTCCTTCTTATTTTCTTTTTTATTAGCTCGTTTTAGTTATACATAATATTAAGGTTCATCGTGACATAATTAGACAAGAATAGAATATAATTTATACTCCAATTCAGTCCCTACTACTTTTCCTTTCCCTTCTCTCTTCCCTCCTCCTGTTCCCTTTCCTTCCTTCTAGTGATTTTTCTTCTATTTTTTTAAATTAGTGCATTATAATTTTACATAAAGGTGAAATTCATTGTGATACATTATTTTTAAAATATTTATTTTTTAGTTGTATTTGAACACAATACCTTTATTTATTTATTTTTTAAAATATTTAGTTAGTTGTAATTGGAAACAATACCTTTATTTCACTTATTTTTTTATGTGGTGCTGAGGATCGAACGCAGGGTCTCACACATGCGAGGCAAGCGCTCTACCGCTGAGCCACAACCCCAGCCCCCTTTTATTTTTATGTGTTGCTGAAGATTGAACCCAGGTTCTCGCAGGTGCTAGGCAAGCACTCCACAATCCCAGCCCCTACTGTGATATATTCTTCAGACAGGGTGTCACCAAGTTGCCCAGAGGGCATCCTTGTCTTGTTCCAGTGTTTAGAGGGAATGCTTTCAATTTTTCTCCATTAAGAGTGATGTTGGCCGGGCTAGGGATGTGGCTCAAGTGGTAGCACGCTCGCCTGGCATGTGTGCGGCCCGGGTTCGATCCTCAGCACCACATACAAAGATGTTGTGTCCGCCGAAAACTAAAAAAAATAAATATTAAAAATTCTCTCTCCCTCTCTCTCTCCCTCTCTCTCTCTAAAAAAAAAAAAAAAAAAAAAAGAGTGATGTTGGCCTGGGGCTTAGCATAGATAGCCTTTACGACGTTGAGATATGTTCCTGTTATCCCTAGTTTTTCCTAGCATTTTGAACATGAAGGAATGCTGTATTTTATCAAATGCTTTCTCAGCATCTATTGAGATGATCATATGATTTTTATCTTTGGGTCTATTGATGTGATGAATTACATTTATTGATTTCCGTATGTTGAACTAACCTTGCATCCCTGGGATAACCCCACTTGGTCCTGGTGTACTATTTTTTTTTGATATGTTTTTGTATTCAATTTACCAGAATTTTATTGAGAATTTTTGCATCTATATTCATTAGAGATATTGGTCTGAAGTTTTCCTTCTTTGATGTGTCCTTGTCTGGTTTTGGAGTCAGGGTGATATTGGCCTCATAGAATGTGTTTGGAAGTATTCCCTCTTATATCTCATGAAATAGTTTGAGAAGTACTGGTGTTAGTTCTTTGAAGATCTTGTAGAACTCAGTTGTGTATTCATCTGGTCCTGGGCTTTTCTTGGTTGATAGGCTTCTGATGGCACCCTCTATTTCCTTGCTTGATATTGATCTGTTTAAATCGTGTATATCATCCTGATTTGGGCATATCATATTCCTCTAGAAATTTGTCAATGCCTTCAATATTTTCTATTTTATTGGAGTACAAATTTTCAAAATAATTTCAATTGTCTTCTGTATTTCTGTAGTATACGTCGTAATATTTCCTTTTTCTTCAAGGAAATTAGTAATCTGAGTTTTTTCTCTCCTTCTCTTTGTTAGCATGGATAATGGTTTATCAATTTTATTTATGTTTTGAAAGAACCAACTTTTTGTTTTATCAATTTTTTCAATTGCTTTTTTTTTTCAAATTCATTGATTTCAGCTCTGATTTTAATTATTCCCTGTCCCCTACTGCTTTTGGGGTTGATTTGTTCTTCTTTTTCTAGGGCATTGAGATGTAATATTAGGTCATTTATTTGTTGATTTTTCCTTCTTTGAAGGAATGAACTGCATGCAATGAACTTTCCTCTTAGAGTCCCAGAGATTTCGATGTTATATCAGTGTTCTCATTTATCTCGAATAATTTTTTTTATATTTATTTATTTATTAGTTGTAGATGGACAGCATACCTTTATTTCACTTATTTATTTTTTATGTGGTGCTGAGGACCAAACCCAGTGCCTCACGCTACCACTTGAGCCACATCCCCAGTCCTCTAAAAATCTTTTAATTTCCTCCTTGATGTCTTTTGCAACCCATTGTTCATTCAATAGCATATTATTTAGTCTCCAGGTGTTGGAGTGGATTTTATTTCTTATTTTATCATTGACTTCTAATTTCATTCCATTGTGGCATAATATATGGTCTATTTTAGAGAAGGATCCATGTGCTGCTAAGAAAGTGTACTTGCTCATTGATGGATAATATACTCTATATATGTCAGTTAAGTCTAAGTTATTGATTGTATTATTGAGTTCTATAGTTTTTTTGTTTAGCTTTTGTTTGGAAGATCTATCTAGTGGTGAAAGAGGTCTGTTAAAGTCACCCGGAATTATTGTGGTCTGACTCTTGAACTTGAGAAGAGTTTGACTGATGAACATAGATGCTCCATTGTTTGGGGCATCTACATTTATAACTGTTCTGTCTTTTTGATGTATGGTTCCCTTAA
This sequence comes from Urocitellus parryii, assembly GCF_045843805.1. Lineage (NCBI taxonomy): Eukaryota > Metazoa > Chordata > Mammalia > Rodentia > Sciuridae > Urocitellus > Urocitellus parryii. The sequence goes on from NC_135539.1 coordinate 79,191,636, forward strand.
GCAGTATGAACTATCTGTCTTTATCCCTTTTGATTCACTTTGGCTTGAAGTTTACTTTATTTGATATGAAAATGGAAACCCCTGCTTGCTTATGTAGACCATGTGAATGTTATAAATAAATAAATAGATCTACCAGCCTATGACTTTTGGTTGGTGAATTTAGGCCACTAACATTTAGGGTTATTACTGAGACATGATTTGTATTACCGGTCATTTTTGTTTATTTTTGGTATTTAGCTTGACTTGGTTTCTCTTTTGGTTGGCTTTTCCTTTATTGTAGTTCTTCCCTTTGCGGAATTTCATTGTTGTTTTTCATTTCCTCCTTGTGGAATAGTTTTGTCAAAAATGTTCTGTAGTGCAGGCTTTCTTGCTATAAATTCTGTTAGCTTTTGTTTATCATGGAAGGTATTTATTTCATTATCAAATTTGAGGCTTAATTTTGCTGGATATAAGATTCTTGGTTGGCATCCATTTTCTTTAAAGAGTTTGTTGTTCCAGGATCTCCTGGCTTTGAGAGCCTGGGTTGAAAAATCTGCTGAGATCTAAATTGGTCTTCCCTCTAACATAATCTGATTTTTATCTCTTACGGCCTTTAAAATTCTATCCTTATTCTGTATGCTAGGCATTTTCATTATAATGTGTCTTGGTGTAAATCTGTTGTAATCATAGGCCTCTTGTATTTGATTTTCCAATTCATTCTTCATGCTTGGAAAATTTTCTGATATTATTTCCTTGAAGAGATTATGCATTCCCATGATTTAAATTTCTGAATCTTCCTCTATCCCAATAAATCTTAATTTTGGTCTTTTGATGGTATCCCATAATTCTTGGATGTTCTGCTCATGGTTTCTTACCATCTTCACTGTGAGGTCAACTTTATTTTCAAGATTGTATATTTTGTCTTATCTGAGGTCCCATCTTCCAAGTGACCTAGTCTGTTGGTGATGCTATCATTTTGTGGAGGATTGAACCCAGCACCTCACAAATGCGAGATGAGCACTCTACTGCTCAGACATAAACCCCAGCCTCTATTGAGTTTTTTAATTGACTTATTATTTCTTTGTTTTGAGGGTTTCTGGGGCTTTTTTTCCCATAATCTCTTTCTTGAAGCAATCTCTTACAATCTGTATTTGCTCTCTTACCTCTGTGTGATTGATGGTTACCTGAATTTGTTCTCTTATCTCTTTGTTGAAGTGCCTGTATCTGCTCAGGTTGTTCTTTAATTCCCCAATCATTTAAATTTTGTTTATTCTGAACTCCTTCTCTGACATTTCACCTACTTTGCAATCTATGGATTCTCTTGTTGTAGAATCTTGCTTCATTTGGGGCACTTTCCTCCCTTGTTTTCTCATGATGTCCATGTGTCTTCCTCTCTTATAGTGTAGATCTGAGGTATTACAGCTTCTGCCCTATTGTCTTACAGTGTCCCTACAGGTTACCAAAAACCACTTTTAAGGGAGACATCAATATTACAGCACTGAATGTACCCAATGTGCAGCCATATATCAGTTAGCTTCTATTTTTACATTTAGTTTTGTCAGTATAATCAGAAATGATGAGTTCGGTTATCTTCTATCATATAGTCAATAGGTTTGCATAAAGGTTCACAGTTTCTGATGGTGGGGGGTTGGCTGAGATGCTTATAAGGTAGAATGTGAGAATATGGAGGTATTAGATTATATGACTAGTGAGAGGGTAATCCTAAGAAGCTAGCTGTTAGTAGGAGAAACAAGAGATAGGCAACCCATGTAAGACTCTGTTACCTCAGTAAGAGGATATCTGTTAGCAACCCTAGTAGAGAAACCTTTGGTGCAGCCAGGCCCACAGGGACCTTGATGACATCTTACCAGGTCATTATTGTTGTCCTTTGATATAAGTGGCACTATCCCAGTTTGGTGGCCGTGGCAGCCTCAAGCCTATATATACCCTAATATTGGGCTGTGGAGCCATGCTTTGGTGAATAAGAACCCCAGGGGTGGTGGCTCTCCTGGAACTCCAGGCTGCGGTGGATGGCGTGGGGCGGGCAGTCTCACGCAGTTGCTTTTGAAATTCCTTATCCTTAGCTTCTGAAAGTACTAATCCTTAGATGTCTGGTCCCAAATGGGGAAAAAACAAGTAAAGAAAGCAGTGGCCCTTTAATTTCCTTATAGTTTAGCTAATGGGGGTTTACAATAATGGCAACTCATCCATTCATCATCAGAAGCAGCTACTGGCAATCAGAACATAGATGTCACTTGAATCTGATAATTTCTTAATATAACCTTTCCTAGCAGTCATCATTATGCTCCCAACATATAATACAACAATATAAACATAAATATGCAGAAAAATCTGAATTATATTTAAAAAAAAACATAGAAGATACACAGGGGTACTTGAAAGGGTACTAGGAGGCATGACTTGCTGAGCCAGGCAGCTTCTATCTATTCCTTAACCGCATACAAAGTCAGTAGTAATGATGATAGTGCTTTGTAGTCAAAACGTGGTATTTTTCCCTTTAATATTCTAGCATGCTTGTTACATTTTACAGTTTAGAGGGTTTTGAGCTTACACATACCTCTCTATTTTCCCCATTTAATATTAAGTGAAAATAGGTCTAAAGAGGTAGCTTGGTGATGGTATGGTGGCATTTTTGTTATTTTCTTGAACATGTCACACTGGATTGCTATAACCTTAGGCACTTTACTCCTCAAAATGTATTTTTGCTTTAAAAACAGAAAAGGTCATACCTTTTTTCCTTTGACCAAATCTATAGTGACTTGTAACAAATAGCAAAGAAAATCAAAACAATTTTCTTCTGAAGGTTTATTCTCGATAAAATAGTTGAAGACAGATTACAATGATATATTGTACAAAAAGACTAGAAAATAATTTAAGAGAGAATTTTAAACATAGGGTTCTAACACACTCATAAGTGGATATGCCTCCTATCATTCAGGGGAGGGCTGGTAGCCTCTGTCTTCGCCCAACAAGTAGAGTGCTTCCTCACAAAAAGGGCTCTTCAGGTGTGATGATCCAAATCTCCCTCTTGCAAAAGTGTTTTCTCCATCAAAACAACCAAGCAACACCAATACTTCTACTTCTGCAAATCTTCCCTAGCAGTTTGTTGAAAGTCTATTATCTATTAAGTCAGCTACAAGGGATGGCTTTATCAAGTTTTTACTTTATTAGGCCATACTTTGTTTCATTGTGATTTTGTTGTTGAAAACTTGACATCTGAAGCTTATATGGTGACTCTGAAGCAAACACTCCGTTAAATGCAGAAACACATCTATTCAAAATTATAGTATCATGAAGTGATTAAAATTTCCCACACCTATATATGGTTATCCAGTTTTCAGGAAAGAAAGAAGAACTTTAGTTACTTCCACTGTCTTTTCAGTTACTAGATCATGATTCCAATTTCATGAAACCAAACCAAGAATTAAACAGTAACACTCTAGGCAAACCATGTCAACTGAAAAGGATGCTATCTCCTGTCCTTTTTACCAGCTTTCCTCTTTCCAGAGAGTAAGTGCTTGGGCTTCATATCAAACACATGTCTATCTGCCTCCCCTTTCTTCCCCAAGCGATTCATCTTCTTCTGAGCATTCTTCATCATAGTCTTGGCTTTCTTCACCATCTATAGAGATGAAGACAAAAAAGTTAATTAATCAAACCCAAGTAAGTCTCCACCAGGTGCTAAAAGAAGAAACAGGTTTTCTCTATAAAAGGATCCTAATAAGTCTCATCCACTCAGGTTCACCACAATATCTGTAGCAACTCAATAAATATTTATGAAAACCATATCTAGTATCAGTTTTGTACTTGGAAGAACTGGGGCACAAGGTATATCTGTTCTAAGTCCTTATAAACAACACTGAAAATGGGGCTCAGGATTCACATCTGACTGACAACGGGGCTATGCCAATATTAACACCCAAATTTCCAGATGGAAACAGCACGATGGAATGAAAAATTCAGGCTTCCCTAATGTAAACTGCTTGCCAGTATACATATAGACTTTCTCCTGTATCTGAATTCTCAAGATATGAAACAAAACATTTTTGTGTTTTTCAAAAAGACATTTCATCAAAGAGATTGTGGACATTCAATGTGCCTTTGTCAAGAAACTAGAAATGATGATAGTGACCCAAGTTATCAATTTGAACAGAAAACATTCCCATAATAAAATGAAAAGAAACAGATCATCTCATGATCATCCAAAACAGTTCCCTCCAGGTTGGTTCCTCATGTGGGCTTGTTGGGATTGAGGCCCCTGATGCTAATTTCCTAGCACTGCTCTGAATAGCTGGGACCTAAGCTCGGACTGCTGGTGTATTATGAGATCATGCTTCTGAAGGAAAGGAAAAGGAAAAGGAAAGGGAAAGGGAAAGGGAAAGGGAAAGGGAAAGGGAAAGGGAAAGGGAAAGGGAAAGGGAAAGGGAAAGGGAAAGGGAAAGGGAAAGGGAAAGGGAAAGGGAAAGGGAAAGGGAAAGGGAAGGAAAGGAAAGGAAAGGAAAGGAAAGGAAAGAATTAAAGAACGGTCCACTCAGGGCGACTCCCAGGGGCATCCAATTGTTTGTTCCATGGCTTAAGCTCATCTATAAAGGATGTCAATAAACTAAGGAATGGAGTGCACAGCTAAATTCCTGCCTGTAACTCCTGCTCCTCCAAATAACTGTTGGTGTTTTCCCTGAGCCCTCAAGTAACAAATATTCTTATTTATTTTTTTTTTTTTTTACTATTACATATGAAGCTCTCATTTTCTCATTATTACATATCATAGAGACTAACCTTGACATCCCGAAGACCAGAAACATCACGTGGAGGTCGAGAGCAGCTCCTACTCCGGGCTACAGAAGAGGGAGGAACAGATTCTTCCCGCTTTCTCTTCCTAGTGACACTCCGAGATTTTCTTGCCTGGACTGCATAGTGGGCCTGAAATGCACAGAAAACAAACTTTGGTGCTCTAGATCCCAGCCTTGCTTTCAGGGCCAGTGATAATCAAAATTAGTCTAACAAAAGGAATGGACAGTAAGGAGTTTTAAGCTAAAGATCTTTTAAGATATACATAATTAATTTCACATAATTACTGGTGAAATATTCTTAATATAAGCTGCTTGATGCTACAAAGCTGATTTTAGTCCCACTTAAAAAGTTAACTCAGAACCTCCCCTTCAAAACTGAACCTCAGATTTAGCATCACAACAGATTATTTCATACATTAAAAAATTACCTCTCTCTTACCCCACCATTCTGGGGTTATCCATCTGAAACAAACTGACAACCAACACACGGAATGTTCAACCCTGAGGTTCAAGCAAAGGCATGTAGTCTGCCTAAGAGGATGTGTTCTGTAGTCAGACCTTAGTCAAGTCACGGCTCTGCCTCATGCTGGGCATGGGACTTTAAACAAGTCCCTTAACCTTGTTCACCCACAATTACCTGGTCTATAAGATAAGTATAGTGAAACTACCTGGAAAGGCATGTACGCATTAAGCCTGGCACTGAAGAAGCAACCAAATGTCAGAAGCTATAGACAAATATTAGAAAAATTCTCCAAGCAAGCACATGTGAAGCTATTAGCACTCACACACTGGTGTTTGAATCTAAATTATCCTACTACTTTTGGAAAAACGGAACTCAATGTTCTCTTTTTAGTTTGGCAATTCCACTTCTTGGAATCTTTTTTGAGAAAACAATCTAGGAACATGAAAAGGATCTTTTATATGAAGATGTATAAGCTCCAGCATAATTCATCACAGGAAAAAAAATCAGAATTATTAACAGATATATAAGATGCTTTCTAGTCTTTGAGATCCCAGGAAGATAAATTCTGAGGTGACAACAAATGAATTTTTGAACTCAAAATAATCCAAAAGAGCTAAAATAAAAATACATTATTACTCAACTTAAAATGTGAGAAACTGACTCTAAAATGGGGGGGGGGGGCGCGGATATACCACAGTGAGATGTAGAATATGTGGAGTGCAATCATAAATATATATTTTAAAAAGAAAGACTGAAAAACCCTCCACTGAAGCCTACTTTATGGGGCTGGGGTTCAGTGCCTGATGCACTGAGTTCGATTCCCAGCACCACATTAAAAAAAAAAAAAAAAGTAAACAAAATAAAGGTATATTTAAAAAAATAGAAAACCTACTTTATTTTTGTATGATATAACTACTAGGTAAGGACTGTTTTTCTTTTTAGTTTAATATTTTCCAAATTTCCCATGAAAGAGGTAGATAAGCAAAAGCACTGGGTTCATCTGACTTACCTGATGTTAATTAAAACTAAATTTTATGTAACAAACAGGCAAACCTTACCCATCCTCAAGGATGAGTTTTAATTAAGGACAAGGGAACATGTGAGATCTTAAATTCTACTTGAATTATTAGCGGTAAGAGCCGAGTTCTGAGAATGTCATCTTTCTGTACCACTAACACGAACAATGAAATAAGTCCCAAAGAATTCCCCAAGAGGGAACTGGAACAGTGTGTCTATCTCTCTAATTGCTAATCCATCACCTCAAACCAGACCCTACAGCAATAAATCTGCTCACCAGAAACACAGAATGTTCCTATTTCTTCTCCCTGTAATTCTAGCATCAACTTTGTGTTTCACAAGTTTCCAAGATCTTGATTTTCTTTATTTAAACAAAGTTGAAGCTAGCCCCATGAATACAGTCACATGCAACATAACAACACTTTAGTCAATGATGGATCACATAAAAGAGTGGTCCCACAAATTATAATGGAAGCCAGGTGTGGTGGCACATGCCTATAATCCAGGGAGCTGTGAGGCTAAGGCAGGAGGATTGCAATTTTGAGAGCAGCCTGAGTAGGTAAGTGAGCCCCTAAGCAACTTAGTGAGACTTTCAAAAGAATGGGGATGTTGCTTAGTGATAACACAGTTGCCACAACATCATACCACTACATGTTACTTAGATTTGTGGTCATGCCGGTGTAAACAACCTATTATGCTGCCAGTCACATAAGTGTAGCACATACAATTATATACAGTACATAACACTTGAAAATAATAAAAGACATGTTACTGGCTTCGTATTTTACTAATTTTATCATTTTTTTAGAGGGCACTCCTACTTATTAAAAAAAATTTGCTGTGGAATGGCATGCTGCTATTCTGGCAGCAGCCTCACACAGCTCATGTGTACTGCATATCTTTATCGCATCATTTTCTCTTGTGCTTGACTTAATTTTGTTCACTGGCGCTAGAAGCAACAGGCTACAACCTCTATGTATAGACACACACACTGATGCACTGCTGACCAATCACATAATGACAGATTTATTGGAACTCATCCAAGTGATTAAGCAGGGCAAGACTACACATAAAACCATCTCTGCACACTTACATTGTCTTTATCATCCATGTCAACACCAAGACTACGCATCTCATTTTCCAAAACTGTGCGCTGAACCTGTTTAAAAAAAAAAAAGTTTTTAAGTAAAACTGGTCTGATGAAATGTTTAAAAAGAAATAAAAAAAAAAAATCAAAGGAAAACACACATCTACTACTATGGTACACATTACTGGTTCATAATTCCTACACTCCTTGTTATTCCTAAATGACTAGAAGAGTAAGATGAAGCAGCTATAGAGCAACAGAGGTGAAGGACAGTCTTTGCTATAACTAGGGTATTTCAGGTCTCAGGAAGCAAACTGTCTGATCTTTTGCTCTCCTTTCTCTGGTTCCTTTTTCCTCTAAGGAAGCTATTCCTCTTTCTCAAGGCAGGTCAAACTAAAAATAAACTCCAGTCTTCCACTGCCTTTCTGTCTTGAAGTTGGTCATCAAGAAATCATGTACCTCAACCAGGTGTGGTAGCACATACCTATAATCCCAGTGGTTTAGGAGGCTGAGGCAGGAGGATGGGAGTTCAAAACCAACCTCAGCAACTTAGTGAGGCCCTATGCAACTCAACAAGACCCTGTCTCTAAATAAAATATAAATAAGGTCTGAGGACGTGGCTCAAGAGCATGCCTGAGTTCAACCCCCAGTTCCAAACAAAATTTAAAAAAAGAAAAATTATCTACCTCATTTGAAAGATGATCAGAAAGATCCCTGGAAAGAAGGAATGCTATAACATAAGACCAAGAAGAATCTAAAAAATAACCTTGCTGGGCTTCCCTGTTCAGTCTACCCCATGAAAATCCAGAAGGCCAGGGTTTGAAAACCTTCTAGAAGGTTGAACATGTGGAAGCCTGCAGTAGTGTGGACAAGAACCCATTCAAGTGTAGGGGAGGATGGTACAGCCCAACAACAAGGAGACTCCTGTGCTTGGGACATTTCCAGATCTCATCCTACTTGTCTCTTCATCTGTGTCCTTTAAAACGTACTTTATAATAAGTAGGTCAATGTGTGTACTTGGTAAGTGTAGTGTTTTCCTGAGTTCAGTGACACACATTGCAAATTAACCAAAGACAGAATCTTGGGAACCCCAATTTACAGCTGCCAAGTCAAAAGTTGCAGAGGCCTGGACTTGAACTAGTGTCTGAAGCAGGAGCAATCCATGAGACTGAGTCTTCAACCTATGGGTTTTGATGCTATCTCCAAGTAGACAGTATCAGAAGTGACTTCAATTAGAGCATGCCCCACTGCTAAATGCTGCAGAATTGACTGCTTGCTTGTTGACTGAATGGAACCTCTCCCTCCCCGCCCCCACCCCCCACACACATATTCTGGAAATCACATAAGTAATCTATGTTGTGGGTGTACAATCGGATAAGACAAACTGAGCCTGTTTTTTCTCTATATCTACAGATCATACCTTTTACAATGACCTGTAATACATTTCTGTTAGAAGGTGTATTTTTTACTCAGGATTACTTGCATGTTTTTGGATACTTCAATTAAATCAATCCCATGAAAAATAACATTTACTGAGCTATTCCTCTGTTAAGATACAAGGAATACTGTCCTTTCATTCTTCATAAAAACCCAGGGGAGGGCTGGGGCCGTAGCTCAGCGGTAGAGCGCTCGCCTTGCACGTGCAAGACCCAGGTTTCGATCCTCAGCACCACATAAAAATAAACAAATGAAATAAAGGTGTTGTGTACAACTACAACTAAAACATAAAATTTATTTAACAACAACAACAACAAAAAAAACCCAGGGGATAAGAGAAGGACTGTCATGGTATAGATGAGATAGTGAAGTGATGGTAGTAATACACACTGAGACAGATTCAGTGTGCCAACATCTTTCCTCCCAGAGATCAATGAGTACCACCAGGAAAAATTAAAATATCCTAGTTATGTCAAGAACCATTCATTTATCACGTTTTAAAGCATGAATATCTTCTGAGAAGTTTTTATAATGTCAAATTGTTTTTCTTCCTCTCCTATTATATTTTAGCTGCCTGCCAGTTGTCTTCTTTCTGTGGAAGTTGTTGCTCCCTTACCTCACTTCCTATGGTCCAGGAGGGGGATTATAGAACCCTGCCATGGCTGTAATGCTTGGGTGTGCCCACGGCCTGGGAGGCCAGAGGCAGAGCTGAGAAATGGGAAGGATTTTGACATTGCCTGACCCATTCATGTCTAAAGTACAACTCTGCCCACCCTAACCAGTTACAGGAGCCAGATATCACCTTTTGAGTTTAAGTAAGATTTGAGTTAGGTTTCTGTAAGTTTTAAAAGGTAATAAGAGTCCTTACAAATACAGAAAATTTTAAAAAAAGATGTTAATTGATGGCTTTAAAACTGTAAGTTACAATTTTAACTTGGTACAACTACTACAAAATGATTGTATTTACAATTGTGCTGAATTTAAAAATGAAAGGGCACAGTAATCAAAATATAATAGATCAAGACAAACCGCCTTGCAAGTCAATATACACCAACACATCAAAGTAGGTGTAATTTTATAGTCACAAATGAGTTGAAACCTCATCTTTAGTAATGACTTACACAAGAATCCAATACACAAAATATAGGTTGTCCCTTTTAGGAATGACACAAAACTTGCCTTCTTAGCAGTTCGAGGCATCCTGGGTCCCTGTGTATCCTTTTCCTTTGATTGTAGGATTTTCAGCTTCTTTTTTTCTCTAATTTGTTTTGCTAGCTGTCTGATTTCCATCATTTCCTCATCTTCACTTTCAGATTCACTATCATACTCTCCCGCAGCTGTTCTTAGCTCTTCTTCTTTTTCTAACTCTTCCAATTTCTTCAAAAATAGAGTAGTCACAATTAAACAAAATCAACAACAAAAAACTCCTAAGTAGGTGTGGTAACATGATCCAGTCACAATTGAGCCCTGATCATGTGTAGAACTTATCTCACCGAAAACAGGTTCTGTGAACAAAACGGACACTACATGGACACTCAGGGTTCACATCCAGCACCATTCTACGCCACTGCCCTTTCTCCAAAAGACAACTTCAAGTCTAAAAATGTGCAGAGACCACTTCCCTCATTCCCCAACATTCCCAACAGAGACAGGTAATAAACTTGTATAATATCCAATTTATCAATTCTCATATCATTCTAAATATAATCTATGAAGTTGTTAAGAAAAAATAAAAATTTTAAAAATACATACATGTATATTTTACTCTAATAAACCAATCTGAACAGAAGCTTAACAGACAGGGGAAAAGGAAAGAGGCTGGGAAAGGATGGGACAGGCCAGATTGGCCAACCTGTCTTGGAAACTGGAAATGACACAAGAGAAGATGAACACACAAGACACAGAGGGAAAACTTAAGGGCATCACATGATTGCTCATATATGGGAATGAGAACACAGCATGAAAGGGGAAGAGGCTGGAAAAACAGGGAGATAATGGAAGAGGAAGAAAGGATGAAAATTAGATGATAGAAGACAAGGGTAACAAGTAAGTGAACAGTAGGAATGAAGTGAAGGAGGCTGACATTCAGGTTCATTCTTTGGGCACTTTAACCAGCTCAACTTCTATAGTGGAAATGAGTCTGACATGGAGGACGTGAAGAGCTTACAGAAAATGAAACTGAAAAAATAAATGAAAAAAGGAATTGAGTAGTAGAAAAATACAGAAAGCAAAGATTTTATAAAGTATTTTTCCCAAAGAGTCTGAGAAAAATAAGATATGAACTAAAGGAAGACATAAGGATAAACAAAGCTTTTGTTTTTCAAAAAGACAAGAAAATTGTGGACATTTATGTGCTAAGAAAAAGCAAGTAGGGAGGAGATACTGAGAAGAAAGATGCTGGTTATGGAGCAAAACTCTAAAGAACCACAGATCTAAAAGAGGCTGAGCAATCTCCAGAGTTAAATCAGAGTCTCTCTCAGATTAGAAGGATAGCTGAGACAGGGACAGAAAACAGGAGATCAGAAGAGTTCACCCATGGAATTGCGATTTTCTTGATAATGTGACGCCTCCTGCTGGACAGAAAGAAATATAGGCAGGAGAAATACAGCCCCAAAGCCTGACAGAATGCAGGTCAGTAACAGGATTCACAATACTGCACCAATATTAGCCAGACTGACAGCCCATTACAGCACAGGGAGAAGAGCTCAGGATGTCTCCAGGACCAGGGAGGGAAGAGGAGGCAATGCCATCAGGGATGGAGGGGTGGTGATGCCTTAGAGAGAAAGGGAGGGTGGTGAAGGGCAGGGGCAGAGGGATATACATAAAGAGAACGAAAAGAACAAAAAATCAGCAAAATGTGCTTATATCTTCCAACAGTCACACTAAAAAGGAAATATCAATAATTTTAAAAATGACAGACCTTCATGATGGCAGGATCAATATAATCAGCTACATTATGGCCTTCCCAGATCTCTGGTATCTTATCATATTTTTCAGATGAATTCATTAAATCCCAGTATTCTAAAGTTAAAAAAAAAAAAAGTTTATGGTAGTTTCTAATATCTTAATGTACATTATGCCCCAAACGAGTTATAACTTATACCAAGTCTCATCACTTCATAAATATAACAGAACATTTGTTAAATACTGTGTAAGTCACTACTAACAAGATCAACCCTGACTGGGCTGGGGATGTGGCTCAAGCAGTAGTGCACTCGCCTGGCATGCATGGGGTGCTGGGTTCAATCCTCAGCACCGCGTAAAAAAAATAAAATAAAATAAATATTAAAAAAAAAAATTCTCTCTTAAAAAAAAAAAAAAAAGATCAACCCTGACCAACAATTGTTCAAGCTAGAAAAATACTGTCTCATCTGAAAACAGAATATGACCTGGAAAGAAGAAATCTCAGAGCCCTCTAAGTATATAATTTAGTTTTCAATAAATTAAATTGAAAAATAAAAAGGAAAAAAAACCTGACAAATATGCTTGGAGACTTCCACTCTTTTAAGTCTTGTCTTTTTTTTCCTCAAATACCTCACATATAATCAGCATTTAAAGTAACTATTACATTCTAGTCCTTACTTTGAAGATCCAAAATATAATCATCTCCCATTTCCAGCTCAAGATCCCGTTCCTGCAATGGAAAAAAAAAAAATTTACCTAGTAAGCCCACAATCACCTTGTTGCAATGTCCTCTACATCTTTCAGTACCTCTGGGGTTCAACTTCTATTTCAGGTAGGAAAGCTACAGCTGGACACTATAATGATTACATATCTTATATAGTTTGTTTGCTGCAATCTACCATCAACTAAAGAGCTGCAAGAGAGCAGAGATTTTTGTTCAAAATTCTCTGTTGTGTCCTGGAATCTAATAGGGTGGGGACCTGGGTTTGCTCAGCTTGTGTCCCATTTTCCAAGCCTCCTTCAAGACTTTAATATTCCACATGTTCAAGGCCACAAGCCTATCACTGTGCATATTCTGCTCCCTCTCCATAAAACTAGCCCGAGTTATAGCAACATACCCTTTTCTTCTTGGGCTCCCCAATTTCCATTCTCCTCTTGCGTGCCACTACTCCCTCTGGGATAAAAGGGGGCCTCTCCTGAGAAGACATTATTGAAAATATTTATGTGAAGCATCTTGCTGAATGAGAAAGAAACCTTAAAAAAAGAAAAACAAGGAGCAAATTCTGTCTAGAGAAACTATAAAAACCATACCCATATCAATTCAAATAAACCATAAAGGTAGAGGAGGAGGGGGGTAAGCACTAGGGAGTAATATTGGCCAAATTATATTGTTACATTGTGTGCATGTACTAAAAAGTAACAACAAATCCCACCATTATGTACAACTATAATATATCAATAAAAAATTTGGAGAAAAAAACATTCGGGGGGGTGGGGGGGGGGCATGGGTTTCAAGGTCAGTTTGAGCAAGGAGGCCAGGACGATTCCACAAACTGGTCCTAATGTTTATTTAGGGAAAAAAAAAAATCAAAGTTATTAAGAAAAATTATGTAAGAAAGTAAAGCAGAAGAAATAACAAATGAATTAATGAATAAGAAACTTAACACATAAATCCAAGTATGTGTTATGAATTCAACAGAAAAATATCAATAATCAGTTCTGAGATAAACGACTATTAACTGCAAACAGAGCTAAGTAGGTAAGTAGTACTTGCATCCCCCTTGGAACAAAAAAATCCAAGACAGTGAAGAAATGTAGCCAAAAAAGAGGTGAATTAAACAAACAAACAAACATGGGAATATGAAAGAAAAAAGAGTTTTTTAGATGACAGAAAATGCAGCAGCCATAAAGGAAACATTATACGTTAATAGTTGAAAAACATGTAATTCCCTGAGGTTAAAAAAGAAAAACACCCAAACATGAAAAGTGTGTAACAGAGGAAAAAATATTCATAGAACTTATGAGAATTGGATTTTTTAAAAAAATCACCATGAAGATGATTACAAATCAACCTGAAGATGATAACCTGATGCAGTCAATAATGAAAACAAACAAAAAGAAAAAAAGCTCAACTGCATTCATCATTGAAGAAACATTTAACAATAAGAAAACCATCTTTATAGTCTTAAGATGACCAATTAATACCCAACATGATATCCCAACTGTTAGTGTGATATAAACTAGACAAGCATTTTTGATGGTAGCATTTTTCAATTCCACACCTTGAAATTAATAGATTTCCAAAACACTCTAATTCCATGTATAAAGGTGTGCAGTGTTTATAGTGGCAAGAAAGTAAAAATTTAAAAAGAAAACATGTCCATCTGCTTAAAATTTTTTTTTTTTTTAAAATCCTCTATCAAAAACGTTCCTGAGCCAGGCGCAGTGGCACACACCTGTAACCCCAGTGGTTCAGGAGGCTGACCCAGGAGGATCAAGAGTTCAAAGTCAGCCTCAGAAAAAGCAAGGCACAAAGCAACTCAGTGAGTCTCTGTCTCTAAATAAAATACAAAATAGGGCTGAGGATGTGGCTCAGTGGTCAAGTGCCCCTGAGTTCACTCCCTGGTACCAAAACAAACAAAACCACATTCCTAGAAGGATAAACAAGACTGATAAGTTAAAAGTAACTGCATCTGAGAAGCTGGTTTTACATGGCACTTTACTTTCTTTGCCTCCCCAATTCTTTACCATGTATACAAGTAACTTTATTATGAATGAGAAACAAGCTTAATTATGAAGTCCATTTGTGCTTGTGTGTAACTAGATCAACCACCTTGGGGAAAGGCTGTGGCCAGCACCAACATCACAATATCTCAAAGGTTCCCTCAAAAGGCCACCTTACCTTATCATCTCTCTTGTTAGGCACAGCTAAATGCAACCTGTTCAGCACATCATTCACTTTGTTTCCTTTCATTTTTGTTTCTACTCGGTGTGCCAAAAGCCTGTCACAAGCCTAACAAGGTACAAAAACAAAGCAGAGTCATAAAGACATAGGAGCCCTATGCCTTACATTGAAGGAAAAATCAAGAATCAAACCCCCACTCACTGATTAGATTGGAACTTCTAAGCATTTTCTCTCAATAGTTAACTATGCTGGTGCAGGTCACTCTCTCTACAAAGAAGAGGGCCAACCTGAGCCAGAATCCTGAAGAAGCCCTCCCATGTCCCATACAAGGCCTCACTTCCACCATGAGCAATCCTGTGTAGACGAGTGCCCTCTATTTGCCTCACCTAGATGCAAGGCTCTTGCCCAGGACTCAACCAACATGAATAACTAATCCACTCCAAGTAAAATATAACATGCTAATGTAGAAAATAAGATAGCATGTGAAACTGAACAGAAGACTGCCTCTCCCAAGATGTTCTTGCTTTTAAGACTACTTCTTTCATTCTATGGCTAAAAATGTTCTATAAAGGATTTTTTACTATGGCCACAGAGGAAGGTCAAAAGATAGAGCAGCCATTTTAATACGTCCTACAGTGGGAACTGTAAAGTACATGACCCTCCATATACAGATTCCACATCTACCAATTCAACCAACTATAGAGCAAAAGCATTTGAAGAAAAACTTGCTCTCAACTAAACATGTACACACTGGTTTTTCTTCATCATTATTTTCTAATATAATATAGCAACTACTTACATATCATTTACAATGTACTAAGTATTGTAAGTAATCTAAAAACAATTCAAAGTACATGGGTGGATGTACTTAGGTGATATGAAAATACCATACCACTTTATATTGAGGGGCAACCGTTATCTCTTCAAATCCCATCATTCACCTGAATGGGGAACAGCATGAGTGTTCTGTGTCCATGTGGATGATCCATCTTACACTATACCACTCCTGAGTGTTAATAACTCCTAAAAAAATCGTACCCCACCCAATGACTTTTCATGTGTCACACACAAACACACATACGTACATACACACGCACACATATATTTCTAGTTGTAGCTGGACACAATACCTTCATTTTATTTATTTTTATGTGGTTCTGAGGTTCGAACCCAGCACCTCGCACATGCTCTACCACTGAACCACAATCCCAGCCCCCCATCTTTTATTTTATTTCTAAAACAAAAGATGGGCAATAAAAAGATTGATACCTGACTTACTCAAGTACTGACCTCTGTTTTAACTTTAATAACACCTTCCTCAGTCAGAGTACTGGTCTCTATTACAGGGAATCCTTCGGCTTGCAAGTCTACAAATATTTTCTGTGAACACAAAGGAAAAATGAGACATGCAATATTGATTTTCAGTTCCCTAAGGAACTAACTGTATTGTCATGCAAATGAGGGTCTTAAATGCTAACTGCTCAATGTCTATGATGTAATTTTACCCACAAAGAACAGGCATCTAAAAATGTACATTTTGTCTAGGATTAATAACCATGGAAAATTATGGCTGAATTTTGGTGAAAATTTGTTATGATGGTGATATTTTAGAATTATTTCTTTAGAGAAAGTTCTTGTCACTTTGCTAATATAATAAGTACTTACCAAAAAAAAAAAAAAAGAACAGGCATCTTAGTTGTGGTTGGACACAATACCTTTATTTTATTTATTTTATGTGGTGCTGAGGATTGAGCCCAGACAGCATTTCTCACTCACGTGCAGTGGTTCTCACAACTCTAGTGCATTCCAGTCACCTGGAAGGCCTGCTGGACTCAGACTGCTGCCATACCCTAGGCTTTCTGACTCAGTAGCCAGGTATACCCAGGAATCTACATTTCTGACAAGTTAGCAGGCAGAAGTGATAACAGTGCTCCAAGGACCAGTGTGAAAACCACTATAGTAATACATGTCTCTCAAAGCATATGTTCATCCAAAAAGCTGCCTATTAAAAAGGGCTACAGAGTCAAATTTATTTGAAAAATCACACTTCGTTACATTGCCTGCCTCCCGGAGAATATGTTAGCAGACACTCACAATTCTGAAAAGCCCCACTTTATAAGAGTTTAGAGATTCTTGTTGTCTTAATCACTTGTTTCTGAAACTCATTTCACCCCAGAATCCCTTCTATCAACACCTATGTATGTACATCCTAATAAGAACTTTATTCTGGAAATGCTGCCCTGGTATACCTGATATTCTGAGGCCTGGAAGAGATAAACACACCTCCACACCTTACTTCTTATAAGCCACCAATTCAAAAGAATAATCCTTTCGAAGTAACGACATTTTTCAAAGGTTCAATGTATCAACCCATCAAACACACAGATGGTTCCATAGAACCTGTGTTTTAGGTTTTCCTAATGGTTATGCCACTTACTACAGAGGATAGTATCTGGCCTATTAAGGCTAAATTCCTTCAAAACTTAGGCTGATAAGAGAACTCAAAATAGTGAATAAAAGTTAAGAGAACTCAGAATAGTGAATAAAAGTGATTAAAATATTAAGGTGATTTACCTGATCATCTTCAGAAAGTTCAGTTATTCGTTTCACATCACATTTGTTTGCTACAATTATAAGAGGCTAGAAAGCAAAAAACAAAAAACAAAAAATTATCTCTTTCATATTGAGGAATACTATAATCCCCCACCTGTAAAATATTAAAATGGAAAATTTTAGAAATAAACAATTCATAATTTTATACTGTACCCCATTCTGAGTAGTACAATGAAATCTTGTACCACCCGGCTCCATCCCACCCAGGATGTAAATCATCCCTTTGACCAGTGTCTTCATTCTGTGTATGCTACCAACCAGTCAGTAACTTTTTGTAATCTCAGTTATCAGATCAACTATTGTGGCATCATGGTGCTTTTGTTCAAATAGCACACACTGTTCAGTACTATCTGTGATCTTAGGCATTGCGGGGGGGTCGGGGGAGGGCATCTTGCAATATATTCCCCACAGATAAGGCAGAAGTACTGTGTAAATTAAAATGTGATTGTAAATACCTTATTGATAAAGAGAGGTCTGATATTCTGGAAAAGTTCTAATTGCTCTTTCAGCCCGTGTCCACACTGTTCAGACAAGTCCATCACATACAGAACCGCAGCTCGAAGGTGCGCCAGGGCCGTGATAGCCTGCATTTCGATGGTGTTCCGATCCTCCAAAGGATGATCCAAAATCCCTGGAGTATCTACAACCTAATAACCAGACTTTATTATTCCTACATACACTTACTCATAAACTTCTTGTCCAGTACAACCCAGAAGTCGTTTTCACATACCTAAACTAGACCTAACAAAACAAGTAAATGATGACATAAGGCAATAAGAAAAAAACACATTCTTAATACATTAAAACAAAAGAAGTGGGGGAGACCTTGCAGAGCTAAAGAGCTAACCAAATACCTTGAGAGAAACTACTCCTTTTCATTAATGACATAACGTAAAAACTGGAATAACTAGCAAACTCCCCCAGGTTGTAAGAATTATTTTGTTATTTATAAAGTCAAATTCATTTGTGGAAATAAATTGTTTCATGTTTTTAAACAGCTGATGCCATTTCTAGTGGCAGAGTTAGGAATGATACAAAGAGAATTTCATTTCATTGGCAGCAATCACTAATGAAATGAAGCCGGGTGTGATGGTGCACACATATAATCCCAGCAGCTCAGAAGGCTAAGGCAGGAGGACCCCAAGTTCAAAGCCAGCCTCAGCAACTCAGTGAGACCCTGTCTCTAAATAAAATACAAAAAGGTTTGGGGATGTGGCTCAGTGGATTAGGCATCCCTGGGTTCAATCCCTGGTACCAAATAATAATAATGAAATAAAATCACTAATGCGGAAACACACACTGGCAGCTGGTTGCCTCCTCTGAATTATATATAAAATATGAACTGCCCTAATACATCCCCATTTTTCATGACATCAGAAAAATCTATCTTTCCTAATCCTCAGAATCCTCTCTACAGGACAGTGCTCATACAGGAGATAAATAAATAAGTGCACTATGGAATACAGACAAACACTGTAGTTCTTTAGGAACATCAACCCAAAACATTAATCCAAAAACGAAAAGGTCTGTTGTATATGTACAGATAAGACGCTTACCTGCCAACGCAGATACTTATAATCCATGTGCCCAACAAACAGAGACTTGGTGGTAAATGCATAGGGCTGAACATCCACATCTGCTCTCGTCACCTTGAAAAAAAAAAATGAAAACTTCCACAATCACAAAGTTCCATAACTCATTTCTTCTCAAATAATGTAAGCACAATACCTATACATTATTAAGACTGATTTTTAGTAGGGAAAAACCCAGAAAAACTTCACATGATTAAACTGCATAGGTCAAGAGCTATTAACTTTGGTAAATGCACTGATTCCTCATCCCTCACACCACTGGACCTGTCTCAGGAGGCAAAGAAGGCCCAGCCTAGGAGGAAAACACCTCCTCTCACTCTCCCTGTACCTGTACCACCCAAGAGTGCTTTCTGTTGACAGAAACTCTCTATGCCTGCACTTTCCAAATGGAGCCCCACCAGCAGTGTGGTACTAATGAACAATTAATATATGGTGCCTGTGACTGAGAAACTGAATTTTTCATTTTAATTAGTTTATACAATTTAAAAGAGCCAGATGTAGCTAGCAGATGCCACACTAGCCCCCAGAGTCCTGGCTGGTCATAGAAAGGTTCAGCGCATGCTGACAAGCATTCGACACTTCAACCAAGATCATGGAGAGCTTTGCTTGTTATCATGCCAGGGCAACTTGTCAAAATAAAACCACTGATCTGCTTCAGAGCAAAAAATTATTCTTGGTACCATGTAAGCCCTAATATTTTAGCAATTTTTTTTGATACCTCAACGGTTGCTAGTTTTAAACTAACATTTTAAATGCTGTTTCCATTCCTTTTAGGTTCCTCAAGATCAGCTAAATTGTTCTGAAGTACCAAATTACTCAATTACTTAAATATTACACTTGGATCTTAATAAATTCACTCAGGTAGAGAAACACTCAACAACTGACCACTACAATGGACCTCATAGTTTATATAAAAGATGACACTAATTGTCAAAGTGACAAACCACCAACAGAGTAGCTGCAGACTAGGAGAGTCCAGCTCAGTGTCACCTGCCACAGATAGTCTTCCGGCACAACCATTCCTAGGATAAGCTGATAAAACACTCAAATTTCTAAAATTCCTCAGAAATTGTGAGGCACATACAAGAATTTAAAATAATGTTTTGTTTTGTTGTAATAGCAATATAAGTATAGGTTCAGACAACAAATTAAACTTCCCTGAGGGGAACCTGGTATCAGGACCTCCTGAAGACTAGGGTAGTATTCACTAAAGCACTAACCGGTCACCCAGAAACATTACCATGAGCATCCTAAATTCCACCAAGTGAGAATACAGTATCACTTCGTCCTAGTATAGTCAAATAATCTGCTTTATAATAAAAAAACACACCTACCTTATTAATGAAACTGGATTTCCCAACATTTGGGTACCCACACAAAAGCAGAGTCCTTGTATTTGGGTCAATGGTTGGCAAGCGGGATAAATGCTGACGCACTATGAAAAGTTTAATTTGAAAGATTAAGAGACCCAAAATTTAAGATTTGCTTGAAATATTCTTTTCAATTTAGCTACACTACAAGCTCATAGTTACATTAATCTCAATTTTTTTTTTTTTAAAGAGTGAGAGAGGAGAGAGAATTTTTATTATTTATTTTTTAGTTCTCGGCGGACACAACATTTTTGTTGGTATGTGGTGCTAAGGATCGAACCCGGGACGCACGCATGCCAGGCGAGCGCGCTACCGCTTGAGCCACATCCCAGCCCTAATCTCACTCAATTTTTATTACCCAAACATGATGGAGAAAATATAAGTGAATGAACAAAAGGAAAAATTGCAGAGTAACAGCATATATGTGCATATACAATAGTATTTCCCAAATGTAGATGAATCAAAAATTTCTAGGCCTACCAACCTGCTATTTTGATTCAATAAGTCAAAGGTGAGGAGGCCAAAAACACAACTGGAGAAGCGTCCAGATGATTTTTGTTAAGTGAGGTTACTGGGACAGCAGCATGTTTGGAAGCACACACACTGTAACCTCCTGGCTATCCCATGAACTACTTCCATTTAATTGCCTCATCTGCAATACCACACACTTGAGTGGCACCCGCTAGGGTATCCTGCAGAGCCAAAAGTCATGTAGGAAAAAATTTTCAAAGTACTCAAGTATCATAAAACTGGTCAAAAATGATATAGAAAATGCAATGGAAAGGAGAACAAAACCAGAAAAGTCAAAATGACTGTAGTGTAAAAACACATGTATGGGAGGTAGTTACTCTTTCGACAAAATTTTTCCAAAATTCAGAAACTGTTCTGTTAAATAAAAGCATTTTTAAAGATAAAATTGTCAATAATAAACAAAACTGTTACTTTTCTTTCATATATTCTTCAGTATTTTCCTAAGATTCATGCCTATGTCTTACCTATTCAGTATTAAAAACATGTATTTTTGTTTAATAGTAATTATAGTTTGTAGACATTATAATTACTATGCACTTTTTCAATAATAACTAGCCTACTAGAATTTCTTAGATTATGCTAAAAAAAAAAATCATTTGATCCCATCATCTCTAAAACGAACACCTTAAGAATAAGTCCTCAACAAGTATCAATCACCTCAACAAAACACATTAAAAAACATTTGTGGGCTGAGGCTGTAGCTCAGTGGTAGCACACTTGCCTGGCATGTGAGGCACTGGGTTCAATTCTCAGTACCATATATAAATAAATAAAATAAAGGACTATTAACAACTAAAAAATATATGTATGTTTTGCACCAAAAAAAATTTTTTAAAGAAAAAAAATGTATATTTTAAAAGGGGGGGAGGGGCTGGGGTTGTGGCTCAGCAATAGAGCGCTCGCAAGGCCCTGGGCTCAATCCTCAGCACCACATAAAAATAAATAAAATAAAGGTATTGTGTCCAACCACAACTAAAAAATAAACATTAAAAAAAACTGTGCTCATGTAAAACAAGTACCTTGTTCCAGATATTCCAAACTTTGCCTCTGCCGCTTGATAATGGTGCACATTCGCCCAAGGGCAGCACGCTTCAGCTGCTTACAGCGGTAGAGAGAATCGCCGTACTTCATAAGCCGTACATAATCTTTAGCAACACTTTAAAAATAAAAAATATGTAAGCCTGTTTCTATCACTTTTGACAATAACTTAAAAGACACTATTTTAAGAAAATACCTTACTTGTCCACTAAATTTTTGGCAATATTAATCTGTCCTAGAGCCAACTTGTAATGATCCTTGTCATACAGAATATTCATCAAATCAGCATAAAATGGATGGATATCCTAAAACAAACAAACAAAAAAGACCAGTTGTGTTGGTTCAATAGTTTCACATCCTTACATTTAAACAACACGGTGAAGAATAATTTCCTTTTCCTCTCTATTTAAACCCAAAGCTTCTCTCCAGACCCCTCTCCTAGCCAATGACCCTTTCAATTTAGTCTTCTAAGAGCAGAAGAAGCTGGGCATGGTGATGTGTGCCTGTACTCCCAGATACTTGGAGGGTTAAGGCAGGAAGATTATAAGTTTAAGGCCAACTTAGTGAGACCCTATCTCAAAAGTCTGAGGATATATAGCTCAGTGGTAGAGTGTTCACCTAGCATGTGTGAGGAGATAGGGGAATGTTCCATTCCCAGTGCCAAGAAGGGGGAAAAAAATGGAAGCAGAAGCAATCAGAAGAGAGGCAGCATCTACACCCTAACCTTCCTTCTAGCCAAGGACAGCCCTCCCCATATGCACCAGATCCTACCCTCTCCTGCTACTCAGGAACTTAAGCTCCAGAAATTCTTCCCTCCACCTGACTATTTACTGGTCAGGTGTGCTGCTAGCTGCCAAATTTTTTTTTTTTTTTTGGGGGGGTGGAGGGCGTGCAGGGATTGAATGCAAGAGCACTTGACCACTGAGCCATATTCCCAGCCCTATTTTGTATTTTAAATAGAGGCAGGGTCTCACTGAGTTGCCTTAGCACCTCGCTTTTGGTGAGGCTGGTTTTGAACTCAAGAACCTCCTATCTCAGCCTCCTGAGCAGTTAGGACCATATCTTTTAAAAAACTAAAAATTCCTCAATCCCATAATCCTTCTGCTTCTTGGTCCATTTTGTTGTTCCCTTCTTGGCAAATGCCTGAATGGGGTGCTCAGAAAGCACCCTTGGGTTCAACTCATGAGGCTGAGGAAGAGGATACCAAGTTCGAGGCTTAGTGAGACCCTGTCTCAAAATTAAAAAATATAAAAGGACTAGGGATGTACCTCAGTGGTAAAGCGCCTCTGAGTTCAATCCCCAGTACGTACATATAAATAAATAAATCTGTTTCTACATGGCTTTGGCATTTCTACTCAGATATCTCACACACATCTCAAGATAGCATGTACAGATTGGACCTGCTCCTCTTAGCCTTCCTCAGTGTGCTGAACAGCAAGACTTGTCATCCAAGGTGGAGAACCCTGAAGTCTTCCCATTTCTTTCTCTCAACACTGTATCTAATCTATGAGCATATCCTTTTAGTTCTGCTTCTGAAAAATCCTGAAGCTAATCACTTCTCAACACCTTTCCACTATCCCAATTATCTAAGTTGCCATGATTTTTAAATCACACATCCTAATCACTGCACTGACCTCCTAATGGTCCCTGATCCCCTACAGGCTAGGTATCCCCAAAACCCTCCAAATTCTTCTTTAAGGATAGAATTCGAAGACCTTCTCACACTGCCAGGCCCCTCCCTTTCCTGTTCCAGTTCTCCCTCACAAACCCTGCCCCACCCCCTGGGTCTCCTCCACTTCACAGCCTTTGCATTTGTTGTTTCTTGACCTACAGAGCTCACTCACTTCTGGTGACTGTTCCACCTCCCTGCAGACACTTCTTACTCCCCTGACCTGGCTACATTTCTTTTATCTGACATACTATGTACCTTTGGTTTACCACTCTTTCACCCACTGAAATGAAGACAGGGACTTTATTACTGCTGTATTCCTAGTGCTCAGAACCATACCTGACACAGTAAGTGTCCAATGAGTGACTGACTATAGTCAATTATCTGAGAACAATTTCAGAGTAGAGAGTTAGACTGTTACTAGGTAGCAGAAATACAATGTTCATGTAGTTGAACTCTTCCATCTCTAATGTATAAAAAAAAAAGTGAAGAGGAAGAAAAGATAAGAATTGTTACAAAGAATCAAATGAATTCGATGGTAATTACATTAGAATAAAAATAAATTGTTTGCTAAATCAGGTGCTTCTTAATATCAAGTTAGATTAGAATAATCTTTCTTTTTTTTTTGGATACTGGGGATTGAACCCAAGGACACTTAACCACTGAGCCACATCCCCAATTTTATTTAGAGATAGGGTCTCACTGAGTTGCTTTTAGGGCCTTGTAAGTTGCTGAGTCTGGATTTGAATTCTCGATCCTCCTGCCTCAGCCTCCCAGACTGCTGGGATTACAGGCAAGTGCCACTATGCCTGGTAATACTCTCATTTTTTTTCTTCAAATTTTTTGTAGTTGTAGATGGACAGCATGCCTTTATTTTATTTGTTTTTATGTGGTGCTGAGGATCGAACCCATGCCTCACATGTGCTAGGCAAGCACTCTGCCTGCTGAGCTATAGCCCCAGCCTCAATATCATTCTTAATCTCTTTTTTTCATCCTTGGGTAATCTCCAGTACTTGACCTCCCCCAATAAATCATTCACTCATTCAATATCCACTGAGCACCTGTGTCAAGTTCTAGAGAGAGAAAGTAAGTGCCTGTCTTTTACAGAAATTTTTTACTTTGTATTTTAAACACTTTTGTATATTTAGAAAATGTCATTATCATTTTTTTAAATATGAAAGAAAAAAATTTCACATAAACCCACCTTTTGTCTCTGTCTCACCTATATTCCAGGACCACTTTACAGCAATGACCAATTTAGGCTTTAAGACTATTCTGATACCCAGATCCTTCACAACCTCAAATAACCTTGCAACTCTGTGATTCTACACAGCCACTCACAAATTTTGCTATTAAGTTCTGTCAAGCAGTTTCTACTCATATTTCTATAGCTAAGTATAGAAATATACTTAGTAAACTGCAGTATGCTGAGGAGTAAGGCAATCACTCAGCTTCTTTAGCTTAATGCAGGAATCACAACTCCCTCTGCCATCTCTTCTTGATAGTGAAGAAAATTATCAGTGCTGAACTGACCATCATCCGCTGATAAAGTAACAAGATCACAGTGGTGGACCTCAGCCCATTAACCTTCATCGAGCCAAGAGGAAAAAGCCCCAGCCAGAGGGAGGAGACAAAGCCCAGACATGCCAGTGTGTCCTAGTGAGCCCTTCAGAGAATCCTGAGCTTTAGAGTTTATAACCACAGCTTTCATCTAGTTTGGGTTGGTCCCTGCAAGCCTACAGGTTTCAAAGAAAGTCAGGGAAGATAGCTTTGGGCCTCACTGGATGGAGGAAAAACACTAAAAATAAAAAACAAAACAAAAAACAGATCCTGTTCCCAGCTTTAATGCTAGCATATCAATTATTTTTTGTTTCTTTTTCTGTCAAATGACTATATCAAACTGGCTAAATGGTGATTCTCTGAAGGCCCACATTTATATGACCATACACAACTCCTAGAATCACTTACATCCAATTTGGGAAAATCAGTTACAATCTGTGAGAGTCTGTCATGGTAATTCTGCTGAGTAAATTTGACTTTTCTCATATAAAAATGTCTAATGCGATGAATTTGGTAATGTTTATGAATCACTGTTGGAGTCTTTCGTTGAGTCTTCGATAATGTCAGGTCGATAAAGTCCTGCAATCAAAGAAAATAAAGACACAATTCAACATCTACCTTTCATCCACTTGTTCGAAATCTTCTTAAAACACTAATACCTAACTGTACTACATATTTTAAATTACAAGTATTTTTTCTAACTAAATTTTTAATATACAACTTTGTTCATCCGTATGGTTCCTGGCCCTTAAGGAACACTGAATAACTGCTGAAATAAATTTTGCCCCATACCTAAAAATATTTGAAACTATAGTCAGACAATTAAAACATAAATCTGCAAAACAAAGAAAAAAAATCTTGCAATTTCCATATGCATGGCTTTGACTTTTAAAAGTACCTAAAATAGTGGGTAAATTAAACCTACTGTTTGTAATTTCCCATAAGCACGTAAGTGACCATTAGAGGATATAAAAAAATGTTTGCAATGCATCCCCCAGTGCAACTAGCTTCTGTTTCTCTTTAATAAGGAATCTATCCCCCTACTTCTTCAATCATATATACAGCCATAAAAAAAACTACTTGATTTCTCCTCAACACTTTCATTAATTCAACAACACGGATCATTTTTTATCCTGGAATGACAGAAATACTTAAGTACTGAAGATAAAATAATGAACAAGACATTGATCCTTCCTTCTAGGAACTCAGGATCCAGTGACAGAGAAAACAGTGATCGAAATACAGTCTTTCAATTTTATGAAAGGCACGAATGTTCACATCTTTTGTTACTACACATGGGATCTCTATTCTTCTCCCCAAAAGAACCCATAAAGGGTTAGTTCAAAAGGCATTAACTACATGAAGTTTCCCAACTCTCCGATTGTATGTGTTCAGTACATATGCATTTTTTTAGCAAAGTATTTTCTACCTTCAGCTGGTTAATCCAGATGTGGAACCCACAGAAAACCAAGAAGCCAACTGTATATACTATATATTTCTTTGTTATAACAATTCTGTTATTTCTAGTGTGGTTATAAGTGCTTCTTTTACACCTCTAGATAACTTCCACAATGATATCTTATGTATTTTGTACCCACAATCCCTGGCACAAACATCACTCACTCAATAGATTCTACAATGAACTGTGTCCCCATACTTTCCTACTGTGATTCCTTTTTCACTTCCAATCATCAAAGGAAAATTGCTGTCATCTTTTAGACATAAGCAAATTTATCTGTTCTCTAGAAATACAGATATCACTCAAGACAATAGAAGATAGAAATTGTATTAATATATTTTAAAGTTCTCCATGAGTCTTTATATGAACAAAGTTCATATTATCTGAAGAGCTGTATTTCAGATAAAACTCTGCAAATTACTTAAACTTGACAGATGGATGAGAAAATATCATAAGAGCCAAAAAATACAAACAAAACATGACTCCTACAAACGATTTTTTTTTCCAGATAGTACAATCTAGAGAGAGCTGTACCAGAATGATTATAGGGAAGAGGTAAAAATGAACTAATTCGGGCTGGGGTTGTGGCTCAGTGGTACAGTGCTTGCTCAGCGCGTGTGAGGCACTGGGTTCGACCCTCAGCAACACATAAAAATAAAGTCATCCTGTCCATCTACAAAAAAAAAAAATTTAATGACTACTAATATTATGCTAGGAACGTAAAATACTAGCTTTTGGAGAAGCTTTCCAAGGCAATCTCATTCCACCTTTGGCGCTTGAATAAAAGGAAGAACACTGTCTATATTCACAGTGCACCACGTTCAACGAGAGCAACTCATCCTCTGCATTGGCTCTGTGAAGTGCCCCACGGATTGCCCGACAAACACGTGTTTCCTGATAAGCGCTTTCGCCATCACAACCTACACCGCAGGTCCACGGAAAAACCTGACTGAACATTCTCAATATTCAACCCTTTGGGGGCTGCCTCTTGCTACTCCCGAATAACGCTATAGAAACGTTTACCCTGCTGCGACTGAAACAACTGCGTTTCCCAAGTCCGACGGGAGGAGAAAAATCTAAAACTAAGAAGTCGTAAACAATGACAGCAATGAACCACGGCCTCCTGCGCGGGAGGCCCACGACTGGGACGTCTCCTCACCGCTCGCCACCACCCACCCTTTGGGCAGTCCCTCCGGGATCACCTGCTCTCGCAGGGACCCTGGTCTCCGGGGAACCCCTGGCCTGGGGGCGGAGGGCTCGGACTCAGGCAGTGAGGCCGCTGTCTGGGGGTCCCTGATGGCCAGAGGACGAGGCCTTCCTGGAAGCGAGGCCCAACACCGGGGGACGAGAGGGGACACCACGCCCCTCTCCCGGCCCCAGGGCTACAGACTTGGCCCTCCGCACAACCTATCCAAGGAAAAGGGCAAGAGATGGGGAGCCTCTCCCTCAGCGCCTACCTTGGCGGACGGCACCACCGTAATCTTCTTGAAGTTGTAGTGCGCCATGCTGGCGGCGGGTAGCACGAGGAGACTCCGCCAGATGGACCAGACTTCCGCTGTCAAGGGTGGGCGGGACTTCTGCCACCGGCTGCGCAATGCATTTCCGCCGCCGGCTAGGTAGTAGCGTCACTTCCGGAGTCTCCGCCGGGCGCCGCCCGAGTCCCCCACGGCACGCGTGCATCTCACAGCACCCCCTCGCGGCCCGGAGGTACGCCGCCGAGGGATGGGCGCCAGTTGAACTGGGGCGGCCGGGGGCAGCACCGTCGGGTTTGAGGGGTCAGGAAAGTTAGCTCCTTGCTTGGTAAGGAGGGCCTCAACCTGAGCCCCGCTTTGGGTGCCGCAGCCGTCGGGGCTGCCTGACTCGGTGGCGGGAAGCGGCGGCGCGTGGTGTCCTGCTGTCAGCGCGTGCTGCCCGGCCAGGTGCGCTGCAGAGGCCCTGCTCAGGCCCGGGCCAGGGGCCCCAAGTACCTAACCAGTACCCGGGGCCCGCCGGGGAATGGGCGCCTGCGGCCGACTGGCTCGCCGGCCTTCTTCCTGCCCTCTCCCTGCCTGTTCAGCTCGGCCACCTGTTTTCATCCGAGTCCTGGCGTGTTGCGTCTACTCCCGATGGAGACAGAACCCTCCACGTTCCTCTGACCCATCTGTTTGTGGCCTTTTCTCGGGCATCTGTTTCCCTTCTTTGCATCTCCTTCAAAGACTCCTCTATTCCTGTGCTTCTGTTATGCTGCTCTCCTCTAAGGTCTAACTCGGCCCTTGCTGACCACCGTCCGGACTGCCTCCCGCTAACGGTGGGTACTCCTCCAGCTCGTCCTCCACCCTAAGCTCTTCCTCTCCAGAATCTCTTTTTCTGAGCGGTTACCTTCTCAGATAGCCTCCACGCGGATGTCTCCAGGAAACGATTTTTCCAGCCTGATTCTGTCACAATTGCAGACTAATGTCTTCAATCAGTTGTGAAATTCCTACTTTTATGATTCCAAATATGTCAAAGTCAGCATATCTGAAAATCAAAACTCACTACCATATGCTTTTTATAAATAAACCCACCGTGCTGTTAGAGAGGGCAGCCCACAGGCCGACTCCCACTGAGACTACGGGTACGAGATTGGGCACAGAGCCAGGAGCTGGGCAGACCAAGGAACACCGGATAGTGGATAAGGCATGCAGGGGCAAAGGTGAGATCGGGAAATGGAAAGAACGGGCCAAGAACAGGGGAAGAGAGGAGAAGCTTGATACAGGGTGAGAAGCAATGGTGCACAGGAGAACCAAGGGGACAGTTGAGAGTCACGGGCCTCTTGAGGCCCATTGAGGAGAAAGTAGATAAGGAAGAAGCACTTGGACACTTACCATGGTAATTTCCATTTGTGGTAGGATGATTCCCAGGTAAGCCAGGGCTACATCCCTTAAACAGGGCTAATCCTGAATCAAGCACTGTACAAAGCAGTTGATCCCAGATTAACTCATTTAACTCCTACAACAGCCATATGAGGTGGGTGAAGAATCCAGGGCACCACAAGGCTGGTAACCAGCACATGGTTGTACAGCTAATGGGCACTAGAGTTGGGTTTGAACCTAAGCAGCTTACCTGCTTACCATACTGCTTCTTAATCAGTCATTCCCCCTCACTGCTGGACTCTTTGAACAAGTTCTCTTGTTCTTACATGATAATGTCTCTCATAAATTCCTGACATTTCAATTTGGAAAATCGTCTTGAATCACAGTTTTCTTATTTAACTATTCTGCTCTTTTTTTAAAAAAATTAATCCAGTGCCTTTTTTTTTTTGTAGTTGTAGATGGACAGAATGCCTTTATTTTATTTGTTTATTTTTAGATGGTGCTGAGGATCAACACAGTGCCTCATGCATGCAAGGCAAGCACTCTACCACTGAGCCACAACCCCAGCCCAGTATACTGCTCATTTTCGTGTCATCAGCAAGTTATATAAGCTTGCCTCGTATGTCTTTGTGGCATTTCTAAAGGAAGCCTCCAAGACCATTAAAATTCACTGACTCACTAATTAGAACAAATAAAAATAATGTTTAAAAAATTCACGGACTGGGGCTGGGGTTATGGCTCAGCGGTAGAGAGCTTGCCTAGCATGTGCAAGGCCCTGGCTTTGATCCTCAGCACCACATAAAAATGATAGTAATAAAAAAAGAATGGAGTCAAGATTTTAAAAAGAAAAACAATTCACTAACTACACTCATTTTCTAAATCACTGGACAGTCTTGTCCACCATTTCTCAGATTAGCAAAACTAATTACTCATTGTTTTTTTCCAGGTTCCCCATATTCCCTTGATCTTTTCCACTTTTCCTATAGCCTGCCCCTTTTTCTTTTATTCTGGTATTTAGATAAGACCAATCAATCCTTTAGCTCTTAACTCCAGGCAATAATTAAAAGATATCTTAGATTTGTGAGGTGCTTTAATGTTTACAAAGTGCTTTACTTTTGAGTATTTCAAAAATTCTCCCAACAGTCTTCTATGTGGTATTAAGATTAGATATTTGTCTCTTATCCAAAGTCACACAGCCTTAAGTGGCAAACAGGACTGGACCCAGCTAAGGCCCCATGTCTTTTCAGTTAAACACAAACATCTGTATAAATAGTAGGTACAGGGGACAGAAGTTTTTACATGATAACAATATAAGATACCAATATATGTGATTTTCTTGGTTTTATGCAGTACACTTGAAGACTACTTGTTCATATAGAAGAACTACCCCTTAAAAGAAAGTAACTAGATGGGCTGGGGATGGGGCTCAAGTGGTAGCGCGCTCGCCTGGCATGCGCGCGGCCCGGGTTCGATCCTCAGCATCACATACAAACAAAGATGTTGTGTCCACCGAAAACTAAAAAATAAATGTTAAAATTCTCTCTCTCTCTCTCTCTTAAAAAAAAAAAAAAGTAACCAGCTGGATGTGGTGGCCTACGCCTATAATTCCACTAAGCAACTCAGTGAATCACTGTCTCTAAATAAAATACAAAATAGGGCTGGAGATGTGACTCAGTGGTCGAGTGTCCTTGAGTTCAATCCCTGGTACCCCCCCCCAAAAAAATAATAAATAAAATAAAGTAACTGATGAAAAGAAAGTATATTAATATTCAAGTCAGAACATAAGTGTGAGAGGATTTTTATATGAATGAAAAATGAATACATATTGCTATTTTTTGCTATTTTCCTGAGAACTTGAAATTATCTTTCTGAACAACTTATTATTTTTAAATAGCCTGAGCTGTGGTGAAGAGTGAGAGGGCCTGACTTTTGGCTGCAGCTCCAGTTTGCAAGTGGTGTGAGCTAGAGCAGGTCACTTCACTCCTTAGAGCTCTGGTTTCCTCTTTCACAAAAGGCCCCTCTCCTAAGGGTTGTTTATGACAGCTGTGCAAGATAAGTATGCAAAGCACAAGGCACAAAAGGAGAGGCACTCATGTGATGACTCACTAATAAAATTTAACTCAAAAACTTTATTTGGGTCAAAGTTATTAAATGCCACATTTCTTATCAGGAATTCTTAGTTTCCACAGATGCCAAGAAAATAATTCCTTCATGTGCTTATGAAACCCAGGGAAAGCTGCATGAACCCTGTAGCTTCCCTTACTTTCAGTTACTTGCTTTTAGTTGACTTACAAAAAATCAGTAATCTTGGAGGTCACACAGCTGAGCAATATATCATTCATCTCCCACTAGCTTTGCTGTGGATAATACCTCTGATGTGTGGGTTATGATGATAACGGTTGCCTAGGTTACTTTTCAGGGACTTGAAGGCCACTTCTGTTGAAACCCTGACTCTGCACTTGGGCCTCTGCAAGTCTCCAGTGGGTGACTTTTTGATACCAGGAGGCCTAAAACTCTGCCAGAGGATCATGTAGTGTGGCCGTTTTCTGAACATACGTCCTGTGAAGAGTCAAATATTGATTGCACATGTGCTGACCAACAATTACTTCACCTTGAGTCATCTTCCCCCATGCCTTAAATTACCTTGCTTCTTTATCCCATGAATATCCTCCAACTCTGTCCTCTGTGAGGTGGATTTAAGACTTACCTTCTTGTGCTTAGTGCCTCATGATTAAACTCTCCTTTGCAAAACTGGTAATTTCAGTGATTAGCATACTCCCCTGCAGCAAATGGGTCGAGTTGAGTAAAATTTGGCTATGCAGAACCTGTATTATTTGTTTTTCAAGAAATAAGAATTAGCACATAAAACAAAGAGACATAAAACACCTTCTTATTGCATGTCTATCCGTGTGACTAGAAAAGAAGGAATGGGCGGGGCTGGGGATGTGGCTCAAGCGGTAGCTCGCTTGCCTGGCATGCGTGCGGCCCAGGTTCGATCCTCAGCACCACATACCAACAAAGATGTTGTGTCCGCCGAGAACTAAAAAATAAATATTAAAAAAAAAAATTTAAAAAAAAAAAAGAAAAGAAGAAAAGAAGGAATGGGAAACAAGACCATTTATGAGGAGCTAACTTCTATCAAGTTGTCAGCCGCAGAGGATGCCTGTGAATGCACAAACATCAAACTCTTCATGGGCCAGAGATATAACCCAATGGTGGGATACCAAGCATCTTACATCACCTGCGTATTAAGGAGAATCACCATTCCTCCCTATCAGCTCGTGATTTCTCTCTCCGCCTGTGACTTCCTGAGGCAGGTGTGTTTGTGTCTCTGATTACTGAGAACAGGACAGGTTTCACTATGAACACTGCTGGTTCCCTTCTCTGGAGAACCAAGCTATCAAGGTCCTTTGTTTGAGAAGTGTTGAAAGCCACCTTCAGCAGAAGTCCAATTCCCACAGCTGTGTCACACCATGGAGATGTGGAGGTAGCAGAACTCAGAGAGGTGACTTGTGATGGGGGAAGGCTCAGCTATACTCAGCTATACCCTCAAGGGGTGTTGCCAGGCATCTGCCTACCAAGCACTCCCTGGTAAAAAGTCTTGTTTTTCAGAGCTTATTTTGTGGGATTGGTCTCCTCTGTTTTACTTTCTTGTTGCTGTAATTCTGATTGATGAAAAGTACATCTTGCAGTAGACTCTGTGCCAGGGAAATGGGACTAAACTTCCTGCCTAAAAGGAACCTTTGTGGAAGGATTAGCCATAGGTAGCTGTGCTGTCGTGGAAAATGTTAGGAGTGCTCCATGGAGTCTGTAGGCCATTTCCCTGATTCTGGCCACTCGTTCAGCACAAAGCACATGCTGCTCTGAAATATCTAGATGTTCCCCCAGGTATATCAAATTTCTAAAAGAAGGAGCCGACTCTTCAAGGGCAGGGACTGTGTCTCTTCTGCTGTACCTCACAGCAAGCACCATTGCCCTGAGCACTCCTGGTGACTGTGGGCCTCCACTGATTGACAGCTAGATTGAGTGAATTCCTAGTGCAGCCAGGTCTAGAACACTCAGAATCTGAGTGCTCCTCAGTCCTCTTACAGAACTCACAGTGCTGTCACAGCAGCCATGCAAAGCCCTAAATTAGGTCAGAAAAATCAGACCACAGAGAGAAAAACACCAGCCCTCCAAACTAAGCACAGCCAGGGACCACTCCCAGGAAGGTGCCTCAGGCCTGGGGCTCCTTGGATTCTGGTCCCCAGAAGTGATGAGAGAGGCTGAGGGCCTGGGGTTTGGAGGCTGCACACTTGAGATCTGTGAGACAGTGTCTACATGGATGAGTCTTCACTCAGTAAGCCAACTGCCAGTCCTGCAATGTGAAGACACACTGCAGCTGAAGGGCCCTGGAGGAAGGCAGGACGACACCTCACTAACACCCATCGGTGTTGCTTCTGACTCTTGACCTGTGGCCCCCTGGCATAAATTGATGATGCCTCAAGTCCTGGATGCAGGGTCAGGGGAGCCCACGCAATGCAGATCTGCCATGTGCAAATGTCTATCTGTGTCAAAGTGATTGGTACCAAGAGAACTCACTGAAGGATGCAGAGGTCAAGGGTTTCCTCATCTCCAATCTCCTTTGATACTGAAAACTCAAGGCAAGGAAATTTCATCAGAGTGGCATTACTTAGCAAGTGGATTTTATTCATAACAACACTAGATTTATAGTGTCTGTCAACCCAATTCTGAGAGACTTGTGGAATCTTAAGTGTAGCAACAGAACAGGTTTGAATTCAAAAGTCACAGGAAGTACCCTCATTTGTAGAAGGCAGTTCTACATTAGGATACATTAGGACCACCCTCAAAAGTAGCAACCAAACATTCTTTTCAGATTTATATAATGATTTAATAATGTGGGCTCCATGTTTGGACTCCACGTGACCCCAGACAAATTTTTCATCCCACTAAACCTCTATTTCTTCACCTGTAATGCCTACAGAATAATGCTGGTGTGGCGGGAAACTAAGAAAGGTAAAGTGTTTGTCACATGCCTGGTAAATGTGCAAAAGATTACTTTTATTTATATATTATCATGTATTATCTATGTTCCTATAAAGTACTTAGTTACAATAATATCTCCTAAATTTCCGTTTGCACATTAAATTCTCATTGAACCTCTTTAATTGCAACACAGGGAAATCTTTCTACATGCCAGATACTACTTGGTGTCTCACAATAGCTCAGCGAGGGAGGAATGGTCGTCCCTGTTCTGCAGGTTAGAACGCTGACTTTGGAGAGGCTGAGTGGCGTGCTCAACACCATTCTAGGGACTGACTGATGCCAGGCCACTGAACTCCAAAGCTGCTCTTTCTGTTTTGCTGTTTTCAAGGAGTCACTTTGTTCTTGACCTTTGATGTTATTAATTTTTGGTATTCAAATGGCAGTGCATGGTAGATTACATGTGGAGTCATATCTGTAAATAATTTGTAAATAGGTGTTTGGCTAAAGCACCATATGTATACATAGGCAGAGTTTCTTTTGTGTAAATGCTCTGTTTTCGTTCTTACATTATACTCAGGTGGGACCATTGCTTCCTGTGTTGATGAACTTCTGCCCTTGCTCATGCCAGCAGTTGTTGATAAGAGGTGTTTCTATTTGTTAATTATAGCGCCAACATATGAATCCCTCTATTATACTAACACATTGATGCCATTCTTTCCATTTTGCAATAACCTAAAGGACCTTTAAGTTTACTAAATATCTTGCAACCTCTTTCTTAGAGAAGATTTGTGATAATAAAAGGCTTGGAATCTGTGTCTTCATGTTTGATTGATTGATTTCTAAATGATTCCTAACTTCTATAGGCAGAGTTTCTTTAGATTAGCATTCTGCACCATCCCCAAAAGAAACTCAAGATAAGAAAAGACAGGTTTCATGTTGCAACAGATGTTGGAATTGTTGGTATTTATGGAAGCTGGGTAAGCAGCTAGTTGTGCTGTCTATCCCTCAGGGTAAAGCCTGGAACAAATGACTTGATGATGTGATAATATCAATTTAAAATAATTTAAAAATTGATTATGAAGGTCTGAGGAAAGCATGATATTCCAGAAATTTCAGTTTCCCAAGGATAGAAGGTTTAAAGTTCTAATCCCAACCCTGCCACCAACTTTTAGATTACTAGTAAGCTAAGGGCCTTCACTTCAATTGCTTTTGAATTTAAAAAATTCAAAAATTGTGTAAGATAAAAAATAAATATCCACAAATGGTGTGACTCTACTTTGAGTACAACCAGAAAAATGAAAAATTATGCTCAATATGTGTACTATGAATTGATAGCATTCTGCTATCATGTATAACAAATTAGAATAAATAAATAAATTTAAAATTTAA
Organism: Urocitellus parryii; assembly: GCF_045843805.1. NCBI lineage: Eukaryota > Metazoa > Chordata > Mammalia > Rodentia > Sciuridae > Urocitellus > Urocitellus parryii. Next base: position 79,227,277 of record NC_135539.1, read on the forward strand.
AAAATAATATCAAAATACTTTTTTCAACTATAAAATTAGAACATATAACCTTTATATTAAGGGATAGCCAACAAACCCTTTGATTATTCATTATTGCAGGTTCACAACCATACTGGCTAATAAAGATACAAATCTTCTTTACAAATGTTCACTCATTGAAAAACTTCAGAAACATATCAGTTCACTCATTGAAAAAACTTCAGAAACACATCAGTATCTCTGAAAAGTGACAAAATTTCCAAACTGTTAAGCAAACACAGTGAGAGAACACTAGTGAATAATTCCTATGTGGCGTTTTAGAATATCCTATTTCCTTTTTTCTTATGTCCATCTCTATTGATGTAAGTCTTCAATGCTCACTTTCCATTGGGACTCATTCAAATCAGCTTTGATTTATTTTAATGTTTTTCTCATGTTCAAAATTTTGGTGGCAGAGCCCATGCCAATATCAGTAAAAATAGTTGAAACATATTCAAAATGGAAAAGAACTGGAATGAGTAATAGGTGGAGAAAGTGGAATTGTACAGAATTTTAATAATTTTAAACTGTAAATCTAGAAAACTGACATATAACACTTGATGATTTGATATATTTAGGCAAAGATAAATTGCTACCTGCTATCCTTGGCTGTCTCAGATGGTGCTTCCAGTATTTCAGCCTCCACAATGTGCTCTTTTTCTCCCTTTTGACCCAAATTTCCATGAGCAAATATAATGGAGTCTAAATTATTTTTTTAAATAAAATATAAAAAGTTATAGGTTGAAAAAGTAGAAGACCTAGAGTAGTTTTGACTAGCACACATGCTAGGTGCAGGTTTACCATTGGGTTAAGAGATGTAGGCAATTTCACCTCTTTCCTGTGCCACACAATAGCAAATTTTAAAATGAAGAAGTTCCATTACTTTCACAGGGCCAGCTAGAAACCCAGATCAGTCTCATGCTGAATACAATCGAAGGTGCCAAAAATATTTTTAAACACTCTCCAAAACTATCCAAAGATTATTTAGGAAGGAATTTTTGGTGGACACACAGAGGGAAAACCATATGAAGAACACAGGCACAGACAGAGACAGCCCTGGGGCTCGAGTGACAGGAACAAAACCTAAGGAATGCGAAGGATTATAGGTGGACATGAGAAACTGAAAAAAGCAGAAGGGACTGTCCTCTGGAGCCCTTGGAGAGCTGGCCCTTGATTTTAGATGCCTAGCCTAGGTGTGGACGGTGGGAATCTGCTGCTCGTGCCATCAAGCGTTTGGTACTTTGTTATGGAAGCCACAGGAACCTGATGTACAAACACATGGAAGTCTCAGGAATCATTTTAGCTTTGTTCTCAAATAGTCGCTACTGTTTATCACGGCAGTACACCAATACCATCTGTCATCAGTTAATGAACAAATCACAAATAGGAAGTCCAAGTAAGATGGGCCATGCTTTAAGAGTAACTGTCATACTTAAAAAATAGTTACTCAAAGAGTAATAACACAAACAAAAGCATGGCCTACACACAGGATGACATTAGGTCTTCTTTAAATATGCTGAAAGACATTAGGGTAATTTCCCAGGATTAACAAGGAACATAATGAGATGCCACTCATTATCATTGATCATTTGACACCCACTGGCAGCTGTTGTGAACAAAGCTGTATTGTATGAAATACCTTAGTGGAATATAACAGTACTTCACACCCTATCTTCCTCTTAACCAGGGAGACAGGAATGGAACAGGTAACAATTTAAACCAATACCATATATATTTATAAATAACCAAAGCTCAAGTATGCCCTCCTCTCCTTACTCTGCTTTTCTCCCTCCTGAACCTCCTTCTTGCCTTGATCTACTGTACCCTCCTGAAGCCATCCCCTCCCTCTAGCACGATGTGCACACACTTCTCTCTTCTTGCTGCCTAATCAATCAGACAACACAGCTCCACGATAGTTCCCTGGAGCTGTGCCAACGTTCCACTGCTCAGAGGTGCATTTCTTTCTTTCTTTTTTTTTTCCCCCAGAAGACTTAAGTTTATTTTATTTATTTATTTTTTACTTATATATGACAACGGAATGAATTACAATTCTTACTACACATATACAGCACATTTTTTCATATCTCTGGTTGTATACAAAGTGTATTCACACCAATTCGTGTGTTCATACATGTACTTTGGATAATAATGATCATCATGTTCCACCATCATTTCTAACCCCATGCCCCCTCCCTTCCCCTCCAACCCCTCTGCCCTATCTAGAGTTCATCTATTCCTATACACAATGGAATATTACTCAGCAATAAAAGAGAATAAAATCATGGCATTTGCAGGTAAATGGATAGAGTTAGAGAAGATAATGCTAAGTGAAGTTATCCAATCCCAAATAACCAAATGCCTAATGTTTTCTTTGATATCAGAGGTGCATTTCACACCCTAGTCCAGCAGAATATTCGTGTGTGGTGTCCTGAGAACTTTGCCAATTTTGATTTAATTGCTTATGGGAAAGCACATTTTTAAGTCCCCAAAAATCAACTGAAAATTAACTTTTAAAGCTGTTATAACACAAGCCCATGAGAACTGCTCAGATTAGAAACATAGATCAGTGGTTTTCAAGCTCCATATTATGGGCATATAATTGTCCTTGTGAGACTTGTTATAAGCCATTTGTTACAAATTACAAAGTTACCAAGTTTGTCAACACATTCATTTTTCTTTTTTAATGAAGTAGCACAGACTGAAGACTCCCTATAAGGCCATTCAAGGAGATCTCTTGACTAGAAGAAAAAGGGCAGTGCTCCAAGAATTACTATACCCCATACCTAGTTAATTTAGGCTGAAAAATGTATTTTTTTCTCCAGTGCCAGGGATTGAACCCAGGGTCTTGTGCTTGCTGGGCAACACTCTACAACTACACTATACCCCTAGCCTTTAAAAAAATATATTTTAAGACAGTCTCTCACTAAATTATCCAGGCTGGCATCAAACTTGTAATCTTTCTGCCTCAACCTCCTGAGTAGCTGGGATTATAGGCATGGACTGCCACACCTGTCTACAAAACAGCATTTCTGTACACTCCCAGAAGTATGTAAATATACAGCACTTATGAATATAATCATCTCATGCATAGCAGCAAGAGAATGTTGAGAAAGGCTGGTATAGGCAATCTGTCCAGCTGACAGGTAGGGAAGACTGACAGGGGCTGTTGGAATCAAGAAGGCTTCATAGAGATGGGAGGGGAGGGAAGGGGAAGGGGAGAAAGGAAGGACACCAGAATAAAATAGACATTATTATTGCTGTATGTATATACGTGACTGCATGACCAATGTGATTCTGCAATCTGTACACTCAGAAAAATGAGAAATTATACCCCATCTGATTCAAATGTATGATATGTCAAGATCATTGTACTGTCATGTGTATCTAATTAAAACAAATAAAAACAAAACAAAATTTAAAAAGAAGGCTTCATAGAGAAGGCAGGATTCCATGGGCATCTTGCAATATGGTTACAATTCCAATAGGCAGAAAGGGGGCATACCGAATAAGGGGAATTGTTGTTCAATAAGAATGACAAGTCATAGGATGAGGAGTGTTAGGAAAACTGACTGGGGCCAATGGATGGTTGGGTTCCTTAAAGGTTTGTTTGTTTTTGTTTTGTTTTGTTTTGTTTTCACTTTGTCAATGGGTAAAGCATTTTGATGCCCATGAGGCAGATAAGATGATCCCTTCGATGTCTTGGTTGTTTTTTGATACTGCATACAAAACATATCAGAAAAACAACAGTCCACATGTACTGAGCCCTGACCAGCAGGAAGTTCCTGTGTTTTCCATTTCATCCTCACAGTAGCTGTGGGAGGAGGGTCAATAACCCCCAAGTGGGCACTGTTCTTATCTCTGGCTTGCAGATAAGAACATTATGCCCAGAAACTTCCAAGTTTCCAAGCCAGACAGAGCCAAGCTCAGGATGGACTCCTGAGCTTCACTTCTACCACTACACTAGACTGAAGACCTCCTGAGACCAGGTTCTGATGCAGGCTAGGACCCCTTGAACCACCCGCTGATGAGCAAAGACCAGCCTGAGCGATGAATGTCCATTTATTCATGAAAGGCATGGGGAAAAGTGAGATGTGTACTTAACAAAGTGGGCATGAGAACACATGGCACAAACCATTTTTATTTTATTCTTTAATCAATGGCAATGTTTTGGTTCCTGCAGCTTCTGCCAACTGGGGGCTGAGAATCCATGACAGTCAGTTGGGCAATTCTTTGGAAGAATGAGGCCATACAGCCTTCATCAATACTGTGTATTTGAGTGGACATCTCCCCAAAGGAGACCCCTACCCACTGCTGGTGAAGACACACCTTGAGCACAATATAGTTCGGAGGGGGTTTCTTGGGATTTGCCCAGCTCATTTTTTTCTGATCCTCATTTTTTTTTTTAACCAGGGATTGAACCCAGGGGTGCTTAACCATTCAGCCACATGTCCAGCCCTTTTAATATTTTATTTAGAGACAGGGTCTTGATAAGTTGCTTAGGGCTTTCTAAGTTTCTTAGGCTGCCTGCTGGGATTGATCCTCAATTTTTTTGAAAGCATTACTCCTAAATGAAAAATGATTTGTTGGTCAGTCAGAAACTATTCTATTTTGAACAAAGATATTTTGCTGCTGCTTCACTTTTCTCTTTTTTCTTTTTCATGGTGTTAGGGAATGAATTCAGGGCCTTGTGTGTGCTAGGCAAGTGCTCTAACACTGAGCTCTGTCCTCAACCACTGATGTTTTGCTTCCTCTAAGTCAACTGTGCTAGATCATGGTGTCTGTCCAGGATTTCCTTATAAGACTTAATACTGTAAATGATATGCTCCAAATGAAAGAGCTGGACTTTGTGCTTATCTCCTGTATCATTTTAAATCAAAACAACTATGAGCTCTGAAATTAATGTGAAATAATTAGAATAGCACATTATGAATCAGATAATGTACTCTGACCTGAGACTTGTATAATGCTAATTTTGACAAAATATAGTAAGTTAAAATCATGTTGTTATTGGTCCTATTACAATAGGTCACAGAAGCCAGAACAAGGATGATAGGTAGTCCTTGCAGGGTAGAGTGAGAGTGGAGCCCAGCACCCAGTTATAAAGCGTGATTTCCCTTAGAGCTTCACCATCTGGTAAGCACTATATCTCTGAGTATAGTCCAGCATTTATACTAGTTTATTCCAGATTGCTAAATGTAGAGATGGTTGCTGAAATCTGTAGGCATGAAAAATCCATTATGTCTCTATATAAATCTATCTATCCATCCACCCATCTCTTACCTATACAAAAGGCAGAGTTGAAACGGATTTTCCTCCTTTGTTCTGATTTTCCAATGAATTATTTCTATTTATGTAAAGACCAAACATTTTCTCTTATTCCATTGGACCAAATAAAATGTCTTAATACAAACTATTAAACATTCTCTTTTATATGCTATTATTTGTGTACATACTCTGTATTCCTTACAAAAATAATGGAAAATAGTCCAGTGAAGTGGTACACACCTGTTATTCCAGCGTCTAGGGAGGCTGAGGCAGGAGGATAACAAGTTCAAGACCAGCTTTTAATGAGAACCTCAGCAACTTAGTAAGACTCTATCTCAAAGTAAGTAAGTAAATAAATAAATAAATGGATTGGGGATACAGTTTAGTGGTAAACTGCCCCTGGGTTCAATCCCCAGTACAAAAATAAAATAGAAAGTTTATTTATTGCCTAAATGCTGACATTTGACAACATGGAATGGAGCTTTGGGTCCCAAAAGAACCTAGGAATTTTTGAAAATGAGTTTCAATTAAAGTTATTATTTTTTATCATATCAATAGTTAGCATCTCATCCTATAAAATGTCAGCTTAAGGATAATGATAATTATTTCAAGGAATTAAAAGTGCTGAAGACACATAAAGTGCCAATAGACATGGAAGACATGGAACTTGAACAGGCACAACCAAGGTCCTGCCTGTCATTGTAGGAAGAGGCAGCAGGTGGTGCCTTGAGGCAGGTGGTTCACCCTTGGCTGGGCCAGAAAACAAGTTCAAAACTAGTTTCCTGGTTAGCTTAGGGGTTCTGAAGAGTGGAAGCACTTGTTATTTCAAAGTCTCAGGCAGAAATTCTTTACATGGAGTCCATATTTCAATTTAACAGTATATCTTGAATAATTGGTATTTTCCAGTCATACAGGACTTTAATCAAAAATAAATTCAACACTATTCACATGCCCTACATTTTCCCATAGACCTAAGTTCATAAGGTTGGTTCCTCGCTATTAAGCAGAAGGCAGCAGCAGGCCACTCGCATGCATGAGAGACCTAATCTTTGAGAATCTCGTTCTGCAGATATGAAAGTGAGTTCTGCAAATTAAATGGTGAGCCTAAATTCTCCTGACCACAGGCCACCTCTCCTGGGTTTCTGTCCATTATCTGACTTGTGCGTGATCACACTGCTCTGATTCTGGTACTTCCACCACCCCAACAGCTGTGTCTGTCTGCATCCAGGCTATTTGCCACCCAGTGGATGTCCCTCAAAATTGTCCCTTTAAAGATAAGAAAACAGCATTTCTCTCATTTCCTCAAACCTAAAGCTTTGCATGTGAAAATCTACACAGGGCCTGTGCTTCAGTGGCTGGGAGAAAAAAAAAGTATGTGAAATTCTAGAACATCCTTTGTGTATTTAGTACATTAAAATTTGAATTCAATACATATTTATTAAATTCCAGCTATGTGATAGGCACTGTTATGAGCAATTTGAAGACATCAATAAGTAAAACAGGCCATTATTCCTGCCCTCAGAGTATACATGCATGTGGGACACCACAGGTGCATGCTAATAACTCAATTAAGCTGGGAAGATTATATTAAACAAGCACATAAACTGGCAGCTGTTTTGTAAACCATTTCTAAGTAATAAATTTACTATTCTTTCTGATTGCTGGGAACCTATAAAATCATGAAAATAATTTGTATGTATTTTCAGTTTAAATGTCAAAGAGTCCATGAGATGGTTTCATCTAATGCAGATATTCCTATGTACTGTATAGACCAGGTGTGGCCAAGGCCATTTACTGGATGAGAAGGGAAACTGGCCCAGAGAACCAAGAGGGTCAAGCTCACATTCCTAGTCAAAGAAAAATGCTGAATCCTGTGTCTCCGGACTCCTGGCCTTGCCCCACCTCTCATTGCTATTTTCTCATTTATTGTGACATATCATACCTGTTCCCAAACCCTTTAATGACAGGGTGAGAGAGTCAAGTATTTACATGACAGCAGCAACAATACTAGCGAGCATTTGTTGACTACATGCCAAGTTGTGTTCCAAGCATTGTGTGTGCATTAACTCAATCTTCACAACAACCCCGAGGTACATATTAATATGGTATTTTACAGCTGTGGTAAATTATATCTTTTTGTACTTTTGTAAACACAGAACAGGTTACAGTTGTAACTTAATGGCTATGGGAAGTCTAACTGGTGACCTAGCATCATTCCAAGGTTCTGAGACCAGAAACATACGGATAATAGTGATTATTTATAGAAAATAGCATATGTGCTGGGCACTTTGATTCACATAAATTATTCACAGACTATTTCAAGAAATATTTTATTATTGTCAATTTATAGATAAGAAAAATGTGAACTACTTGAGGTCTCATAGGCAGCGGGAGGCTGAGATAACAGAACCCCCAGCCTCTATGAGAGAAGGTGCCATTTTAGGAAGGGAAAGAGGGAAACTGCAGAAATCAATGCAGAGCAAAACCACTTCCAGACACACTGAAGTCCTTGGAAGGGCTGTGCTTTGGGTGGGAACAGTGCTGGTGGTTACAAAGCAGAGCGATGAGTCACCCAGCCCTCAGGGACCTTGACCAGGTTGCTCCCTCCAGTTTGCCTCTGATGCTTTGCTTGGTGAATGAATGGGGTGTTTGCCAAATACCAGCTCTCCCAGACCCTTCTCGCAAGGGTATACCTCCGATTTGCCATGCGGAGTCAGACTCCTTGCCCATAGTCTCACTTTTTAACTATCTTTTTTCCTTTATCCCCAGTGTCCGATCTTGGAAACATTGAGAGTTTATTAGATGTTTGTTGGATGGTAGGTTCATCCTTTGGTGTTTTGAGGACCTTTATAGCCCCAATGGCTATCAGATGCCTGGGTTTGTCCCAACAACAAAAGGAGTATTTGGAATGTTCTCCATTCTTGAATTTGAACTTCATCTAACTCCCAGTAGTAGATCAGATTTAAGGGGATTGGAAATATTTTGTCACACTTAAGCATGAATAATAAGATACAAATCCTAGAAGGTTGTATTTTTTAAATTCCACAATATGGTTCCTTCCTTGAGATAGTGGAAGATAGTGTGGATTTGTGAGTGTGAAGCTGTTAAAACCTGGTCGGTATAACTTCTGGAAGCTCTTAACTATGGTATGCCATGAACAATACCATTTGATTTAAACTTTAGCTAATGAAAGCCAATGTGTACCTGGCAGAACATGGGGAGATGTGTTAATGTTAGAAGTCAACTAAAAGCAGACTATGCTCAGATTTTTTTTTTTTTGAGAGGGGGGAGGGAAAGGGAGAGAGGAGGGAAATTGTATGCTCAGATTTTTAAGTGCCCTCTGCATGAGGCCTTTAGTGAGGCAAGTTCTTAGCTGTAGTAATGTGACCCAGCTTGCCTGGAGCAAGAAAGGCATAAGTACTTCCTGACTGTCTAATTAATCTCCACCCCTGCCTTGGGCCCAGGAAGTCAGCTAAGGTCTCCAGTGAGAATAGGTGGTCATGGCCCTGCACTCCTGAGCCTTTGGACCTGTTTCTGTGAAAGCCCTCCAGGGTTAGACTGTGATCAGCTTTACTTAACCCTGTCACTGGACTATGAAGTTCTTAAAGCCAGGACCCTTCTTGTGCCATCTGGGAAAAAGGGCCCATGGTGAGAATACTGATGACCAGGTACATGGACATTTGTACTCGGGGTCTCACCCTCGGGGCTCCTCTGTGACTATCAGTGCTATGCATCCTCCTGGACCTGACAACAGCATCACTGTTGGTGACAACGCCAGCTCAATGAGGAAATTCAGTGCTTATGATGTCAACATAACAGAGCAGCTCTCAATAGCGCATTTGACTTGTCACCATGGCCACAGTAAAGAGTGCTCAAAACAAAGCCTCAGCAAGAGTGGTCAAGTGTCCTTAACACCAAGATTTACCAGGCAGCCACCAGCGACTGCATCGCTGTTCCCAGCTGCTTTTCTCTGCCTCGGTGGAGATGAGCTCTAGATACAGAATATCGGATACTCTCAATAACTGGTTCTTAGCAGGTGTGCTCTTCAGACGAGCCAAGAGCTAGCATAGAAATGGTGTGTCATGATCTCTTGACAGTCTCTCCTCCTTTCTCAGTACACAAACTGATGCTGTGTCTACTTTGATCTCTTTCTTTAGCTTTTAATACCCCTCCTCACCTTTTCTGAGTCAGGGTCTCTCTGTGTTGCTCAGGCTGACCTCGAACTCCTGCCAAATAACTGGGGCAATAAGCACATGACACTGTACCAGTCTCCCAAATAGCTGGGACAATAAGCACATGACACTGTACCCAACTCTTTCTTTCTCTTTTGAGAATCTCATTAAAGCTAGACACTGTCCCACAATAATGAATATGGGCTTATTTCCATACGTTTTTAAAACATTTTTTTAGTTGTAATTGGACACAATATCTTTATTTTATTTATTTATTTTTATGTGGTGCTAAGGATTGAACCAAGTGCCTCACACGTGTGAGGCAAGCACTCTGCCACTGAGCCACAGCCCTATTTCCATACATTTTTACAAATAATTTCATGAGGTTCGTAGACACTACCCTTCTGATTTGACACCTCCCCAAAACAAATAAACAAAGCCACCTCATCTTTGTGTAAACCCCCAAGCCTTCCATGGCCATCTAGGACAATGACGATGTACTTGGTCATTTCACATTATTTTGTGGCAACGTGGCTGTGTGGCTTGTGGTAAGTGATCTAACCTCTCTGAGCATCGCTTTCCTTATGTTTATATTGTATTTCTCATTTAATCATCGTGTTGCTGTTAGGATTACAATAATTAAATCAGCTATAATTAAATAAAGTACCTGCATGGTTCCTGGTGCATAAAAAATGCTCCATCAGCATCAACTCATAGAACTCACGCACTGCTCAATTTTAATTTCTCTTTGCTTTTTCCCTTGCATTATCCCTGTTTTCTAGCCCTACTCCAAGTATCATTTGTTGTTCTTTTCCAAAACCAGAAACATTTACCTGGGCTCTTCCTGTGACATGGAAATGAAACTCTGCTAGTGCACATTAACTGCAGCCTTTTGAAAAGGAAATCCTAAAGCAGCTCTGCAGAATACCTGCCTTTAATAAGTCATTTCAGAAAACAAAACCACCTTCTTCAACTTGTGCAGCTTCCAGGTATTTTTTTCTACCCTAGACACTTGAAGTCCATGACCTGCCTTCTGCTCATGCTGTGGCAACCCATGTCATAGTCTGCTCAGTCCAGCAGCCAGAGAACCTTCTAGATTGGATCTAAATCAGAAACAGCACTCCCTGGCCACTGCACCTGACAGGTGCCACCATGCTGGTTGTCCCACCTATGAAAGTCATTAACAGACCAGGCTCAGCCTCAGCGCCCAAGCTGGGAACGCCTTCAGATGCAGATGGAAGTAGACAGAAGCCTCTGGCCCCTCTCCCTTCTAGACCATCTCTCCCTTCTGGCCCCGCAGGCATGGTCTTCCTTCTGCCTGCTGCGATTTAGGCTAAGACAAACTACGTGATGTTTTGTCATGCTGCCAGGCTGCTGCAAAGAATGCCAGTAAACTGAAATCTCTACTACACAGGAAGCCATATATCTAGAAATGCCAGTAACTGTTACATTGCTTTAATTTAGAGAGTATGGAAAATGATGCTTTAAATGCAGGTAGACAGTGACACAACTTTTTTTTTTTTCTTTTTTGGTACTAGGGATTGAACCAGGGGTGCCTAACCACTGAGCCACATTCCCAGCCCTTTTTTGTATTTTATTGAGAGACAGGGTCTCACCAAGTTGCTTAGGACCTTGCTAAATTTCTGAGGCTGACTTTGAACCTGTGATCCTCCTGCCTCAGCCTCCTGAGCCACTGGGATTATGGGGTGACACAACTCTTAACAAGACAATATAGACAGATTCAATAAAGTTTGAGCATAAAAAGGGCCAAGCAACTGAGGGCCTTAGAAATAAAGTTTTATTTATTTACTCATATCATTTAAGAAATGCATTGCATGCCTACAATGTGCCAGCATTGTTGATCAGAGTGGTAACGAGAATAATGCCCTCCCAAGATGTTCATTCATTATGAATCCCCAGAACCTGTGAATTTGTTACCTTATTATGGCAAGGGGGATTAAGGCTGCAGATGAAATAAAAGTCCCTATCCAGTTGCACTTAAGGTAGGGAGACCATCCTGCACTCTCCAGGTGGACCAATGTAATCCTTGTACTCAGGGAGAGGGAGGCAGAAGATTCAGTATCACAGCAACACAGTGTGGGAAGGACCAGCCTACCACTGCTGGCTTTGAAGATGGGTGCTGCAAGCCAAAGTTCATGCTCCACCTCTCCAGAGGTGGGAAAAGGCAAGGAAACAGACTCTTTCTTCACCCTCCAGAAGAAATGCAGCCTGCTAACATCTTGACTTCAGCTCCTGGAGAGACCTAGTTCAGAATTCCAGTATAAATAACCATAGGTAATAAATACATTTTATTTCATTTTTACTTGTTCTACTTAGTTTTACATGACAGCAAAAAGCATTTCAACTCATTATACACAAATGGAACACAACATTTCAATTCTCTGTTTGTACTCGATATAAAGATGCACCATTCATGCAATCATACATGTACCTAAAGTAATGATGTCCATCTCATTCCACCATCTTTTCTACCCCCATGACCCTTCCAAATCCAGAGTTCCTCCATTCTTCCCATGTCCCCCATAAATACATTTTATTTTAAACCAAGTTTGTGATAATTAATTAGAGCAGCAACAGAAAACTAATATACCAATGGATTTGCTAATTTAGACAGATTGTCAGTCAATAGTTATCTCTATAAAGAAAAAACAGGGAAGACATGACTCATGGTCTGGAGAAACAAACATATTAACAACCAATTATATGAGTAGTTTTTATGCACATATACATATATACATGTTTCTATTTGTTGACTGAGCAAAATGGAAGAGTTAAACACAAAAGGGAAATGAATAGAAGGCATTGTCTGAGGTGGATTTTTTTTGTTTTTTCCTCACTGTGATCCCTTTGGAGCCCAGAATGGTTTTTATGGAGTTCTTAGTAATTGAGTAATTATGAATTCTTCTCAACCAATACCAGGTTGGCTGCTAGCCCATCTCTCCTTGACCTGCCCTGTGGTAGGACAGAGTGCAATGTATTCTTCCTAGAAAAACAGCATTTACCTTCTCACCAACCATTGAGAGGACAGAGTTCTGGTTGCACAGCCACGTGTGCCCCAGGTGACAAAGGCAGCTCATCCACTGAGGAAGGTAGCAGTGGAGCACCAATGGGTGCTTCCTGAGACATCCCTGTCACCTGCTGAAAGTGACAGGAAGAGGAAATTCCTCCTGTAAGACTGGAAACGTCGCACCACACGACACAGATTACCAAAGAGGTCTCACTTTATTAAAAATGGCTGTGTGTTTATATAGGTCTAAGAGAGGTAGCAGGGGCTGAGGTAGATAACAGGTCGCCCGTTTATTGGCAAGCTCTTCCATATGTCAGTTCCGGGGCCCAAGAAGTTAATTCTAATTGGGGCTAAGGCTTCCTACTGGCAGGGTTTGAACATTGGCGCCAGTGAAAGAAACAAAGAAGAGAAGGAGAGTCATTAGACGCCATGCTGGGGTTTTTCTCTGGGGTGTGGCTGCCATTATGTTTTCCCAACACCTCCCAGGTTTGGTTGTGGCCACTGTGGCTGTGGATCTCTTACCACTTTCTGGCGTTTTCCGATGCTTGGACTCTGCTAGGTTAGGGCAACGCTAGGCCAGGGTCTTTCGGAACCACCAGAAGTATCACCAAGGGAATGTGTCCCCTACATCTTCAATTAAAAAGAAAAAACTGTTTTCAGATCTAATTGAGAAAATGTAAATGAATGAGAAAGAGACCTATCTTCGAGACCCAGAAAGAATGGAAAGATCTGTTTGGACCTAGCTGGTTGCCAAGCTGGTTACCTACAGTGCCAAATTCTACTGGGGTGTCTTTCTTTTTCCCCCACGATTGTGATGACCTCCACCAGCCACCTAAAACAAGCCAACAGTGTTTAGGATTCCACTGGGCTGTTCTAGAACATACCATCTGATAAATGCTGCATGCCCCTTGGACTCAAGAAAAACAGGCTACTCTTCATCACAGCAGCCTTTAATCTGCATCTGATAACCTGGTTATTAAAAGCTCTACCACCTAAGAAACCCTTCAAATATCCCGTCTTGCATTTACTACATATTTTTGCGGTTTCATTCAGCGCTCACTGCTGAGAAAATCAGACTGTAGAACCAACAACTTCCTAAGAGGCACTGGATGTGGGGGTTCTGAGCAGTCCCAAGCAATTGGACTGGTTTAGGATTCGCAAGGTCACTCTTCCCAGGCTGTCCCTTAACCCCATGTACTGCTCCAGGCTAGCACGTGCCCTGTGGTCAGAAGGAGGAAACTGCCTGGCGTCTGCTTGGCCCTGAACAGCACCCCAGAACACTGCAGGGCTGCCCAGCTGCTCACAGGTTCCTGGAATGTTGCTTTGCTCTCTCCCCTCTGCTGAGAGGTGCTTATTAGCAGAAGCTCAGCTGCGGGACACACCTCTCAGGGTGGCGGAAGACCTGGTGACTGGAAAGAGGGAAGGCAGTGCCAGGCAGAGCTACTCCCAGGAAGTCAAAGGAAACCATGCCCAACAGCGCAAATGGCTTTTCACCACAGGGAAGCCAGTGAGGGCAGAACAGAAATTCCTACCTCTGCCAGAGTGTCCCTGACCTTTCCTGCCTGTTGACTTAGTAGCAAAGCCAGTCAGTAAACAGTCCCTGGGAAACCACAGGGCTCTTAGCCCAACTGAATCAACTCAGTGCTCATTAACTTCCTAACATGTGCTCATTACTAAGATTTTTCTGCACTATTTAAAATTCCCCCAGCAAGATCATAAGATCGTATTTGGGCCACAGAGTGAAGACCCTTAGCCATGGAACTCTGCATTCCCCATGTCTGATCTTATGATACTTATTAGTGCCCAAATATTAAAAATAATATAGAGCATGACTGTTAATACTCACCTAACTGATGCCCATTTAAAACTGTATAGTAAAAATAATTGTGCTGTAGATTTTTTGAACAGAAAATGAAAAATGTGTCAAGGGAGTGAACTATAAACCTAAACACAAGAATACAAGAGAAAACACCATGAATTGAGTAGAAAAGTCATGGGTGAAGGATGGAGGGGGCTCACAAAAGGAGGTTCTGGTTGGAAAGATTAGGACCATCTCCAAGACTGCCCCCAGGGTGGGGGCCATGACCAAAGTTTCTCAGGATAGCCTGCATTTCGGATCCCCAAGCCCAGGCTGCACCCCAGCACAACTGGTTAAATCTCTGGGATGGGATCAAGGCACTTTTTTTTTAAACTCCGTAGAGGAGTCCAATGTGCAGCCCAGGCTGGGATGTTACCCCTGTAAAAGGGGCTTAGCTCACCACTGGCTGCACAAGAACACAGTCAACATTCCTCCTAACTCTTTAGGTTCATCATCCTATACATACAGCCATACCAATCACAAAGGAATTTCACGGGTACAAAATGTGTCCCGTGTTCCGTGTCCCTGTCCACTCTGCAGACCCATTGCCTCCATCTCACGCTGGACTGGACAGCTGACCACAGGGGGTGGGGGTGGGGGGTGGCGGCTGCTGAGCACTTGGCATTTGTATGGTGCGATTGGTGAGCAGGGAGCACAGAAACATACTGATATTGAAACATTAGTGCAAAATGTCCCATTCATCATTTTAATATTGGTTGCATTTTGAAAAGATAATATTTTGGTTATGTCTGATTAATAAAATACATTATTAAAATTAATGTATGCTGTGCCTTTTTATTTAAATGCTCAACAGATGGCAAAATTACAATGCTCGAGTTACATTTCTATGGACAATGATGTTCCAATATACCCATTATTGCTGACCAGGGCTAATATAAGCTTCTAATTGGGTTTCTGCCTGGCTTCTTTCTCTCTCAGGACAAATCTAGGTGCCTCACTCCTTGCCTCCCCGCCTCACGTCACTCCCACCCCCAGCAAGTTAGTCTTGGCACATAACTCAGATGTGACAAGGCACCTACTCCTGTTTGCCTCTGTCACTCTATATGGGCCACCTGTCCTGGTGCAATTTGTTACCTGCACTTCCCACACCCTGTTTCCTCTGTTCAGAATCTATGGGGGAAGTCCCCTGTCTGTCAGTGGGAATTCTGACTCATCTATCCACACTTCCCCCTCTCCAGCCAACGTAGACAGGTGTGCTGTCTCTCTGCCCTATCCTTCAGGAGCTAGGGACCTCAGATGAGCTCTCCTAGCATTGATCACACACTATAGTAATTGGTGTGCAGCCTCTTCCCTGCTATATGTTTTGGCTTCTTGAAGACAAAGAAGTAGCTCATTCATAGCATCATGCTTTGTGCTTTGTAACAATTAAAAAATGTTGATCTTCAGAAGAAAGTAAATGAATGAATAATACAACCATGAAAACAGAACATGGGAAAAACTCCCATATTTACACCAACAGTACTCAGCGATTACTGTGCCAGGTATCAGGTATAAATGGTAAGCATTCTCATTAGATAACTCCTACATAGCTCTCTTTTCCAATGGCCTCCACCCGTATTGCTCAGTCGTCTACCTCTAAGAGGTAAAGTTACAAATGCAGTTCCTCCCCATGAGGGTCTCCCTACCGGGGTCTCCCCACCTTATGCCTAGGGCCTTGACAAGATTTGGGAGCAGAAACTTTGGGAAAAGACCCTGCAGGCCACACCCTTGCTGGAGTGGGCCAGTATGTTCACTTAGAGGAAAGAATTATGTACAAGGGTGTGGGGAAGAGCTGGGGATCCCAATATGTCAGTCACAAATCCTGCAACCACTCCCAGAAATCACACCCAAACCTGCTGAAGGAAGTTCACCTTTAGATATAACCCTAGGCCATCACCTCCCACCACCCGTGCACTCAGGAGACAGTGTTTCTCATTGTACAACCAACATGCCTGCTATGAATACGTTTTATCAAAGAATTAGCATTGTTATCATAGGTCACTGGAAACTTAAGGATGAAAGAGAAGAAAAAGAGGCAGAAAGGGGGACTGAGACATTAAGGACAAGCTTGAAAACTTCTGAGTTACTCTTCTCCTGTTGAAAGGGTAAAGTTTCTAAGCTGCAAAGTCTGAGTTAAAATGTAAAGGACCAGGTATTGTTAAGCTCCTGCTACACTCTAAACCTGAAATTCCTGTAGCTGTTAGGACAATTCCCGGGACTGCCCAGTAGATATTCCCCCTGACCATTTAGTTGTTAAATAACCTGGACCCTGTGCAGTTTGGCACGTAGGCATTCAGGGCCCAAGCCAATCAGTTTGAATGTATACCCTCCTTAGGACTGACCTATCACTCCCTCCCGACCTGTTCCCGCCAATGAATGTACTAATCATGTTTGAGAATTGTTGTTTGATTTTCCCTCGGTGTATGGTGATTTGTTAAAGGAGACTGTGATATATGTAAAGTCCCTGCCCTCCCTAAAAAAGTGTACTTAAGCACTGCTCAACCCCTGCTCGGGGCTCTTGGCCGCTCTCCCTTCTTGAGTGGGCACGGAGCCTCAGCGCTCTGGAACTTCAATAAACCCCCTTTTGCTGTTGCATGAGTTGGTCTCTTGGTGGTCTCTTCCTCCGACGTTCGCCGGACCCTTACACTGTCTTCTGCCTCCTGGGGCCATTTAACTTCTTACAGTATTTCCACCCAGGAATTACTCAACAGATGGAAAGCAAATGAAACTCCTGGGGTCTGCTCTTTGTTATCCCTGTCATTCATTTAACTAGTCTAACTTCCTGACCAGAGCCCTTCTGGAGCCAAAGGATTGAATTTGGTTTCACTCCCCTGACTTAATTAGTTCTAGAGCCTTGAATGAGTGGTTTGCTTCTGTGTACCCCAAATTTCTTTTAACAAAATTGGATTTAATAATGATTCATACCATGGTGGTAAGAATAAGTACCCGCCACCCTCAAGATGTCCACATCCTAATCCTCAGAGCCTGTGAATGAGTCATCAACTGTGGGAAAAGGGACTTCACAGATGCCCTTGAATTCCAGATTAGGAGCTCTGCAGATGGCTGCAAACTTACTGTGTGTGCATTTATTTTTGTTTTGTTCATTCTTCCAGAATTCCTACTTGAAGGCAATATTGTTTGCACTTCATGTGAGTGTGTGTGTGTGTGAACTCCTGGGAAGCAGTGGGAGGCAGAGCCCAGTCCCTTTCCTGCTTTGTTTATCTTCAGAGTCTGTGGAACACAGCCTAACACCTGGTGTCACTTGAAAGGGATGAGCAGAGGCAGGGGTTTGCACTAACAGGCTCCCAGGGGCTGTGTAACCTGGGTCCTGGCTGCAGTCACTGTGTGCAGCATTGCAAGGAGGTATTGTGCTTGTGTTCACAAAGGAGCACAGACCAGGAAGCAGTCCAAGAGACTGCCCTGGATGCACCCCTGGGGGCTGGTCCCACATTAACTACTCATGTCGAGGTCAGTGAGAGGACCTGTGGCCCTCCTGTTTCTCTATATGTTTTGATTCACAGCATCACGATCGACCATCTCAGAGACACAGAATGCTCTTGGAAGCATGTACCTGCTCAGGGAGAAATCTGGGTAATGACAACTGAAGAGTGCGGAGGGACAGGTGCCAAGTGCCTCTTTCCCTAGATTCAAGCAGAGGCACAGTCCTCAGAAGGTTTCCTCCTGCAGGTCCCAACCAGAAACCACTCCACTGTCAGTGACACGATGTACAAGAAGGAATCACTGAAAAATGCTGCCTGCTGTTGGCATCTTTTCAAAACCCAAGCTGAATTTCTCTCCTCGTGTCCTCTCTTATCCCTCTCTTAGCTCATTAGCTAATTGGCCTTGAGTGTAACTGAAGCTGGAGCTCTGACTCATGGGGCCAACCTTACACAAGGGCGTGGACTCCAAGAGCCTGAACAAAGCTGGGAACCCCATGTCATCGGGAGCTGTGTACCAGCCTGCCAAACGCCAGCCAGCCGCTCCTGCTGTCTGCCCAGATCCCCTTCCTGCCTGTGCGTTGGCTGGGATGTGAAAACAAGTGAGTCCTCCTAGAAATTAATCATGATTCATTCATGTAGCAAACTCTTATGTTGCACCAACTGTATTCCAGGACCTCTGTGGGGCACCAGGGATACAATTAGGCATTGAGGAACTGTGTGCTTGAAGGATCTAATAGATAATTTGATAATAACATTTTTCTGAATATGAAACACGCGTGTTTATTGTGGAAATAGAGAAAAGAATTGAGAAAAAAACAAAAATCACTCAAATATGTCAACACCTAAAACCAATTACTGTTATTTTTTTTTTAATATCTTACTCGCCATCTCCTTGACAATTCTGGTCATTTCTCTTTCTTGTCCAGTTTCCATCTGGTAAGCAGAGCTTCCTATGGTTTCCTGTACAGGAATCAAATATGTGAAATGTATTAGTGGTCCTTCCCTTGATCAGGGGTTTTACTCTCTAGCCTGTTGGTGGTGGTTTGTTTTTAACTGTATAAAGAATGTGAATGAGAGTGTCTCGATTTATCAATTTCCCAACTATGAAATGTTCACACTATCTTAATGTACATTAAATGTTACACCTGTTCCCTCTATCAGAGTTGATATATTCTGGCACATTCATTAGAATCTACCCAACACAACTAGAGACTTAAAAAAAAAATCTATCTTCAACCACAAAATAAATCAAACACTACCAGATGTTCTGTGACTTCAGATGCTGGGTGGGAGTGACAGACAGCATTTCTTTCCCTGGAAGATAGCAGGGCAGGAGGAAGGTCAATGCAGGAAAAGTGCCTCTCTTAAAAAGATTAGACCTGTCCTTTGCAAGGTCATGTAACGTACATAAAGTGTTGTATATAGTATTAGAATCTTAACATTTAACTTGTCAAACTCATTTCCGTATGTCCTTGCCCAGGAACTATAAAAATAAGCTATTTTTAAATGAACCACTCTCAAATTTTGCTTCTCCTAGTCAGTAGTTATCAAGAAAACAGCAGGAACTAGTGAGCATCTCTTTGGCAATGATGAGCAAACAGGTTTCATGAGAGGACACCAGCAACCCCTCTCGCCCTTCTGTCTAAGCTCCTTCTTCCTTATTTAGTACACCTGTGTCAGATCTCAAGTCCAAAGTCAACATGCTAATCACCAGCCATGGGAAGTGTCACCCTCACGCCCAGGGCAAACAGCAACTATCCAGAGAGTTGCAAGAAAAGGCTGTTATGGAACAGAAAACATACTGATAAAATTTTCACACTTTTTTTTTGTGAAATCACAGTAAAACTAGCAACACAAAAATCATTCCCAAATAAAGCCTATCTCTTTCTCCCTTTTCTCTCTCTTTTCTTTTTTGTGATGTTGGAGAATGAACTCAGGGGCACTTTGTTACTGAACCATATCCCCAGCCCTTTCTTATTTTTTTATTCTAATGAAAAAAAAATTTTTTTAGTGCATTGTAGTCATAATAGTGGGGCTCATTTTAACATTCATAAGTGCAGTTTTCTTCATTCCAATCGCCAGAACTTCCTGTCTTTCCACTTCTCTTCCACTGCTGCATTTTTATTTTCTATTTTGAGACAGGGTCTCCTTAAATTGCCAAGGCTAGCCTTGCTCTTTGCAGTCCTCCTGCCTCAGCCTCTGGACTAACTGGGATTACAGCATGCACCATGTGTCCGGCTCACTCTGGCTCTTTTGTCCATGTGCCTGGATGTTTGTGGTCACTGCTCAGGCACTGCCGTTACTTCTAGTGATGACAGGTCTTGTGTGTGGGATCAACCACTAGCTGGGGAACAGGGTTCCTATAGGATTCTCTTCCCCACTAGTGGTTTCAAATCCTTGTATCCCAAAGAACAGAGTCCATAAGTGGGTGTCTCCTGCCTCTTGCAAACACCTGGGCCTGGCTCTTGCCTCTTTGGTGCCTCAGGTCTTTGCTCAGCCTAACCTAAAGATGGCAGGAATTTCAGAACCTCACCAAGAGTCCTGGTGACTTCAGCTCCTCGTTGCCTTCATTCAGTCAGCACTGTGAGAAATCAGAGTGCTAGCAACACTGACAGACTCAATCCCAGGAGAGGGATGCATCTAACCATTAGCCAAGTGGCTCTCCAGTGTCACTTAGGCAGGGACTCCTGTTTCAAGGGTAAATATGATACAAAACAGTTCACAATCTTTAACTTTTAAACACCTGATAGCATCAACTCCCAGTCCACTTTACATCATTTTATAGAAACACTGTAACATGTCTGCACTGTTTAGAACTTTAAGCAGTGAGTTTTGCATGGATGACTTCACTTGTGCTTCACAGTGACGTCCGCACAGCAGGTGGGAAGGTGGTGATATCAAGGACTGTTGTCATCATTGTCATTGTGGCTAACATCATCCCCACTGGGAAGCAAGAGCATTTTTATTTTTATTTTGCTTCCCTCCTGAAGCAGGAAACTAACTTACCTTCCCTGGAAGTCTCCAGTTCTCAGCCTTTCCAGGGTACAGAAAGTCCGGAGTGAGGTTGGATGGGATCATCGGTTCTTAGATGCAGTACACAGTTTCCTTCCCAGGAGCACCGGTGTAACCTGATGAACTTGTAGTAAATAAAGGTTTCAGACCTGACCCCAGACCTACTGTTCACTTGAACATCGATCTTGAAGAATAAATCCTTGCCTGGTGATGTTTTAGGGCTCCTAATTCTGAATGAACTACCCCCAACCCTCCCTGGCCTGTGGTTGTTCACTGGCCATATGCTCAGCAAATTCCATGTTCTCAAGGACACCCTGTCCTTCTGAGCACATGCTGACCTCCAGTACCTTTGTTAAACATCTGTCCTGCTCTGAACTATTCACAACACTGAAGATGTATTTCCCCGTCAAGTATAATGCACTATATTAGTCTACTCAGGTTAAATGTTATGGTTTGAATATGTGGTGTCCTCCCAAAGCTCCTGTGAGATAATGTGAGGTGAAATGATTAGATTATAAGAGGTGTAACCTAATCAGTGGATTAATCCACTGATATGGATTAAGTGGGTGGAAACTGTAGGCAGATAGGGTGTAGTTGGAGGAGATAGGTATCTAAGGTGTGCCTTTGGGGTGAGCAGAGCTTTCTCTTTGCTTCCTGACACTGCCATGAGGGGAACAACTTTCTTCCATTGGGCCTCACCTGAGCCCAGAGCTGTGGACTTGGCCAAACATGGACTAAACCTATAAAACCACAAACAAAAATAAAAATTTCCTCCTCTATGTTGTTCTTCTCAGGTCTTTTGATCACAGTGACAAAAAGCTGACCAAAACAACAAAGTACCATAGACTGGCAGCTTAAACAACAAAAATCTATTTTTCATATAACAAACTAAAAATTAAAAATAAATTTAAAAAAATTATTTTCTCATAGTTCTGGAGGCTGGAAGTGAAGATCCAGGTTTTGGTGGGTGTGGTTTCTTCTGAGGCCTCTTCTCCGGGCTCACAGCCCTCTCCCCAATGTCCCTCTGTGCATGTGCTCTGCCACTGGACCCCCTTCAGGGAATCTTTTCTTATAGGATGAGGCACGTCTGCCATCAGATCATGTCCTTGTCACATCTCCTAGAACCTAGGAGGCTGACAGTCCTTCTTCTTTCTGTTTCGCTTTCTCTCTTTTCTTTAATCCCAGTGGGCCAGCCTTCTTATTTGTGGCTCATGCTCATACTGAACTTTAATCAAGTGGCTGTTCAGTCACCCCCTTAGTTCTGAATAGAACTATTAAGAACAAGCTTTCTTATTTTTTTGGAACACAGATAGGTGAAAACTTATCTCAATCTTCAAATTCTGATGCTTTAACGATTCAATCTAACACGTCTCTCCTCTCTTACATTTTATGATGATCAGCAAGGAGAAACAAGTTCACACCTTCAACACTTTGCTTGGAAATCTCTGCTAAACATCCAAGTTCATGACCCACAAGTCTTACTTTCTACCCAACTCTAGGACACAATTGGTTCCGACTCTTTCCACTTTAGAACAAGGATTTCGTTTCCTCCATATTCCAGTAGCATGCTCCTTATTTCTGTCCAAGACTTGACCAGACCTGTGACACCCATATTCCTACTAATAGTGTTTTCAAGGTAATCAGGGGTTTTATTATCATGCAGCTCAAAACTTTTCCACACTCTCACCATTTTCCCTTTCCCAAGTCACTTCCTCATTTTAAGGTTTGTTACAGAAACACTCACTTCTTGGTACCAAAATCTATATTGGTCGATGTTCTTCAGAGAAACAGACCTGATAGGGTGTGTGTGTCTGTGTGTGTGTGTGTGTGTGTGTGTGTGTGGTGTGTGTATGTGTTTGTGTGTGTGTGAGAGAGAGAGAGAGAAAGAGATTGATTGGTTGATCAATCGATTTTAGGGAATCAGTTCATGAGTTTCTGGGGGCCTGCAAGTCCAAAATTTGCAGTTCAAATCTGAAGGCCTTCTACAGGCTGAATTCCCTTTTGCTAAGGGAAATCGAGTCTTTTGTTCTACTTCAGGCCTTCAACTGATTGAATAAGATCCACCCATGTTATGGAGGGCAGTCTGATTTACTCAGCCTTCCAATTTAAATGTTAATCTCATCCAAAACACCCTCACAGAAACGTGCAGATAACACCAGGCTGAAGGGCCAAATAGAACCAACACTGAGGTCTGCCACGCCTCTCCTCTTTACTTTTCTTGTATCATCATCTCAGCTGTTTTCTCATTAACCCAGAAAGGAAGTCTGAGGCCAGCCTGGGGGACTGGCAGCACCCTACCCAAATAAGGAAGCATGACTTCAAAGACACACTGCACGACAGTGGCCAAGCCAAGGGGCAGGGCTCTTCCCTAGGGTTGCATGCATCTCTTCCCAGAGTGGAAGCACAGGTCAAGACAACTGGCAGAGGGCTGGGGATGTGGCTCAGGGGTAAAGCAGTTGCTTGGCATGTGTGAGGCCCTGGGTTCGGTTCTCAGCCCTGTACATAAATAAACAAGTCAAATAAAGGTTCATTGACAACTAAAAAGATATTAAAAAAAAAAAAGACAATTGGCAGAGGCCAGTTTGTGGTGCAGTAATAAACAGTTGCCTGAGACTGCTGGCATTCATTTAGCCTCTAGGTCAAATTGATGGTGAGGCCAATAGCAGAATCAAAGTACTCTTCATCTATTTTTATCTTATTTTATCTGTTTTTATCTATTTTTCATCTTTTTTATCTAAGCTAATTAGTCTATTGGTTTATTCTAGCAAAGACAAATATAGAGCAAACCCTATGATATTTATATGGCTTTGCTTTTGCTTATTTAATATAGGGTTGGGGATATAGCTCAGTTGGTAGAGTGTTTGCCTTGCATGTAGAAGGCCCTGTGTTCAATCCCTAGTACCACCACCAAAAAGAAAAAAAAAAAAGATTAGTATAAATACTAATATATTTTTTAAAGTTATAAACAGGTTTATAACTTTAACAGTTATAAACTATTATAAACAGTCATAAACTGTGTTTGCAGAGCTGGTCCAAGGTCAAGGGTCTATATCTGCAATGGCCTTCATGCTGGCAGAGGTGGTGCAGGGCCTCCTGAGGCAAGAGACAATTTGTATGTGTATGTCTAATATGTTTCAGTATTTAAGTAAAACCTTAAGAATGAAACAGCATTAATAATTTATGTTGCAGAAAAATAACGGTTTGCTTCAGTGCTATCCCCCACTCTCTTGGCTTACACCAATTTTGAACACATGTCAGGAGATATATGTTGAGAAGAGAATTCGGGACTAAAGTCTACTAACAATAGGCACCTTACCACCCATACTCTTGGGGAGAAGGGTTGACCACCTTGAAGATGTTCATCCTAAGAGGGGCATCCAGGAGTCATGCTGCATTGGACAGCCAGAGTGGCTGTTGGCTTGGCTGCCCATCCAATTTGTATCATCAGCATCCGGCACATTTCCTGGCCCAGAATCTGAGATTAATCAGTAGGACCAGGGGAATGAGTGAATGTATTTAACTATATTTATTCAGCAATTATTACTGTGTATGTGCATTATTTTAATTACTTTACAAATGATTTAAAATTTAATTCTCATAATGACCTTATGTCAGGTACTATTAGGTTATGGCTTGAATTGAAGTGTTCCTCAAAAGCTTGTGGGTTGAAGGCTTGTTCCCCAGTGCAGCCATGTTTAGAGGTGGGGCCCTGGGAGGTGATTGGGTCATGAGGGCTCTGACCACAAAAGTGGGTTAATTCTTTGATGGATTTATGGTTTAATGCCCTATTCAGAGGCGATAGAAACTTCAGGAAGTGAAGATATGTTGGAGGAAGTAGGTCAGTGGCGGGTGCCTTTGAAGGGTCAAGTTGTCCTCAGACTCTTCTTCTCTCTCTGCTTTCTGGCTGCCCTGAGGTGAGCAGCTTTGTCCTACCATGTGCTCCCCACCGTGATATTCTGCCTTATTACAGGCCTAAGAACAATTGAATCAGGGACCATGGACTAAAACCTCTGAAGGTATGAGCTAAAATAAATCTTTTCTCATTTAAGTTGATTTCTCAGGTATTTTGTCACAGTAACAGAAATATAACTGACACTATTAACCTCATTTTACAAATGAGAAAATTGAGGCACAAAGCATTTCTATTACCTGCATAATATCACATAGCTCATCAGAAGCAGAGGCTGAATTTAGACCCAATCCATCTAACTCCACTATTTGTTCCCTTAAGAATTGCAAATGAATGAATGAATGAATGAATGAATAACCTTGGAAGCAGGTTGTGACTACCAAGTGAGCTGGAAGTTTTTTTTTTTTTTTTTTTTTTTTTTTTTGTGAGAGAGGAGAGAGAGAGAGAGAATTTTTAATATTTATTTTTTAGTTCTCGGCGGACACAACATCTTTGTTGGTATGTGGTGCTGAGGATCGAACCCGGGCGGCACGCATGCCAGGCAAGCGCGCTACCGCTTGAGCCACATCCCCAGCCCCCAGCTGGAAGTTTTTAGGTATTTGTCTATCACCCTGGTAGCTGTCTAGAAGTCACTAGACGGAAGCTTCCCTACACTAGAAAATAGTCTTGTCTTGATAGGACTGTGGTCTTAAGTGAGCAGCCATCAGATTACCAGTCTTGCGAGGACCAGGCATTGGCTACATCAGCAATTTGCTGTTTTGATGCAGGGAACTGAGGGGTAGAATAAACCCAGTTCATTGAGTACAGTCATGCTCACCTTCAAAGGGGACACCCTGCAAAGAACTTGAGGAGCCTCTTGGCAGATGTGGATATGGTTGGTGTTCAGCATTTCAGCTAACCAGCAATCACAATCTGGCCCATTAATGACAATGGGTCCCATAGGTCAAGTGTCCACTGCTCAGAAATTCCTGATCAAATAATGTCCCCCATACTGACAATGCCCTGCTCAGACTCTCACTCCTCAAGTGAAGATGATAGACCCAACCTGATCTTTTCTTAAAATTGGGCATCTCGCCACAAAGCCATGAAAAGCTAATTTCGGCTTTACTATAAATTACTGCAAATTCTGAACCTGCTTGGAATGCCTGCCCGTGCCTTGAACTCACCCATGCCTGGCTCTCTGACCAGACAGCAGCCCTCTCTAAAAGTTTAGTGACACCTCATAAATATTGGCCTTCCCTGGCCAGACAACGACCCTCTCTGAGGCTCTAATGGTCCTCATAAATTCTGATGTTGGGGCCAGCAAAAAAAAAAAAAAAAAAAAAAATGTAAACTACCATTAGTGTGATGCTTGTCAGAGTTCTGTTATCTGTAACCCCCCTTTGTGTAACTTTCTGGGCTATAAAGCTGGGCTGCAGGAAAGCTGGGGTGCTGTCTTGTTCCCGCTGTTTTGGGAAGGAGAGGCAGCCCGGCCAGTCGAAATAATAAGCTTGCTTTAATTTGATTTTAATTGGAGTCAGTGGTCTTTTTTTGCGTCCTGGTCTAACAAAGATTCCTGAGAAATTGGCAGCAGAGTAAAGAAAGACCTGTCTCAGGTCAGTCATTACAGTCAGACCTGCTCCACATGGAGGTCAGAGACAGCAGAAGAAGACAGCCAGGGGCTTTAACATGAGCTAACAGAAAAAAATGGTGTGGGGGAGATTAAACATCCATGGCATTATGGAATGGCCACTCTCAGTGAAATGTCTCCACATTTACCGCAGCTCTCTAAAATTCACATTTTTAAAAAATTGTTGATAAATCTTTATTTTTATTTATTTATTTATATGTGGTGCTGAGACTCGAACCCAGTGCCTCACACATGCCAGGCAAGTGCACTACCGCTGAGCCCCAGCCCCTAAAATTCATATTTTAAAAGACAGAATAAGAGCTGGAATATAGTCCCAGCTCCTCAGGAGGCCCAAGCAGGAGGATCCCCTGAACCCAAGAGTTTCAGGCCAACCTGGGCAATACAATCCTGTCTCCTGCAAAACTTTAAAAATAGAGAAAATTAAAAATAGGACGAGAATTATAATGCAATAATTGAAAATGAGCACATTTAATAGAAGCTTTTAAAGAAAAACCTGTCAATATTTTTTATAAACACTTTAAAAATATAAGAATCTTTAATAATTATCTCCAAATCCTGGTGTCATGTTAATTGTGACTCTCTTCTAGAAGCTTATATAAATTTGTATTTTCTTTGACAGTAAGTGATTATGCTAGATGGCTTTATGGAAAAGACCTTCATTTTATTCTTAGTGTTTAACAAGCTGTTAGCTACCCATCCTTCCAGAATCTTCACACAGGAAATTGAGAAGGATTTAACCCAGAAAATATGACCAAGCCCATTAATCACCTCAAATGAGGAATTAGGCAGTTAAGGGAGGAGTGGAACAGGAGAGTTCTTCTGGCCGAGCAGAGCCAGGGGCACACTTGGGGCCTTGTCTCAGCCAGCCAACCAATGAGCCTGCAGTGGGTAGGCGGGTCCTATGGTGGGGAAGAGAGATCGGGCATGGCTTTTTTTCTTTTTTATTGTTGGTTGTTCAAAACATTACATAGTTCTTGATATATCATATTTCACACTTTGATTCAAGTGGGTTGTGAACTCCCATTTTTACCCCGTATACAGATTGCAGAATCACATCAGTTACACTTCCATTGATTTACATATTGACATACTCATGTCTGTTGCATGGCTTTGAATACAGTGTGGGCATGGTAGGATTTACAGTCAAGAAGAGGACTGGGGAGTCAGTGGATGGAAAGCTACAAAGACTGGAAGTGAAGGGCATTTAGCTAAACTGACCTGACAGGATTCTTGCAGAAGACAGGCTAGGGTGACCAGACATCTTCCTTTGGGTGGCTCAGAGCAGGAGGCAGGCAGCAAACGTGGGAGAGACGCTGAAAGCCAGGGTGCAGTTAGAGGTCTGGCTGAGGACAGGAAGGGGTGTTGGAAAAAAAGAGGAGTCAAGGATGCTCTGTGATTTTAGCCCAAACACCTGGAAGAAAGTTGTGCAATTAACTGAGATGAAGGGTGGGAAGTGGCTTGAAGAAAAGCATCTGGAGCTCACTTTTGGACACAATAAGGAGTAGCAAGTTCAGCATCCAGGTGGAAACCTCAAGCCAGATTCACTGAATGAAGGTCTGGGAGGAAGATAAAAATGTGGGGATCAACCATATACTGAGGACACTTAGAGCTGAGACCAGAAAAGATAACCACAGGGGTGAGTGTACAGAGGAGAGTGAGGTGAGGGGGGGTCACAGGAGCCACCAGGAGAACAGAGGTGCACCCTGAATCACGGGCTCAGCTCCAAGACCCCTTTCCTGGTCCACTGGCCTCTGCCGTTTTTCTTATCCAATGCTCTGGCTCCAGCCAGGGTTGGCATCTAGCCTGACCTGTAGCCTGCTTGGCTAGAATCCTGTGACCAACAGCCTTGGTCCAGCCTTGCCCCCAGGGGTCTGGCCTCTGACTGCCTTCCCTGTGAAGAAACCAGTTCTCTAGAACTAGATAGCTGCTGGTGGAAGCTGGGTGGCTCACATCCCCAGAAACCCCTTCCCCATCTCAACTCCTGAGTGTCTAATGCACCACGTGGAATGATCCCTTGTAACTCTGGGCTGCTGGGATCCTGTCAGTCCAGAAGGCATCAATTCTGCTCTGTGGTTCTCTCTTGTCTCACATTTGTGTCCAAACATGTCCCTCGGTTTGTTGGGACCCAGGAATCATTTAGTACCACTGTGACATGAACTTTGCACTTTTCTGGGTCATCTGTTACTTTATAGTGTATATTTTTCCAGGACTTAGGTCTCAGAATGAACCCAAATATTATTTGTAGTGGTAGGAGAGAAGAGAAAGGAAATATGACTGAACACCAATACCTCACTGAACATTTTTCTGATCTTATGTAATTGAATTTACACAAAATCCCATGCAATAAGTTTTATTCCTGCTTATCAGATGAGGAACTGGAATTCAGCAAGACTGAACAATTTTACTAGTTACCAGCTAATGAGTGGCTGAACTCATTAAATCCAGGCCTGACTGGCTCACTAATCTTTATTTATATTTTCTGAGGTATAGTGATACAGCCATCTACCATCTATGAAACTCTGTCCCACCAAGAACTATACAGATTTTACCTCTATTCTCTCATTTAATCTTCAATCAATCCTTTGATTAACATCAACAATGTTTATCTCATTTAATCTTCATATCGATCCTACACAATATTGTTCTCATTTTACAAACAATTTGACACGCAGAAAGAGTAACTTGCAAGAGTTTGAACCCAGAAGGTCTGACTCCAACAACACTCATTAAATGCAATCAGCATTATATAATCTTCCTTCCTTCCTTCCTTTCTTTCTCTCCTATCCCATTCCAAAGGAGTATTAAGCAACTTACAAAAAATACGCTTTATAATAAAATGAAAAATATATGAAATATTTTTTTAAAACACAAAGGTAAAATAAGAATCTGAGGCCTGTTAAAGAAGCTACACAATGACTCTTGTGCACAGAGAGGCAGGCCGTTCAGGACCCTTGTAATTGGGTTAGGGACCACTGCAATGGGGTCCTATGGTGGGGAAGAGAGATCGGGCATGGTTTTGAATACAGTGTGGGCATGGTAGGATTTACAGTCAAGAAGAGGACTGTGGGGTCAGTGGATGGAAAGCTACAAAGACTGGGAGTAAAGGGCATTTAGCTAAACTGACCTGACAGGATTCTTGCAGAAGACAGGCTAGGGTGACCAGACATCTTCTGGGGGATGGTGGAGGAGGAACCTGATCAGATATTGGGTGTGATCAGATACCAAGGATGGGGGTGTTCTCCATAAAGTGACCTAGCAGGGGTCTTTGCCAAGACAGTGGACTTTATAAGGAAGTGCACAGATGGGTCTAGCAGAAGATTCAGAAGCTTGACAAAAGTTTGGCCAAGTAAAGGATCTTTGTCAGGCCAGAAAAAAAAAAAAAAAAAAGGAATACAAGGAACCCATGCTGGGGATGTACTGGGCTTCGCAAAAAGAGAATAAAAAAACAAGTCAAATGAGTTTAGGCAACTCAAACACATTGTAACAATTTCTGACCTATCTCGGAGTATCCAGTTTAAAGATTCAAATAGATGAACCCACAAACCCTTCTTTTGTCCTACCAAGCCTCTAGGTCAAAGACCGGAGTCTTTGGAAGGTTGATAAATCTGCTTCTCAAGATACCAACAAACCTTCAGAATCTGAGATAAGGCCAAAGGGGTCTGAAGCCTCTCACCTGGGATCAAACCACAGCCTCAAGTTCAGGAAATAAATGAGGGACTTGAAAGGACTCATTACATTAGCCATCCTTACTCCACAGGAGGTAGGAGATAGAATAGCTTCTCCTGCTGCTGCCCTGAATTTGTTTAAATTTGCAATCTTCAAACGTGTGGAGGTCAGTTCTCAGTGGCAGACAATGAAAACAACTGTAGCTGAGAAAAGCACACAAGAGAGTTCCTGAGCACAGAAGTGGGCTGTGGGTCCAGAGGCTGGATATCTAACCCTGAATGAACCAGAAGGCCAGCAACACTTGACCCTTGAACACACTGAACACAGCACACCACCCAACCCTCAGTCCATGCTGTAGGATGACCCTGGTCCAGTGTTTTAAATTGCAAACTCTTGTCTCAAATTCTGAGTCCAAAGTGTCTGGCCAAGGCTAGGGCATGGGTCTGTGTTCCTGCAGTGCAAGGGGCCGTGAAAGAAAGTACCTGGACTTTGAGTTCTAATGGAATCAGACTTTGCCCTCCCTCTGCCCAGTCATCAAGGGAGGACTTGCCCAAGCATCACAGGAGATACAGCTGGGGCTGGGGGTATATCTCAGTGGTAGAGCACATGCTTAGCATATGCAAAGCCCTAGGTTAAATCCCCAGCACCAAAAATAAAAAATATCTTAAAAAAGGACATAGCTATGCATACATAGTTTTGGCCCTACATGGCATAGTTCTGTCTCCAGAATCTGTAAGTATAATAAATTTCTTTTCCTGGGCCTGTCCTGTATTTTCTCTTGCAACTGCAGCTGACTGACTTTCATATAAGACAGAACACCCTTTATTCTTGACGTATGATCAGTACTCTAAACAGTATCCCTTCTGGGATCACAACAGTGCTTGACGAAGCCCTTCTAAATCCATGGACTTTGAACTCCAAACTGTCTCTCCTTGGTCACAAAGCTGAACAGTAGTTACTCATAGTTCAAGAGCCAGCCAGGAATGCAAGATGTGTCTTTGCACAATTTTAAGAGATCCTATTTTGTGGGTCCCTTCCTTATTTTTCTCTTCAATTTCTAGCCCTTCTGGCAGCTTCAAACTTTAAATCTTTCTTTTCATCTCAGTAAAATTGCCACTTTGAGTTTAAACTATATCCTCACATGCCCTGGAGGAACAGGGGAATATCCTCAGGGGAAAGATCAGATGAATGTGGCTAAACCAAGTTTACTCAGAGTGTTAGTCAGCTGTCTGTCACTGTGACAAAATACCTGAGATCATCAACTTATAAGGAAGAAAGGTTTGTTTTGGCTCATGATTTCAGAAGTTTCAGTGTATAGTGGCTTGGCTCTATTGCTTTGGGCCTGTGGCAAAGCCATCAGTACATAATAGCAGGAGTGTGAGGCAGAGGAAGCTGCTTATAGCATGATGGCCTGAAAATCAAGACAGACAGGAAGGGCCCGAGGGCCCAATATCCCCTTCATGGACATGCCTTCAGTGACCAGACTTCCTCCCACAAGCTCTCTCCTTTTAAAGTTTCCACCTTTCAAGAGTGTCCCAGGCTGGGGACCAAATCTTCAACACAGAGGCCTTCTGGGGGAAACTTATCCAAACTGTAATACTTAATTTATTTCCCTTATTTTAAAGATCCGCGTCTTTCCAATTTCTGTCTGATTTTATGTGATCTCTGATGGCTTCAAACTGCAGTTGTTAATATTTCATACAGAGTTTTCCATCGTTACTAGCAGGAGAGTTAGTCCAGCAGAAGCATCTCTCCCATGCCCAAGACAGATTGGCCCACCTGTTTTCTCCATGTGGAAGTACAGTCAGATGATGGAATTACATGCAGTCAAAATCAGAAATTCTTACTGAGAAAAATCATTTTCCCAGTATTGTTATAAAATAGTTTTGGTCACCTCTACTTCTTAATTCCCCAAATTCTACAAATTATAGAACATAAGCAGTTGACATATTCTACACCTAAAAAACATCATATCAGAATAATTTCTTTCTCCTTTACATCTTCCTCTTCTATGTATTTAATATCTGTGGCATTCTATAGTTCTTTATAACAAATCGCTTGAGTAACAAAAAATCATTTTTATGTGGATTCAGAAATAGGAAAGAAAAGTGGTTTTTTCACCCTTTTTCATATTTGAACTAAATGGACTTCTTGTAGCTTTCACTAAAATGAAAAACAATTAAAATTAAAGAACAAAATTCTGCTCTGACATTTCTGCACAAGTAATGCTCGTCGAAAGCTGTGTCTGGGTTTGAATACCTGCCAAAGGAACTGGGCGGAAGACTTTGCTCCGGTAGCTTGGTGAGGGTGTGTGAGTGTGCTAATGCTGCTTTAATTGGTTTGTGCCAATGCTGACAATCCATCTGATACACAGTGGAATGGTCACAGGACAATGGAGCCAAGTGCAATACTTGGAGCCCCAACGTTTCCCGTCATAAAACTTGGGCTTGGCTTGGGAGTGCCACTGGTTACATTTCCACTCTTTCTTTTCAGTCCCCATCTTCTCTTTCCTCTGTCCCTAATCCTTCCAGTGGAACTTCCAGTACATACTCCAAATTTCTTCTT
The DNA here is from genome assembly GCF_045843805.1 of Urocitellus parryii. NCBI lineage: Eukaryota > Metazoa > Chordata > Mammalia > Rodentia > Sciuridae > Urocitellus > Urocitellus parryii. The sequence continues at coordinate 79,259,841 of NC_135539.1, forward strand.
TGTTGATGCTCAGTTCACTCTCTCAGTTACCATAAAAAAAAAAAATGAAAGAAAACACATTCCTTAGACATCAAGAAAGAAGAAAAGAACACCCCAACTTTGAGAACAATCAAAGCTGACGCAGCTGTCGTTTCCCTCTTTGAAAATGAGTTTAGTCACCCATTCTAGGAACCAGAGTAAAATAAACACTTGAGTTGTTATTCAGTGCAAAGTGTTATGATACAGAATTCCTAATGACTGCTTTCAGAGGGCTCCTGGGCAAATATGTACCAGCTGCTTAGATTTGGAATCCCTCACCCTCTTGTGAACCAGGGATTCTGTTGATCCATACAATCACAGAACCCAGCATTGGAAAGGATGGAAACATCACTAAATCCGGTTTGTACCACCTATGGTAGGATTTTTTCTGTCATACCTGCTGAAATGTGGGCATCAATTTTCCACCATGTGACGGAAGCTATGGTTTCTCAAAGCAGGTCCATCCTTGTGGGACAGGGTCAATGGTTAGAAATTTCTTGCATTAACTAAAATCCTCCATCTAGAACCTTCTTATTGATCCTCTCTGTGTCCTTGCTATTTAAATGTTTTCTGAAAAAAATTGTCATTTCTTTGAATCAGTTTGTATTCATATCTGAGCTTCCTCAACTATTAATGGTAATCCTCTCAGTCAGAATCTGATTCTCAGCCACTTGCCCACAACCCCACGGCCAGAAGGGTCCCAGCAACTTAAAGTAGAGCCAAATATTCAGGGAATGTTCTTGAATCCTATACCAATCAGTCCATGGTCTTGACCCTGGAGTGCTCATAGCTCCTTGAACTTCATGTCCCATTTGAGGCTCTTGTGGTGTGGAGGCTACAGACAACCTCCTCAGGACACTCCATTGAACAAGAACCAGATTGTTTGTGACTTTGGGGCAAGCCACCATACATCCATTCCCTTCCCTCAGGATAACTTTTTTTCTCCCTATTCTTAAAAAGGTCACTCCTCTCTTGACCATTTGTTGAATTTCTTTTTTTAAAAATCATTTTTTAGTTGTAGTTGGACACAATAAGTTTATTTATTTATTTATTTTTATGTGGTGCTGAGGATCAAACCCAGCACCTCGAATGTGGTAGGTGAGTGCTCTACTGCTGAACCACAACTCCAGCTCCCTATTTGTTCAATTTCTTCCAAGCTTTTCTAAAAGTTAGGAAAAACCCTTTTTATGAAGAATTCTCCCTGCAACAATACCTCCCAACAATAGAATTCATTGTCTGATCCTCATCTGACATGGGCTTGAGTGGAAGGGAAAATGGGTTAGCTCCTTATTGCTCTGAATACAATACCTGACAAGAATGACTTAGAGAAGGAAAAGTTTATTTTGGCTCACAGTTTCAGAGATTCCGTTTATGAGGGGCTGACTCCATTGTTCTGGGCCCAAAGTAAGGCAGAACATCATGGTACAAAGACATGGTGGAGGAGAAGTGCTCCGCTCACAGAGGGCAGGAAGTGGGAAAAGGGCTGTAATAGGTAAGATGCACCCCTCCAGGACACACCCCCGTAACCTACCTTCTCCAGCCATGCCCCATCTGCAACAATTACTGCCCAGTTGGTCCATTCAAATGAAGATGGACTGATTATATTAGAGAGCCAATAAGCAACCTCCCACATTCTGACATTATTAACCCAGGAGCTTTTGGAGACACCTCATATCTAAACTATAATAGAAGAAAACAAAGGTGGATGTAGGAAGACCAAATACAAGTTGCAACTGCCCTATCTAGTAAAAGTGGAATCATTTTCTTAATCTCCTTCTAAATATTTGAAAATGTTTTCCTGAAGTCCTTTCCAAACCAGAAATTATTCCTATTTCTTTCAATTATTGCTCATAAAACATAGTTTCCTGGGTTTTGTTATTGTTGTTTATTCTTATTTAAACCTACTGTTTATCCAAGTCTGTCTTAAAATATGGTATCAAGACCTAAACACAGTGCCCATGATTTGGTCTGACCTGGGCAAAAGATCTTATGGATCATGGGATAGCCATTTTTCTGGGACATATACAATAAAGTTGAAGATAATATCAGTTTTCTCCCCAGACACATCATATCGTGTTGACACACACTGAATTTGCAATTAAAATGGAACTACAGGGGCTGGGGATATGGCTCAAGCGGTAGCGTGCTCGCCTGGCATGTGTGCGGCCCGGGTTTGATCCTCAACACCACATACCAACAAAGATGTTGTGTCTGCTGAAAACTAAAAAATAAATATTAAAAATTCTCTCTCTCTCTCTCTCTCTCACCTCTCTCTTAAAAAAAAAATGGAACTACAACATCTCTCTAGAACTTTCTTTGGTATGCATGTTCCCTGGTGACACAGAAAGGAACTCACTTCTGCTACTACCACAAATTCCAAGATGCAATTTTTACCCATTGTTTCCATCACTTCATTCTATAAGCCAAGTTCTTTCTTGTGGCTCCAGAGGGTTTCAGATTTGAAATGATCAACAAAGCAAGTGAAATTTTCAGAGGCCAAACTTTTGGGACAATCAGATTTAAAGCAGCTGACTATGAAGTCACAGTCTCCATCCTCAGTAACTTGTCTTTGTGTTCATTTGATTAGAACTAGCCTCATTAAAATCATTTTTCTACATCTATAGTTAAGATGCCTACAAAGGGTAAACCCTATCAATTTAGGCAAATTAGAGGAAAGCCCAATGGAATTAGTGAAAAGTCAAGCACATTTAGTACGAAAAATATGTGAATACAGAGTTGCTAAGTAGAAAAACATTCCTTGGAAGCTATCTCCAAGAACTATTTTAATACAAATTATTTGTATGGCATACCTCTAATAGTTGACCTCAATTTACTCTTTAGCAGCATTTCTTGCTTAGAAAGACTTTTTATTAGCTCAAAACTATACTACAACTTGAGCCCAGTAGGATTATTACAAATTACCAGGTTTCAACTTAATGAGGTTTTCATGCCATAAGGATTATAGGTCTCAGAGAGAAGGAATTTTAGTGGGTATTAAATCCAATTTTCTATCCATTTCTAGAAGCCACTGCTTGAATATTTCCTGAGCCAGATACGTTTACATGGAGGCGTAACACAATCCAGAAAATAAGAAAATGCTTATCAAGGGAAAAATAAATTTCAGGTTATAAGCACTATATTTTAAAAAGATGCAGGATTTAAAATGAGTAGAAATGAATGCTTAATTTGCAAGACTGTTCAGAACAAAGTGTTTGCATGATATTTGAGCTGATGTACAAAGAAAGTAAAATGTAAGTGTTATTATCCTCATTATTCCCAGGGAGCTGTGTTAACAATCCTTACCATTCATAATGGAGACCAAGCTGATTCCAGCTGATGAAATGGGTATTTTCACCAGAGAGAGCTATGGAAAGAACAGCATCTGACTCAGAGCATTTCACAAAATTGCTGTTGAGAAGAGAAATGTAGACAAAGCAAAAGCACTTACACAGAATGTCCCAGAAGCCTCCCAAAAGATGTTTATCTTGTTCTTATTTGGGACAGAATCTGACCCATCTTGTCAGGGGTAAGGCCCAGGCCTCTCGAGTGAGTACAACAGCCTGCCTGCCCACCTGTGGGCCCACAGAGCAAAGCCATAGCTAAACATTAAAGGAGATGAGGGCAGGCAGGGGGATGGAAAGGGACAGAGGGAGATGAATACAAAGGAGAAGAGCTGGGCACACAGTAGACCAGGGCAAGGAGTGGCCCAGCAGCTGTACCTGGTGCCACAGACAGTAGCCTGGCAGGACTATGTCAAGAACCCAGATGCCCCAAGTCAGGAAGGCTTAGAATAGACCCTTTGGCCCCTCTGGGCAAGTCACTTAGCTTCCCATTCTATTTCCTAAACTGGAAGATAAGCATCTTGTATCTATACTAATAATCTTTCCTCTATAGGGTCTGGTAGGGATTATCTAAGATAATATCTACAAAAAAACATGTTAGCACAGCACCTAATACATAGTAAACACTCAGAAATTTCTCTTTATCATTTCAATGCAGTCTTGAGGACAATCGCTACATCAGCATCAAGTCCTACACAGCAGTGGCCGAACCTCCTGCCTGAGTTGTGTAAGTAGTATCAATGAACACAGAATTTCAGTTTTTCCAAACCCACACTCTAGTTGCCCCAAATGCCAACACATAATTGCATTTCTTTCTCTTATTAAGTTTTTGTGTTTTCTCAGCAGTAATATATAATTTTTATTACCAAAAAGAACTTTTTAAATATTTTTAAATTTTTAAAATTTGCTCTTATTAGTTATACATGACAGTAGAATGCCATTTGATACATCATACACAAATGGAGTATAACTTCTCATTCTTCTGGTTGTACATGATATAGAATCACACCAGTTATGTAATCACATATGTACACCACAGGTTAATAATGTCTCACTCATTCTATTACCCTTCCCACTCCTATACCCCCTCCTTTCCCTTCACTTCCCTCTACCTAATTCAAAGTACCTTCTATTCTTCCCTGCCCCCCTGCCCTTATTGTGAATTAGCATCTGCATATCAGAGAAAACATTCAGATTTTGGTTTGGGGGGATTACCTATTTTGCTTAGCATAATATTCTCCAGCTCCATCCGTTTACTGGCAAATGCCATATTTTCATTCATCCTTAAGGCTGAGTAATATCCCATTGTGTATATATACCACATTTTCTTTATCCATCCATCTATTAATGGGCATCTAAGTTGGTTCCATAGTTTGACTATTGTGAACCGAGCTGCTATAAAGATTGATGTGGCTGCATCACTGTAGTATGCCAATTTTAAGCCCTTGGGTACAAATAGAGGAGTGAGATATCTGGGCCAAATGGTTGTTGCTTTATCCCCTGAGTCTCACATGCACAATCTGTTCTAAGCTTATTATGAAAAATACTGAATCTGCTAACACGTAAATACTTCTAATGTAGACCACATATTTATAAGTGAAGAGGGTCTGACATAATCCAAGGATTTCAAATTAATCAAACACACGTGTACAGGTTGCTCTGTCCTCACTCATCCCTTTCTGCTCCTCAGAGACAACTTCTTCAAATGTTTTTAGCAGCTTTTAGTGAGGAAGATGGATATTTCTATCTCTCTTAATAAATGCATACAATGCTACCTCTTGGTATTTTTGTTTTAGACATTATCCACAGATTTCATCTTGTATGATGGGGTTTATCTCTTCACTGCTGCTGTTCACAACCAAATACACACACACACACACACACACACACACACACATAAGCACACACAGGCCCCCACGCACAGGCATGTACACCTCACCAACATATTCTCGACATGCTAGATCCGAAATATTTGGTGTTTTCTTGTATCTGTGTAAGCACAATCTATGTGGTTAACTATGATTCCATTTCCTTTCTTGTATAACTATTAGCTCCAAAAGTGAATGGATGTCATTTCCTTCCTCTTGTTTAACTTCCTGTGAACCTATTAGGGACTCATCCCTAAACTCTACCATAAACACAAACTCCCAACCTGTGCTAAGGTTTTGGGAACTATTTGATCTCCTTGACGTAGATCTCCTGGAATCCTCTTGTCTTCCTGCTCTAAGCTGGACTGTATTTTTCTGGGCCCACCCTACTAATACTAGGTAGAAAATTTTACTTCTCTCCTGTGTTAGATTCTTTTTTTTCCTGAACACAGTGTTTTTTTTTTTTTATTTTTTCCTCTGTTTATTCCCTTGTTCAATAAGAACACATCCTCCATGAAAGAGTACGTGAGAGATAAATACATTGAGACCCTTCAACCTTGTTAGACAATTTAGATGGAAAATGATTTGCTGGCAGAGCATCTGGTATTGCTCTGTTATCTTCTAAAGCCCTGGGCTGCTTTTGAGTACTTCAATGGCATTCTGGTTTTTAGTTCTGTCTGATGCTGAACTTTTCCCCTCCGGAAGTTCTTAGGATTATTGCTTAATCCCCAGAGTTCTGAAATTTCAAGATATCACTTGTTATGGACCTTGCTAATCCTTTTTTAAAAAACATTTATTAGTTGTAGTTGGACACAATATCTTTATTTTACTAATTTATTTTTATGTGGTGCTGAGGATCGAACCCATGGCCTCTCAATGTGCTAGGCAAGCACTCTACTGCTGAGCCACAATCCCGGCCCCTTGCTAATCCTTTGTTCAAGCTGGAACCTCTGTTTCTATTAAATGTTATACCTATTAACTGAACTACTAATGCATTTTTATACCTTTATTTTTCATCTCTTTGGCTTTTGGTTAAGAGATTTTTTTGGGGGGGAGGGGGTACACCAGGGGTTGAACCCACTGAGCCACATTCCCAGCTTTATTTGTTTTATTTTGAGACAGGGTCTCCTAAATTGCTAAGAATGGCTTTGAACTTGTGATCCTCCTGCCTTAGCCTCCCAAGCCACTGGAATTACAGGTGTGCACCACCACCCCCAGCCTTTTTTAATTTAATAAATGTTTTTTAAAATACAGGATCTCACAAAGTTGCTGAGACTGTCCTTGGACTTTCAATCCCTGTGCCTCAGCCTCCTGAGTTGCTGGGATTACAGTAATGAGCCACCATGCTTGATGTTTTCTGAGAGTTTTGGTTTTTTTTCGAGAACTTTTACTTTCCAACCTTTCCATTGAGTTTGACATTTATGTGATCAAAGAATTTTTACAGCCTCCCCCCCCCTCTTCAGTATGTTCCTTTTTAAGGTATTCTGTTCTTGTTTCGTGGTGCAATATATACTTTTCTCTATCTATGGATGTAAATTGTAGTGTTTTTATTCCTTGAGGTTTTCTTCTTCCTGAGTAATGTCTATTTCCTCTGAATGATTTTCTGTTTGTTCTGGTGCCTGAATTCAGCATTAGATGACTTTTGTCAAGAGTTTGATGATTTGGGGCTGTCTACTCATCACATCAGGCCATTACCGAGCTGACTGGTGGTTCTGCACTGGGTTCCCTCCAGGGTTCAGCTTTCCTTAGCATAATGAACCAGTTACCATTCATCCATTTTCTTTCTAGTTTTTAGAGCATTCTTGCTCTCAGCTTCTCTTCATTTACTTTATCTTCAAAGGCCATTCCACATTCTTCTTTCTAACTTTCCCTTTTTTCTCTCCTTCTCCACTTTCTTTCCTTCTGTTGTCATTTTAGAGAGACTTCAGATAGGAACAAAGAAAAAACTATGTTTCAATTCATTATAACACTTCAGTTCCTTGTTGCTTTTTAAAACAATGCTATGCTCTGTTATGGTTTGGATGAGATATCCCCCCCAAAAGCTCCACTTTAATGCAGAAATATTTAGAGGTGAAATTATTGGATTGGGAGATATATAACCTAATCAATTCATCCTAGTTCCAGGATTGACTGGGTGTAACTATAGGCAGGTGGGGGTGACTGGAGCAGGTGGTTCCCTGGGTGGGGGGCATGCTCTGGAAAGGTTCCTCTTCCCTGCAGCCCCACCCACCCCTGCTACCTGGCCTCCATGAATGAAGCGGGTTTCCTGCATCACACCTTTTTGCTATGATTTTCTGCCTTTCGTTAGGCTCAGAACAATGGAGTTGGCCAACCATTGACTAAACCTCTGAAATTGAGGGAAAATAAACTGTTCCTCCTCTAAATTATTCTTGTCAGGTATTTTTGTTATAGTGATGAAAATCTGACCTACACAAAAATTGCTGCCAGCAGTGGGGGCATTGCTGTGACGAACCTGACCTTATAGTTCCAAAGCCTTTGTAGCTGTTTTATGGGAGGGATTTGGAAAAATGTGGAGGTGTGTTGTGGAAAAGATGCAATGTTTTAAGTGGAGCTTAATGGTTGACTCTGGTGGAAGCTCAGAAGACCACTACAGACAGTAAAACCTGTCCATGAGGTTTCAGAAGGAAATAAGGACTCTATTGGGAGTCTATAAGAATTCTAGAGGCTTTTCATGTTACATTTTGTCAAAATAACTTGACTAAATTTTGCCCGTTTAAATTTCCACGTTGTGAAATTTTGTGTGAGGATGACTCTAAATGTGAAGGACTAATTAATCTGGCAGAGGACATTTTAAGGCAGCATAGCATTCAGGCAGTGGTGTAGATTTTCCTGGCAATTTTTAATAAGATTTACTGTGAGGATCAGTGGCAGAAAGCAAAGCTGAAGGATTTTTAAAATTTGCAGTTTGACCAGAGAAGTACACATAAAACTAGGGCCCAGGAAGGTGTGGTCCTTAGAGATAACAGCTGCTAAAGAGATGCCAAGTACTTTGCCCAGAGACAATAGGAAAGATAAAGGTTGAGGGCATCTTGGGAATTTGCAAGACCACACTCACCATAGGCTCAAGGGTGTAGAAAGGAAAATTTCTTTAAAAATAAATCATGGGAGCACACTGCTTTCACAGAGGAGCCTAGGAGTTGTTTCATCATACTCAGCAACCCAGGTACTAATGGCCACTGCAACTCTGATCCCAGGGCCCTTAGCTACTGTACAAACTGGCAGCAGATTTTAGCATTATCCATTTATAGCTGGTTCTGCAGGAATAGAGGATGTTGGAGTTAGGGAGGAGTCATGGAGTCTTCTGCTAAGATTTCAAAGGAAGGCCTGAGAGGCCAAGTAAAGTGCAGCAGGATTATAGTCCCTGTTATCTGCCCTGAGAAGATGTTATGTGAAACTGTGAAGAAGAAGGTGAAGCTGGAATGGAGACCCCAGGAATTAAGAGATTCCAGCAATAACGACTGTCCACTGAGGAAAGCTGCTGACTGCAGAGACAGTCCACCTAAAAGAAAACCCATGTGCACTGCAACTGGATAAGGGCAAAAGAGCAGGACTGCCCAAACCCTCTGGAGAGCATATCCATTACCATGTGTCCCAGATGCTATATGTGGAGTTATGGGACCTGTTTGGCTGGATCTCAGCCTTATTCTGGTTCCATCCCTTCTTTCTATACCTCTGTTCCTCTCTTTTGAAATGGTGATGTTTATCCTGTGCCAATGAATATTGAATATATGGAAATTTCTTTTGATATTACAAGGATTTGCAATCAAGAGTTTGCTTTGAGTCTCAGATGAGATTTTGGACTTGGACTTTTTGGGCAATGCTGGAACTGTTAAGTTTATGGGGACTCTTGGAGATGGACTAAATGCATTTTGCCATTGTGAGGTAGACACATATATAACATAATCAATTCATCCTAGTTCCAGGGAGCTAGAGGCATAATTTTATGGTTTGCATATGAGGTGTCCACCAAAATCTCCCATGTTAATGCAGTAATATTCAGAGGTGAAACTACTGGATTATGAGATCTGTAACCTAATAGTCCACCCTAATTTGAATGGTCTAACTAGGTATAACTATACATAGATGGAGAAGGTGGATCAATGGGGACATGCCCTGGAGGGTTCATCACCCCTGTATATCCTCTATCCCTTGCTTCCTATCCTCCATGAATGGAGCAATTTTCCTCTATCACACACTTCTACCATGATGTTCTGCCTCACCTTGGGTCCAGAGTAATGGAGTCAGCCACTATGGGGTGAATCCCTGAAACTGGGCCAAAATAAACTTTTCCTCCTCTAAGTTTTTTTTTTTTTTAAATCATGTATTTTGGTCACAGGGACAAAGAGCTGACTAACACATACTCCAAACTGAGGAATAAATTAAAGTAATGAATGAGATCACTGTGAAACCTTTCTCTGCTGAATCAATTTTCCTTCCTTCCTTCCTTCCTTCCTTCCTTCCTTCCTTCCTTCCTTCCTTCCTCCCTTTCTTCCTTCCTTTCTTTTCTTATTTGTTTGTTTTTGAGGCAAGGTTTCACTCTGTTGCCGAGGCTGACCTTGAGTTCCAGGGCTCAGATTTTCCTCCTGCCTCATCTTCTCAAGTCGCTGGGCTACAGAGCAATGCCATTGTTACTAGAAGCCATTCTCTTCTAAGTAGCAAAGCATACTACTGTGGGGAGGAGTCTAAAGTTCTATTTCCATTAGTCACGATTCTGAGAAAGAAACTGAACTAAAATTCCATCTCTATTACATTTATTAATTGACATAACTTCTCAGCCAAAGACACAATCACCTCCATGCAGCAATTTTGCCATATCTTTTTTTTAAATATATCTTTAGGCCTTGGCATCTAGTAGGTACTGATTAACAGATGTTTGCTCAGCAACTTGGTAAATAAACAAAGTCTCATCAATTATTTGACTATTCAACAACTGGTTAGTGTAGCAATGATCAATATGACATATTTCTCTTCTTTAGTTTACTTTTGCTTATGTACAAATATCTGTAATTTGCTAATTCTCTTACAACTTCTGAATTTTGTTCTCTCTTACTAGATTTTATGCTATTTGAAATTATTGATTACCTTGGAAGTATAGAATCATGAAAAGAGGAGGAGCACCACGTAGCTCATTGGTCATTGAAGAAGTCAGTGTGGATGGAGAAGGGTAATGAGGATGGAGAATGGTAGGACATGACTTCAGAGAGAAGCAGCCTCAGATCCTGTGGGCTTAAAGTCAAGATGAGAACTGGGTCTTTGATTCTGCCATAGAAATGAATAAGCACCGCCAATCCTCTGTCCTTGAGATCCTCTGATGGACAGGTACGACAGCAAGAGAAGCCAATAGCCAAGCCTGGGCTTCTTGATTTGACACTGCCTCTCTCCACTGGACCTACCCACCCAGACAACACACAGCGGGGAGGAACCATTCTCCAAGGGAAACCAGTGCATAGAGAATAAGAACAAATGCATGTGAAGCAGTAACAGCAAATGCCCACTCAACCCAACCTGGCCCCTTCCTCTGCTTTCAAGCTAACCAACAATGCAGCCATCTCAGAGGCTCAGCATGGAAAGCAGAGGATGAGGGGTGGAGGCCCAAGCTTGCTGCCATTTTCTTTGCCAAGGTGTCTACACTGTGTGTCAGTGTTTCATAACCCAATAAGCCCTCTCTCCCGCAGTGGTGACTTATCCTTTCCATTTGTTTTTAAGAGCTGTACTTTCCTGAGCTGCTGGCTCTGGCCAACCTCTGCTTCCACGCCAAAGCCATTGCCTAATGAAGTCTCACTCTCCCCAGCAGTCTCAGCCACTGCCACAGTCAACATATCATGGCAACTGTCACCTTTTCATCAAAAACAGTTTTGTTACTTAGTGGTGTTAATAGTGCCACCCCCACGGAACCTGGAAACCAGGATTCACCCTGGGCTTGGACCTTGAACCCTGCATTTTGTGTCCTGTGGTCTTTAACCTTGACTTGGGTTTTAACTTCTGCCTGTTTATTGAACCAAACCACTGGTTAGTGTCAGTGACTTCCAGTTTTAAGTTAGCCCAAAGTAATTATTTGCCAAGACAATATTTTACCTCCTGGATTCAGGATCTTTCTGTCTATCATTGGCCCTAATCCAAGGATAGATTTCTTGGGTTGTGCCTTATGCCATGACAAAATAATATAAAATTATTATTATTGAAACTATCATTTAAAAAACTAACCTGATTGCTCTCAACTCATGGTAATATAGTCATCCCTCTGATTTCTGGGTGGGGGAAGGGGTTCCAGGACCTTTCCCAACTACCAAAATCCATGCTCAGGTCCTTTATATAAAATGGAATAATATTTGCATAGAACCTGGGCACACCATCCTGTATGTGTTCAACTGTCTTAGTTTACTTATGGCACCTAATATCTAAAACAATACTCCATATGATTTCTGTTTGCAGCAGAGAGGAAGAAAAGGATCCATTCACTAAATAAAAGCAGAATGATTTGGTGTATAAATCTGTTCTCAAGGTTTTACTTGATAATCAAAGGCTTATTTAAATAACCCCAAGGGAGCCTGTACCCAGGAGTCCACATTAAAACAAGTTGCAGTCCTTCAGGTAGAAGGAAGCCTCCTCCTGACCCAAGCTCGACAGGGAAGGCAGGAGGGAGGAGGCCAGAGTTCATATGTGTTTAAACCTATGGCAGCGGTGATGGCCCAGCAGAGCTGAGAGACACCCTGTTCAATAGGAGGTTCTTTGTTAGCCACGGAGCTATTTAGTTATCGCCATGTTTATTGCAAATGCCATATAAACAGATGCAAATGCCATATAAATAGCTGATATACTACATTATTGTTTTTATGGATAATGACAAGGAGTTTGTACATGTTTGTACAGAGAAATTATATGTGTGTGTGTATATATATATATGTTTGTGTGAGTATGTGTATTTAATCCACATCCATAGATGTGGAATGCACAGGTACATTGATAAGTGGTAACATGGTGAAAAAGAACAAAGAAGAAAAATGGGACAATAAAGAAGTCCATCGTTACTTGTGAAGTCAGGATCTCTCAGGGAATCGTGCCCTGGGGATGTGACTTGCTTCTCTCTCTCTCTCTCTCCCTCTCTCTCTCTCTCTCTCTCTCTCTCTCTCTCTCTCTCTCTCTCCCATTTAAAACTATGTGCACATTCAGCTTCAGGGAACTGTAGTGATCCAATTGGGAGAGGAGGTGGGGCTTGACTTGTCAGACATCCAGAGATAGAAAGAGCAAGTGAACTCAAGTCAACAAGTAGCCTGGACTCAAATGGGATGCAGAGATGGAGAGAGCCAAAAGAGTGGGTGGAGGGTCATGGCCTGAACTCCACCTGTCCCACTTAGATACCATTGGCCCAAGTTCAGCCACATGGCCACCCTTGGTTGCATGAGAGGCTTGGAAATGCAGCTTTTCCACAGGTGCCCATTTATACAGCCCCAAAATAGGAATGTTAAGTGAAAATGGATGATGGGAGTTGATAGCTAGGAATCCATGCTTCAAGCAGTGGCCATGGAACATTGGACACTCGTTAGTGGAAATATTCAATTGATTATTTCCAAATAAGACTGTTTCAAATGACAAAGATTAAGAATGCAAAATATCACCATCAGCAAAGGGATCAAGCAGTAAATTATTTAGTAGATATGGTTAATTTCATAGAACTAATAAGGTATGTTTAGATTTCCGGTTTGATCTATAAAAGAGCCCAGTTATCACTTTCACTTACCGCAAGAAAAAAGATGAACAGACTGAAATTCAACAATTCTTCTTAGAACCACGAGAGAACTGAAGTCACAGGGCAAACTGCCACCCCCAAAACTGGAGAAGCAGGAGGACACAGGAAAGCCGAGTCTGCCCTGGAGCGGCACTGGGGAGGAGCATGAAATGATAACTGATGCTTGCTGGAGGCTCACAGTAAAAAAGAAAAAGAAAAACATGAATCTAGAAATCTGTGTCCAGAGAAACTACCCTTTAAGAGCAGTAGTTAAATAAAGACTTTCTCAGACAAACAAAAAAATGAGGGTGTGTGTTGCTAGGACATCTGCCTTGAAAAAAAAATGTCAAGAGAAATTCTTCAGACAGAAGGATAATGACATAAGTTAGAAATTCAGATCTACATAGAGGAAGAAGATTTCTCAAGGAAAAATAGAGGTAAGATAAAATTTTTATTTTTTCCCTGACTCTTAATAGGTAACAGTTGGTTCAAAATAGTAATAATAATAACAGTGATATAACAGAAAATTAGAGCTTATGGATGATGAGATGAATACCAGCAATGTTACAGGGGTTGGAAAGGAGGCAAAGGAAGAACTAAGTGCTGGGCTATGTATAAGTGGATTTGATTTAGTTACAAAAGTCCACTGAAAACTGTTGTTAGGCAACCACTGTTTCACGTTTCTTGTTTAATTCACCTTCATCTGTCATCAAACTCCACAGAATTGGTGTACTTACTTCAAAACTGAGTAAAAGTTGACTTCCATGCAGATACATCTCTGATTCTGCTTTTCTGAAATCTAGACTCTGTCTCAACTTAATTTTTCAGAGACATTTTGGGCATTCATGGCTCAGAAAGGCAATTGTAAGCCAGGGTGGCGCACACCTGTAATCCCAGCAGCTAGGGAGGCTGAAGCAGGAGGATCGGGAGTTCTAAGCCAGCCTCAGCAACTTAGTGAGGCCCTAAACAACTCAGTAATACCTGTCCCTAAATAAAATATATTTAAAAGGCCTGGGAATGTAGCTCAGTGGTTAAACACCCTGGGTTCAATCCCTGGTATAGGGACCCAGGGAAACCAAAGCTCAGCCTGGTGAGTGGAAACAGTAGAGTCTTTACCTCAGCCACGGAGCAAAGGCCATGCAACCAAAATGCCAGCAGGTGCTCTCCTCAGGTTCGCTGTACCCAGGCATGGGATCACAGGATGGTTAGAATGTTCCATCTACACTGGGGAGCATGTCTGGGATTCCCAATGATCCTTTCTAACCCTCTCCCCTCCTCCCACTGAAAGCTGCCATCCTTTCTGCTCCACTGAAGCATCATTGAACAACTTCACCAGGACATCCTCTTGCCAAATCCTCTGGCTCTTTCTAATGCTATTGACAGCTCAGTCCTGACAAGACTCTCTTCTCACTCCATCCTGGGCTGGTCCCAGGGGATCTCTGGTAGCTCCACCAGACAATTACTGTCAATCCACTTTCTCTTCCTGCATCCCTCTACATATCCACAGTCCTAGCACCTTGTGGCCAGCTATTCATTGTCACTTCACACTCTTGGTGATCCATATGGCTTTAGTCAGCTTTTTTGCTGAAAGACCTTACAAGAACAATTTTAGAGGAGTAAAATTTATTTGGGGGCTCAAATAAATTTTATTTACTTCAGAAGTCTCAGTCCATAGATAGCCAGCTCCATTCCTTGGGGGCTCAAGAGGAGGATGGACATCATGGCGGAAGAGTGTGGTGGAAGAAAGTGGCTCAAGGCATCACACCAGGAAGCAGAGAGAGACTTCACTCACCAAATACAAAATATATACCCCAAAGTCACACCCCCAATGACCCATTGGAGTCTTCCAGTCACACCCTACCTGCCTTCTGTTACCACTCAGTTAATCCTTGTCAGGGGATTAATTAACTGATTGGGTTAAGTCTCTCATAACCCAATCATTCCACCTCTATGCCTTCTCTCACTCATAAGCTTTCAGAGGAACGCCACATCCAAACCATAACACCACAGTTTCAGGACTATCTATATATGAATTACTTATAATTTTTATCTCCAATCCAGATTTCTTACCTGAGTTTCAGAATTAGAAAGGCATCTTCCCCAGCAGGATAGTCATGGGTATCACAGATCTATTCGGTCCATAATGAGACTTTCCTTCCCTCCTTTTTCAACACTGCAACATCTCCTATTTTCTGCACTTTGAATAATGGCTCCATCCTCTATCTAATTTTTTTTTCTGTAGTGTTAATATTTTCCACATACAAATAACTCCAGCACAATAGGAAAACGGGCAAAATACATGAATAAGCAATTCAGATAAGTATCTAAAAACATTCATCATCCACAGTAATCATAAAATTGCCAATTAAAACTTTGAGATACTTTTCTTCCTTTTCAGGTTACAAAGATTAAGCAGCATGATCATACTTCATATTTTAGGAAGGAAGCTCAAGGAAAAGGGTACTTTAAAAATTGGTTAGATCTTTATAAGTGCAACTTTCCCAAAGCATACTGAATGGAGACACATCAATGATTTTGTTTGCTGCATAACTTATAACCTGGTCATTTGACTCCCAGGAATGTTCCTTGTGTAAGTAATTATGAGTATGTACAAAGGTATATTTATAAGGACACTCATTATAGCATTATTTATAATGTCTAAGTGTTCTGAAGAAATGCCAATGTCTTAGAAAATAGATTGTTTTATTGAATTATGGTCCATGCAGAATTTGGCCTACTCTGCAGACTTTGCAGACTATTTACTGACATGGAATGGTAATTTTCATACAGAAAGAGGAAAATCAATTTTATGAAGCATTATCTCTACATTGGAATGCCCCTTTAGAAACACCCATATCATTAGAAGGACTTATACCAACCAAATAGTACATATTTCTTGGGGATGAGGATATGGAAAATTTCTATTTTCCACTTTGAGTATATCTATATTTTTCACATTAATGGCAACAAACACTTATGCATTATTTTTATAAGCAGAAGAATCCAGTACAAATTATATCAAGAAAAGGGGGGAAACACCCTAGTCAAAATGCAACAATAGCTGCCAAGAATCAAGAGGGTCTGAACCAAGGGGAAGGGAGAGGGCAACATTAGAAGATAGTTAGGAGAAGGGCCAGGGGCTGTTCCAGACTCCCTGAAAGGCCAACATCTACTCTCCCATTGTCAAAAATGTTTATGAATAGTGAGGAGGGTTGTAAGTTTGGGTTTAGGCTTAATTTAGAGTTTATTTCTTTTACAGAATGACAGAACGGAAAGGGGCAAAACAGACCACATTTCAGGCTATGGACTAGATCAGAAATGTAGATATCAGGATTTTGAAAATATCACACTTTTCTTCCAATATGTGTCTACATTAGAGCCCCATTTCTTTTTCCCCTTGCTTACTTACCAAATGGAGAGTGCATGTAAAATTTTCTCGCCACCCTGAGTTTAGGCTGAACAAAATTATAAGTTAAGCTTTTCCCCAGTGAGACTCTGCTCAGGTCTCTTGGATGTAGGTGTAGCCTTGGGCACATAGACTAGAGCCCAATAAGCACTCTGGTAACAGAACTCTGTAGTTTGTAGTTTGTGGTGCAAATCAAGCTCCAAGCTGCCATTTACATCTAGCTTCAGGGGTTGGCGCATGTATAATTTGATTTAATCTCTCAAGGTTCATGGGGTCATTAACAGTTCCAGAGCAGAGAGGTAGTCTGAGTCAGCTCCCAGAGCAGTTGTACAAAGAAGGCGTCAGTTTGGTGGGTAGACCAGAAACCTGGCCTGGAGCCTTCTCTCCCACAGAGGGGTGTGTGTGCCACACTCCCTCCCATGGCTGCTTGGCAGGCATCAGTATATACAAAGTGGAAGACACATGTTTCAGGGACCAGGGTAGGGAAGGAGAGAATTCTCAGCAGGCCAGGAGCAGTCTACGTCAGGTGGGATTAAAGAGGGAGAAATTGAGGCCCACGGGTTCCAAGAAGCCTCACACATTTTCCATCAGGCCAGGGTTTTCAAAGGATTATGTTTTTTTAAAAAAATTAACAGTGCAGTTTCAAGTGATTCCAGTTAGCAGGGTAGTATTTACTTTGTTCATTTCCTGCTACAACTTAAAGCAGAGTATTAAGCTCTTCCGATTTTGAAGTCAGGCAGCCTGGAAAAGATCTTTTAAATCCATGGGGTTAGAAAACAAAACAAACTATCAGGCCCAGGCAACAGGTAAAGAAACACATTGCTTGGGCAGTAAAATATTTGACTGAAAAGAGAATGACCTGAGTCAAAGTTCTCAGAGAATCTTAGGAGCAAAAATATCACCTGATAAGTACAATTTTGGAAGTTTACCAGTTACCAACATTGCTTGGTCAGCATCAAAACCAAGGGAAAAGGGAGCATTTTAGGAAAGAAATAAGTGTCTCTAACCCCGTGAGAGACTGAGGACCAGGAAGAAGATTCTGGCAGTTTACTCAGGGATCGCCAACCCCATAGTTTTCCTGGCACCCGTGCTGCAGATTCATTACTAGCTGCAGTCCTGGGAGGAGTGCAGGGACCCAGGCAGGATCAGAGGCAGGGGATACAGGATGACAGGAAAGTCAGGGTGCAGCGGGAGTAGGCTGATATTAGGGGCTAGAGTTTGGGACCCTAAGTCCAGAAGTCACTGTGTTCCCTTTGCTGTGGTTGGAGCCCTAAGAAAGGGAAGAGAAAAGGAAGTAGATTCAGCTATTTGTTGAGAAAAGTGCCAAAGTCACTCTGGGAGGGAAGAATGTGGGATGGGACACATTGCTGGGGGAACTTGGGGAAGACATATGCCAAGCAGTGTAAATGCCCTTTGTGGTGTCAAGAGCTGCAGGACCACTTGGCCAGGACCACTTCTGTCTCAATTGCGTTCTGTAGCCCTAGACTCCCTCTCCCATCTAGACCCTGAGCTCTCCATGGCTCCCTTCTCTGACTATCTAATCTAAATGAGTCCCCACTGCCTTCACCACTGTGCCTCGTGACCATAGTGTAATTCCCAAATCACTACCTCGAATTGTAATTTTTGTGTATTTCTTTCCTAGTTGTTATTTATAGCCCTATCTTCCCTTGTCCCCACGTAAGTTTCATTAAGCAAGAACCCTTTTGTCCAGGTAATCAGGGGTTGGGACCATAAGAGGCCAGATGTTTTTGTTTTGAGGCTCTGGGTTACCTCTGCCTTTGGAGCTGAGAGTGACCATACACACATCAACAATGAGCTTGTGTTTTGGAGGGTTAGAGCCAGCCAGCTTCAGGACAAAAGACCTCTGGGCCACCTGCACAGTGTCCTGTTAGAATGCCAGAATCCTTGAGCTGACTTGCTCCTGGCTCGAATGACCTGTAGGTTAGACCCCCAGTATGGCCTGCCAGGGCTCTGCCCATGCGGGACTGGTCTCAGCTCTTTATTCTCCTCGCTCATAGATCACGTGCAATTCCATCTTCACAGCTCATCTTTCAGATCAGCAAATACCTTCAGCACTGGAGTCAAATCCCCTCTTTCCCTAGCTCTTGTTTAGGAATCCCTGGTTATCTCGTTAGGCACTGGATATTTTTCAGAGGATTTCGAATATGTTGCCTCTGCTGTTTTCACAAGAATAGGTTAGAATTACAAGACTTCAAGACAGAAACCGAAATCCTTGTCATTCTGTCTCTGTGTAATTTTAGTGTGTGTTCTAGAAGATTCCTTCAAATCAATTATATGCTGGAGTCTATTCTGTATTCATTTGGTTCCTTGAATTTTATAAGTTCTGGCTTATGTATTAAGTTGCCTAGAACTCTTTCTTACACTCTGATTATTCCTCCTTCCAGTCAAATCTGCCCTTTTCTTCATTCTGGTCAGTTTTGAGACTGGTTTTCCACTGGGCCCACAGATCAACTACAGGCAAAGAAGAAGCTATAAACACATGTGTTTTTGAGAAAAGCTAACACTAGGGCTTTGTGTGTTAAAGAAGGAAATGCTTCTGGATCATGAATGAATCCATCAATTCTGCATTCTTTCTCTTTGGCCTAACTATCCGGTGGAATTCTAGGAGAAATAGTCATGGCTAGCAGGTATAAATGTTTATATCACACTTATTTACACAGCCTGCTGTAGTTGCAAAGTCCTCTTTGGAGCCATTCTTTTTTAAATATATATATATATATATATATATATCTTTGTTATTATTTATTTTTATGTGGTGCTCAGGATGGAACCCAGTGTCTCACACATGCCAGACAAGCGCTCTACCACCGAGCTACAACCCCAGCCCCTTTGAAGTTATTCTTATCATGGATAGAGGGCTGTGTGCATGCTGAGAGGAGGTAGGAGATGGTTCACACTGGAGCTAAGTTCAGAACATTTAAATAGCTGTGTTGTTTGTCTACAGCTGCAAAACCCAGTAAGCAAACATCACATATTTCCTTCAAGCAGTTTCCACTGATAGCAAAAATATACATGCATCTGCTCAGGCTGAGTATTCTAAGTGCTAGAGTTTACTATTATGCTATAATTAGATGAAATGTGCCTGCACTGGGAGAAACCTAGGAGGATGTCGTAAAAATACAAACTAGCAATATTTTCAGCAGCTGGCAGTCCCTCTCCTCCAGGAGTAAACATGGCTCTAGGCAGAAGCACACCAAGTTCTGTGCAGAACTGTCTTGGTGGTATTGAGTTCACTCTGATATAAACAGAAGGGACTTCAATTATTATCTGAGGCTTTCTCAGGGAGTTCATCACTGTCAGTTTCTGTCTCTGATGGTGGGGATATTTCAGAGACATCTGCTCAGATATATCGCTCAGGGTCCTCAAATTACAAAGAAGTCCTATCCCCAAGCTAAGCCCTGAATGGTTTTGGGAATGACTTTACAAATGGTATTTCCACTCCCAGCTGACTCACCAAATACAACTGAGGGCTAATCCTGTGTTTTTAAAAATATCTTTGTATATATAATTCATACCAAGGGTCCACCATCAAGAGATGATCAATTGTGGAATTCAATGATAATGATGTCTTCTTTAGATGAATAAACAGAAGTTACTGCTGACTGAGTGACCACATGGGTTCGTTGCTTAATGCTAAACAACCTTCCAAGGCGGCATTGTGATCCCCAGCTGTAATAAGTAAACTGAGGTTCAGCAAGAGAAGCAGCTTCATCAACCCCCAATTAAGGCAAAAAGATGGCAAAGCTTCTGAGGCTGGGTCAGCCAGACTAACAGAACAGGACACTCCATGTCATGCCACACTACTGGGCCTGAGCACAATATTCTGCAAATGTCACCAGCCCCAGGTTTTGAGGACAGAAGCTACATGGTTCAGAGAGGACAGAGGAACTGGGAAAGGATGCCCTTGTCTTTCCTTTATGCAATCTGAACTTGAGCCAGGGCACTTGCCTCTGTGGCGTGTCTGCGTTGCTATGGGGATACCCCAAAGCTGGGCTTCAGTTTCATTCTCCTGGACCCATCCTCCCCGCAGCTGCTGCTCCCTTATAGATGTGATTGGACCTTTCTAATGTGGTCACCTTCATGAAAGCTGGCAATGCACCTGGTTGAAGGGGTAAATTTAGCCAACATAAGGGGGACAGGAAAAGAAAGAGGTACCCTAAGGTTTTCTGTGGGTGCTTTTCTCTGAAACCACAGATCCCCTTGACATACTGCATTTATTCACCACAATGGCAAGACTGGAAGGGTTCAAGGCCCCACTCTTTAATTTGGGATAATGATCTGGACACTGCCTGTGAATTAGCATAAAAGATAGGAGAGTGGCACCTTTCCATGCATAGGCCAGTAGGACCAAATTGGGGGTAGCCCTGATTTCTAACTCGTCTAGTGAGATACTTTTGTAAAAAGAGACGCTGCAGTCTCCAAATCCAGTCATGTTATGCTGGTCTGATTAGGGATAGATGTTTCTCCTTCATCCTCAGTGGACCTCTTTGACCTCGAAGAACGTGCCGGAGAACTCTGCTCTGTCATTGTTGTTCTCTATGGTAATTGCATGTTTCTCTTTCAAGCTGCTGTGTTTGTGTTTTAGTAGGTACATCATGCTGTACTAGGACAGCTTGCTTGTGTGACCACGTAATTTTGTCATTAATGAAAGAATGTGAGGTATTCAAAGTTGAAATATGAAAGCAACAACATAAAACTACAGGTTCACACATAGAATGTGGTAAGCAAAAAAAAAAAAAGAAAAGAAAAGAAAAAGAAAAAATTGCATCATTATACTTGTTAAGGTATGGGAAAGGCAGACTTTATTCAGGACCATCCTGATAGGTCCAGAGACCATTACCATGGGTAGCAATGAGGGAGAGAGGCCAGGCTCAATTCTGAATACAGTGTGAGAAGAAGGGATTTGTAGTCAAAAAGCAGAGTGGTGGTCAGTGGATTGAAAATTACTATGATCCAGGGTAAAGGGGATTCTAGCTAAATAGACCTAACAGGGTTCTTGGAGAAGACAGGCCAGGGTGATTAGACATCTCCTGGGGGATGGTGGAGGATGAGGAGCTTGATTAGATATTGAGGGGATCAGTTATCCAGGATGGAGCAGCAGAAGGGGGATCAGTTCTCACTAAATGGACTTGGCAGGGCTCTTTGCACTTTATAAGGAAGTGCACAGATGGGCCTTACAGAAGATTTAGAAGGCTGACTAAAGTTTGACCAAGCAAAGAATCTTTGTCTGGTGTTTATTCCTATGATTATTCAAAATTAATCTTTTGCATGTTACAATGCATAGCAAATATTAAGTCCACCTTGCACCAGGTCTTGGCTGAGTGAGTGCCACAAGAATGAAGTGGCCGAGATCCTCAGCAACAGTGGAGCCCCTTGATGACCAGAGTCCAGAGTCACTGTCAGGTGAGTACATTGGCTCAGAAATTTTCATCACCACACCAAGTGCTGCCACTCAGCCTGGGCACATTGCTCCAGCACCATGAATCCCAAAGGCTTTTGATTATTCTAACAGATGCCCCTGTTTCCAATATTAGATATTTGGTGAAGAGGATCTCAATTCAGGTTTTAAAAAGAACTATATTTTAAAATCAAAATAATAATTATATTGTAATGTAGCAAATGTCATTTTTTTGGTTGACTTTGATGATTCAGAGTTTGAAGAATTTTTTTTTATTATTACAGATTCATAAAGGAGTATCTAATGAATATTAGTGAATTTAATCTAGGCATACTTCAGGGTTTTGCCCTGAGTCCTTTCTGGCTTTCTCCTTATACTTTTCTAAGCAGACACATCAGTTTTGTGATTCCAGAACCATTCATATACTGAAGATGCTGGAATTTTTTACATTCAGTCCTGACTTGGCCTCTGAACGTCACACAGGAGACGACATCTGTACCTGAATGTCTTGTGGTTATCTCAAACCAGGCACATCGAAAATGGAGTCCTGACCTCCATCCATGTTAGCCCGACACCTGCATTCCCCTAGCTATCCCTCACTTCCCCAACCTCTGCCCTGTAATTCTCATCCTCAGCCCTTATTTGTCCCCTTTTTCATGCAACAACAAGTGCTGGCTCCTCAGATTCTTCTGGGTAAAACACCACAGGAGGTATGTTTCAGGTAGAGACAACGACATGTACCAAAGCCCTGTAACAGTAAAAGAAGGCCTGTGGTGTATGGCGGAGAGTGAGAATGGGAAAGGAGATGGTGCCAGACCACACAGGTGCCTGGAAGACCACACTTGAATGAAATTCAGAGTAAGTCACAGAACCAACCTTCCCTCTCTGGGAGGACCCAGCCTGGACTAAGTTGCCATGAGTCAGTGCAGAGAATAAATCTCTGTTCACTTAAACTAGAATCTAAATACAAAAAAATAACAAATGTGGAAAATGGAAAATATTCCTGAGATTTTTCCATGTTAAGTGGGAAGGGACAATTAGTACAGCTGATCACTCTGTTCAGTTATCACTGAGTGGGTATCTAATGTCCCCTTTTGAAATGTAGGTTAAGAGGTCATGGCCCAAGCTCTAAGGCAAGAATTCAGATTACAGTTCATGAAAGGAGATGTAGGCTCATCTGTGTCATCTTAACTAACTATATGGACATTTTTCTAAAGTTACCACCACCTCGCTCAGACTTTGGAAGGAATATGTGACCTCATCAATATTTTAAGATCCACTAAGGCATTTACAACTTTTATCTCATATAAGATAGAAAACACTTTATCTCATTTCCAAATGTGACTCATTTATGTTAAAGTACTGGATTTTCTGATTCACAGTCACTGAATCTATAATGCAAACAACCTAAAGTTTTGCAAGTGGAATCTACTCTTCTCCAAAGGAGCAAAAAACTTGAAGAAATAGCATAGAGACCAAGTCTCTAGCATTTGCTGGGCTTTGAATAATTGGTTTTGTTTTTTTTTTTTTTAAAGAGAGAGAGAGAGAGAGAGAGAGAGAGAGAGAGAGAGAGAGAGAGAGAGAATTTTAATATTTATTTTTTAGTCTTTGGCGGACACAACATCTTTGTTTGTATGTGGTGCTGAGGATCGAACCTGGGCCACAAGCATGCCAGGAGAGCGCGCTACCGCTTGAGCCACATCCCCAGCCCAATTAGTTGGTTTTGACCCTGCAATTTTTGCCTTTCCATGTGTTGATTGGCCAGATGGACTGAATTCATGTATTTTATTTGAAAGTTAGAAAATAAATTATAGAATGCATAATTGAGGGCTGTTGTAGGCATCAGGCAGTAGAATAGGAAGATGGATGTTTTGAAATTGAGAACTGTAAGGGGCTTTTTTTTTTTTTTTCAAAGAAAGTAATGACAGGAAATAAGAATGATTCTTTACCATTCCTTAGTATCAAGAACACCAGAAAATAGTACAGCAATCCGCCTAGAACAAAGTGAGGAAAACTTCATTTCAGACTCCTGCAAAAAGCGTACAGTCAGAAACACCCTGAGTATCAGTTAAGTTCTTCCTATCCGCTTCCCAGGGATTTTGTAAGTAAACATCCTTTAACTTTCTTAAATGTGGAAAGAGTGGTGGCCAATTAATATATCTTGTCAGAACTACGTAACTTCCAGGGAGAAACTTGAAATAAGAAATGATCATACTTTAAGACCTTCTTCATCAGCAGTTCCATTTTTATATCCCTGTTGATTAGCTTTATAAAAATTTGCAAAAACATAGAAAACTTCTTACTTAAAAACTGACTCTCTCTTTCTTTTGCTCTCCTTCCTTATTGCCATTACCTGAGCTGCTTTCCTCTGCCATACCTTTCCACCATGATGTTCTGCCTCACCTTGGGCCCAGTAATGGAATCGACCATCTATGGACTAAGAACTCTGAAATTGTGAGATGCAAAGGCATTGAGGAATGAAATTGATCAAATTGTGTGTGTGTGTGGGGGGGGGTTTCTGGGGATTGAACATCCCTAGGGCCTTGTGGATATAAGGCAAGCACTCTACCAACTATGCTATATCCCCAGCCCTCAAATTGTGTTTTTATATGTGTGAATGTGTCACAATGCAACCTACGACTGCATAACTGATCTGTGCCAATAAAAATGAATAAATAAATACACTATGGATGATATTAAATATTTAAGAAATTTTCCGTGTCACAGGTGAAAAATCTAATGAAGAGTTTAAGGTATTTTAGATGGCTAAAATTCAAAGAACAGACTAAGGACCATATTGATGGTATTTACAGAATGCGATGACTTCTACTGAGTCAAAATACATGTCAACTCTGTTGCTTTTACAGATTGGAGCCATAAAGCCCTGGCTGTGAGGAAGTGAACAGGAGGAAACCAGACTCTCAGAGGATGGAGTTGGCCCAGAGGACAGGGTTGATGCCTCAGGGGGTATCCACAGTCCAAAGGGTAGTGTTCAGACTTGAATTAAACAGAAATTTACTTCCTGGAAGAGGGCAAGGAGAAGGTGGGACTCCGCAGCAGAAGAACACAATGGATGACTCAACATTGCAGGAAGCAGCAGTGCTGTTCCTGGAACAAAGATAGAGAAGAAGCAGGGACAGGAGAAAGACTGGACAAAACTGCCAAATGTTTAGCCAGCCACGCCAGGTTTCTGGGCAAGACTTATTTCAGTAGGAAGCTGAGATTGGAGCCTGGCCCTAGAGTTGAGCAAATATACATGCATTAGGAGAAGGACACATACAACCAAGAGTTTAACCAACCCCACTAAAGGTGCCAGACTGGACCTCAGGAAGCCACAAATTATTTTTATGCAAGTGCTTTTATTTGTATTACTCTATTGATTGAAAAAGAATGGTGCATATGAGGTAAAATAAATACAGACTATTCAAAATATGTATAATAAAAGTAGTTGATCTGAGTGGTAATATACCCAGACCCAAAGATTTTCACTGCAGTGTTTTATCAACAGTTAAAGGATTAACTCCAATTCTACAACATCTTCCAGGAAATATAAGAGGAGGGAATAGTTGTTAATTAATTTCATGAAGCCAGTGTTACCCTGACACCAAATCTAGTCAGAAACATTGGGAAAGAAGAAAACCTATAGACCAACATCCATCCATGAATATAGGTGCAAAAATCAATATCAAAATAGCAAATATATGAAAATGTACGTAATTAAATTTACTCCAGGAATATAAGTTTGGCTTAATAGTCAAATATCAATCAATGTTATCTACCACATTACTTGCCAAAGAAGAAAATCAAATGATCATATCAATTTTTAAAAGAAAAATTATTGGACAAAATCAACAACCATTCATGATTTTTTAAAAAAAGTTATAAGCACTCAGAAAAACAGAAATAAAGGGGAACTTTCTGAACTTAATAAAGAATATCTACAAAATGCTCATAGCTAACAATATACTTCAGGATGAAAGACTGAATGCTTTCTCCCTCAAATTAGGAATAAGGAAGGGTGGCTGCTATCATCACTCTTTTCAATATAGCGTTGAAACTCCTAGCCATTGCAATAAGGCAAGAAAAGGAAATAAAAGATATATATATATATATATACAGATATATATATGTATATATATATATACAGTGAAGAAGGAATGATGAAGGGGGTCCTGTTTGCAGATGACATGATTGTCTACACAGAAAACTCCAAGGAATCTACAAAAAACCTTCTAGGGGCTGGGGACGTGGCTCAAGAGGTAGCACGCTCGCCTGGCATGCTTGTGGCCAGGGTTCGATCCTCAGCACCACATACAAACAAAGATGTTGTGTCCGCCGAAATCTAAAAAAAAAAAAATAAATATTAAAAAAAAACCTTCTAGAACTAATAAATGAGTTCAGTAGGACCACAGGATACTGAAAACATACAAAAATTCATTGTATTTCTAAACGGTAGTAATAAATCCATAAGCACCAAACTTAATAAAGTATCACCCATAATCACTCAAAAAATTAAATAAGGGGTAGGGATGTGGCTCAAGTGGTAGCGAACTCGCCTGGCATGCGTGAGGCACTGGGTTCGATCATCAACACCATGTGGAGATAAAATAAAGATATTGTGTCCACCTAAAACTAAAAAATAAATATTAAAAAAATTAAATAAGTGAAAATCTAACAAGACATGTACAGGATTTATATAGTAATAACTATAAAATGCCAAGCAAAGAAATAAATACAGATCTAAGTAGAGAGGTGTAGGGTGGTATGGATTGGAAGATTCACCATAATAAATTGTCAGCATTCCCAAACTAATATACAGAGATAATACAATTCTTATCAAAATGCCAGCAAGATGTTTTGTAGATACAGAGAAGATCATTCTAAAATCTGTATAGAGAGACAAAGGAAATAGAGTAGACAAAACAATTTTGAAGAAGATGAATAAAGTGGTAGAATCAGCAAACCTGATATCAAGATGGATTATATATTTCAATGGAAATGCAAAACTTAATAACTTTTAGCAAAAATAAACAAAAAATTTCAGAATCTAGAGCTAAACAAGAGTTCATAGACTTCACACTATTATCACAATACTTAAAAAGAAAAAAAAAATTGGTACTGGGGTGCTTAGCCACAGAACCACATCCCCAGCTCTTTTTATGTTTTATTTTAAGACAAGTTGCTTTGGGCCTTGCTAAATTGCTGGGCTGGCTTTGCACTTGCTATCCTCTTGCCTCAGCCTCATAAACCACTGGGATTTCAGGCATGTACTGCCGCACCTGGCATCAAAGGAAAATTTGATAAATTTGACATCATTGAAAATAAAAATTTGGCTCTGTAGACTATGTGAAAATACAAAAATACAAGCTACAAACTGAGAGAAAATATCCATAAGCTACACATTCCACAAAGACTAATATCTCAATATATTAAAGAATCCTCAAAATTCA
The DNA here is from genome assembly GCF_045843805.1 of Urocitellus parryii. NCBI lineage: Eukaryota > Metazoa > Chordata > Mammalia > Rodentia > Sciuridae > Urocitellus > Urocitellus parryii. The sequence goes on from NC_135539.1 coordinate 79,287,090, forward strand.
ATGGTTATTAAAAAAAAAGCCTGTCCAGTTAGAAAACAGACAAAAGACATGAAGAAACATTTCACCAAAGGCAAACATTTCACCACATACAGTCCGCAAAAAAGCACTGAATATGCTCAACATAATGATACTGAACATAGAGAGCCAATAGGGAACTGCAGATGAAAACCACAGTGAGATGACACTGCATAGCCATAAGAATGACTGAAATGGGGCTGGGGGTATAGTTCGTTGTGAGCACTTGCCTAGTTTACCCACAGTCCTGGAGTCTCTCCCCAGTATGTGTGTGTGTGTACCTGTGTAAACCTGTGTACATGTATGTAGGAACACTAAAATAACAGGGACACTCCCAAATGTTGGTGAAGGAGGGGAGAAACCAGATCACTCATACATTGCTGGTGGAAACATAAAATGATACAGCCACTCTGGAAAACAGTTTAGTAATTTTTTAAAAAAAAATAAACATACTAACAACCCAACAATTGCACTCCTGGGTATTTATCCAGAGAATGAGGACTCACGCTCACAAAAAACCTGTGCACAAATGTTCATAGCAGTTTTACTGATAATAGCCCCAAACTGGAGACTACCCAGTTGGACTTCAAAGAGTGAATGATTAACCAAACAATGGAAAGTTCATATTATGTAATACTATTCTGCAATAAAAAAAAGAAAAAGAAACTATACACACACCACAGCATGAATTGATCTCCAGAGAATTATACTGGATGAAAGAAGCCAGGGGCAAAAGGTCACATACCATAATGTTCTATTTAGAGAACATTCTTGAAATGACAAAATTATAGAAACAGAGGCCTTGAGTGGTTGCCAGAATAAAAGAAGGGGTGTGGGAGGAAGGTAGGTGGATCTAAGGAGGCAACAGGAGGCCCCTGTGAGATGTTCCTTATTGACTGGGTGGATTATTGGATCTGGAGGCTGGCCTTTGGCCAGGTACCCAAGGACTGGTTCCTCCTGAGAGCTCTCCTTGGAGTGCGGAAGCACTTTCTCACCGTGGGCTCACGTGGTATATACTCTAGTGGTCCATTGGCGGAATACAGGTATAGGGCACACAGGATTTCTTTGTGATATTCCCTACAAATGCATGTGTATTATAATCATCTCAAAATTAAAAGCTTAATTTTAGAAAGCAAGGTAGCACACCATTATATCTGGAGGCATGATTATACTTGGTAGGTCCCAGGAGTGCAAAACTGAGTGTGGAAGCACTGTGTGCTATGTTCCCAACTGCACAACAGAAGGACTTCCCTCTCCACCTTCACAGTCAGCAGTTTTGCCATGGCATATTTTAAGCCTCTTTTGCTTGCTTTATTAATTTTTTTGAAAGTCACACAATTAACTTCGTGGTTTGGAGAACTTTTTATACTTAAAGAAGATGCCACTATTCATTAGTCAACCAACAAAATCCATGACTTCTAGTCCTTCCAGGACCAAAGGCTTGTTTGTTTTTCTTTTGCAGTACTGGGATTGCCCCCAGGGGTTCCTGCCTGCCAGGCAAGCTCTCTATAGTTGAGCCATATCCCCAGCCCTTTTTACTTTGAGACTGGGTCTCCGCAAGTCACCCAGGCTGGCCTCTAGCTTGCAATCCTCCTGCCTCAGCCTCCAAAGTCACTGGGATTACAGGTGGGCACCATCATGCCCTGCTAAACATTTTGTTCTCTGAAAGGTTAAGTAACATCTTCCCGTATTCCTAGCACTGTGAAAGCCATCCATAATTGGGGCAATTTGATACCCTTCATTAGAAGATGTGGGTCAGTCCCTGACCAACCACTGCCTGGAAAACCATAGCATTTTGCTGTTTGTATTTCTAATGCAACAGTGCCATATTTTCTCCATGCCCGAAAGAAGCAGAACAAAACTTTCCTTTGTTTGTTAGCAAGAATTGGCAAACGTGCTGGTTTTGATGAAGGAATGATGGTTCTGGCTTCCTTTTCAGGCTAAAGCAGGTTTGCTACTGGTGTACAGCAGATATAGGCGTCTCAGAGTTAAAGTTGTGGTGGTTCTTGTGTCCTTTTATCTGGGACCCAAATTCTCATCACTGATTGTTTCCCGCCTCCCATCCCCCAATTTTTTTTTGAAGTTTTCTTTTTTTTAATCTAATGTATCTGCTCTGTTTAGCCATAGTATAGTTTCTAACTAAATCTTTTGATTTAGCAAACAGGGGGAACAAGTTCCAAAGATATTAAATAATGTACCAAAAGTTAATAGAAATGGGACTCCCCCGGGGGGGGGGGGGGGGCCGGTGGAGTGCTGGGATTGTGGCTCAGCGGTAGAGCTCTTGCCTAACACATGGGAGGTGCTGGGTTTGATCCTCAGCACCACAAAAAGATAAATAAAATAAAAATTTTAAAAAATAGAAATGGGATCCTGGGCCCCATTCTCTGCACTTACTGCCCTTCATCATGCTGCCACACTTAATGAGAGGATGCACTTTCAAGGAAATTTTATTTCCCTAAATTAATATAATTCATTAATAACTGGAGAAACTACTATATTTGTTGCCACAGATGTTATCAGGAAAGTAATTTGCTCACTTTTTTTTTTTTTTTTTAGTTTTAGATGGACACAATACCTTTATTTTATATATATATTTTTTATGTGGTGCTGAGGATTGATCCCAGTGCCATTATGATGGCTAATTTTTTAATGTCAACTTGACTGGATTAAGGATCACCCAGAAATCTAGTGAAGTGTTATTCTGTGTGTGTCCCTGTGAGGGTGCTTCCACAGGAAGTTAACAGGTGGGTTGGATGAGGACTGGGCAGGAATGAGCCATTCTTACTTAGTATGGGCAGGCACTATTAGCCAGAGAGAACAAACACAGAAGGTGAATTGATCTGTCTCCCAACAGCTGGGACATACTCTCCTGTCACAGAAGTTAGAAGTCCGGACTCTGGCCTTTGGAATCTAGGTCTCCCACTCAGGGCCTCCTTCCTGGGCTCTCAGGCTTTAGGCCTCAAGCAGAGAGGCATCCCAGGAGAGCCAGCTTGCAAATCACCTGCCCTGGCACTTCTCAGCTGCATTAGAGCAAGAACTAACCCCCTAATAAACCTTTATCTACAGATCCTATTGGCTTTGTCTTTCAAGAAAACCCTAAATACGTCTTCCTGCATCCTCGTAGACAATTGTACATTTACTTCTAAAAAGAACAATTATTCCCTAATTTGACAACTTAAAAATCTTTATATTTCCATTGTTAAATAAACTTTTGTAATTAAGAATTGATATAAGACACACAAGCCAGAAAAAAAGTACTATTATAAGAAAGGATGTGGGCTGAGGTTGTGGCTCAGGGGTAGAGCGCTTGCCTCGCATGTGTGAGGCACTGGGTTCCATCCCCAGCACCACATAAAAATAAATAAATAAAATAAAGGTATTGTGTCCATCTAAAACTTAGAAAAAGAAAAAGAAAAAGAAAGAAAACAAAAAGAAAGAATGTAAAGATCTTGAGAAATTTTCAGAAAGAATATTATAATTAAAAAGATTGCTTTTATTTTTACTAGTTGATTTTTGTTATTCTTTGTGTGGTGTTGATCAAGAACAAATACAGGGGCTGGGGATGTGGCTCAAGCAGTAGCGCGCCCGCCTGGCATGCGTGCGGCCCGGGTTCAATCCTCAGCACCACATACCAACAAAGATGTTGTGTCCGCTGAGAACTAAAAAAAAAAAAAAAAAAAAAAAAAAAAAAAAAAAAAAAAAAAAGAACAAATACATTTGGAAAAATACCAAGAAAGCAATTAATATCCATAGAGAGACTCTTCCCACTTTTTCCATTCTTTCATAATTGGATTTTTCCTGGCTGGAAGTTAACCTCTACTCAGGTGTTAAAAAGGTCAAAGGATATACTGTTGGAGAGTGTCTTAGCCTATTCTACCTGCCACCACAAAATACCACAGATTAGGTGTGTTAAACAACAGACATTTGTTTTCTCACAGTTCTGGAGGCTGGAAGTCCAAGATGGGGTGTCTTTGGGGCTGGTTCCTTATAAGGGCTTTTCCTGCAGTGCAGACAGAGCCTTTTTGCTGTGGCGAAAACAATCAGGTATCTCTTCTTATAAAGACACTGTCCCAGCAGACCAGAGCCTAGACTTATGATCTCATTCAATTTTAATTATCTCCTTACTCAGAATACACTCACACTGGGGTACTATAGCTTGGATCTGGAGTGCCTCCCCCAAAGTGCTAAAGGCCTGGTCCTCAGCTTGGTGCTAATGGAAAGTTGTGGAACCTTTGAGAGGTGGGGCCTAGTGGAAGGGTTTAGGTCACTGGGGACGTGCCCTCCAAGGGAATGGCGGGGTGGACACTGGCCTCTTCCTCCCTTCCTTCCTTTCTTTCTCATCTTGGCCTTGAGGTAAACAGTTTGCTCCACTGTGTACTAGTGCCACCTCAACACAGGCCCAGAGCAACAGGGCTCATCAGTTATGGACTGAAACCTTGGAGACTCTTAACCAAAGTAAAACTTCCCTCCGCAGAAGTGATCTCAGATATTTGTTAGAGTAATGGACAGCTGATTAACCCAGGGGATTAGGGTGTCAACATATGAATTTTGGAGGAACACAGTCAGTCCCTAACAGTAATGATAAAATGTCTTTAAAATATGTTACATAATAATGTGATTAAAATATGAATTATAAAATAGGTTATAATATACACTTATATTTTAATGGATAAAAAATTGAAAATATTTAAAATCCATAAGCATAAGAATCAACAGACATTTATTGAATTCCAAACTTTGTTAAATACTATCAGCAATTTACTGACCTCCAGTTTTACATATGATTTAGATTATATAGCATACCCCCTGGGGTTAAAACTGTCAGGGAATTAACCTTCAGATACTGACTTAACAAACAGGTTACCGACTGAATTTAATCAGAAATCAAAGTATACCAGAAACAGAAACTGAAACCTGGGGCAAGGAACTTCAAGATGAGAAAAAAAAAAAAAAATAACTCCAAGCCAGAATCCAGTCAGTGGTATCTGTAGGGTAAAGTGCATCCCAGGGCAGGACAGGGTCATACCAAATAAGAGTGGGGTCAAAAAATATGTATCCAAAGGAAAGATCAAAACCAGAAGGGTTTTGGGAGGAGAGGAAATCCACTTTCCTCTAATATTTATGGAATGACCGGCACTTGTACGTGGAACTGCCTTCTACTTTTGCAGTAGCCAGAAAAGTTGGTGTTGCTTTCTCTCTGCAAATGAAGAAACAGAGACATGTAATGCAATGGTAATGGGGCAGAGGGCAAGAATGTGGCTGAGATTCAAACCCAAGTCTGCCAGTGGTAGATCCATGCCCCACCACCAGCTTTTCTAATATTTAGAACCTCAGAATGATGATGTTTGACAAAGATTTTCAAGTTCACCTTGTAATGAAAACCAACAAACACCTCCCCAATATAAAAGGTTTGATGAGCCAACAGTTCATGTAGTTGAACTTTATAAAAATATTTCAATCTCCCTACTTAAAATTTAGGTGACTACCAATTAACTACATAGCTACTCTCGAGGAGTGGGTAACAGATGAATATTGAAATCTTAGTCCATAGCTACATAGTGATATGTGAGTGAATAATTAACTCAGACTACTTTATTGAGATGTTAAAGAAATTTAATCATGTTGGTGTGTTATGTCAGATTTGTGGGACCCCAATAGACCTCCAGGAGCCGAATCTTATGCAATCTCACAAGAGTCTTTATTGCAAGCTCGAGCCTGGACTCACAACCGTTCCCGACGCAGCGGTCCCAGGAGTGAGTCCCAGGCCTTTGTTCAGTGAGATTTTATAGGTTTTTCGGGGGTACTCTATGCATCACAACATCACACAGCAAATCATTCCATACCATGGGAAAATCAAACAACAACTCTTAACATTGATCAGCACATTCACTGGCGGGAACAAGTTGGGTAGGGGTGATTAGTTAGTACAAGAGGGGTATTCATTTGAACTGATTGGTTTAGGCCACGAGGGGTGTACATGCTAAACTACATGGTTTCACAACATGTTATCAACCACCATAAACTACTTGGGGGTCATCTGGCATTCCAGGTATTTTCCCTGTCTCATGCTGATTGGAGGTTGCTAGGGGGTTGCTATGGGTCCTCACCTAGCCTAACTGAGGCAGGGACATCTGGCATGGCAGACCTCTCCTATTATTTACAGACAAACAATTCAGCGGGGTGGGTATGTGCTTAGGAGTGCTCTGTGGGTTTTTCCAAAGACAAGGGTCACGCCCCCTTCCTTAGGACAGGCCTTGAGGTAAAAGCTGCTGTTATTTATTTATTTTTAAAACGGAGTCACATCAGTTTCTTAGGTGGAAAAGTTTGACCTTCCTTAGAATTCATTGTCTCTGGTTTATCTCTTCCTAATTCACATCAATCATACACTAGTAAGATTTGGGGATCAGCTGTTAACATTCTCCCTTAATTTTCTAAGACCTCAAAGTCCGTCATGTCTACTCTTCCACCATCACCCCTCACCTTGTACCTCTCTTCCACTGAGTCAGGATGCCCTCCTGCTTACCAAAAATGCCGATCAGTCTACCTCTTGTAGTACCTCACATCATCCACTTCTCTTGAGAGGGATGGCACATGTTCCAAAGTATAGTGTGCCAGGAGCTAGAGGTGAAACCATGGATCCAATGTCTTGGTGCCTTCAGGGATGCCAATGAGAAAGCCAGGAAGCAAATGTTATTACTCTTCAGATGGTGCTGCTTTCCCTGGGATCTCGTACATCAGTCCTGCCCAATTTCTCCTTTACAAATCTGCTTAAACACACACACACACACACACACACACACACGCACAAGCTCTTATAGCTAGGTACAGTGGTGTATGCCTAAAGTCTCAGCTACCCAGGACAATGTAGAGAGAAGATTTCTTGAACCCATGAGCTCTAGATGCCTCCTCCAATTCTAACATCTTTGAGAGCTCAGCTGTATCACATGTAGTATTTCTTTTTATATTTACAAAAATATTAAGTATGCTGTTGTGTAGCCCTTAACAAAGAACATAGTGTCTGAGATCAGAATGGACCTTCCTCGTGTGTACTGAATAGTTCTGCGGGTGGGGTGGGGGTGCATATCAACATGAGACACACTGCCTGAATTAAAGCAAACACACTAGGATATAGTGATAGGATCGAGATCTCAAGCCTGAAGGAATTCTGATTTCTATTAGGTTTCAAATAACTCACATCTTCATTTAGCAAAAGGTTACAGAACCAGAGCTGAACCCATGAGACACATTTTTTATCTTTCAGTAGAATTGAAGCTATTCTGCTCTGAGCAAAGATATCACAGTCTGACTGAACTATCAGAGAGCAATATATTAAGCCTGATTACTTCTTTATATAGAAAGCCATTTGTCTTCCATTTGCTATGTTAAGCAAGGTATATAGCAAAAAATTTCCACTGAGTGAAATGTGAAATTTCCATATTTTGATGGAATTTCCATTCTGCTGACAGAGAATATAGAACACATGATAGTATAATGGGAAAATGCCAGAATCTAGCATGCTAGTTTAGCTTTCTATTTACTTGCAAAGGAATCCTGGGTAGATTATTTTATTCTGAGTTTCGCTTTCCTTGTTTATAAAATTATGATAACTTACTTTCCAGTGTTATTTTAAGGATATAAGATACTGCATATGAAAACTATCTTGCAAATTCAAAGTGATAAATGATATTCATAATTACTTACACCATTATATAAAAGCACCTGGATTGCTAGTAAAAATCCTGTCATATTGGTAGAAATTTCAAATAACATCTTTATCAATATTAACTTATTTTTCTTAAGTGTAAGAGTAGGATTTATTCAAGTGTGCATAGAAACAAAACTCCTGCAGAGTGAAAGGGACCCATCAGGGGTTGCCCTATTAATGTGATTTATTCAAGTTAGATTATCAGATCCATAAGTAGAGTCATTACAGTTTTGCATTTGAAGTCTTCCATTTTGCACACTCAAGTTTGCTCATCTCAAAAAATCTCTTCTTCTGTCCCATACTTACTCCTTGATACTGTTATCTCTGTCTCCTTCGGGGTTTTTATGAACAAACTTCATAAAAATACTGTTTATAACCAAGATCTCAAACTCGGAACTGTGACTCAAATAAGTCCATTTGTCAATCTGCCAGTTTGGACCTTTTTTTTTACAATGCTGGAGATTGAGCTCATGGCCTTGTACATACTAGGCAAGTGCTTTACCACTGAGCTATATTACCGGACCCTTTTAAAAAAATTTTATTTGAGACAGGTCTTTCTAAGTTGCCTAGGCTAGCCTTGAGTTTGTGATTCTCTTGCCTCAGCCTCCTGGGTAAGTGGTATCCCAGGTATGTGCCACTGCACCTTGGCCATTTGATTTATAAGCAAATGTGAGTGCCTTCAGGTTGGGTACATACTCCTTATTTAGCCATAGACTCAACACTCCCTATTACCTCACTCTAGCCAGTTCACATGCTGATTGATGTTCACTGTCAGGTTCCTAAAGGCATTTGAATTTGAAATCCTTAGCAATAAATTTAACAATATAAATTAACTTAATCACATACTCAAAAATTTCAAATTAATGAAGAAAAGATTTGTACATTGAAACATAATTTCCTAACCGAATTAAGCCACAATTTCCAAATACTGTTTTAAACTTGGCCTACAAAAGCAGTGAATTATACACACATAGGGAATTATTAGCTTGGCTTTGCTCACTTGTTTTAATTATGCTGTTCCAAATTCTTTGGAGAAGCACAGAGTCCAATGAGCTGTGTGAAAATCAAAAGAATTAACTTTGTTCTCATCCTTTAGTTCAGCATTTCACCAACAGCACGTTGTAACCAGTGGTGAATCATAGATTCACTTAAATGGTTGCATCTAGAATGAACAAAAATAAAACAGAAAGAAGATATCAGAGAAAATTGCACAAAGTAAAAGTATTGTGAAGTGGTTTTGGGAGGCGGGTACTAGGGATTGAATCCAGGGGTGCTTTACCACTGTCCTACATCCTCAGTTCTTTTTATTTTTTATTTTGAGAAGGGTCCCACTAGGTTGCTGAGGGTCTTGTTAAGATGCTGAGACTAGGGGCTGGGGCTGGGGCTCAGTGGTAGCACACTTGCCTAGCATGCGGGAGGCACTGGGTTTGATTCTCAGCACCACATATAAGTAAAATAAAAGGTCTATCAACAACTAAAAAATATTTTAAAAATAAAAGATTCTAAGACCAGTTTTGAACTTGTGATCCTTCTGCTTTAGCCTCCCGAGTTGCTGGGATGACAGACATGTGCCACCATACTCAGCTTCATTAAACTTTTTTAAAAGTGTGTTTAAAATATACATAATATGAAACTTACCAGCTTAACATTTTGAGTGTACAATTCAGTGGGATTAAGTACATTCATAATGTCGTGCAACCATCACTGATATTTCATGAAACTTCTGCTCCAAGTGTTGTTTTTTCCCATTAGAATATTCCTTTTGTTTCTTAAGAAGTTGAGTGTTTTAACCAGCATGGTGGTACACACTTGTAATCCCAGGGACTTGGGAGGCTGAAGCAGGAGAATTGCAAGTTTGAAGCCAGCCTCAGCAATTTAGCAAGACCCTGTCTCAAAATAAAAAAATTTTAAAAGGGCTGGGCATGTTGTTAAGTGCCCATGGGTTTAATCTCAGCTACTCCCCACCCACCGACAAAAAAGAAGTTGAGTGTTCACTGGTGTTGGACTAAAAATAGTGTCCACTTTGCCAGGTCTCCAGGAGCTTACACCCTACTTCAGTGAAATGAACTTATTTTTTTTTTTATTGTTGGTTGTTCAAAACATTACATAGTTCTTGATATATCATATTTCACACTTTGATTCAAGTGGGTTATGAACTCCCATTTTTACCCGATATACAGATTGCAGAATCTTATAATATGCTTATGAAACCTCCAATCCCAGACTGGGAAATCGCTCCAAAATTTCTTGTTCTCATAGGCTCATTCTTTTTCTCCATGAGAGCCACTGTCGGGCAGGCAATCAAGGTAGAAATGCTATCTTTTCTCAGGAATACATGATGATTTTATGCCTAAATACATAGGTCAAGTATTTCAGCAGGTACCCACAAGAAACAGGATGAATATAAGCTGCAGCCCCATCCATTCTAGACCAGAATGGTGTTAACCTTCAAAAAACCCACAAATCCAATGTCAGAAGGCTTGACTAAGGAGCTGAGGTCTTTTCTGTGGGTTTCTGTAAACGGGCTATCCCTGTGGTTTTACAAGCACACCGAGGGAAGCAGTTTCTCAGAAAATCTCTCTGGATATGATCCTTCTTCCCAAAGTTCCATGTCCATGCAACCCTGCATCTCTGGTTTCTTGCTACTTCCTTCCTAAGTCACCCTCCCTGGGGTCTGGTGTACTTGTTCACACGGTTCTACTATATCCGTCCCCAGTGTCCTAGGTTGTAAGCAAGGAGGTATGAGTATCCTGGGAAACAGTCCTCTTTGTGTTTTGAGCAATGCATTATCATGGAATATCTATAATAAATTAATGTATTCATCCACATGTTTTGATTATTGTGGGGAATTAAAAACATGCAAAGCAGGAAGAAGAGCTTTATGAGCCCCCATGTATCTATCACATTCAGCTTCAATAATTTTCAGCATACTTGCCTGTCTATTATTTCCTATATATCTCTAACAACCTTTCAGATTATTTTGGAGAAAATCTTAGACATAATAGATAATATTAGGTCATTCATCAATACTTCAGTTTTATATCTTAAATAGAATTTTATTTTGAAGAATTTTAAATTTACAGTTACAACCACATACATATACTACACCTAGATTTACCAAGATTTTTATCATTCTCTACACACACACACACACACACACACACACACACACACAGCCTTTGTGTGTTTTTCATAAAACTATTTGAGAGAAACTTGTAGGTATCTTGACTTTTCATTCCTAAATAATTCAGATTGTTATTTCCTAAGATCAAAGACATTCTCTTGCATAACCATAAAACAATATTCAGTTCAGGAAATTTAACCTTGATTATAAGACTTGTATAGAATCCATATTAAAATACCAATAATATCATGATAGCAACTTTTATTGATCCAGAATCTACTCTAGGATTACACATTACACTGAATCGGGTTTTCTCCTTAACCTTTAATTTGGAAATGACCATCAATCTTTCATTGTCCTTTATGACTTTGACATTTTTAAAGAGTAGGAGTCAATTGTTTTGTAGAATGCCCCAGATTTAACTTTGTTCCATTGTCCTTATGATTGCATTTTTGGCAGGAATGCCACTTAACTGAGGTAGTCACAAAGGGAGCAGCACATGAAGTCAGTCAGGATGCCATTACTACTGGTGCTAACTTTGATCACTTGATTCAGATGGGGTCTGCGTATTTATCTGCTGTAAAAATACTCTTTTCTGTTTGAAATACATAAGCAATAGACTTTGAAATGTTTAATAGAACATGTTTCTCACTGTGCTTTCACTCAGTGATTTTAGCATTCATTGATGATTCTTGTCTATAGTGTTCTATTATAGTTGCAATATGGTAATTTTTGAAATAATTCCTTCTTAATTTATTAATCAGCATTCTACTGTAGAGCTTTCCCCTTTCCTTCCTCATCTTTTTTTTTACTTACCTATTTCTTTTTTTAAATTTAAATATTTATTTATTTTTTAGTTTTAGGTTTTATTTATTTATTTTTTAGTTTTTTATGTAGTGCTGAGGATTGAACCCGGTGCTTCTTGCATACTACGTGAGCACTCTACCATTGAGCCACAACCCCAGCCCTTAATTACCCATTTCTTTGTATTTCTGATTATCTGTACATGCATATTTTTAATTCAAAGTATTCTAATGTATTGCTGTCATTTATTTTGATACTTTCCCCAAATTTGACCAAGCCAGTTCATTATGTGTTTCTCTTCTGATTACTTTAGTGGCAGGAGATAACTTTACAGCAAAAGTTTTTAAGCACACCTCCTTGCCTCCTAATAAATCTTGGCTCACTGAACAAGACTGGCCTGTCACCTACTTCCCATCTGGTGTTTCTTCCCTTTAGAAGGCTTGTGGGCAGCACCTCCATCCTTTGTCTTTGGCCTTGGGCTTTTATCACTTTCTGGTTCCTTCCCTACTCTGGCTTAAACCTCCCCTTTGGTTTGCCTGCTTTCTCCCCTCCCGGGCACTTAGCAGAATTCCTAAAGCACACTAGGTACTTATTAATGGACAAATGAGTAGTTCTAAATCATTAGAAATAAACTTTTGAGTACTATGGCTAAATAAGTGTGCTACATGAGAATATACAGGATGAATCATGTTTATTTTTCACAGAATATACAGGGAGAATGAAAATACGTTCTCACCAATTGAAACACTGACCTTTAAAAGGGAATGATGTTTTGCTTTTCTCATTGGTTAAATCAACATTCATTCAATTAACAGGTACCTGTAGTGTTACAGAGATCACTGAGCTGCATCTGGCCCTGGGAAACTGATCATTTTATTGGAGTGACAGTCATGTCAATTGAAAATTAGAGTGTAATATAATAAAGCTTTAATAGAGCTATGAACGAAGCACAAAGAGGACACAGAAGGGAAATCAACCATAGACAGAGAATAGATTTAAATGGTTGACATTTGAGCTGTTATTTGAAGAATAATTAAGGGAATACTTGTGGCAAGGGAAATTGCATTCTTTAGAACCTAGGGGCTCATGAAAGCATCATACATTTAAAAAAGAAATTCTTTCCTCTCAAATGCAGTGCTGGGGATTGAACCCAGGGCTCTGGAGCATGTGAGGCAAGCACTCTACTACTGAGCCACATCACCATCCCTGTGTTTTGTTTTTATAGGACTTATCACAAATCTGTTGATTTGCCTTTCAGTAAACTGTACAGTCTACAGTGCAAAGCTTGTGCTACATTCCAGAGTAGCCCTAGCAACTCACCCAATGTCTTAAAACATGTTTGATACATGAAGGTGATCGGAAAGTTACCATGTCTAACCCCACAGAGAAGGAAAGGTAAGTGACTGGGTGGAAGGAAGACAGGCTAGGACTTGTTTTGTGAAGGGCCTTCTTTCCATGAAAGAGAGTTGGTTTTACCTGTAGGGAAAACAAAACAAAACAAAACAAAAAAAACCAAAACAAACAAACAAACGAAAAACAAGGAACCAGTGAAGGCCTTTAATGAAAAGGTGGTGACAAAAATTTTTAAGGAAATGCTTGTTGGCACTATGAATGATGGATAGTAACAGAAGGCAAACATACTAGGGAGAGGGAGAAATGTTTTAATTCATTTTTTTCTCCTGAATTATCATATATGCTTTCAATATTAGAGGAAAACTCAATCTTAGGTGATTATTATCTGTAAAAATATAGCTATGAATATTTAATCTGCGATTTTTTTCGGATGTGACAGGTATTACAAAGGAGAAGACATTGATAAGGATGGCACTACACATCTACCCAATATAAGGGGGGAGGAGTCCAGGAGGCTTTCTTCCAAAATGTAGAACTGTCAGAATTTGAACATCATGGATAGGAAGGAACAAGCAGCACAGGTAAACAAAGACCACGAATAGACATACCCAAACCCTCCACCATGCTAGGGGCAGAACCCAAAGCTCAAATCCAGAATAGTCTCCCCCCCTGTGCTTGAGGGGAGAACCCATGGCTAGGCAAGCACTCTAGTACTAAGTCACATTCCCTTAGCCCAACGCCTTTTTAATGGGGACGGGGGAGGGGGACCACAAAATTTGAAATAATTCATGTATGATATATATCATCAAGAGCAAGGATACAGAAAACCAGGCAATAAGCTTAAAGGAAATGCTTTGTGGTTTCCCCCCTAAAATTGATCAAGGGAGGGTAAGACATTCTTGTTTTGGAAGAGTCTTTCCATTCTCGTTGAAATCGCACGGAGTTTTCGTGGACCCCGCTCAGGAGCTACTGAAAACACCTTTAGTTTCTCTGATCCAACCCTTCGTCCACATTCCTCACTTGCAAAAGCCAGTCTTCCAGACCCAGGGCCTCGCTGGGGGCGGGGGGGGGGCGGGGAGGGGACTCTGGGCCAAGGTCGCCATCGCCAATGGCGCGAGGGTCCAGGATAGGGGTCGCGGTCCCGATGGGCAGGGTTGGGAAGGGGTTTCCGTCCTGAGGCACGCAGACAAGAATGGAGTCCAGGCCCTGGGGAAGCGACACAGGAACCAGTCGCAGTGGTGGTGGGGGGCGCAGGCGTCCCACTGTCGGTGGGTGGCACCGGGGCAAGGGCAGGGGTCGAGGTATCGGGGCAGGGAACAGAGGCAAGCGTCCTCGACCTGAGTGTTCCCTGCTGCCTATGAGAGGTACACGCAGCGACCGCAGCACCAGGGTCAGGTCGCTCCCAAGACCTGAACAGAAACAACCTCCCAGCCCACGGCCTGCAGGCGGGGCCGCGGGGCGTGGCGAGAGGCGTGCGGCGGCGTGGGGCGGATCGGGCAGCGTGCGTGCGCCGAGAGTGCCGCGGGCGCGGGGCGGGGCGCGGTAGGGAAGGGAGGTGTGCGCGCCGCGGGGCGGGCGGACGGCGTGCGCGCATGCGCCAATCACAGATGCCGCGAGAGGGGTGCGCGCGGAGAGGCCAAGGGAGGCGGAAGGGCGGCCCGGGTGCCGCGCGCATCCAATCACTGCGTTGCGCTGCCATGACGTGAGACTCTCCCGGGCACCGATCGCCAGTCGGCTGGCCCGGCGGGTGAGTGCGCCGGAGCAGGGCGCGGGGACGCGCGGGGGCGGGACTTCCGCAGGTCCCCGGAAGTGGGAGCTGTGTGTTCTCATGCGAACGGGAAGGAGCGTTGGGGATCCGGAGTCTCGAGGTTGAGACATTTTCGGGCCCGAAAGGGGAAGAATCCATCCCCGCCGCAGCCAGCCAGCGCCCGCACTTCTTTCCTGCCTTCGGCCCGGCCCGGCCGCGCCGCCTCTTCCTGCCGTCTCCCTCCTCGGCCGTCCCCGCGTGTTGCGCGGTCGCCGGGCACCGGGGCTGCGGCGAGGAGCCCGCGGGCGGCCGGTCGGGCGGGGCGGGCGGCGCTGACAGGTGAGCCGGCCTTCCTTGGCCATCGGCTGGGCTGCCTCCCTCTTCGGCCGGTGCTCGGACCCGCGCCCGCGCCCGTCTGTCACCGGGCCGCCATCTTCCCGGAGGGACGCGGCCCGCGGCGGGCAGGGCAGGGCCGGGCCAGGTCGGGGAGGACCTGGGCAGGGCCGGGGCCAGGCTCTGGTCGGGGACGACTGCGGCTGGGGCCTGGGTTTGGAGGGTCGGGCAACACTGGGGCCGGGGGTGACCAGTGGGGCCGGTGCTGGGGTCAGGTGGGGCGGGGAGGACTTGCGGGCCGGGGCCGAACGGGACCAGCACGGCCTGGCCGGCAGGGTTGTGGCGCGGCGGGGCGGGTCCAGGGGCGCCCCCGAGGCCGTATGCCTTAGGCCCGGCGGGTTCGCCCGTGCAGCCCGAGGAGAATGGGCTGGGGTCGTGGGCCGCGAGCGCCCCCCGGGCCGGGCCGGCGCCGGGACCCGCAGTGCGGCGCGGGGCCTCGCCCCCTCCGTCCCGCCGGAGCTCGGCCCAGGCGGCCTCGCTGCTTCTCCGTCAGGGATGGGTCATTAGGGAATCGCATTCCTTTAGAACCAGGAAGTTGGGATCTTGTCGCTCGAGTGTTTGGAATGCTACTTTTCCCACTTGATAGATCCGAGCAGGGGTACATCCTGAAGGAATTAAAAAATGAAAGTCAAACGGGTAGATTCCCAGCGTTCGTCACAGGACTGGGACCTACAGTCTGCACAGGAACTGGTCAGGAACTTCTTAGCCACCTCCTTCTCGGTGGTGTACGGTTGGAACGTCGAGAGCAATTTCGACTTCAGGTCATTGCTTATTGTAACTTTTATTAGTGAATGTAATCTGGCCTTCTCCCTCGTTTTCATGTAATACGGTTTTGAATTTTAGCTGAGATGGAACCTGCGAAAATTATCTCTGCCTGTCTTTCATTTGAGACCCTTTCACTGGCAGCAAAATATCTGGACTTCATCATAAATTCAAAGTTTGAGGTTTTCTGTAACTGAATAAACGGACTTCCCTTGACTGTGTAGTATAGTTAGTTTGTAAGTATAAACATAAAGTGCAAGGGGTTTGATAGAGATAATAGCAACTTGAAGTGAATGTATAAGTAAATAATAAAGTCATTTTCTCATTTGAATTTTTTTTTGTGGGGGCAGGATATTTAGCTGTTATTTTCGGTTGTGTTAAATACTGAATTTGTGCTGAGTTGTAGTTTGCAAAGGCCACAAAGGGAGAGAGAAGTGATGTTCACTTTTTGGGGGTGGTCAGACTGTATGCGATTTCCATACTTCCCCAACCTGCCTGGCTCCCCTAATTTACAGTCAGGGTAATTTACAGAAGTTGAAATGGTTGTGGCTTTTTCCTCTGTGTTTAATGTACTGAAAGGCAGTTTTGTAATCAAACTATACAAGAAATGACTTAAGGAGGTTTGCTTGAGTTGTTAAAGTGAAATACTTTCTTGAAAGGCATCAAATTAACACGTTATTTAGTCAACCATAAATTTAATTTATATACTTGCTTTGAAGAAAGGGAAATAAATTGTATTCTCAAATATTAATGTGACTGTTTACAGGAATAAAAAATGACATGGCTTCTTATTTATTAGAAATTATTTTCTTGGTGCTTTGATTTTCTGTTAAAGAGGGATGATAATACCCTTACAGGACTATTGTATCACAAACGTGTAGATGTTGGCTTTTTTGGCCATTTTTATTATTGAACTGCTGTTTTAATGTTTACTGTGTAACTGTTAATTTTATTAGCAGAATTTGTTTGTTTTCCTTGATCAGGGGTATCTGGGCAGAGAAGACAGGTTCTAAAGGCAGAATGTAAATTTGGACAAAGAAGTTACACTACATTTGAGTAGGAACCAGAGAGAAAATAGATGATAATATAACTATAGAATTTTTTTAGCATTCATTTTGCCATGTTCTCTAGATGAGTAGCTGAAATTAAGTGGCAACAAATTCAGGGAGAAAATTTATTTTACTTAATGTTCCTGGGAATTGCCCTTGGGAAAAATAAGATTTAGAGAATTAATTGAATTTAATGTGATTACCATTAATATCAACAAATTTTGACAAATATATATTTAAACTTGAAACATTTTACTTAGTCACCTGTTTTTATGAAATCATCTTTATCCTAAAACATAATTCTCAAATACTAAGTACAAATTGGGATATCAAATTGTTAATGGTAATTACAGTAAATTGCCCTTAGTTACCAGAGTAGCTGCACTCTCTGGTGTAGATTGCAACAATATTTACAAATTTTTGTAGTGATCAAGAAATGGCTGACTAGCTGCTTTCTTTCACTGTTTTAAAAGTGTCATGTTGGCATTCATACTTTTCTACGAAATTATGAACTAGTATTATAATCTAGGTCCTTCAGTTTTAGTAAGGTGTTATCTTTTTGATGGTCTCTTGTGGTTGAAAAAATGCTGTGTTGGAACAAATTCCATATGTTCTTAAGCTAGAGTAAATTTTAAAATGTTTTATAACCCTTGCTATACTCTTGGAGATTTCTCTCAGTTTTAAGGATGTTCTTTCCGATTGATAAATGTAAGAAAATCCTAAGGTATACTTCTGTAATTTCTCCTATAAAACTATCAGAACAACCTTTTTATATTGGGTAGAAGAAAATGTCAACACTGGAATTATATTGATGGGAAAGACAGTGTTAAAAATGGACACTGCTCCAGGGGTTTGCTTTTACTTTGTTTTGGGACTTTTCATATGAAAGAGTTCTTCTTTTTCTATAAGAGTTAATTTTAGAGTACACAGTACATGAAACACTACCTTCTAAGAGGGTTAAACTCATCAAATCTTAATTTTACTTTACATAGTTCAGTTTAAACTTTTTGCTTTAGGCTTGTTGATATGTTTGAAGTTGCTGTACTTCTGAAGTTGTATTGAATGAAAAATTATTATTTTTTTAAAATCAGGACATGGAATTGTAAGGTAGAAAGGCATTGGGTTCCCTTGTGAAGTGAAGGAGGATAAATTCTGTCTTGGATTTTTTCCCCCTGATATTCTAATGCTGTTTTCCCACGTGTAAATATCTCCTTTAGGAACAGGGAAAAATATTAGCTCAGCTGTTTCCTTCCTTTCTCTTCCTTGTCCTCCTTCCCCCATAGCTTTTACCTCTCAATACCTTGTAAACTGTCCTTATACTGTTTTTTCTATGAATCTGTCATGACTCCTATTTTTTTAAATTTTTTTATTAGTTGCTCAAAACATTACAATGATCTTGATATATCATACATTTGATTCAAATGTGGTACGTAATCTTATTTTTCCACGTGAACAGATTGCAGGATCACATTGGTTATACAGCCACATTTATACATAGGGCCATACTAGTGTCTATTGTATTCATGACTCCTATTTTAATCATGAAGGATTTGCAGTTGAGTGATGTTGCTGATTTTACATCTTTCATAGTCTTGTTCTTTCTTTGTTGTCAGCCTCAGCTAGTGTGATGTGGCCATAGAGTGCACAGTAATATTGACAATATTTCATACTTTACCTAAATTTGAAAGTATGATAATTTTTTAGGGGGCATTTAATACTTACTGATATAACACCTAGTCTTCTCTGAAAATGTTTGTGAAATCAAACTTATAAGATAGGATAGTATTTATTTGCCTGATCAAAATAATTTATTATTTGCATATACTAATTTTGTTATACTGTAGTCAGATTACTATAAAGTTATATATTTATTGCTTGGCCCTTTACAGAACCACATCAGACTGTCCCAGGTGCTCCTAAGCATAGCATGCCTCCCACTGTGACTGTGCCACCTCTTCTTTCATTTACTGCCCCACCTTTCAGGCTGGACCACTGCCTCTTCTCTGCCTTTTCTTCTCCCCCTCTCCCTCAACTGAGGTGTTGCAAACATAGGTGCCTTTGCCTGAAATTGAATGTCTCTCTTTTAAATTTTTTTTAAAAAATTACTTAGTTCTTTAACTTATTTTTAAGAAAGTATTTCAGGAGTTTTTGCCTCAATTTCCGAAGTTAGACTCATAGCACTTTATACTTTGTCTTATTCAGCAAGTAATGAATATAAGCTCCTTGTGAGCAAGATCCTTTGTACATACCTCATTACCCAGTTCAGAGCATGGTATACTATAGATGTTTAGTAAACTTAGTTCAACTAGAGGGATAAAAGCATGCCTAATGACAATTTCCACCTTAGTTTTAGAGAAATTGTTTCCGGATCATGTATTTGCTTAAGTATGTAAACAAATGTGAAAATCTTCACCTACAAAAGATACATTAGAGCCAAGGCTTGGCATAGATTTGGGTTTTTTTATTATTATTATTGGTTGTTCAATACATTATTGGCATAGATTTGTAATCCCAGTGACTTAGGAAGCTGAGGCAGGAGGATTGCAAGTTCAAGGCCAGCCTCAGCCATTTAGGGAGTCCCCAACCAACTTAGTGAGACCCTGTTTCAAAATAAAAATAAATAAATAAATAAAAGGGCTGGGGATGTAGCTTACTAATAAAGTGCCTCTGGATTAAAGAAACTTTCTCCTAGTGCATAAAAGTTATATTTAAAAAATTTTAACTGACTTTTCATAGCTGCATCTAGTGCATAAGTGGCTTTGGTACAGTAATTTAACTATAGGACCTCCAGATTTTACATTCTCAGTCTTCCAATCTTGCCTTTTTTGTTTTGCTTTAAAATTAAAACAAATTAGCCAAAATCAAAGCAGTTATAATATTGGAAACATTTTTAATGCAGTGTTCTATTTAGTCATGTAGACTAGCATTTGGATACTGATGGCTCTCAGTTCCAAGGTTCCTCAGGTAGATCCCTGTATCTGTCACATTTATTATGGCATATCTTGCACCAGACTCTCCTTGTTTTTCTTCCATGCTTTATTTTTCTTCACAGTACTTATTGAATTATAACACGCCTTATAAATTACTTAGGGGTAGTTTGTGCTCTT
Organism: Urocitellus parryii; assembly: GCF_045843805.1. Taxonomy (NCBI): domain Eukaryota; kingdom Metazoa; phylum Chordata; class Mammalia; order Rodentia; family Sciuridae; genus Urocitellus; species Urocitellus parryii. The sequence goes on from NC_135539.1 coordinate 79,307,149, forward strand.
GAACTTGACTGTAAATTCCATGAATTATGGGAGATTTTGTCCATTTCTTTCAATGATATGAGCCCAGAACTTAAAATTGTATCTGACACATACTATGCACTAAATTATTTATTATTTACTCGTGTGTGTGTGTGTGGGTGTGGGGGTACTGGGGACCAAGGACCTCATGCATGTTAGGCAAGCATTCTACTACTGAACTATGTATACTCCCAATCCTCTGAATAATTTATCAGTAAATCCCAGAGTTTTAATAGTGAACAAAAGGAGTAATCCCTACCTCCTTTGGAGTTTACTGTCCCGAGGCAGGTAGAATTTCACATAATCAAATACAAAAGTACAGTGTGCTAAGAAAGGTCATAGATGTAGACCTGGAGGGGTCAGAGAGGCTTCCCCAAGAAGTACTGAGATTGAAAGAAGTGGGGTGGGATGGCAGAATAGTCTTCTCAGCAAAGAGAATAACATGTGCAATGACTGAGATGGGAAGGAGCAGAGATGTGGCTTAAGGGAGAAGGTGGCTCAGAAAAGTAGGTGTGGATCTTACGTCCCATGTAGGTTGAGACTTTTGCTCTTTATCTTGAACAGTAGAAGCAGTTGGAGGGTTTTAAATGGGGAATTATATGGTCAGAGTGCTGTTTTAAAATGATTGTTCCGGTTTATGGACAGTATTCTTGGCGGCAAGGTGGAAGGCCCTCTTGCAGTTTATACTTCCTGTTGTCATAGTTGAAAAGGCCCATCCATCCCTGTCTAAATGAAGGAATAGTTTACTTAGAACACCTTTAATTTGTATTTCACAAAGCCATGTATGTTTAAAAAAAGACTTTAAAAGTGACTTTAAAATATGCCTTAAATCTGCTTGCATGTGTCAGTTGTTTAAGTTATATTTGTTATTTCAGATTTTATTAAGGCAAACTAATGATTGGATTTCCTTTTTAGGAACATCTGAAAAATGGGAACATTTTGTTTTCATATTTCAAAAAGCTTTGTTTTTATTGTCAATACTCAAAATGTAGGGATTAAAAACAGTGACTGATTTGATATGAATTTACAGGTTGCCTCACTGATTGTTCTGTGTGAACAGGTTAAACATTTCCTTTTCAAAAAATATGAAATTCTTTTAAATGCTAAGACACCATACTTTTCTTAACATTCTTTTTTGATTGTGTTGATGAGATTTTTATCTATGTATTTTCTGCCTTACCAGTTCATTTGAAAGCTTGCTCTCTTTATCTATGTATTTTCTGCCTTACCAGTTCATTTGAAAGCTTGCTCTCAGTGTGCCTGTGTGTATTTGTGTGTATTCATGCAAACAATAGTACTTCTCTATAGTCTATAGGAAGCCTTCAACACATTCTGAGTTTGTTTATTTATGTTTTTTAAGTGGGTCCTTAAAAAGGGAAAGTTTAGTCACTTTGGGGAATTGTGGCACTTCTTCCTGAGAAGCTAAACCAGACTCTCAACCTTGTAAGGTGCCAGTAGATTACCTTTTAAAAAGGAAAAGCCAAAAACTGAATTCAAACCTACATGGGGAAATAGTCCATTGCCTTAACCATTTGACTGTGATTACATGAAAAACTTAAAGTCTCTGTGGGAAAAAAAAAAAAATGACCTCTTAAAACTCTAGAACTTCCAAAGGTAAAGGCATTTTGTGTTTTTAGGAGGTAAAAACATTCAGACAGAATTCATAATATGTTAATTGTTGTGTGTTTCTTGAGTATGGTTTATGTGGATAAAACCACCTGGCCTGATATAAGTTCTGTATTCTTCTGTGGTTAATATCTAGTGCTGCTTGTTATCAGTCTAGTTGCTGGTTCAAGTTGCCCTTTAGCAGTTCACTTGGAGTACAGGCCACTGTGTAAATGAGCAACTGATGAATCAGCAGTATTTGTCTCTTCACAACTTTAGCCATCTAGGGAGGGAGAAGACCATCAGGACGACCCAGGGGTGAAAATACATGAAGCTGTGGCACCAGTGGTTGTTGCATATGCTTGTATCCTCAAGTTTTTTTTTGCGGCTCTTCCCATTTTTTAGTATACCTTGATGAACTTGATTTTTTTCTTTAATCATTATCCCATAGTGCAGGTGAATTAAACCTAAGCATGCAGGGACCAGAAGTAGAAAATAGAATTGCCAAAACCAATAAGCTGCAGTAGCATTTAGGCAAATGGAATTTAAAAGTCATTTCAGTTAAGAATGAACTGCTGTGTGATTAGAAATGTAAGTTCTGATAGGCTTTAGTCAAGCCTAAGGAGGCTCTATTTTCTTGTTTTTTGGTGGTGCTGGAGATAGAACCCAGATCTTGCAAATCCCCAGCCTCCAAGTTCAGAATATTGAAAGTGTTTATTTGTTGATGTGGTAATTTTTAAACTATAACTGGGTATAAGTTTTTCATAAAAATCGTGTGAGGTTACAGCTCAAGATAGAGTCATTATATGCCCCCAAATTGTATGCTAGATAATTTTTTGCATGAAGGGGTGAGGGTGACAAATAAATGCTGGCTCATTTAACTTCTGATTTGGTGTGTGGAGATGTGGTTAGATAAAGTTTATTGTAAGGAATATGTTTATGAAATGTTTGATAATAATGAAAGCATTTAGTAAGCTTTAATCCAAGTGTATGAATTATTTTGTTTTGTCAGTGTCATTGCTGACAGTCTGGAGTTATAACATTGAAAGGGGAGACCTTTCATTCTTTTTGACTATTCATAAAATGTTTGGTGTGAATGAAATAGCACTTTGAAGTAGTATAGCACTTCAGAGATTTCAAGTTTTTATTTACATTATATCAACTGAGGTTTGATAACTAGTTTCTGAAAATAACTGCCAGGAAAACAGTGTGATATTGTATTTGCATTCTCAGAGTTTTAGAGCTCTACAGACTCAGAAATTGAAGCCCACACTGGTAAACTTAGAAATACGGCTGGCTGGTTGGTGGCAGGGTAGGTCTGTAACTGGTCTTCAAAATTCAGTATCTCATTGCATTCTCAGTTACAGATCTTACTGTGAGAATACTTTCAAGTGAAAACATTAACTTTGTCACAGAATTTTAAACAATAATTTTAAAAAATGTAATTTTTTTTAAAGATAGATATGTATAGAGAGAATTTTAATATTTATTTGTTAGTTTTCAGCGGACACAACATCTTTGTTTGTATGTGGTGCAAAGGATCGAACTGGGGTTGCACGCATGCCAGGCGAGCGTGCTACCACTCGAGCCACATCCCCAGCCCCCCAAAATGTGATTTTTTAAAGCAGATTCTTCAAATAGCTATTTGTACTTTTTTTTTTAAAGTTTGAAATAATGTACATTCATGCATTGCTTAGGATGGGAATAGGTTTTTGAGAAATGTGCCTTTGGGCTATATTGTTATGTGAATATCATGGAATAAGCAAAAACCTAAATGGTGTAGATCAGTTAGTGCACATACACATAGATGCTGCTGCTGCTCCTTTTTTACGATATTGGGGATTAAACTTGGGCCTTTGCATATGCTAGACAAGTACTTTACTACTGAACTACACATGTGAGGGAAGTGCTCTACCACTGAGCTACAACCCCAGCCCTTCATGTGACTTCTTGATGCAGTTGGGAAACTTAGAACTTGAAGTATATGACATTGCTGCTAGTGTAACAGAGTACTATTTTATAATAAAATTTAAAAAAATAGTATACTCTACCAATAAAAAGTATATTATGGAACATACATAAACCAGTAATGGTCATTTCTCATCACTGTCAAGTATTATCTACTGTACAGATTTGTGTGTGCCATATTTCTATACATCTTGCAGTGCAGTAGGTTTTTACCAATATAACCATAAATATGATTATGCATTACATTAGAACATTAATTATGCCATGGTGTTTCAATAGCTACAGCATCACTAGGCAATAGGAATTTTTCAGCTCTATTATAATTTATGTGACCATCCTTGTATATGCTGTTGATGATTGACTGAATTGTCATTTTGCAGTGCCTGCCTACTTTTATTGTGGAAAATTAAGAATTTTTGTCTGGGCTGGGGGTGTGGCTCAAGCGGTAGCGCACTCGCCTGGCATGCGTGCGGCCTGGGTTCGATCCTCAGCACCACATACAAACAAAGATGTTGTGTCCACTGAAAACTAAAAAATATAAATAAATATTAAAAAAATTCTCTCTCTCTTTAAAAAAAAAAGAATGTAGCCTTGGCTCTTTTTTTTTTTTTTAAAGAATTTTTGTCATTTTAGATAATCCATTAACCTTAATCCAGATAGGAAAGTGCTAATGAGTGTTCTGATTAACACTCTCTAGTTTGTGTGATAGATACACTGCAACTTAGAGTTCATCTTTGAGAAATAGCCTAAGAGAAATTCATATCAATTAAATTATTTTCTTCCTAAAGTATTCGGACAGTTGGTCCATTTTAGTACCCACAGTTGCTAATGTGGGTTTGTGCTTAGGCTCAGGGGTCTAATGTGAGTTTTTTGCCTTCTTACCCATAATCTTTCTAAAGAGGAACTCAAGTTAGAAAGTAACTTGCAATGAGCTCCCTGGCTTTTGATTTACCATCCTCAAGCAACTTCTGTGTGTGTCAGGATCTCAAGTTCAACACAAGACAGCTTTCCTTCAGAGTGAGAAATTAATGCAAATTGCAGCTGCTCCCACTCTCAACATTCTTATTTGGCTCATAATTCAGAGAACTGAAAGCTCTTTCTTTCATCGTTCAGAACACCTGTTTTACTTTTTGGAAATCTGAAGTCTGGAGAGTGTGCCTTATATCATGCAATATAGGTATAGCAGAAAATGGCATTTTTCTAGCTTCTTGCCTCCAAGCCCATTGCAAATAATACTCAACTCTTAGAAAGGGTTGATACCTGTGTTGCACCTTGGATCTAGGTGACATGATAGTGCATATTTGAGGGCTTAAATCACACATCATAGTTAAGCAACAGAGATGTAGACTCTAACCAGAAAGTTAATATTGTCATTGAAGTTGGAGGCATCCCACACTACATTAGTGAGACAGGTTTATTTACTTTGCTGAATAGTTATTCAGAATTATTGGTGCTGATTGGAATTTTACCAAGCTTTTGAAAAAATTGGTTGTTTTAGGGATTGAACCCAGTACTCCCGCATGCTAGACAAGCACTACCATTGAACTATGTTCCCAGCAGACTGATTGGAATTTTAAATGGCTGATTTTCATAGTTTACTTGTGACTTTTACTATGTTAGGCATATTGTTCAGTGAAATGGATGTGTAATCTTATGATGAGTTGTAATTTGGTTTATAAAAATAGAGATGGTGCTGTCTAGGATACGTATATTTTGGAATATTAAACCGAAGTAAGATATGTTTTTGAATTCATAATTTTGGAACTTCACTTTTTTTAAAAAAAGTTTATCACTATTGTAAATAACAGTGTTAGGGAGTATTCATCACTTTAAAATTATACAGTTTATGTTAGAAAAGTTGAAAATGTCTGCAATTATAATGTCTAATATTTGAAGATCATAGTTTGATTCTGTGTTTAGAGTCAGTAGCTCTAAGTTTCTGAGAAATTTGGTGTTTCAGAACTTTCCCAGGTCTGGCTGTTGACTCTCTAGTAATAGTCATGCTGTATGCCCTCAAACATCATCAATACCAGTAATAAGGAAACCAAGGTGAGATATGTATGCCTGATGTCATTATTTGGCAAGTGAGGAGCCATACTCACAGGATTCAAGCTTGTTGTTCATAGAGGGACTTTTAAGGAGTTCTTGGACTCTGCATTTATTTTTAAAATTTTTAGTATGTTTTTCCAGTGAGAGGATTCATAGCTTTCAGCAAATTTTCAGAAGGACTTTTTTAAAATATATTTTTTTAGTTGTAGATGGACACCATGCCTTTATTTATTTATTTCTATGTGGTGCTGAGGATTGAACCCAGTGCCTCACACATGCCGGGCAAGTGCTCTACTGCTGAGCCACAGCCCCCTGTCCCAGAAGAACTTTTTGATGTTCTTCTAACACAAATAATCATTTTAGTGGGGCTGGGGCTGGTGCTAGGGTTTAGGCTCAGCAGTTGTCTACTTGACTGGCATGTGTGAGGCATTGGGCTTGATTCTTAGCACCACATATATAAAATAAATAAATAAAGGTCTATCAACAACTAAAAAAATATATATTTTAACCCCCCCAAAAAAACCCCACAAATAATCATTTTAGTCTGTGCTAGTCACTTAGGAAGTTCTTCAATGATTTGTTTTAATAATTAAATTTTAATGTCAGTATCCCTTTCTATTCAACTTTTCTGTATGTTTTGATCTCAGGTGCACTCATGAACACACATTTATACAAACACTAAATCTACATTATCTACAATAAAAATGAAAATTTACTCGAAGTAATTTTACCCTAATACATATATTGCCTTTCCCCACATTAACCCATCCTTTGCAGTGTGTAGTGGGGGACACTTTTAGTTGAAAACATCTCATTCTCCGTTTATTGTAATTGGTAGGCATTTTTATCCCATAGGTTTAGTGCCATAAAAGAAGAAATTATTAAACATGTACTAAGTGAGATTCTATTCTCTTTGGTACTGTATTAGGAGTACTGTGGTGAACAAGTTTTATCCTGCTCTCATAGTGATAGAACTTTTGAGTTGATGAGATGCTGATAATTTGATTGTGTTATCTTCCAGGGTATTGGGTATAAGAGCACATAGAATAACCAACCCAGACTTTGTGGGGAGAATGGGGAGTAACATCTCAGTAGCCATGTTTATTTCCATTTTGTCTTGGGTTCCATCTACTGGAGAGTTTCATCTGGGATCATGAGATGATTCACGTGCTCTAAGAAGGTCATTTTGTGAAACAATGGGGTCCTGAGAGACAGAAAGACAGAAGTCTGTTTAAGAAGTTGGGATAGTAATTGAGTTCAGAGATGGTGGTTTTCTTAACAGTTTAGTGGCAGTAGGAATGTGGAGATGAAGTTAATTTGAGAAGAGGTTAAAAATGTTTTCATAGTTTCCTGGCCTGGGCAACTAGGTAGGTGGTATATGTTTCCTTGAGATAATGATTGGTAGGTAGTTTTTATTTGTTTTAAATGACAAGTGAAGTATCAGAGTGGCTTTCTTTAAACAATTGATTTATAGGAGACTAGAGGTTTATAAAATGTTTTCTGGACATTTGCTTCTAATAGATAGTTGAATTGAAATTCAGCATTTGGTTATGAATGGAAGCCATGGGAAGGTGAGAGCATGAGGGCATAACTCCAAGGAGACAAAGTAGGAGAACCTCCTTCACCATAAGGTGCCCTTTGTTACTATGAAATCTGGGACACTTGTGGAATACTGAGGGCTGTGGCTAGTAGGCTCCTCTTTAATTCATGTCTTCTTTTCCTAACCAGTTAAGTTCTGTGCTTACTAAAACCAGTTCAGTTTGCTCCCAAATTGTTCCTATTGGTTGTACTCACTAGTGCAATTGCCATAATTATTACAAACTAATACTGTATTCTGTTATACAAAATGACTAGAAGAAAGGGTTGTAAATGTTCTTATGACAAAGAAATGATAAATGTTTGACATGACAGTTAACTTAAAAAGAAAACAGTGTGACATGTGGTGTAGATACTCAATGGAATATTGCTCAGCCTTAAAGAAGAATGAAATGGCATTTGCTGGTAAATGGATGGAACTGGAGAATATTATATGTTAAGCGAAATAAGCCAATTCTAGAGAACTAAAGGCTGGAGGTTTTCTCTGATATGCGAATGCTAATTCACAATGTAGGGGGAGAATAGAGGCATTTAGGAATAGATAGGGGAGTGAAGGGAGGGGTGGGAGCATGGGGGTAGGAATGATAGTAGAATGAATTGGACATTATTACACTATGTGCGTATATGTTTTCATGACCTGTGTGACTCTACAATCATGTACAACCAGACAAATGAGAAGTTATACTCCATTTATGTATGATGTATCAAAATGAATTGTACTTTTTTGGGGTTAAAATTTATTTATTTTTATTATTTCTTACATCACAATAGAGGAGTGCATTATGTTCATAATTTTTTTTGCATTGCAATGAATTGTACTTTTATGTATAATTAATTAGAACAAATAAAGGATATTAAAAATTTAAAAAACTGCAACAAAGTTACTCATTTGGAAACTTTGCAGTCTCAAAAATCACTAAGAAAACTTGTTGAATTAGGTATATGGATAAGATGATGAAAAATTGTAGGAGAATCATTCTAGACGCAATAGGCCATTTTATTAGGGGATGCATTGTAGATGTGATTTATGTTAGAAATAAGAACATCTAATAGAGTGACTGAATCTAGGAAATAGGTCCATGTGAAGGAACATACATAAGTTAAAATGGTTAATTATGCATGTACTAGTCTTTATAATTACCATTTTAATATACTTTTTGTAGTACTTTCAGTTGCACTGGACAAGAAAGCTTTTCTCTACTTAACACAGAGGACAAGCATTCCAGGGATGTTGAGAAAGTGGTTTAAGGAAGCAGTGGAGCAGGCCTCACAGCAGGTGGTCAGTCCTGTGCTGCTGGGAGGTTGGTCCCATTAAGTAGCAAGCAGGAAACTGGTGATGGCTGGTGATCTTGAGAGGAGCATTTTGGCAGAGGTTGAAGACAAAACCAGTCTGAAGGAGGTACCTATGGGAGAGCTTGCTTCCTGCAGTCCAGGCCAGGAGGGCATCCAATCAGTGTTGGTGACCTGGTACCTGTTTTTGTCCTCCTCCTTCCCAGTCCTTCTCCTTCCCAGTCCTTCTCCTCCTCATGCTCCATCCCTTTCTTCTGTCTTTGAGACAGAATAGGTTTGGACATGTTTAAATAATGACAGGGAGGAACCAGAGAGGGAAAGATTAAAGATAATAGGAAAAGATGGACATAATTAAAAAGATAATAGGAAATGAGATCTTGACTATAGTTGGAGGGGCTGATGTTAGAGCCATTGCTGCTCCAATTAGTTTTTCTCCAAATCATCTTTAATGTACAAACTACTGAGAAATGAAATTCATCCATTTTTAAAAAGTTTTTAAAATGGTCATATCCTGGCTATATTTAGGGAGTCTTGACCTGTGAGGTACAATTTTCAAGAACTATATAGGATTGATTGATATGAAATATTTCCCTTTCTTTCACTAAAGTACTAATATATCTACTAAGAATGTTAAATTCAAGAAGAGAAGGCTGCACATCCATGTATATTGGAAATAAGACTTTTTTTTTTTAATCTTATAATGCTTTTATTTTTTACTTCCCCTGTCCTCCCCACCTTCCCCGTTTTTGAGATGAATTTTCCTGTGTTGCCCATACTGGTCTCTTAACTCCTGGATTCAAATGATCCCCACGCCTCAGCTTCCCAATAGTTTGGACTCTAGGTACCTGCCACTGCTTGGTTCAGCTAAATAGCTTTTCATTTTTAAGGAAGGTGATTTGCATGTTCAAATAACAAGACTTGAGAGACTATAGTAAAAGCTGTGGTTTAGGGGCTATGGTAAGGACTAGAGAAAGAGAGGTTGCTGGGTTATTTTTTTTGTTTTGTTTTGTTTTGGTACTGGGTATTAGTATTAACCCAGGGTTGCTTTACCTTAGCCCCCACCTTTTTAATATTTGTTTATTTTTTAGTTTTCGGCGGACACAACATCTTTGTTTGTATGTAGTGCTGAGGATCGAACCCTGGCTGCACGCATGCCAGGCGAGCGCGCTACCACTTGAGCCACATCCCCAGCCCTACCCTAGCCCTTTTTATTTTATATTTTGAGACAGTGTCTCACTAAGTTCTGAGGCTGGCCTTCAACTTGTAGTCCTTCTGCCTCAGTCTCTAGGTGCTGGGATTAGAAGCATGTCTTCACTGCCATATGCTTTGTTGTCAGCAACTATTTAACTGCTTTAGAGCTTTATAGACCCTTTGAAATTTCTTCATGGCCTGCTGCATTTCATTGCTCTTCATTATACATTCAAGATGTTCTCACTTTGTTTTGATTTAATAGTTGTTTGAATAATACAGATCAGAAGTACCTTTTCCACAAAGCAGAGTTTTCTTTTAATTTAACATGCTGCAAAACTGCATGAATGTAGTACTTAAAGAAATTTGTCTTTCAGGAGCACTTATACACGTTGGTTGGATTGTACACTAGTACAGTCACTGGAAATTAGTACCGGTTTCCTAAAAAGACTAGGAGTAGAATCATGTGACCTAGCCATATCACTCTTTGGTATTTATCTAGAAGAACTAAAGTCGGCATACTACATGCATATCCATATTTAGAACAGCACAATTCATGGTGGCTAAGTTATGAAACCAGCATAGGTGCCTGTTGATGGATAAATGAAGAAAGAAAATGTGATATATATATATATATATATACACACAACAGAGTTTTACATAGGCATAAAGAAGAACAAAATTTTGTCATTTGAAGATAAATAGGTGGAATTGGAGAACATCATGTTAAGTGAAATAAACCCAACTCAGAAAGTCAGGGGTCTTATGTATTTTCTTATATGTGGAAGGTAGGAAAAAAGTAGGGGGGTTATGAAAATGGAAGACTGTTAGAGGAGATGGGGATCAGTGGAAGGGAAAGAGGAGGTACTAGATAGTGAAATAGACAATTATTTAATGTGCATATACAAATATATCAATCCCACTCTTTAATTACAGTGCACCAATAAAAAAAGATGGAAAATTGATTTTATAGAATGAAGAAGTAGAAATAACCTGTCAGACTCAAGTGTACAAAATTTTTTTGCTAAAGTATTTTATATGTTGTTCCAAAATTCCAGTTTTTATTGTAGAAATTGGAATGTATCCCCACTCCCACCCCTGCACACAGAATAGTTAGAAACCTTAGTTTCTGGTTCTGTTCTGATTCCATTCCTAGGAATAAGCATGCCCCAGTTTGAGCAGCACAGGGTTAAAGCAGCTTAGAGCTGTTTTCCAGCTCTGACATTGTCATTCTTTAAAATGTTGAATTCTAAATTTGCTCTTTACTATCCCCATCTTCCTCTTTATGTTCTGTACATTTAAAAAAATTCTTTTTCTGTTGTACAGGGGTACCACTGAACTACACTTCCAGCCCCTTTTTATTTTGAGACAGGATCTCCTTAAGTTGCTGAGGCTGGCCTCAACTTGAGATCCTCCTGCCTTGAACTTACTTTCCTCCCTCAGATTTAGGATTGCAGGAATGTGCCACCATTCCTGGCTTGTTTTCTACATTTTCAGTTGAAAGACTATTGCTATGTGATTATAAATTGGAAATCACAGCAGAATATGATCTACAGTCTTTAAAGAAAAAAAAGTTTTTAAAATGGTCATATCCTGGCTATATTTAGGGAGTCTTGACCTGTGAGGTACAATTTTCAAGAACTATATAGGATTGATTGATATGAAATATTTCCCTTTCTTTCACTAAAGTACTAATATATCTACTAAGAATGTTAAATTCAAGAAGAGAAGGCTGCACATCCATGTATATTGGAAATAAGACTTTTTTTTTTTAATCTTATAATGCTTTTATTTTTTACTTCCCCTGTCCTCCCCACCTTCCCCGTTTTTGAGATGAACTACACAATGTATTCATAGGTTGAGGTCAATACTTTTTCTATTTATTGGAGTGAGACAGTACACTCTTTAGAGTCTCTTTCCAAAGTGGTCCTCTGGGTCTCTTCCATGTTATGTCACTGATTCTGACTTTTCCTTGAAATAGTTGTATTCTTATATTACTGCCTTGTCCTTTGGCACTTTTGTTTTCAAATGAGAAGATGAAGATTTTTATGGAGAGTATCGATAATTGCAAAACGATCACGGTCAAAATGTAGTTGCCAAAGTTACATAGTAAAAGAAGGAGAACTATATATATGCGGTTCTCTCTCTCTCTCTCTCTCTCTCTCTCTTTTGGGGGTGTGTGTGTGTGGTGCCGGGGATTGAACCCAGGGCCTTGTGCATGTGAGGCAAGCACTCTACTAACTGAGCTATATCCCCAGCCCTGTATATGCAGTTCTCTAAGGTAAAAATAAAATAGAAAATATATTGAATCAGGCAGCTCTATTCTATATATGAGATGTCAACAGTAAGTTGTTCTTTTCCTTCTCTGGACTCTACATTTTGCTTGTCATCAAATCAACAGTCAGTGTGTGGCAAAGTTAGTTAGGAGGCACAGAATTTTGGTTGGAAGAGTATTTGTGCAAATGAACAGACCCGTCTAACAAAGACTTGAGAATGGGTTTGAAAATGAGGGGACACTTGGGGCTGGGGTTGTGGCTCAGTGGTAGAGTACTTGCCTACCACATGTGAGGCATTGGGTTCGATCCTCAGCACCACATGAAAAATAAATAATAAAGGTGTCCAAAAAATGAGGGGACACTAAATAAGGCAGGTAAGATTTGAGTTTCTAGCTAGGCATTCTGTTAGGTTAGGAACAGCAAATTTAATCTACATCTGGGATTGACATGCTTAATGTAGAAAGTAGTTCTTAATGAAGAAAAATGCTGATAAAACAGAAAATGAAGGTCAGAATATATTCCAAACACTGAACTCAAAGGATTAACTGTCTTTTCAACTATGGAACTTAACATTTCTATAAAGTTTTTACTTATACTTTACTCCTTCCACTTTAGGTTAACTGAAGTAAATGTGCTGCATTGTACCTGCAGAGGCTCTAGGTTTGGGGTTTAGCACTTCCTGGCAGCGTGTTTCCTTTCTGATCAAGGAACTATGTATATTGTTAAGCCTGCATTTTGGGAAGATAATCCTGATGTAGTTGTCTGCTTTTCCTTCTTGTGACAGTGTGTGAAGAAATTGTGGAAACACTCAAAAGATAAAGGCACAGCAAGGAGGAGCAGAAAGGCAGAAAGGCTGCATCTTGGCAGGGCTTATTCCCTTTATACTGCAGCTTGGGGGTTGTGTAAAATAATGTTGTTCAAGGGCCATTGAAATTCCATTATAGCCACTTGCAGAGTGAGAGGAGAGGATCCCCACTCCTAATTCATATTGTTGCCCTTGGTTCACATCAGTTTTATTTATCACTGGGTGTGGTGGTGGTGCATACCTTTAACCCAATGACTGGGGAGTTTGAGGAAGGAGGACTGCAAATTCAAGGCCTGCCTGGGCAGTTTAGCTAGACCATGTCTCAAAAAATAAGAAGGTTTAGGGATGTGGCTGAATGGTAGAGTGCCCCTGGGTTCTATCCCCAATGCTGCAAAAAAGTGTTTTATTTATTGGAATGGTGATTTGGTATTTGTAAGAGGCTTAATGGTAAAGTACTTTTAGCCAGAGGGTTAATGAGATGACCTAAGCTTTATGTTTTGTGTTGTCTTTTAATAAGAATCTTAACTAATGTGATTCTTTAAAAACATTGTCCTCTCTAAAATGTGTCAAAGAACCAGGTCTTTTTTGAGGGGTTTGGGAGGTGGGGAGGTACTGGAGATTGAACTCAGAAGTGTTTTAGAACTGAGCCACATCCTCAGGTGCACACCCCTCCCCCCTTTTAAGACAGGGTCTCACTAAGTTGTTCAGGGCCTCAGTAGATTGCCAAGACTGGCCTCAAATTTGCAATCTTCCTTCCTCAGTTTCCCAAACCTGCTGGGATTACAGGAGAAAAAGGTCTTAAAGGTGGAGGGGACTTTTTTCTTTTTTTTATGTGTGTGGAATTATTATGTAAGTTCTAAATTAAAATCTATTAGTGGAAGATTTTTAAAATTAATTTTTGTATATGTCATATAGACAACTCTTTCAATAAAATCTTGCCAACAAATAAAATTTTTAAGTCTTGTGTTTGATTTTACGCCTTCCCCAGGAGCAGGACCAACTCCAACTATAAAAAGTAAATTACATTTTCCCACTACTGGCCTTTTCAGTAGAAGCACAGGTATATACATATAAAAGGAAATTAAAAAAAAAAATTGATCTTGAAGTTTATTGGCAGCATCTGTTTAGGAATATTCCAGTGTTGGGTGCCAATTTAAGTGTATAATTAAACAACTGTTTTACTGAGGTTGCATTCATTTGAGCTTAGATTTCTTTCATCTGTCAGTATCTTTGACATATTTACTCGATGGAAAGAACTATGACAGATACTGAGAGTTAACAGTTTTCTGGAAAGTAGGAAATTTTGCTCTGTAAATGTTTCCAACTTTCAAGCCTATAAATTCATTTGAGTGTATAATCTGTACAAGATATGCAGAAGAAACAATAATTTGCACTGAGGTACTCCCAAATTATTTGGTTTTGAAACAAGAATTTGCATTTTAGATATTATAGAGTGGTGCTGGCAGCTATGAGATAAGCAATATAATCTTACCAACAATGCAAGACGAATGAGGAATTAATTCCAATTATTATATCTCTGTTTAGAGATGGGCATATTGAACTTTTAAAACAAATTCTATTATTAAGAAATGGCCTTTCAGGATTCCATCTCTTGGGTCCCTTTCTTCCTCCTGGAGAAGTCTTTTCTGCTGTCCTTTAATAAACTTCTATTTTCCACTCTGACCTTACCTCAGCGTGCTTCTCTAGTGTTATACTTCAACATTGGGAAAACAAGGACTCGGCACTGGTCAGCAGCGGTAACATATTGGAAGTCCCCAACCGAGATTCTACACCAAGACCACCCATCATCACTCAAATGGCCTTCCAGCCTATTACTTCTCAATTGGACTTCTATCATGGACCATTCGATAGATCTGATTTTTAAAGGGGGAGTCCAAACTGCTTGCCCAACATCATCCCCTTTCAGCCTGAAGAAGCCAGAACGATCTTCGCCCCCTTTCCTTACAGCAGTAAGGAGTTCCCAAAATTGGAGGGGGGAATGAAGCCAGATTTAAAGTTAGGTAGTCAGTTTAATTAGGTAAATTGGGTCTAATATCGAGTAAGATCCAAAATGGAGGCCTTGTTTATAATGAATTCAGGGAAAAGTTGAACAACTCTTGGAATGAAGTCCAGGAAAAGCCCAAGGCCAGAGCCCATCCCAAAGAAGTGTTAATGAACAGCCCTCAGCAAACTTGAAGATGGTGAGTCAGAAGTCCTTCCTGTCCAGATTACTTCTTTGGCCCACCTGTGTCCCACCCCTCAGGCCTTCCCACCTATATTCCATCACTGAAAGAACTATAAAAAGGGGAAATAACCACTCTTCCGTGGATTCCATCTCTTGGGTCCCCTTCTTCCTCCGGGAGAAGTCTTTTCTGCTGTCTTTTAATAAACTTCTATTTTCCACTCTGAAAAAAAAAATCCTTTCTTCTAATCCTAAAATACATGATTGTGCTTTTAATGACTTGTCTGGTTTTTTTTGTAGTGAATTTATTTAGTTATAGAGATTAAAGTCTAATAGTTAACCTCTTTCTACATAATATGTTTAGACATTGAAAGTAACAAATTTAGACTTTTATTTGATCATAGTACTTAGTACATCTTTAAAATTCTTAGCCTATTTTTCTTATTTAGGTAAAGCTTTCACTTAGCTAGTTGAATTTTTTTTCTTCCCCCTTGGGAATGATCCTAATGGTTATTTTGGAGTTCTTAGAAAAAATACATGTTTGTAGTTGCATCTTGTATCTTCTTTGATCATGTTCCATCCTTAACTTTTGCTTTTTGTCATTGACATTTAGAGTTAGAGGAAATATTAGCAAACTTGACCCTTCCCTCATTTGTGAATACAGATAGAGACATGGACTGCTTAGACAACACCATAATAAGACTGTTGTATATTTGGGTATAATCCTAGCTACTTAGGAAGCTGAGGCACAAAGATTTCAATTTCATGAGTCTGGACAGCTTACTGAGACTCTGTCTCAAAATAATGAAAAGAAAGGACTAGAGATGGCTCCGTAGTAGAGTGCCCCTGGATTCGATTCAATCCCCATTACTAGAAGGTTTTAAAAAAAAATGATTTTAGTTATTCAGAGTCCCTTACATTTTGAAAGGAATTTTAATATGAGCCCATCAATTTTTGCAAAAGGTTTCTGCAGCAAAAAAGCAGGTTGAAGGCTGGGGTTGTGGCTCCGTGGTGGAGCGCTTGACTGGCATATGGGAGGCACTGAGTTCGACCTTCAGCACCACATATAAATAATAAAATAAAGATCCATTGGTAACTAAAAAAAAAGCAGGTTGAATTTGGTAGGGATTGTATTGAATCTGAGGTCAGTCTGCATTTTGTTGTCATTGTGAAAATATGTTCGTCCATGAACACAGACATCTGTCCATCAGAAGCAAGTTTTGAAATTTGTCTTAGAGCAGAGTTCTCAAACTTTTCTTCTGAGAACTTGTGTACAGTTTTATTACTGAAGACTCCTGAGGGTTTTAGATTATATGGTTTATCTCTGTCAATATTGGCCATATTAGAAATTAAGATTCAGTAATTTTTAAAGTGTATTTTCTTCAATGATAATAATGTCAGACCTGTTAAATGTAACATAAACAATACTTTATGAAAAGTAGCAGTTTTTCCAAAACAAAATAATTTAGTAGGAAAAATGGCATTTTACTCTTTTTATAATCTCTTAAATAAGCGACAACAAAATCTGCTGGATTCTCATCTTCATCCTAATAAGACATCACTCACAAAATGAAATACCATGACACATGGTGATATGTTATTTTGGTTGAAGTATGTGACAGAAATCTGGCTTCAAATGATAGTTGGAAAAGTGAGGAATATTTTCCTACAGGCCTGAATGTTCTTTGATACTATACCAAAAGGTCACTCTAGTTTGTTTTTTTTTTTTTTTTTTTTTAGGAGAAAATGAGATAAAAAACCAAATAACATCTTGGCATTATTTTGAGAATAGTTTGATGTCCTATCCCCACTGAAAGGGTCTTTGACATCCTTGACAATGTCCAGCTCACGCTTTGAAAACCATATGCTTAGAGAACAAGACTGGTGTAATTTTACAGGGAAGTTGCTCACCAAATGACATATTTATTAATCTTGATAAACATGCAATTAGTAAGCTGGATCTTTTATTAAGATATATAATAAAAGTAAGTTATTAAAAGTTGAAACTACCTGAAACTTATTAGGTCTTAACAATGATACATTGTTAGTTTTTTGGTTTATTTCCTTCTAGTTTCTTTAATTTTCACTTGCAAAGTCATGTGAATTTTTAAAAAATATAGGTACATTTTTACTGTTGATAGTTTTACATCATGCTTTTTGCTTTATGCAGTTTTTTGTTAAATAATTATAATATATTGCACTTTCTGCTTTTCCATGGTTATTTTGTCTGTTTTGTTTTGTTTTGTTTTGTTTTTGGCCTAAAACTGCTGTGAACTTTGTCCATAAAATGGTTTATACATTTTGTATTTCATTATTGTAGGTTTTAAATAGAAATAGCCTAAGAAGTTTGAGGTATGTATTGACAATATATCCAAGTTATATTTGCTTTTTACTTCCATTACAGACAATTTTAAGCACACAAAAGTAAAGGGTATGCTGCGGTGATCCTCACATTGCCTGTGTACCTGCCATCTGGTTCTAGACCCCATCAACCTGCTGCCATTCTTGTATTTTTTTGTTTGTTTTCTCCCTATGGGTTTAAAATCATTTGTATGTATTAAAAGCAAGTGCCAGATATATATGTATATTTAACAACAAATCTTTTTATCCCTTATAGTCAAGGTCTTTAAAATAAACATAGCAACACCACCTTGATTGAACTCAATAAAATTAGTAATTATTCTGTAATGCCCTTTATTACCTAGTCATTGTTCAGTTTTTACTACATCTAAGTGCCATTTTAAATTTAATTTGATTCAAGATCCAAATTCAGTAGTCAAATTACATTTGATTATTTTGGTTAAAGCCTTTATAATTTATAGCAATAAAAATCTCTCTTTATAAATGTATTTTATTTGCTATAGAAATGAGATCATCTGTCTTGTCCCACATTTTGGATTTAGCTGATGACTTTGTACTTTGTGTTATTGAACATGTATTTCCTCAGGATCTTCTTTAAATTGGGAGTCAAATCCAAAGGTATGATTAAATATAGTTTCTTTTTTGTCAAGAATAGATGGTGGTATTTCATCATATCAAGAAGTATATAGTACCTAGAGTTCCAGTTTTAGTGGTAAGACTGGAAAGTAGTTTCAGTCAGTGTCTGATTCAGCCATTTGTGAAGTTCCCAGTTGTTCTTCATTTGATCATTTTAACAGACATGATGATCATTGCCTTCATTGTTTCTTTAGATGTTAGAATATTTTCATCGTCTCGTTTTTCTATAGTTCTTGACTTAATCAGCTGTTTGGTTTTTCTGAAATTTGATTTATCTAGAAGGGCAGACAGAATGAGATTCTTAAGAACCTTTAGAATAACCAGTTGGTACCTTTTTTTTTTCCTAAAATGTTTTTAGTTGTAGATGAACATAATACCTTTGTTTATTTTTTTATGTGGTGCTGAGGATTGAACCCAGTGCCTCACACATGCTAGGCATCTGGTTCTAGACACCATCAACCTGCTGCCATTCTTGTATTTTTTTGTTATACCACTGATATAACAGTGATATACAACCCTAGACCCCCAGTTGGTATTTTAACAACTTCCAAAGATGTGAGCAGTGTGATGGTGCTGGTAATTTTAGCTCTCATGTACTTTTATATATTGTACTTGTATTCCATTTATTTTGATCTTCACATATCCCATCTTTGGCCATCAGGAGTCCTTCCCTTCCTCCTCTCTTATGGCTCCAGTGTTCTAGTGACATTACCATAGTAGTCTTCCTTCCTTTCACAATAAGATGTCCCAGGTTCATCTTCAATAGAAGAATATTCTATAAAATAATCAGCCAGAACTAATGAAAAGGAACTGGGTCAGTTTGGAGGGGACTAAACAGAAATTTTGGCTTCTAAATACAGTGTAAGACCCTAGATTGGATCATGAAATAGGAAGAGGATGTTTGTGGGAAACACTGTTTTTATACTGTAGTTTAAAAAGATTCTCTGGGGATTTAACTTCTTTAATTTTTTGTATCTCTTATATGTGAAAATCTGTGTGCCTAATAATATAATTTCTATTTAGTTTGTTCTGTGTGGCATGTAGATGTGTGTTCTTGCATATAGAGTTTATAACACAATTTCAAAATAATTATGCCAACATTTACCTCAAAGAACAAGCTTAATGAATGAATATTAGTAATTGTTGAATTTTTAGAATTTCGTATGCAAATAGTCTTAAAATTGCAGTTCTCTGAATAGTTATATAACCTGATTATAAGTAAGTTTGAGGTCATTTATGTTCTGAAGGATTGCCTTGAGTGTCCAAAAAGAACATAAAAATATTTAAGAAATACC
Organism: Urocitellus parryii; assembly: GCF_045843805.1. Lineage (NCBI taxonomy): Eukaryota > Metazoa > Chordata > Mammalia > Rodentia > Sciuridae > Urocitellus > Urocitellus parryii. Next base: position 79,326,418 of record NC_135539.1, read on the forward strand.
ATTCTTGTATTATGAAAAGAATACTTCAGAAACTGATAAGGCCTAGGAGATTTAACCTCTCCCAAGTGGTGAACAGGATTGAGAAAACTTCCTTTTTAGGCTGTAGCTTTGATGGATGAGATTAAAAATGTACTGCTAGGTCACATATAAAGTTTAGAATACTGGGATTTGCCCTCATTTTGCTTTTTATATAAAGAGAGATTAAATCAAATCAAGAGAGTAGCTCCTGTGTAACTCAATTAAAGCTTTGTGAAGGATGTGAGACATTGAGGAGTGTGAAGATGCCTCAGACTCTGAGGTTCTGTTTCAGGAAATATTTGCTTTTGGTTGTCACATTCTTCCCCTCTTCAGCATTCCTTCCTTCCTTCCCTCCTTCCTTTCTTCCCTCCCTCCCTCCCTGAGATTCAACCCAGGCATGCTTAACCACTGACCCATATCCCCAGTCCTTTCTTATATTTTATTTAGAGAGAGGTTCTCACTGAGTTGCATAGGGCCTCATTAAGTTGCTTTGAACTCTCAAGCTGCGAGGATTACAGGCATGTGCCACTGCACCTGGCAGTTATTTCTCTTTACAATCTAAAGATCTGCTTTTTGAACATGGGGAAGACAATATAGTTTAAGTATCAAACAATGTTGGTCTCCTAAACCAGTAGTGGAATGTGATTTTGTTCTTTATTTAGACTATTATCAATACTTGCATTATCATACTCAAGTTTTGTTTCATTCTAGATTTAGACATTTAATAATAAAGTCTTAAAATATTTTGTAATTTTTAGTGTTTACATCAGGTAACTATCAGTAATTATTCTCTTAAACTTCACAGTTGTAGAACTTTTTTGAAAAATTTAATTACTTACGAAACAGTTGCAGAGTAGTCAAATCGAGGGAGAATTTTTTAATATTAATTTTTCTAGTTCTCGGCGAACACAACATCTTTGTATGTGGTGCTGAGGATTGAACCCAGGCAGCATGCATGCCAGGCGAGCACACTACCACTTGAGCCACATCCCCAGCCCCGTACTCCTTTTTAAGATAAACAATTATGGACTTTTTTTTGGTCTCTGTTGCACATATTTTTGAGTAACATTGCAGACATCACGTTATTTCCCCCTGTTAATATTTCAGTATTATCTTTATTTATTTTTCAAAATTATTTTTTAGTTATAGTTGGACACAACACCTTTATTTTATTCATTTATTTTTATGTGGTGCTGAGGATCAAACCCAGGGTCTTGCATGTGTGAGGCAAGCGCTCTATCACTGAGCCCCAGCTCTCAATGTACATCTTTAAAGAGAGATCTCTCTTCTTATGTATATATTAAACATAACCACATCATTATCACATTTTAAAAAAAGTAATTCTTTAGTATCATCAAATATTCTGCAAATTTTTTATCTTTTTTAAAAAATTGGTTTGATCCACTTATCTAAATAAAGCCGTTGTGTTGCTGGCTCATTGTGTGTCTTCAGCCTCCATGTTCCTCTGTCCCCTCATGTACTCTAAATATGTAATGATGATATTTGTAATTCAGTCTAGGGAATTAGAATGCTTATGTAGCATGCCCAAGGCCATGTGTGTGTGATCCCTAGCACCACAAAAGGAGAGGGGAGAAAAAAAAAGATTTAAGGAGCATGATATGGTGGTGGTGGTATTTCCATCAAAAAGTGCATAATTTCCAGTTGTCTGTAAAACGTAGGTAGCATGTAAAGGATTCTTCTAGTCAAATTTTCCTTTTGGATGCCATATCTTATTTTTAAGCATAGGTGCGGTGCATCCTTAAGAACAAACATCATTTCTTTGAGAATCTAAAAATCTTGGAGTTAATAGGGATAGAAGCATTTATACCATCTAGGACTTCTCTAGTTATTAATCTGCATCTTTATTTTCTGGATTTGATTCTTCTGTGATAATTGGTGTTTAGTGATACGTAGGTTTTTTACAAACTAGATCCATCTGTTTCGAAGCAATATCACAGTCACCCTCCCTGTGTGCTACGTCACCATTTCTTGGAAGTATGTCTTTGTTCAGGTGTTTCAGAATCATCTGCGTAACTTTAAAAAAACACTCATATTTGAGCTACAAAAGTAGAAAATTACAATTTCCTTGTGTGATTCTTCAGTGTATCTAAGGACTGAGAACAGTGACCTGGAATGTGTCAGAACCAGATGTTCCTAAATCTGTTTTCTGAAGTTCAGTCACATATTCTACTTTGAAGAGTTTTGCTGTATTCCAGCAGTGTTCATAGTGGTATTTCAAATGGACTCATTTTTTTGCTTAATTTAACAAGAGGTTAATCAATGCCACAGACACATAAGAAAAGGATGCACATTAAAATGAAATGCATAACTGTTGAAATCTAACTTGTCATTCATTCCACATTTTGGAAAACAGTGATCTCCATGAAATAATGTATTTTAAGCATTTCTTCTCTGCTAGTTTATGTTTTCAGATCTGTTTTACAGCATTTAAATGTTTTGTGGTTTTTGTGATTTATGATACCATTTTGGCAATTGGATGAGATTGGCTTTGATCAGATGTGTTTAAATTAACAAGGGTTTTGAGAATTTATCTCATGTAGGCTATTGAGAATAGGAGGCAGCATTAAAGAAATGAAAAAACCTGTATGATTATGTAGTGAGAAATAGTTTTGACTTAAAGTTTATTTTTCTGGCCTTCTGATGACTCTGTTTTCAAAAGTGCTTGAAAATATACCTGGGTTAAATCAGATTCTTTGTTTGTGAATCAATGTAGCTTATAGTGAAAAGAAGAAATGCTTATAGTGAAAAGAAGAAATCCTTTTCTTGGATTCCTAGGAGTCCTTATTATGTAAATTTATGAAAGTTACTTCCTCAAGTTAATTGAGGTATTATACATGAAGTTCAATGTTCAGCCATTGAGTTAGGCAAATGCTTTCCCAAAACTATAATATTTATTCCATTGCATTCAAATTGTTTTTAGTTTCTTATGATTGAGGATTGTATTTTGGTTCATTTTGAATTATTGTTTGTCCTGACAATAGTTATTCTTGAATAAAATAAAATTAATGGGACCAGTTAAAAACAACAAGTATAAGTTAGGGACTCATCAAAAACTATGTTTTTATTCTGGAATTTATTTATTGTGTAATTTTTGGAGGTTTTTTAAAAAACATATTTAAGGTATACAGCACATTTTGATAAACATAGTGAAATGGTTACTATAGTCAACCAATTAAAATCACATTTTTACCTGTTTATGTATGGGTACTAAGAGCACCTGAAATCTTTCTTAGCAAATTTCTAGTGTATAGTGTAATTCAATATTGTAACTATAGTCCTTGCGGGTATTAGATCATAAGCTTTTTCATCCTACATATCTGTAGATTATGCCCTTTAACCTATTCCATGCCTCATTCCCTGCTAACAACCATTTTATTTTTTATTTCTGAGTAAATTAGTTTGCACATAAAGTAAGACTGTGCAATATTTGTCTTTCTGTGCCTGTCATGTTTCACTTAGTATACTCTTTTCTAGGTTCATCTGTGTTGTAGCATATGACAAGGTTTTTCCCTTTTTTAAAGACTGAATAACATTCCTGTGTGTGTACACACTGCAATTTCTTTATCCATTCATCCATTGATAGATACAAGTTGTTGCCATATCATGGCTATTGTGAATAATGCTTCAGTGGATGTGGGAATGCATATCTTCATGAGGTGGTGGTTTCATTTATTTCAGTTATAGACCAAGGAATGGAATTGCTAGATGTATTATGTTGTGTTTTTTTTTTTTTTTTAATTTTTGAGGAATCTCCTTATTTCTTTTTAATAGTGACTACACCAACTTAAATTCTTGTCAACAGTGTGCTAAGATGCCCTGTTCTCCGTGCCCTGAACAGCCTTTCTATTTCTTGTCATTTGGGCTGTTGCCATTCTAGCAGGTGTGGGTGACATCTTGTGGTATTGATTTGCTTTTCCTTGTTGATTAGTGATGTTGAGTACTTTTTTATTTATTGGTCATTTTTATGTTTTTGGGAAAATGTCTATTTGGGCTCTTTGGCCTTTTCAAATTAGGTTATTGCTTTTTACAATTGAGTTTTCAAATTTCTCATATATTTTTGAATATTAAATTCCTTAATTTTCTGTTTTTTAAAAAACATGAATTTCTGGGCATAAAGGGATTTTTCTGTGTTATCATTATCACCAAATTGGTATGAAGAAGAATCTTACTTAAAATAAGTATTATTACTTCTTGGTGAGTAAGGTGTTAATTATGGTCAGTTTTCTTTAAACTACTTATAGTTCAGAGGGATAAACATGTCCTGGATTTAACTTTTTAGTAATTTCATTTAAAAATCAATCATACTGTGTCCCTCAAATGACTTGTTCACTTTCTTTGTCATTTTGCAGCATCCTGAGGTTGGCATTAAACTTATCCCAGTGGAGCCCATGACTTCTGATCAGGACACTAAAGTTGTGGCTGAACCGCAGGCGCAGCGAGTCCAGGAGGGCAAGGACAGCTCTCATCTGGTGGGTGTTGTGGGCCGGGAGGGATGGGGGCAGCCATTTCTCTTTCTTTACCTTGAACTTCAGAAGCAAATCAAAATAACAGCACTTGGGTACCTTAGGGTCTACGTATAGGTGGTATAGTCTTAACAGAGGGGAAAAGACTTCTCACCCATCTGAGGCTGAGATGAATAAGAGGAAAACATATATTTATTTAGTAATAAGTTTTATGTGACACATAGCCTTCAGAAATAAAGATAAGGAAAGCTATGTATTTTTCACAAGTCTCATACAGAAGTAGAGAGTTATGGAAAAGCATAGACAGAAGTGGTTATGATCTAATAGTAATAAACTGGGGAGAACTTAACAAGGGCACTTTGTTCTCATTTTTCTTACCTTCCTTGTGTGGCATTCCTGTCCTCTGAGTGTAGAGCAGGACCCCCTCTGAAATGAGGGTCTTAATACTTATTTTCAGGAGAAGATTATCAGGTTTTATGATCCACTTCAGGAGAAAAAGAATGAGGTGAATATTCTAGTTGTTTGTGTAATCTATATATGTATATATTTAGTTGTAGATGAATATGATAAGTTTATTTTTTTATGTGGTACTGGGGATAGAACCTAGTGCCTCACATGTGCTAGGCAAGTACTCTACCCCTGAGTCACAACCCCAGAATGAATATTCTAGTTTTTATGGCCTGAATCTACTGTTTTCTTCACATGCGAAGATGCAATGATTGGGATCTTGTATCCAGAACCTCATCAGTCTGAAAAAATGTCTGGGTAGCTTAATAGGGAAAACTGTAAGAACCAGGTGATAGAACAAAAGGTTAGTTGTAACTATAAATACTTGAAGTTTTGTTACTTATTTAGTTAGTACATTCTGGATTGAACCTAAGGGAGCTTTACCACTGAGCTATATCCCCATCTCTTTTTATATTTTATTTTGAGACAGGCTGTAAGTTTCATAGGGCCTTGCTAAGGCTGGCCTTGAACTTGGGATCCTCCTGTTTCATACAAATATGTGCCACACTCCTTTAAAATTTTCATATTTCAAAACAAGAAAATGCAATTGTAAATCCTAGACTAACATCATAGCCACTGTAATAAAGTAAAGCCATTATAGCCATTGCAGTAAAGAGTTAATTAGGATTATAAATTTGAGTACTTTCTCTTTTGGGGGGATACTAGGGATTGAATCTAGGGACGTTTACCCACTGAGCCACATTCCTAGTCCGTTTAGAGACAGGATCTTGCTGAAGTGCCTAGGACCTTGCTAAGTTGCTGAGGCTGACTTCGAACTTATCTTTTCTCCTGCCTCAGTGTCCCAGGCCTCTGGGATTACAGGCATGCACTACTGTGCCCAGCTTGAGTACCTTCATTTTATCATCTTAGGAAATAATATTTCATGTTTCTGAATTGATTCTAGGAAAAGTCACTTAATTTTTCCCTTTTGAAACTTACAAGGAATTTTACTTATAATGTGCTATGAGAGTTTTAAAAATCAATTTTAAGACTCCTATAATCTGAATCTTATAAATTTATGATTTTTAAAACATATATATTTAGTTGTACTTGGACACAATACCTTTGTTTACTTTTATGTGATGCTAAGGGTGGAACCCAGTGCCTCACATATGCTAGGTGAGCGCTCTACTGCTGAGCCACAACCCCAGCCCCCAAATTTATGATTTTATCATATGAAAATATATTTCCCAGGAGCTTTGGTTTTGCTTAATTACCGTAGTTTGAAACTGTTGTCTTTATATTGCAGTGATGGTATCTTTTGTTTTCAATTTTACAGATGAATGGTCCTATATCTCAAACCACTTCTCAAACAAGTTCCATCCCAGCTTTGAGTCAGGTAATTAATTTCCAAGATTATCAGATTGTTTAGAGTCAGGTTATTAATTTCTAAGATTATCACAGATTGTTTAATCACAGTGGAGGCTCACAGATAGCTCCTCACAACAAAAGTTTATTGTTTAAAAACATATATGTATGTATACACACCCACGTGCATATGTGTGTGTGTGTGTGTGTTTATACACACATATAAATTAAATGTTAAATGTTTCTCAAAAAGATAATGGGGACTCGGTTCATTACTATATCCCCCCACAGTAAATGTCAATATTGCGTGTCCTTTTCTGTTCTCTGTGTAATGTACAGTTAACAAACAAGCAGCGTGCCATATTTATTCTCAAACATTCATCATGTTTTTAATGGTTCACTGTTAGTATATGATTAGCCTTACATTTTGATAATCTCTTTAGAGCACAGAAGTTAAATAGTAAATAATAAAAGAATGAGGAAATGGAATTCCATTGTTTTTAAATCCTGATATTTTTGCATATGCATATGTGATGTACATGTAGAGTATTCCAAATTCAATTCTTGATATATTTATAGTAATCCTCATTTATTTGCTCAAATAAGCAGTTTACATAGAAACTAAAGGAGAAGTTGGGTTGGTAATCTCGTGTGTGTGTGTTTGTGTGTTTGTGTGTGTGTGTGTGTAGAGCTAGGGATCAAAACTAGGGCTTCATGCATGTCAAGCAAGTGCTCTACCACTGAGTTACATCTTCAGTCCTTGATCTAATTTGAATAAGGTAGAATTTCTAAAATAGAATTTAAAAACACTACCCTAAACTCGTGTATTTCATCATTTTATTATTCCTGTTGGATTGGAAGTATGCAGTTTGATATTCATATTTACTGAGTTGTGCAACCATGGCTGTAATGTAGTTTTAGAATATTTTCATTACCCCCCACCATGCCCATTTCTAGTTAATCTCCCCATTCCTCCCTTGTTCCTGGTCAATTACAATGTGTTTTCTGTCTTTGCCTTTTCTGTATCCTGTTGGCTTCCATAGTGGCTTGGTGTGCTGTTTCTAGTAGGCAAATAGGCAGTACTTTGAGCGAAATTTAAGTATTAATTTATTCAACAACACTGAGTGCAGTTGATTAAGATGGTTAAGATAGTTCTATGGGGACATTGTTTACAGATTAGCATGGGATACACATATATCTATTGTAGCTGTATTACACCAGGAAAGTTTATTACCAATTTTTGTGAACTTTAGATACAGAATGAGTATAGCCATGGAGATAGGAATCATTGAGGGGTAGTTGTGTCTACAGGAGAAATGTTCTTCTGTTTTGTCGCTAGTTAAATAAAGGAGGGTCATTTTGAATGTTCTGACTTTGATGTAATAAAGGGCTACTGTCCTTGAAGCATATTGTACTAATAGAGTTAAAGTACTAAATTTGCATTAAATTTCCCTTCATTTACAGAATGGGAAAATGATAAAAACTCTGGAACCCTGTGAGTATTTCAGAAATTGGAAGGAGACTAGGAAGGGAATGGTCAGAGAGATGTGAAGAAAAACAGATGGCAGTGTTTGATTGAAATGGAGTGAGATAGTGGCCAAATGAAGTGACATGAAATAAGGATCTATTGATTAGATAGATTGGAGCAAAGTGGGTCTTCAGTTGTAACCTTAGCAAGAGCAGTTCCAAAGGGCAGTACAGGCAAAACAGATTCAGGATGTGGTGATGTAGTGTAGACAAGAATGTTCTACATAAGATATTTGCTTCCATGATGAAAGGATGGATAGGGAGAGCAAGAGATGGATCAAAAGGGCTTTGAGGCTGTTTGAGATGAGGAGGCAGCCATTCTGGCAGTGGGTCTCCATGAAGGATCTCCTTCATAAGGAAGAAACAGTATCTGTCAATGGGCATTTGGCAACAAGTCATTTGGTTAAATGCCTTTAGTCTTACCTGTTAAGACTACAAACTCCATCTGTAGCAAAGACCATTATCAAAGGTTTTGTGCTGCTGCTGAAGTCTATTCAAGGATTCCAGATTCGAAATGCTGCTGCTCAAACAATATACCTTGCAGCCAGGTTGCCTGATTTTCCTTGGAGTAACTACTTTGGCCTCAGAGTCATTTTCCATCTTGATGATCCTTTTGCATTTTACCATAAATGAATGGCAAGTTTGAGAGAGGAATGTAAGTGTGTGATGATGTTTAAAGTACAAATAATATGAGGTAGAAGTGTTAGTGTTAAATTATATGCTGGGAAGAAAAACAAATAAGTCATGCCACATCTTTTCTAATCATAATGTGAAACTTAAAAGCTTAAATTGAAAATCAAACTCTTCTGCATACAAAACTTATGTTCTGTAAAATGTGATCTATACCAGAATAGTCTTTTAAAACTCCTTTAAAGGTAGTAAGATCAGAAAACTTTTCCATTTATTCATAAATTAAATTAAAAACCATTTCTCTTTTTTTCTTTTCTCTTTGGTAGTGCTAGGGGTCGAATTCAGGACTTCATGTGTGCTAGGCAAGTGCCTTACAAATGATCTCTAGTCTCAACCCAAAACCTCACTGTTGATCACATAGTTTCTGAATGAATTTTATAACTAGTAATTTAGATTAATTAGTACAGCCTGTATCTTGAATGAGAGTAGGCTAGCTATCAGAAAGTTCGAATTTCCATGAAAATATCCAGTGCCTATTTCTTATATATGGATAATAACTACCTCTTTTTAGCACAATATTTATCTTGCAGGTTAAACTTGTCAGTAGCGCATAGTGCTTTTGAGATACTTCCTGCTATGGGTACTAGATTAATTTCTTCTTTTTCTTTTTTCTCTTGCTTTTTTTTTTCCTAGTTATGATTTTCAGGCATCTACAGAATGGAGTGAATAATATAATAAGCCCTAATGTTTCCTTCATGAAAAATTATGAACCCTTCTGTTGAGCTACTCTTGTTTGGTTTTTCCTCTGCCTTATACCCAAAATCATTTAGAATTTTATGTTTCTCTTTACTGGAGCTTGTGATGCTCCTGCCTCAGCCTATCATATAGCTGGGATTATAGGTGTGTACCACCACACCCAGATTTTCTGGAGTATTCTTAAGCAGATCCTAGGTAATTTGTCATTTTGCCATAATAGTTCATTATTATCTCTAACCAAAACTGTTCATTCCCATATCTGATATTATTAGCAATAATTTCTTTATACTCACAAACATTATTTCTTGTAGCTGGAAAATTAGATACAACTGTAAATAGCTATGAATTCAGAGAAACAAAGTTCTAGAAATTGTTTTCTTTTGGGGAATTTACAGACTAACTTCTTTGGTTGACAATTATTCCATGAAAAGTTATTCAGAAAATATTAAAACACTCCAGAAAAACCAGAAGTCTGAAAAATTTTTCCTTTGGCTGAGATAATAATTTTAGTTGTTTCATAATTTAGTTTATGAAAATAAGAAAAACTAATGTAGCTCTGTGTGTGTTTTTTTCTCTCTGCTGTTCTGAACCTTTGGCTTCCAAGGACTATTTGTATTTCAGCACATGGAGTATGATAGTTGTCAGGCAGGGTTCTCTTGTCATTAGGATTTGGATTTGAGTGGCAGGAACATGTGACTGCTGTGCAAGGAGTTATTTTTGGTTTCTGGGTGTTGGCTTCTCAGAAACCAAGTTTGTGTGAGATGCATTTGTAGAGGCTCAGAAAGGGACAAGCGTTGTAATGTGAGTTTTTGAACTTTTGAACATGGGTTGTTGCTTCAGCAAAGAATTAAGTAGTGACGATGACAATGAGAAAATTGGCCTGCTACAGAAATCTGTCGTGGAGAAGGAACCGGAGAACAAGATAAGTAAAACTTTATCTTCATTATTTGATACCCTTGAGGGTGAGGAGCTTCACAATGTTGAAAATGGAGCCAGCAGAGCAGCTGCCGGCATTAATGTGTGGACTAGAACTTTTACAAGATCTGGGTACAAAGGAAATCAGAGACCAAATCAGTCACTGAATTCTATTTCCTCTTCCATATGTAAGTTCTTAACTAGATATGACAATTTAGATGAGAGAGATAAGAATTCAGATATTGTTGTTACTGAGCAGAATTCTGAGAGTATCCCTGACCTGCTGTGCATGGGTACTGACAGACAGGGCTGTTCTGAAGATGGCCAGCCCCTCTCATGTGTGCCAGTATGTTCTGACCAAGGTCTCCTGGAGGAAATTTCTCCAAGTGACCATCTGTGCTGTTACATAGGCACTTGTGAGAACTCTTTTATAGAGAAAGAAAGATTGGTAAATGTTCAAATCAGTGGTTTTAAAGAGAATAATAACTCTTTAAATGTGTCCAGTAGGGTAAGGCAAGGTGAAAACCCTATTTGTGTTGATGACAAACAGTGTGAGAATTCAGGAAAGGAGTTTTATAGCATTTGTGTTGTAGACCCTGACTGCCTGCACATGGAAGAGGAACTGTGCACTCTCATGTATGGAGCAGCTGCAGGAGAAGAATGTCATTCAGCTGTTACTTCTGAGGGGATTCATAGAGTGGATTGGCCTCTAGATAACAGAAAAGAATGTTCAGTCTCGAATGCCATACAAGGGGCAGGAAAGTTACAGCTGCAGCAGCAAGAATTGTCACCACAAGATATGCCGGGTCTAAATGAAGCGAAGGAAATATTTAGTAAGGTAACTAAACCTAGTGTTGAGCTTTTGGTCGACAGTGATCCACCTTGTGAAGCAAATGTTGATAGCCTTCAGGTTGAGTCTTTAAGGGCAAAATCTTACACCAAGCCTCCTAAAGATTATACAGAAAGTAGTACCTTACATAATACTGGCCAACTCCATGAATTAAATATTAACATTGACAGTGACTCACTAAAATGTATGTGTGCCATCCCTGAAGAAAGAAAGAGCCATTTTTCAGGAGTAGGAAGTCAGATACATGATTCACCTATTAATTTACTTAATGACACTTCCTATGTTGAAGAGAACGATGAATCTGAAGCTGTCACAGTTATTGTTGATCAAAGTTTAAACTCTAAAAATGAAGGAGAAAATCAGTCCACAGAACCACTAAAAGACAATGATTATTTCCATTCCAATGCTAGCAGACCAGATAGCTTTCTTTCTTTTGATCTAGATGGAATTAATTTAAGTCCCAAAAGGTTTATCACCTTGGAGGGCTTTGGAAACGAGTATCTCCTAGTTCATGCTAATTTTGGAGAAGTGGCTCTGAGTAGACTTGATGACAGGCTGGATCCTGTTCCTCTCCCTGGGCCATTGTTGATGAAGGAGAAACACCCAGGGAAGAGCATCTTAGGAAGTGGAAGTCCCCGACTGGTAAACAGAGGAGCACTGTCATTGCAATCAGAAAATAGTTCCTCTTATCAAGATGAGAATAGAATTCATTTTTTGGAGACTGAAAGTCATGGCAAGGAGAGCGACTTTGCATTGAAATCTTGGTATCAGGCAGATCTGTGTGCAAGTAGCAAGGCAGACAAAGTTCGGACACAAACATGTGACTTAACTGACATAGGGTGTGAATCAGATGTAAAGGGGACAATCCAGATGATAGACAAATTGAAACTTAGAATTTCACAAGGAATTCCTCCAAACAGTGAGTCTCATGATAACTCTAGATCTCTTCAGGGTATCTTTATGTCCTCTGCATCTGTTTTCACCTGCATTGGTAAAGAAGAAAGGGAAAGAGGCCTGCATCATAAAACAGAAGATAAAATATGTGTGAAGAATTTGGTCAGTGTGTTAAATGACCAACTAAGTGATCCTCACAGTTTAGAAAATGCCAAAAAAGAGTCAAAAGAAACTATTTGTAGAGAAACAAGTGAAGAGGACATAGAAAATGTCAAGTCAGATTCTAAAACAACCCTTGACTGGGAAATAAAGTACAAGGCAGTAGTCACTGAGGATGCACTAGCTTGTGTGTGTTCTAGTAAAACAGGAAATTCCGACCTAGAAATTAATCAAGTAGAAAAAACCAATGAAACCTATAGAGTGAATGAATACAAAGATACAGTTCTTAATGTTATACCAACTTTAAGCCAAAGTTCAAATTCAGACACACAGAAGACAAATGTAGTAGAGAAGAACTCTATTATAAATAGTGGTGAAAGCCCAAAACGGAAGAAGATTTATTCTGAACCAACTGAAGAAGTTTCTGATTCTTTTGGTAATAATTCATCTAAGTTGAATAAGCCAAAACTAACATGTGAAAAAAAGAGTGAGAGACTTTGTTTGCAGAAAAACAGTATCGACCCTAACATTATTGACTGCATAGGTCCGTGTGGGACAATTGGATATGCAAATGATTTCAAACAAAGAAATGCCAGGTCCATGCTTAAAGAATCTCCTTTAAATGGTGAGATGCATTTTATGGGAAATTCTAAGGTAACTTTAAAAAATATAGAATTAAGCAACACTTCTGATGGACATTCCTATTTGGTTAATGCTGATCCCACCCAAGTAGACAGATACACAGCTATTCCTATAGTACCCCAAGTAATGCATGCTGTCCCCGTTGGTAGCAAAGAAATAGTAGTACCAAGTAGTGATAATGTTTTATCACTCACAGAAGATACCTTAAATATATCTGAAAATTCCCCAAAAGTGAATTGGCAGAGTTTTCCAGAAGACTTATACTCCCATTATTTAAATGAATTTTCCTATTACCCAGTGGAAGGGCTAACAGGTCAGATATTTTCTGAAAGACTGGCAAATGGATATGGTGGATATCAAGTGGGCTATCTCTTGACTAATACATTTGCAAAAGATGCATCAGAAGATGAACAGGTATTTAGTGAGGATCTACACAGTAAGCCACAGGACTTAGAAGATACTTCATTTTCATTGGAACAGACCCCTTATCGACTACCAGTGTCAATGGACAGTGTTGTTTGGGGATGGCCAAGTAGAGGTGGACAGTTAGTAAGTATATTTTATCAGTGTTATTTTGCTGTGATATGATAGTCTTTACTTTTTGATGGCTTTTAGCTTAATATTAATGAAGCTTTATTGTAAATAGTGAGTGGTTATTTGAATTCTTATACAGTGCTGTGAATAACTGTAGCATCAATTTAACCATTTCCAAATAGAAAATATGAAGTCTCTTGCTGTATTTAAACCACAGTTTGTGTGTGAATTCATTTGCATTGAAGCATGCTCCATTATTTACCCCAAATCAGCTTTGTGTACACTCTTCTCTGTGGATGTTGCTGCTGCTCTTTCTTCCTTGCCTCAGTGCAATAGGGCCCCTTATGAGAGTATATGTTCACTTGGTGTGTTTCAACCCCTGACAATGCTACTCACACTTGCAGAATATAAACTTATTTAAAAATATGTGCTTTCTGCTACTTTTGTGTTATATATATCTAAAGTAGGTAAATTTTGGTACTTTTAACTGGCTTTAAAATCTTGACTACTTTCCTTCAGTCAGAATCACTGTATGTAGCTGTTTCTCAGGTTCCTGAGATGGGGCTGATCCCATTGGTTTGGAAGAAGCTTTGCAAATGATTCTTTGGGCAGCTAATTTGAGTATCTTTCTAAAAATTCTGTAATAAATGCAAACATTATTCAATAATAGAAAAATAAATAGTCTTGTACATAAATCGGACATATCAAAATGTTGCAATTGAAAGGACATATACTCGTTCCTCAATATCCGTGGGAGATTAGTTTCCATGAGCCTGGCAGATACCAAAGTCCATGGATGATCAAGTCTCTTATGTAAAATGGTATAGTATTTGCATGTAATCTATGCATATCCTCCCATACTTGAAGTTGTCTCTGGATTACTTAACAATTCCTAATACAAAGTGAATGCTATGGAAATATTTGTGCTGTATTGTCAATGAAAGTAATGACAAAAAGCTGTACATGTTGTTATACATGCCGTTGTTTTCCCAAATAATTTTGAATCACATGTATCCATGGACACAAAGGACTGACTGCTTGGAATACAAAATCTCATTTATTGAACCAGTAGTTTGTTATGTTAGTGATTTTTGTGGCATCAGACAAGAAAACCCATTGATAATATTAAGGCAGTAGGTACAATTCAAATACTAATATCTGTAGTGTGGAAATAAACAAGTAGAAATCCCATCATATAATTTTAAGGAATTGCTCATTAACCCTTTTTTTTATCCTTCTACACCCATATTTAAAAGTGTTACCAGAGTCACTTTCAAGTTCATCCATTTTTCTCCTTAAATAGTTGTGGAGGAAAAAGTGTAAAATTAAGCCTTTAAAATAATATACGTTGCTGGGTGTGGTGGTGCATGCCTGTAATCTCAGTGACTCTCAAGGCTAAGAGGATCACAAGTTCAAAGTCAACCTCAGCAACTTACCAGAGCTCTAAGTAACTTAATGAAACCCAGTCTCAAAATAAAAAATAAAAAGGGCTGAAGATGTGGCTAAGTGCTTAAACACCCCTGGGTTGAATCCCTGGTACAAAATAATAATAATAATAATAAATAAAAAAACATAGACACTTTCATGTAAGTACATACAATTAGCAGTTGGCTACTAATTGCTCAGTGTTTAGTAGTTGCATGCAGTGTGCAAAGGATTCCTGTTGCTGTCTATATTTGCATGGCTTTAACTGAGGTACATGTCTTCTATTTTAAGTTAACTTTATTTAAATCATGAGATATGCCCAGTTTTATAAGTTGAAGCATTACCACATTTAATGGTGTTGCCTTACTTTTTCAGGTTATTTGCAAAGTGCTGTTACAGATATCTTTTTAATACTAAATCTTAACATAGCAGCTGTTTCTCCATCTTACAAATAAACAACCAAAGGTGGACACTTCAATGGCTTTGAAGTCAGTGAATTGTTCTGAATTACTAAACTTCATTTAGTGCGACTTCCAAGAACAGTGCAGACTTAACTTGGGGTTTTATTTCCCCTGTTATCTCACCTACTTTATGTTCGCCATCTAAATGACACCTCTGGTATTAGTTACTCTAGTTCCTACTCAGTAACTTGTCAGATGGACCATTCTGTCTCCTTTCCATAAAATACAAACTTAAGAATTTGTGTTGTATGTATCTAAAGCAGGTAAATTTTGCTACTTTTAACTGGCTTTAAAATCTTGATTGTTTTCTTTTAGTCAGAATCACTATGTAGCTCTTTCTCAGATCTCGGAGATGGGACTGATCCGACTGGTTTGGAAGAAGCTTTGCAAATGATTCTGTGGGCAGCTAATTTGAGTATTTTTCTAGAAATTCTGGGAGACCAAGTGTGCTGTAATAGCTCTTTGTTTTGTTTTTTAATTATTTCTCTATTCTATTATTATGAATTAATAATATTTTTAAAAATGGACATTTCATTTTGAGGGGCAGATGAGTTTTTGTTTGTTTGTTTAGAGTATCAGAAATTGGTGATTCTCTTCAGAGAAGTAGCATTAGCTGTTGGTGTAAAATCACTTCAGAGGGTGGCTGTTAAGGTCAGTCTGCTTCTGATTTTAATAACCATTGCTTGCTCATAAATTTTCAGTGTAAAAATAAGACTTGTATAGCCAAGCAGATGAAACTAGAGTTCTTGATAATTATTTAGAATTGTATATGACTACAAAGCAAATAAGCATATTTTAAAGAAATGCACCTTTGGATTTAAAAAAAAATATCATTAATAAAAAAATTCCGTATGTGCATTATTAGGAGTTAATGAATTATTGATTAATGTTTTGTTTTGCTGATATTAGAACACAGTGTTTAAAGAAAAAGTTAGCTCATTAATTGTATACATTAATGGGTTACACTAGAACTCAATTTTCTAATTGCCATTATTTTTGTTGGCAAGTTATTTAATCTTGCTCTGCCTTGGTTTTCGTATCACAGTATTTATTGAATATTGGTTAACTGCCTAAAATTGTGCTAAGCTTCTGATTCTTTTTTTTTTAATATCTTCATTTTATTTATTTATTTTTATGTAGTGCTGAGGATCAAACCCAGGGCCTTGCTCGTGCTAGGTGAGCTCTCTACCGCTGAGCCACAATCCCAGCCCCTCTGATTCTTGATTTAAGCTAATTTACCACTTAAGAGGTAATAACTTCTTAAGAGTAGGGTCCTGTTCATTTAAAGCATAAAACTTTGTACATGTAGTCAAATAGTGAAAATTATCATTTTCTGTGTTGTCACTTCATTAGGTATTGATTCATTGAGCATATTTCTCAAGCACCTCCCTGCTAAGCTCTGACTCTACTAGGTATTAATGATACAAGGTGAGCAAACCATGGTCGCTGCCACCAAGAGTGTGTAGACAGTACACTCCAAGCCTAGACACCAGGGAGACCACATGTGCTGTAATAGCTCTCTAAGTGCTGCTCATGGCCACTTCACAGCCACCACAATGAATCACCTGCAATAATGAACTACAAAACATTGGTTATATAGGACCTTTGCTTGCAAAGGTGCTGAAACTGGAAAAGGTTAATGTCATTTGGTGTTAAGAATTTAAAGAATGTGCATTGTGTACATGAGATAAAAGGAGTCTTAAGTAGGAGGAATAAAACTGAGGTAGGAAAACTTGATTGTGTGTAATTGGATGTTGGAAAGAAAACTGGGCCTAATTAGAAGAGGCCATTTACACAAGTAGTAAAGTAGAAAATAGAATAGAGAAATAATTTAAAAACAAAACAGGTCAAAAAGATGCAAATACTTGTGAAAGCTTGGTGTGGTGAAGTATGGAGTGTCTTCTGCTCCCCTCCCTTAACTCTGTGAGGCAGGAGGCAGGTCATGTGTTCTTTGTTGTAGCCTGATGTCTTAGCACTGTGCTTGTCACGGCCAAGCTAGTGAGCATTTACTTCTTTGATGGGTGAGGGGATGAGAGAGGAGAGAGAGACTAATCTTGTACAGAGGTAGAAGCAAAGATGAACTGGAAGGTTAGAGGTAAAAAGGGAAATTGTAGAA
The DNA here is from genome assembly GCF_045843805.1 of Urocitellus parryii. NCBI lineage: Eukaryota > Metazoa > Chordata > Mammalia > Rodentia > Sciuridae > Urocitellus > Urocitellus parryii. The sequence continues at coordinate 79,343,644 of NC_135539.1, forward strand.
TCAGTGTTTCTTGATTATAATATTCTTGAAGGAGAAGGAGAGCCCTATATTTTCCTACTTAAAAAAAGTGAAAGAATTCCAGATAGGTACTCATTTAAGCCTCTAGTTTTGTGGGCATGATGTTTTAATTATTACCCAGTGCCTAGAAAAGCAGTCAGTAAGTTGCTTCCAAAGCGTGAATATCTGGCAATTTATCCATAAGCCTGGTACTCTCAGTTTCAGAAAATGTTGTATGGTTTTCACTGCCAGCCTCATCACCTGAACCAATGTGAATTTATTATGTCTTTAAATTTTCTAATCTGTGTGTTTCCTTGATAGTTTAATATAGTGCTTTCCCACCTTTTTGCATGCCGTGGAGCACAGAAAGTAGTACCATCAGCACTGCACCCTGGCATAGCACAGCAAGGCTGCTCTCAGCTGGAGTACTAGCCTGAAGAACACATGAGACCAGGACCCCATCCCTTCTTAGGTAGCTCTACCTCCCTGCACCATGGTGTGAAGGCTGGTGGTGTGTTTGAAAAGGCAGACAATTTATCTAGGTTTGTCAAGGGATTGTAATGGCAAAATTGAAGTTAAAATTTGGGGAGCAATTGCCTCTGGGATATTTGTTTTTTCTTTAAACTTTGGAGAGTCATTCAAGGTCTTTAAGCAGAAGTAAGCTAGACTAGTAGAAAAATCATGAAAGTGGGGACTATACAGTGTGTGGGGGGGTGGCTCTTAAGTATTTTAGGGAGTATCTGGGAATGGTATTCTAGACAGACAGGACAGGAGGAGACAAAGTGCCAGTGTATTTAGAAAGAGCAAGGAGGTCTACGTGATGAAAAATTAGCTCAAAGAAATGGTGATCCCACGAGGGAATTGGGCTGCAGTAAGAACTTCACCTGTTACTATGAATGAGCCAGGCAGTCTTTGAAGGGATGACTCCAGTGTTTGAGCAGAGGACTACCATAGACAGTCTAAGCTACTGAACACTATTTATTGTAGTAATTGCTAGTCTGTGTGCCTGGTGTGTGCCAGACACCATGCTGGGTTCTTTAAATGCCCTGATTCAGTAATCCTAGAAGGTGGGAACTGCAAAGCTCATTTCTCAGGTGAAGTTAAGTTAGAGAGTAAATCACTAACTAGCCCCACGTTGCACACCTGTTTGTGGAGAGTTGTAATCCCTAGTGGAGTGAGGGCTCATGTAAGAACTTTGGGTGAGCAGCATGGGGATCACCTGGAGTTCCCATTCCAATAGGATTGGGAAACTGTGTTCTGAGAAAGCTCTGAAGGTGAGATGGAAGTCCTTTTAGGAATGGAAACAGTATTATAGCTCTGCTGAAAATGTGAGAGATTTTGTTGTCTTGCTTAGTGGATATTTTAGCTTTCTCTCATCCTCCAGTAGCTGACAGTCCTATTCTTAGGAGGAACTTCCATTTTGTGTATCTTTGACTTATGTGACTGTTTGAAGCTTTATAATTAAAATTTTACCCCTCTACATTGTATTCAAATTTGTAAATTGTGATTCGTCTTAGATAGTCTAGGAAATCGCCAGTTATTTATAATTACACTGTTTGTGAGACACTGAACTCTTCATGAAGACAGGGACTATACCTGTCATTTTCAGCATCTAGAAGCCTTATGCCTAGGAGAAACTTAAGAACCTAGGGGCGAATTAAATGTTCTGAGCACTTCTTCTTTGTGACATTTGGAATCTGATTAAACTGAGGTATGTGTAAAGAGATAGGCTCAGCTTTTTAACCCTAAATTCTCTTAATGTAGATGCAGTTTTAACCCTTCAGTAACACTTAGTTGAAATTTGGATACAAATGTATATATAATTTTTTTTTCCTAGGTACCAACAACTAAGGTTTCAGAGCTAAACCCGAATGCGAAAGTATGGGGGACTCATATGTTACATTTGGAGGCAAGTAGTGCTGCTGTTGGTGTGAGTACTGCGTGGGAGGAGGTGCCCAGCCATCGTGACTGCGGCCAGCAGGGTGAGTTGTGAGCCTGGCCTTGACCAGGAACAGCCCTATTGTCAAATCTTTGCCTCTGTTACTATTTAATCTCTTTGAGAAGCTGTTGATTTTTTTCCTTTGTTTCCTGATTTG